>NC_057800.1:61693962-62293962 GCF_018294505.1 Triticum aestivum | reverse complement strand
CATCCAGGATGCGGACATCAGACAAGAATTCTTTCGCATCCAGTCGGAGTTTGCGGAAATCATCCATCAAGATGTCCTTCGTACCTCAGGGCAGTTCTACCTCAGAAATCAACCGTCCAACAGTGACATCGACACAATGCTACAAATGCAGGCTGACAATGACCGTTATTTCATGACTCCCACGATAGACGGTGGCTTCATCCACGCTCCGGTCCCTTGAGTCGAGTCGAAAGCAGTGATGCCGTGTCTAGTTCTGAAACATCGATTGGATCATGTTGTAATTAAACTTTAATGAACTTGTAGTCTGTCTCTTTGGTTTTGGGAGTCGTTAAACTTAGATGTAATCGATGCTATTAATGTCTTGCTTTTCTCTTCCGATCGTTCTGTTGCATACTTACATATTACTTATGTATTGTCTGTGAATTGGTACTAACGTTTCGTTTGGCTAGTGCATAGCGATGCCGTCGTATGTCGTGTACAAGGGTAAGGTTCCCGGAGTCTACAACGACTGGGAGGAGTGTCGGAGACAGGTTCACCGATTCAGCGGTAACAGTTACAAAGGGTACACCACTAGGGCCGAGGCCGAATCTAGATACGCCCGCTATCTAGCGGGAGAGGGGAGGGAGCGTTGGAGGAACCGGATGAAGACGAGTTTCATCGTGATGATGCTCATCGTGATGACCGCAGCTCTCTTCTATGTGATGGTAGTTTAGATGATCGATATCGACTTGTAATGTGAAGACAAACTCGCTACTCGCGGTCTCAAGACTTGTAATATAATGTTCTATCTTTCTTCGGTCTTTTCAATTCGGAGACTAATATGATGAATTGTATTCTGAGATTAATATGATGAATTGTATTCAGAGACTAATCTTCTATTGTATTCGATGAATCTGTTGTTGATGTGTGCTGTCTATATTTTGTCCAATTATACATTTTGTAACCTGTGCAAAAAACAGAAAATAAAAAAAATAAAAAAACCTAATATTCATACTAATGGCGCATCACATCACAGTGCTCCATTAGTATGCCAAAGGATACTAATGGTGCATCATTGAACAGTGCGCCATTAGTATGCCGAAGTTACTAATGGCGCATCTTGTTGTTGTGCGCCATTAGTATGCGAAAGCACCTGGGTATACATGGCCCCCTGGGAGGCATACTAATGGCGCACTGTTGTATATACTAATGGCGCATCTGAGGTCCGCCATTAGTATACCAGATACTAATGGCGCACCAGTGGTGCGCCATTAGTAAAATATACTAATGGCGTGGCACTAATGGCGCACCACTAATGCGCCATTAATGGCCAAATTAGGTGCGCCATTAGTAGGCCTTTTCCTAGTAGTGCCACGGACACAGTTAGACGAGTCCGGCACAGCTATATGTACTTCATACAGGTTTGATGCCCACACCCCTATTACAAATACAGGGGGCTCAACGCGCGCAGACAAGTGGCAATTTTTACTCATCTTTAATTGTACATGGTTTCTTTAATATAACCTACCTTTTTGCACGACAACTTTTCACCTAAGTTCCTCTCTTTTACAGATGACTATCGTGCTACACCCGTCCAGGATACGGCACAATGGAGACACAAGCGCAGACGTGTAGCAGGGACCCGTTCTAAGGCCCTGCATAAACCTTTATTACTGTCTCTTGTTGATACACATCCCTCGGATTCTCAGTACTATTGAGAAGGAAGCGGACGTCTTGGCATGTGGCCACGTCAGAATAATGCACGTACCTGGACACCAGGGGCTTCTTACAAAGGGCACTGTTTGGGCCCGGTTTATACCATAAAGACCGAATACCTTAGGGAGTGTTCGGCGTCGCGAGTTTGGCCTTATATGCATCAGCTCCGAATCACGTCTTTGGTCAAATGTTGGGTTTGCCTGGCTAACGCGGCACCAGGAGAACTACTGCGATTGTGCCCCGGTTCATCCGGACGAGCACCTCAATAGAGAAAGCCGAAAACTGACTGTCATGATATAGCGTGAGACTGGTCAACCACTCGATGGCCTATCGGAATGTTAGAATTCCTATGCCTTAACGAAGGGCCGTTTCCCGGCCAGGCATGTACGCACCCCGAAGCCGGGAGAGTGCGGAGCCACCAGGGGCTATATAGTAGCCCCACTGTCAAACTCCTATGGCTAAGTGAAAGTGTTAAAGCATTATAGTCTAGTTGCCTCGTTCGCTGCACTATCACCTCCTTAATAGGACCAAGACGTTGGATTAAGTGTGAACACGCGTCTTCTGTGAGCACGCCGCATTATATGCGTGGAGGTTGAAGCCGATGACTGCAATCTTTCAGATTATATACATATATACATAAACGGCCGCATAGGAGGCATCATATTACTTTCAGGCAAAAGTATAAATATAGCCTTAATAAATTTCATAAACATTGTTTTTACAATGGGAATACATGTCACTCAAACATAATATTCTTCAAGCACTGTGCCTCTATCAAACGAGCAACCTCAAGAACTTCTTGAAAATAGTGCTCGGCAGCCACTCGGCCTATGGCCGAATCCTGCACCGCAACAGTGGCAGCATCCATCTCCGCCCAGTATGCTTTGACACGGGCAAAGGCCATTCACGAGCCTTCTATACACGCCGACCTTTTCATCACATTGATGCGCGGCACCGCAACAAGGAATTGTTGTACTAAGCTGAAATAGCTGTTCGGCTTCGGCTTTTCCGGCCATAGCTGATCCACGACAGACCTCATGGCGAGTCCGGACAACCTATTGAGTTCGGCCCATTCGGCTAGCTGATCAGTCAATGGAAGTGGACGCTCTGGAACGTTAAATTGCGAGCAGAACAGCTTGTCCACTTCACGATCTGTTTGATCTCGGAAGTATTTGGCCGCATCGACAGCGCTCGCCGCCAAGTCCATATATGCGTCTGCCGAACTCCACAGCCGATCCAGAGGGGCATACCACGGATCTCCGAACTTCCTCCACAGCATAAAGGGCTTCCCAGCTGCAATATCCCTGGCTTCACGCAGTTCCTCTTTCTTCGCTCTCATGGCAGAGCGGGTGTCCTTGGTCGCCATGTGGCCTTCTCAAGGTCCGTCGCCCTCGCTCGGTTTTCTTCTTCAAGGAACTGGCAACGGTCGGCAGTGTCTTTTAAATTTACAGCCATCTTGGCCATTTTGTCTTTGCTCTCGCAATGTGCAGCCTTTTCGGCTCTTAACTCTTCGGACGCCTTTAAAGCGGCCGCATTACTAATTCTTGCTTGTTCCTTGGCTCGGGCATGTTCCGCCCGAAGGGTCTCTACGGTGGCAGCTCCATTTGCAGTCACAACATATTAAAGATACTGGCGTTACGCTGCTCTTCCTATGTGACATTCACCAGAAAACATCACTTACCCTGCGCCTCGTCAAGCCGCTTGTTAACAAGCTCGATGTCGGCGTCTGCCGCATCCAGTTGCCGCTTTAGTTCGGCAAACTCATTAGTCTGGCCAGCCACCGGAGCTTCAGCCACCTGCACATAAAGGCGGTTTGGTTATTACCTGGGACTACGATCCTCTGTTCACCGTCATTCTCGACGACAACCAGAGTCTCAAGGGCTACTATCTACACAGGGCACACCTACGAAATGTGCGATACTATCAAAAAGTATATCATTTCACATACCTCAAAGCCCGTTAGTAGACTCATAAAAGCTTCATGCAATCCGCTTTTGGCGGACGAAATTCTTTCCATCACCGTACCCATCAACGTACGATGTTCTTCTGAGATGGCCGCTTGCTCCAACAGCTCCCTCAGTACGTCCGACCACATACTAGACAGTGCCGGACTCTTTTGTTTGCTCTGTTCAAGAGCCGGAAGCTGGGGACTTTGGGTGACTATAGGATTATCTTCTGGCCTCACCGGATCCGGAGAGGCCCTCCGTGACGACACTTCAAGGTCGCCCGCTTCTTGAGCAGAGGAGTCCAGGGGAGGCGTTTCGCTCTCTATCATCTCCGGAAGAAGATCCCCCGAAGACGAGCTCTGCTGAGAAGGGCTATGATCCGAACTGCAAGATAAATGCTTCGGTTATTTTCCTCAGAGGTAAGGTAGTATATCTTCACTATTAAAGTACTTTTTGATTACTTACAGCTTGTTAGAGGGCTGACCCCCGCGCGGACTTTGTGCGGCAAGAGCACCGTCCAAGGCAGGACCCTCTGGTGGAGATTTCTTCTCCCGTTTGGAAACCTTGGTTTCCGGATCTTCAGAGGTAGTCCTCTTCCTTCCACATGGTGAGAGAATGTCAGATTCCTCCCCTTGGTTATCCTCCCTCACGGAGGTGCTCGTTCCCTCGGTCGGAATAGGTAGCGGTGGAGGCCCGCTTTCACCCTCATTATTCCCCCCTTTATCTTCCTTTGAGGGCTCCAGGCAAGGTGCTAGCTCGAGCATCTTTTCCAGTACCGGATTGTCCAAACCCTCGGGAAGGGGGGACGAACACCGAATCATCTTCGCCTTTGTTAGCCAGTCCTGGTCAAAGAGCGATTTCTCAGAATGACGTCATGATAAATGAAAGACGGTGTGTTCGGCTAGTGGATTACTTACTTGGTCGGCGGTGCGGTTGCTGCTCAGGCCCACGTCCTCGGTAGTATTCGGACACTCTATTTGGGGTCCGAAGAATGATTTATACATATCCTCGTGCGTCAAGCCGAGGAAATTCTGAATAGTGCACGGTCCTTCTGGGTTGAACTCCCACATGCGGAGGGGCCGGTGTTTGCAAGGCTGGACTCGACGAACCAGCATAACTTGCATCACTATAACCAGGCTGAAATCTCCTTCGAAGAGATCTTGAATGCGGCTCTGTAGTATAGGCACGTCCTTGGCTGGACCCCAGCTCAGCCCTCTGCTAATCCATGACATCAGTTGTGGTGGAGGGCCCGAGCGAAAAGCAGGGGCAGCCACCCACTTGGCACTTCTGGGAGCTATGATGTAAAACCACTCCCGTTGCCATAAACCGGACACCTCTGAAAAGGAACCCTTTAGCCATGGAACTCCAGCGATCTTGCTTATTAATGCGCCCCCGCACGCTACATGCTGCCCCTCGATCATCTTTGGCTTCACTTCAAAGGTCTTGAGCCACAGGCCGAAGTGAGGGGTAATGCGGAGGAAGGCCTCACATACGACAATAAATGCAGAGATGTGGAGAAAGGAGTCCGGGGCTAGATCGTGGAAATCTAGCCCAGGAGTAGGGACGACCTGCCCTCGGGCAGGCAGCCGATGTGAAACCTCGGCGCTCAGGTATCTGGCCTCCCTCAACTTCTTGATATCCTCTTCCGTAACGGAGGAGGGTATCCACCGGCCTTGAAGGCTGGATCCGGACATGATTGAAGGTCCGAAGCACCTAACCTGGGCTTTGGGTGTTAGAACTTGAGGCGGGGGAAGGATTCGATTGAGCACGGGAGGGAAAAAAGTAAAAGCCTTGTCCCTTTATAAAGAGGGTGAATTTCAAGCATCCTCTCCATGGCCGTTTGGGACTTGCCTATAATCTAGGAGTCCTAGACACGGTTGGGTTACCCACGACCGTATTGATGAGAATCCCATAATAAGGGGAACATGATCTCTGCTTTGACAAGACGTGTCAAGAAACTGCCTCGCGTTGTGTGTGGGGCTAGTTAAAGGAAACGGTTCGAATAATTGCCGAGCCATGGCGTAATGTCGTGTTGACAAAACGTGTCAGTATATTAGATTTGGGGAAATATTATTCTCTCTACGGGTGTATGTGGAACTTATTTTGCATGGTCGGACACTATCCTTGTATTCAAATTCTTCCGTGGTGTATTCGGAGGAGGAACCCGCCTTGCAATGCCGAAGACAACACTGCGCGCTGGACTCATCATCATTGAAGCCTGGTTCAGGGGCTACTGAGGGAGTCCTGGATTAGGGGGTCTCCGAACAGCCGTACTATATCCTTTGGCCGGACTGTTAGACTATGAATATACAAGATTGAAGACTTTGTCTCGTGTCCGGATGGGACTCTACTTGGCGTGGAAGGCAAGCTAGGAAATACATATATGTATATCTCCTCCTTTGTAACCGACCTTGTGTAACCCTAGCCCTTTTCAGTGTCTGTATAAACCAGAGGGTTTTAGTCCGTAGGACAACATACAATCATACCATAGGCTAGCTTCTAGGGTTTAGCCTCTCCGATCTCGTGGTAGATCAACTCTTGTAATACCCATATCATCAAGAATAAATCGAGCAGGACGTAGGGTTTTACCTCCATCAAAGAGGGCCCGAACCTGGGTAAAACATCCACTAGTAGAAAAAAGGTCAAACGTGAAGCACATTAGAGCCGGTTTGAATTTGAGCCAGCACTAATGGTACCATTAGTGCCTGTTCGAACGACTATGCATTAATGTCGGTTCGTGTTGAACCTTTAGTACCGGTTCGTGGCACGAACCGGTACTAAAGGGGTGATGGCAGGCTGGCATCAGGCTGGGGCCCCACGATCACCTTTAGTCCGGTTTGTGCCACGAACCGGTACTAAAGGGGTCTGACCTATAGTACCGGTTTGTGACACAAACCGGCACTATAGGGCAATTTTCAAACTCTACCCCCCCCCCGTGTGTCGCCATTTCAGTTCTGAAAAAATCAAAAGAAAATGATAAAAACTTCAAAAAATAAAATCCTTCGAGAGGTAGTTATATTACTACATCTACTAGTTAGGAAAACTTGAAAACTTAAATTTGGACATGTTTTGCAAAAAGTGTAGGGAAAATGTAAAACGGCTATAACTTTTGCATACGATGTCGGGAAAAAACGTATAATATATCAAAAAATTCAGCACGAAAATCCGCTTCCGATGGAGACCGCCTACGGCCTATTTGGAATTTTTTAGAATCCTCAAATTCCAGAAGGAAAAAAAGATATGGTCAAATTTCAGTTTTTTAAAAACAAATTGGTTAAATCTGATCAAACAACTTATTCAAGAAGTATTAATGTTACTACATAATTACTCAATAATATTAGTGTTACTAAATAATTATTTGTATTTTTTGAATTTTGGTCAAATCTGGTCAAACAATGGTCAAACTGTGGTCAAACTATGGCCAGGCTTATTCAAGAAATATTAGTGTTACTAAATAATTATTTTTTTAGAATAATAGTTTCAAACTCAAACAGTGAAATGTGTGACTTCATGCTCAAGCTAAGCTCCTGAGGGTTAATAAGATTGGCATCTTACTATTGTCAGGAAAACAACAAGTGCAGACTTGGAAACGAAGGAGAATAGAACCCGAAAGTTAAGCGTCCTCGGGCCGGAGTAGTGAGAGGGATGGGTGACTGGTCGGGAAGTTAGATGATTTGGAATGAGTGATCCACACTTGAGCAGTTAAGAGAGGTGATTAGAGACTAAATCACCAAATAATTCAGAAAAATTAAAAATCGAAAAAAATAATCAAATTTTTTTTCCAAAATTTTCAAAAAAAATTCAAAAAAAACCTTTAGTACCGGTTGGTAACACCAACCGGTACTAAAGGTCCCCCATACCAGGGCGCGAGCTCACGCCATGTGGTGGCACTTTAGCGCCGGTTCGTGCCGAACCGGTACTAAAGGGGGGGGGGCTTTAGTGCCCACCAATTAGTGCCGGTTATGGAACCGGCACTAAAGGCCCTTACGAACCGGTTTTAAAGCTCCGTTTTCTACTAGTGATCGTGTCCCCTGCCTCCTGTTACCATCCGCCTAGACGCATAGTTCAGGACCCCCTACCCGAGATCCGCCGGTTTTGACACCGACAATCATCATCAACCTTCCTCCATCACCAATTCCATGATGCTCAACGCCATGCATGTGTAATTCCATTGTAGGCTTGTTGGACGGTGATGGGTTGGATCAGATTTATCATGTAATTGAGTTAGTTTTGTTAGGGTTTGATCCCTAGTATCCACTATGTTCTGAGATTGATGTTGCTATGACTTTGCTATGCTTAATTCTTGTCACTAGGGTCCGAGTGCCATGATTTCAGATCAAAACCTATTATGTTTTCATGAATATATGTGAGGTATTGATCCTATCTTGCAAGTCTATAGTCACCTATTATGTGTTATGATCCGTTAACCCCGAAGTGACAATAATCGGGATACTTACCGGTGATGACTGTAGTTTGAGGAGTTCATGTATTCACTATGTGTTAATGCTTTGGTCCGGTACTCTATTAAAAGGAGGCCTTAATATCCCTTAGTTTCCAATAGGACACCGCTGCCACGGGAGGGTTGGACAAAAGATGCCATGCAATTTCTTTTCCATAAGCACGTATGACTATATTCGGAATACATGCCTACATTACATTGATGAACTGGAGCTAGTTCTGTGTCACCCTATGTTATAACTGTTGCATGATTGATCGCATCCGACATAATTATCCATCACCGATCCATTGCCTACGACCTTTTCATATATTGTTCTTCGCTTATTTACTTTTTCGTTGCTACTATTACAATCACTATAAAACCAAAACTTCTACCGTTACTTTTGCCACCGTTACCACTACTATCATATTACTTTGCTACTAAATACTTTTCTGCAGATATTAAGTTTCCAGGTGTGGTTGAATTGACAACTCAGCTGCTAATACTTGAGAATATTCTTTGGCTCCCCTTGTGTCGAATCAATAAATTTGGGTTGAATACTCTACCCTCGAAAACTGTTGCGACCCCCTATACTTGTGGGTTATCAAGACTATTTTCTACCACCGTTGCCGGGGAGCATAGCTCTATTCTTTGAGTCACTTGGGATTTATATCTGCTGGTCACTATGAAGAACTTGAAAGATCAAAGAATCAAGATTTTTCCCTCAACTACGAGGGGAGGTAAGGAACTACCATCTAGCTCTCCACTTGATTCACCTTTTGTTTTGAGTAAACTTGCGACACCTACACATGCTATTGATTCTGATAGGTCGCATGTTATTGATGATGACACTTCTTCTATGCATGATGCTTACGATGAAACTACTTCTATGCTTGATACTACTGTGCCACTAGGTGAATTTCTTGATGAACAACTTGCTAGGGTTAGAGAGAATGAAATTATTGAAACTGATAACATTGATGAAAGTGATGATGAAGATTCTCCCCCTAGATATGAATTGCCTGTTGTGCCTAAGGGTTATGTTATGGATGAAGAAACTGCTAGAGACTTCTTAGCTTGCAATGATAGATCTAATCTTAAGAAATTATTAGCTACTTCACCTATCTTTATTACTTATAAGGATTATGATTTCTCTCTCGATCCTGAGTTAATTACTTTGGTTGAATCTAATCCTTTGTATGGCTATGAATCTGAAACTGTTGTAGCACATCTTACTAAATTAAATGATATAGCCACCCTGTTCACTAATGATGAGAAAACTCGCTATTACTTTATCCTTAATTTATTTCCATTCTCATTAAAGGGTGATGCTAAACACATGGTTTCATTCTGTTGATCCTGGTTGTGTGCGTAGTCCCCAGGATATGATTTATTACTTCTCTGCTAAATATTTCCCCGCTCATAAGAAACAAGCTGCTTCAAGGGAAATATATAATTTTGTGCAAATTGAAGAAGAGAGTCTCCCACAAGCTTGGGGGAGGCTTCTCCGATTACTTAATGCTTTGCCTGGTCATCCTCTCAAGAAAAATGAAATACTTGATATCTTTTATAATGGACTAACCGATGCTTCCAGAGACTACCTGGATAGTTGTGTCGGTTGTGTTTTCAGGGAAAGAACTGTTGATCAAGCTCTATTGAATAATATGTTGAATAATGAAAATAATAGGACACTTCCTGAACCAACTCTTAAGACAACTCCGAAGAAAAGGGGTATTCTATTTCTCACTCCTGAAGATATGCAAGAGGCAAAGAAATCTATGAAATAAAAAGGTATTAAAGCTGAAGATGTTAAGAATTTACCACCTATTGAAGAAATACATGGTCTTGATAACCCGACACAGGTAGTAAAGGTAAATTCTCCCTATAGATTTGATGAAGGTGATATTCCTTGTAATAAGTCTGCTAGCCAATGCTTGGATGAGTTTGATGATTTTATTGTTAAACAAGAAAACTTCAATGCTTATGTTGGTAGACAATTGAAACACAATGCTGATATGCTTGAACACTTGAGTGATTATATTTCTAGATTTAAAGGTGAACTTAAACTTATTAGTAAACATGCTTCTATGGTTACCACTCAAGTAGAACAAGTGCTTAAAGCTCAGAATGATTTGCTCAATGAATTAAATAATAAGAAAAATGATAATGTTGTTAGAGTTCTGACTAGAGGAGGTAAAATGACTCAGGAACCTTTTTTATCCTGAGGGCCACCCCAAGAGAATTGAGCAAGATTCTCAGAGAGCTAATGTTGATACACCTAGTCCTTCTAAGAGGAAGAAAAAGAAAAATGATAGGACTTTGCATGCTTCTAGTGAACCTGTTGTTGACACACATGAGAATCCCAATGATATTTCTATTTCTGATGCTGAAACACACCTGATAATGAACATGTACATAGTCATAATGTTAATGATGATATTCATGCTGATGCTCAAACTAGCAATAATAATGATGTAGAAATTGAACCTGCTGTTGATCTTGATAACCCACAATCAAAGAATCAACATTGTGATAAGAGAGACTTCGTTGCTAGGAAGCACGGTAAAGAAAGAGAACCATGGGTTCATAAAACCATGCCTTTTCCTCCTAAACCACCAAGAAAAAGGATGATGAGGATTTTGAGCGCTTTGTTGAAATGATTAGACCTATCTTTTTGCGTATGCGTTTTACTGATATGCTTAAAATGAATCCTTATGCTAAGTATATGAAGGAAATTTTTACTAATAAGAGAAAGATACCGGAAGCTGAAATTTCCACCATGCTTGCTAAGTACACTTTTAAGGGTGGAATACCAAAGAAACTTGGAGATCCAGGAGTACCAACTATACCATGCTCCATTAAAAGAAAGTATGTTAAAACTGCTTTATGTGATCCTGGAGCCGGTGCTAGTGTTATGCCTCTCTCTTTATATTGTAGACTTGATTTGAATAAGTTGACACCTACTAAAATATCTTTGCAAATGGCCGATAAATCAACTGCTATACCTGTCGGTATTTGTGAGGATGTGCCTATTGTGGTTGCAAAGGTTACTATTTTAACGGACTTTGTTGTTCTTGATATTCCCGAGGACGATAGTATGTCTATTATGCTTGGAAGACCCTTTTTGAATACTGCAGGGGCTTTTATTGATTGCAACAAAGGCAATGTCACTTTTCATGTTAACGGTAATGAGCATACGGTACACTTTTCGAGGAAACAACCTCAAGTCCACAGTATCAATTCTATTGGAAAATTTTCAACAATCACTATTGGAGGTTTTGAATTTCCTCTTCCTACTGTCAAGAAGAAATATGATATTCTTATTGTTGGGGATGTGCGTATCCCCATAGAGGTAACCTAGTGTTATTTGAAATTTCTCTGGTTTCATGTTATTCGAAATGAGTTTGTTAACAAGACCTGATCAACCTCGTTAGTGGATTCCTTGTGATGAGCATGAGATGGATGATGTTAGAAAACACAACTCTCTGTACCCTCTTTTTACTTTCTGTTATTTATATTAAATAAAGTAAAAATAGTATTTTTTGTCTGTTTTCTGAATTATCCATGCAATAAAAAATACCCCGAAAATAAAAGTTCTCAATTGCCCTGAAAATGAAATATATTTTTTTCTAGAATATTTGAGGATTTTTGGCACTGAGAACACAGCAGGGGGAGCAGCCACGTGACCACGAGGGTGGAGGGCGCGCCCACCCCCTAGGCGCGCCTCCCTGTCTCGTGGACCCCACATGGGTCCCCTCCATTTATCCTTGCACCCACACACTTCGTCTTGCTCCAGAAAAAATCACTAGCCAGCTCAAACCCGAGTTCTTGCTCATCTTGCTGCCATTTTTGATCTCCTTGCTCAATGCTCCATTCACAAAACTGCTTTGGGGGATTATTCTTCGGTATGTGACTCCACCAATGGTCCAATCAGTTTTTGTTCTAGTGCTTTATTTATTGCAAATTTTTGCTGCTTAGGTGACCCTGTTCTCGAGCTTGCATGTCAAATTTATGTGGTCAAAAGTAGTTTTAATGCATGATATAGCCTCTACGCACTTGTAGGAGTGGTTGCTATCAATTTTGTTGAGTTTGGTTCATTTTTTATTTTGAGTCACTAAAATTTTCAGAAATTTTTTAGAGGAAGAAATATGTTTAGGAAAATGTACCAAGGTGGTTCCTCAAGGAAACAAGGACCCAGGCCCGCAATACGCGAGCCGGACAATGAACTACCAAGGGAGGCTCAAGTGCGGCCTTGTGAATGGCCGTTAGAGGACTTCATGGTTCGAGCAGGAATCAAGGAGGAATTTGACGCATATGTGCGTAACGCTGACCTTGAGAGCTTCGAGGTAGATAAGTGTCGTCAGTACTACTACCTCACTGATTCTTTTGTGAGAAGGCAAAAAGGAGATATGTTATAACCAGGGAGGAGGCAGACGAGTACGAGAGGAGGACGGAGGCAGCCCGGCTCCAAGCTGCAGCTCTTCAGGCAGTAGCTGATGCATCTCAGTACGACCCCAGCTTCCACTTTGGATACCCACCAGGCCATCCATGGGCATAGACCAACTTAGGCCAAAAGCCTAAGCTTGGGGGAGTACTTATCTCTCACCGCCATTACATTCATGTTCACACACTCATGCCAGTTGTCGGTGCTCATACTTTTTCATTGTATCATCCATGCTAGTTTATTTTCATTTTCTCGCTTTCTTCTTGTGTGTTTGAAAAACCTTAAGAAAAAGCAAAAAAATAGTTGTAGCTTTTAGTTAGTTTACTTTTCATGCCTGTAGTACTAGTAATTAAAAATAAAACCCAAAAAGATTTCATGTTCTTCTTTTTCTTGTTGGGAGCTTTCCCGTGTAAATTGCTCCTGAAGTGATTCTCCATGTTTTGAATCCATAGCTCTGCCTCTAACTAAGTGATCGGTCCAGAGAATACAAGTCCATCTTTAGTCATCATCTATTGGGTCCAAGGGTTTTGGGATGAGATACGAGAGAGGGATAGAGAGATACACACAATACACACAATATAGTTTTGAAAATAAGTTTTATTTATGGCTATCAGGAAAAACATCAAACAATGACAGCTCACAAACATTGCATCTAACGTGAGTATACAACAGGGGTTTGGTCCTATAAAGTTCATATAAACCTTGGAATATGTCAGTGTCTTCAAATTCTTCAATTCTTCAGAGGATTCGACAGTTGTAGCTTCAGTTCTTCTAGTGTATGGTGAAGTCTGATATCTTGTCGTTCTCGGAGTGGCTTTAGTTCATCCTCCGTGTGGTCCAAAGGGAGCGGGATATTGTCTAACTATTTGAGGTAAATGGAAAGATTTGATAAAGCTCGGAAGAAGAGAGGTAAAGGACCTTTTTGAAAAATAAAGTTTAAGAGAAATCCTTGCTAAGGGCTTTCTAGTTTCTAGGGTCACGTCCTACAGTCAACATGTGCTCTGATACCATCTCTGTAGCGACCCGGCCTCAAACGGTCAAACCTCTGTGTATCCGTGCCATCCCTGGATCGGTATGCTCGCACACACAGTACATCCATGTATATATCAAAGTGCAATCACATGTATAAATAACGTAAAACTGATATATACCTCATAAGTCTCGGCGGAAACAAACATAAGGGTGTGGAGTCCATCAACGCCAACGGCAAGTTGAGTGTAGACCGTAACCCTACAACGTAACTCTTACTCGTCGTAGAAAATTCCTGCAACATAAGACGTTGCAGCCCTGTAGGTCAGTACATTGAATGTACTGGCAAGTCACATCATAAGAATAATGGACCTATTTGTACAAGCAGTTTGGCTAGTGGAAAGCTCTTAGTTTAGTTTTTGCATAAAGCTAGTTTTCCCCTAGAATAAAAGATATTATTCTACCAGTACTGTATAGCATAGGATGAGTTGGCAAACCCAACTCAATACATTCCCAAAGTTTCATTTAAAACCCAATTGTTTAATTAAGAGTGATGAGATCTCCCAGCATTTCCACTACTAGATGCTCAAGTTGTCCGTAACCGGGGACACGGCTAAGCGATTAGGTTTTAACACTCTGCAGAGGTTCTGCACTTTTCCCCACAAGACTCGACCACCTCCATGATCGGAAGATTGAGACATAGCCTTTCAAAAATGTTCCCCCTTAACCCACGGATAGGCCGGTACACCTACATCATTCTACATCTGCTATCCCATCCCGGAAGGGGGCACACTAACTACTCAGCTAAGCCAGAGCCCATATTGGCATGTGGCTGCCACGTAAGCTTCTAGACATGAGAATATGATTGATCTCTTTGAGCCTAGGCGGACGGACCACTAGTGGTGCACCACCATGGATTTCCCATCCATGCTCCCACTGTACTTCGCCACCATTCAAACCAAACCTCCGCCCAGGTAGTTCATTTACATGTCTTGGTCCTGATTACTACTTTATCACTCATTTCTCACCATGAACACTTCCCAATTCCACGTCTACATTTGCAAGGCGGAAATAAACTTACACGGTGGTGACAAGGTTGTATAGATCAGACCTACCTCAAATGAACTACTAGGTAACGGCATAGCCATCTGGCAACAATAAATCCTACCATGCAATCCTACCAAAAAGGACTAAGTGCATAATATAAAACATAGGTGATTGGAAGAATGGTCAAATGTGAACTTGCCTGGTAAAAGTTGATGAAGATTATATCACTCTCAAAAATTTACTTAATAGAACTATTCGTCACTCTCCGATGAAAATCTATAAAGTCAAACATTGCATTCACATAAGCAATCATTTCAGAGAACCAAATAACATGCAACATGAAAAGACCCGAAAAATCCAAAGGAACACACAACAGACTTAACTATCGAAAGTAAATACTAAGTGCAAAACAACATAGGGCATGGGTGCCAAAAATTGTGATGTGGACCACAGTGCCTACTAGGCATATGAGTAAAACTACTATGGACAGATCCTAATGTGTGAAAAAAATATCGTGAGATAGGTCCAAGTGATAGGGTTTGGCAACAGTGACACGGTGCAAAAAGAATCACATCAATCGGAGCTACGGTTTAGGAGATATGGTCAATTGAAGTTTGAATTCAAATCTGAATAAAGTTCAAATTTGAATTTTGCCAAAAGTTTTCAAAGTTGGTTTTCTGTACAAAGCTATTCGAGACGAACATTTTGCCGATGGTTTCGTCGAATTTGGAGTTACAGTTAAAAAGATACAACCATTTGAAGTTTAGGGGCTAAACTGAAATTTACAGGGACTTGACTGTGAAAATTTTATTCGCGACCAGGTCCCTGGC
This sequence comes from Triticum aestivum, assembly GCF_018294505.1. Lineage (NCBI taxonomy): Eukaryota > Viridiplantae > Streptophyta > Magnoliopsida > Poales > Poaceae > Triticum > Triticum aestivum. Next base: position 62,278,593 of record NC_057800.1, on the reverse strand, counting down.
CACGTGGCGGCTTCCTACTGGCCAAACAGCATTCGCTGCGGAAGCTATTCGGCGAACGACCGCTACCTAAGCAAAACAGCTACCGCGACAAAAAAATGAAAACCGGAGACCGGGTTTTTTTTACTAAACCGCACAGTTTATTTAAAACCGTGGTTAACCGAACTAAAACAAAACCAAGCTAATACAAAAAAAACTAAATGAACGGGAAGAAGCAGGCAGCTTACAGCGAGCGAGGACGGCGAACAGGGGCGGCGGCGGACGGGCGGTGGCGGCGGTGCTCCTCGGCGGCGGGGGAGGAGACGAACGGGACGGGCACGACGTGGGCAGTCCGGTGGTGGCGACGGCGCGCATCAGGGTGACCCGAATGGGCGGAGCGAAGTGCGGTGTCTCCGTGCTCCGGCGAGGACGCAGGTCATGGGGACAGCGTCTCCGACGAACCTAGGGCCAAAATGAGATGTCAACTAGGTGCGGAAGAACATGGGGAGTAGTTTGACGGAGTTTGAGGCCTCGGGGTGGCTTACGGTCGTCGAGCTCCTCCGGCGAACGGAGCTCCGGCCGGCGAGATCCAACTGAAGAAGGCGGCGCCTGTGATGAGGACGATTGGCAGAACGGAGAGAGGGGGTCTTGGGGGTTTTGTATGCGCGGTCAGGAGCTCGGGGAGCGAGGGATAAGGCTTATCTCCGATGCGATGGCGCCGGTGGTTGCGGGCGGTGAGCTCGTGTTCTATCCCAAGCGGGATGAACGGGAGGTTGGGGATGATGGGCGAGGGGGCCCACGGGTCAGCGGGACAGAGAGGGAGACGAGAAGCGGGCAAGCGAGGGCGAAGCCTTCGGGCGCTGGGGGTTGAGGCGCTGGCCGGCCTGGGACGGCCTGGCCGGTCGGGCTGGGCCAGCTGGCTAGTGGGCCGCGCGGCTGGGTGGCTGCTGAACCGGCTGGCCAGCGCGTGCATGTATGTTTTTTTGTTTTTTTTACGAAAAGAATAAAAAACTTCAATAGGAAAATAAGTAAACATTTTACATAGGCATATTATATACCAAAATGTTCAGAAAAATAGCAGCAATAAGATGAACTATTTTTCAAGTTCAACTAAATTCCATAAAAATTCATAAAAGTCAAACAGTGCTACTAATTTTCCATTGAAGGGAATCATTTTACCCTTATTTCCATTTATTTATTTTTAGGAGAAAAATATTTTGAAAAGAAACTCAAATAACTCCCAATTGGATTTGAATTTGGAATTTCAAACAACTTCAAATGGAAAATGAGTTTCAAATAACTTCAAAGTGACTTCCAATTTATTTCTTTGAAACTTCCAACTCTCTTTCTTCAAATATGAAGAAGTCATTTTATCTTCCCTCATGAACTCATTGAGTTGCTTAAAGTTTCTAAATTTGAAATATTTCAACTGAAATTCAAATCATTTCTGAACCCCTTTTCATTTCTTTAAATGGAAGGAGTCATATCATCTTCATTCTAGGGTTTTGTGATGAAATGAATTTGAATTCAGGAAGATCAAAATGCAAGATGAAAGTTTTGGGAAAGTCCTTTTATTCCCTCTCATTCAACTTTCAAAAAGTTTCAATTTCCACTCAGTTTCACACAATCAATCACACAAAAATCAAATAAATGATCACAATTATTTATTTAATATAACATTCCAAAATTTAGAATTTTGGGACGTTACAAACTACCACCCTTAAAATGAATCTCGTCCTCGAGATTCGGAGAGGCTAGAAAGAAGGTTAGGTTTGGGGGGTCTCCTTGAAAATCCATTCATCAACACATGGTATGGGGTGCTACCACCCTTAGAATCATGGTTACGGTTCTGACAAAACTCATGTACTCCATCCTTGGTGTTAACGGTGTCGGTCTTCTCATATTCTCCGAGATAACTCCCTCGCTTGTGTTCTTCTGGTAAGGACATGGCCTTTTCCTCAAAATCAGGAGTCCTTTCTTCAAAATAGGATCCTCATGAGACTTGACAGGTCTGGCGCCAATGCTAATCAACTATCGAAATCTCATGGTGGTCAACAAATTCTGGTTCCTCCTGCAGGAAATGGGTCTGGGTTGAATCTCACCGTAGAACCTACGATTGGCAACGATTGCTTGTAAAGGGTTCCATCGTCCTACCATTCTATGGTTGTATGGCTTATCGCGCCGACACTCTTCAAAGGATTTCAAGTCTCTCTGATTTTCTATCAACATATGATAGCTCATGATAGAAGTCTTCGGTATGGGGGCCAATCCATCCCGTACTTGAATCATTACCATATACGCAGATAGTGAATCACGTATTCTAACGCTTGGGCATCCTCTCAAGCATTGCAGAACTTCTCTTCTCCACAGACTGGGTCTGATAAATCCATCGGTCCTGCAAGCCAAACAAAACCTCTATCGTTTCTTCACAACTCTCGGGTTTACGTAACCTCCTACGGAACGTCTGCTGATGAACTCACAGCTTCTCCCAGAATTCTTTTCTTCAACAAGATTGTGCTTGTTTCCTTATAAAATCCTAGGTCCTGTAGGTTATGTCCCACTTCAACACTTGTATATCTTTAACTCATCCTTGGAGTTACTATTGTTCCATATTCCAACATTACATCTCATTTAAATCCAATAGTACTTCATTACTTCATACTCTCAGGGTAACCATCGTAACTAAAACCAAACTCCAACTCATTTGTCCAAACTCCACTCTATCGAATACATTTCCTTTTCCATTGGTCAAGTGTTCACACAGACAAGTATCGCAAAAAAAATGCACTGGTTCATCCATAATTCATATTCTCTTCATATCAAATCTTTTATTACATCCTTAACCACTACTCAAAACTCAAATTTCAAAAGTACTCTATTACAAAAGTTGTCACGCACATAGTTTGGTATGGTCAAGCATTACTTCCATCTTTATTCATTTGTCCTACTTGAAGATGTTTTAGTCCCACCGGAATTGTGCGATGTGATCCTTGAAATCATCGACCTTTTGCTTCATCATGGTGGCCATGAGCTTCATCTCCATCATTTCTGCATGCACCTCCCTCAAGTATTCCTGAGTGTGACGGAGTCTTGCTTCTAGTATTTCGCCAATCTGACGTATGGCTTCCATAGCAGCTTCACAAATAGAATCAAAGAATGTTGCTCGTGGTACTCGAGAAATGAAAAAGTATTGTCCCATAGTCTTTGGGCAAACTCCCTTCACGCAGTGGAGGTGTACCTCCACGTACCAAAGTTCAACTCCCTTCTCCATGAAAGGATAACCCTTGTAGACTGCATCTCCTTCGAGATGAATATGCTTCATCATGTCCTTGAGGATCTTTGGGTAATCCTGATCACTAGTCAGGATCATGATCGTTTTCGGTCCCTTGAGAAAAGACTTGTAAAGGGTTGTCATCTGCAGGTATGAGATAGAAGGGGTACTCAGGATACTATATGTATCTCCTTGGGTCAAATGTGGTTATTTTTGGGGAAAGGTTTGGGTCAGCTTGCCCATGGGCTCAAGGTTTTAGTCTGGGTGAGATAGCGAGAGAGGTACTCACAATCAACAAACAACTCATGACACCTCATATGAGATTCCAACCACATCAACTTTTATTGCTTCACGAACCATTACAATTCCCATTTCACAACTCAACTCAACATCCCCAACGAAAATAAAAGTGCATCCCATATTTATTACATGCTTTATTCCAATATCAAGATCTCAACTACTCTGCTCAAGCTCTCCTCGGGTCTGAACATTCTCTGGCAAAATGTCCTACTCCCTTGCAACATAAACAAATGACTTCAGACAAATCCAGGGGCTTCCTGGTGGTTATCTTGGATCCTTGGGTTCTTGGCTTCCTTGCTGGGCATTTGCTAGCGTAATGACCTAAATCCTTGCACCTGTAACAAGTGATTTGACTCAGGTCCTTCTCTGCAGAAATCAGGTTTTTCTGGGGATACATGCTCTTTCTCTTCCCGGACTTCTTCGTTCCGATCAATTCTTCTATCTCATGTGGATCAAACTCCACTTCTATCGGGAAGTCTCCCAGATACTCTTGGTTTTCCTTCATGCAATATTATGAAAAATGTCCTTCTTCTCCACATGAATAGCAAGCATTGGAGTAAAATCTATTTAGGCTTTCTCCATCAGGGTCGTCAACATCTTCCTTCATCACATGTTCTTTTAAACTTTCTCTGAAGGCTTCTTTCATTGCTTCCTTCTATTGCTTGGAAATTTCTTATACCTTGGGGTAAATATGACACTTGGCAGGGTAGTGCGTAGTTCCTTCACACAAGAAACAAGTAAGCTGCCTAGTTGGGCATTCTTCAGCTTGGTGATTTGCTTCACAATGAGGGCATCCATCCTGGTGTTCTTCATGGGTATGTCCATTATCTCCACATATCTTGCAGGCACAAGGTTCCTTCATCGGTTTATTACCGTGCTTCCAGATAAGACGGGATCCCAACAAAGTCTTCTTCAATTCCTCCCAGGTTTTTGCTCCATTACATCCTTGTATGGCTTGATGCATTTTCCACCAGGTTGCAACAGTTTTTGTGAAGTACTGAAGAGCGTATTGAACCTCATTCTTCCTTGCAACCAAATTGCTCCTGAAGTGATTCTCCATGTTTTGAATCCATAGCTCTACCTCTAACTAAGTGATCGGTCCAGAGAATACAAGTCCATCTTTAGTCATCATCTATTGGGTCCAAGGGTTTTGGGATGAGATACGAGAGAGGGATAGAGAGATACACACAGTACACACAATATAATTTTGAAAATAAGTTTTATTTATGGCTATCAGGAAAAACATCAAACAATGACAGCTCACAAACATCGCATCTAACGTGAGTATACAACAGGGGTTTGGTCCTATAAAGTTCATATAAACCTTGGAATATGTCAGTGTCTTCAAATTCTTCAATTCTTCAGAGGATTCGACGGTTGTAGCTTCAGTTCTTCTAGTGTATGGTGAAGTCTGATATCTTGTCGTTCTCGGAGTGGCTTTAGTTCATCCTCCGTGTGGTCCAAAGGGAGCGGGATATTGTCTAACTATTTGAGGTAAATGGAAATATTTGATAAAGCTCGAAAGAAGAGAGGTAAAGGACCTTTTTGAAAAATAAAGTTTAAGAGAAATCCTTGCTAAGGGCTTTCCAGTTTCTAGGGTCACGTCCTACAGTCAACATGTGCTCTGATACTATCTCTGTAGCAACCCGGCCTTAAACAGTCAAGCCTCTATGTATCCGTGCCATCCCTGGATCGGTATGCTGGCACACACAGTACATCCATGTATATATGAAACTGCAAGCACATGTATAAATAACGTAAAACTGATATATACCTCATAAGTCTCAGCAGAAACAAACATAAGGGTGTGGAGTCCATCAACGCCAACGGCAAGTTGAGTGTAGACCGTAACCCTACAACGTAACTCCTACTCATCATAGAAAATTCCTGCAACATAAGACGTTGCAGCCCTATAGGTCAGTACATTGAATGTACTGGCAAGTCACATCATAAGAATAATGGACCTATTTGTACATGCAATTTGGCTGGTGGAAAGCTCTTAGTCTAGTTTTTGCATAAAGCTAGTTTTCCCCTAGAATAAAAGATATTATTCTACCACTACTCTATAGCATAGGATGAGTTGGCAAACCCAACTCAATCCATTCCCAAAGTTTCATTTAAAAGCCAATTGTTTAATTAAGAGTGATGAGATCTCCCAGCATTTCCACTACTAGATGCTCAAGTTGTCCGTAACCGGGGACACGGCTGATCAATTAGGTTTTAATACTCTGCAGAGGTTGTGCACTTTTCCCCACAAGACTCGACCACCTCCATGATCGGAAGATCGAGACATAGCCTTTCGAAAATGTTCCCCCTTAACCCACAGATAGGCCGGTACACCTACATCATTCTACATCTGCTTGCCCATCCCGGAAGGGGGCACACTAACTACTCAGCTAAGCCAGAGCCCATATTGGCATGTGGCTGCACACGTAAGCTTCTAGACATGAGAATACGATTGATCTCTTTGAGCCTAGGCAGACGGACCACTAGTGGTGCACCACCATGGATTTCCCATGCATGCTCCCACTGTACTTCACCACCATTCAAACCAAACCTCCGCCCAGGTAGTTCATTTACAAGTCTTGGTCCTGATTACTACTTTGTCACTCATGTCTCACCATGAACACTTCCCAATTCCACGTCTACATTTGCAAGGCGGAAATAAACTTACACGGTGGTGACAAGGTTGTATAGATCAGACCTACCTCAAATGAACTACTAGGTAACGGCATAGCCATCTGGCAACAATAAATCCTACCACAAAAGGACTAAGTGCATAATATAAAACATAGGTGATTGGAAGAATGGTCAAATGTGAACTTGCCTGGTAACAGTTGATGAAGATTATATCACTCTCAGAAATTTACTTAATAGAACTATTCGTCACTCTCCGATGAAAATCTATAAAGTCAAACATTGCATTCACATAAGCAATCATTTCAGAGAACCAAATAACATGCAACATGAAAATACTCAAAAAATCCAAAGGAACACACAACAGACTTAATATCGAAAGTAAATACTAAGTGCAAAACAACATAGGGCATGGGTGCCAAAAATTGTGACGTGGACCACAGTGCCTACTAGGTATACGAGTAAAACTACTATGGACATATCCTAATGTGTGAAAAAAATATCGTGAGATAGGTCCAAGTGATAGGGTTTGGCAACGGTGACACGGTGCAAAAAGAATCACATCAATCGGAGCTACGGTTTAGGAGATATGGTCAATTGAAGTTTGAATTCAAATCTGAATAAAGTTCAAATTTGAATTTGGCCAAAAGTTTTCAAAGTTGGTTTTCTGTATAAAGCTATTTGAGATGAACATTTTGCCGTTGGTTTCGTCGAATTTGGATTTACAGTTAAAAAGATACAACCATTTGAAGTTTAGGGGCTAAACTAAAATTTACAGGGACTTGACTGTGAAAATTTTATTTGCGACTAGGTCCCTGGCCACGTGGCGGCTTCCTACTGGTCAAGCAGCATTCGCTGCGGAAGCTATTCGGTGAACGGCCGCTACCTAAGCAAAACAGCTACCGCGGCAAAAAAAATGAAAACCGGAGACCGGGTTTTTTCTACTAAACCGCACAGTTTATTTAGTACCGTGGTTAACCGAACTAAAGCAAAACCAAGCTAATACAAAAAACTAAACGAACGGGAAGAAGCGGGCGGCTTACAGCAAGCGAGGACGGTGAACAGGGGCGGCGACGGACAGGCGGTGGCGGCGGTGCTCCTCGGCGGCGGGGGAGGAGACGAACGGGACGAGCACGACGAGGGCAGTCCGGTGGTGGCGACGGCGCGCATCGGGGTGACCCGGATGGGCGGAGCGAAGTGCGGCGTCTCCGTGCTTCGGCGAGGACGCAGGTCGTGGGGACAGCGTCTCCGACAAACCTAGGGGCAAAATGAGATGTCAACTAGGTGCGGAAGAACATGGGGAGTAGTCTGACGGAGTTTGAGGCCTCGGGGTGGCTTACGGTCGTCGAGCTCCTCCAGCGAATGGAGCTCCGGCCGGCGAGATCCAACTGATGAAGGCGGCGCCTGTGATGTGTGAGTGGACGAGCGAATTGGCAGAACGGAGAGAGGGGGTCTTGGGGGTTTTATAGGCGCGGTCAGGAGCTCGGGGAGCGAGGGATAAGGCTTATCTCCGATGCGATGGCGCCGGTGGTTGCGGGCGGTGAGCTCGTGTTCTATCCCGAGCGGGATGAACAGGAGGTTGGGGATGATGGTCGCGGGGCCCACGGGTCAGCGGGACGGAGAGGGACACAAGAAGCGGGCGAGCGAGGGCGAAGCCTTCGGGCGTTGGGAGTTGAGGTGCTGGCCGGCCTGGGACGGCCTGGCCGGTCGGGCTAGGCCAGCTGGCCAGTAGGCCAGTGGGCCGCGCGGCTGGGTGGCTGCTGGGCCGGCTGGCCAGCGCGTGCGTGCATGTTTTTTTTTTTTATGGAAAGAATAAAAAACTTCAATAGGAAAATAAGTAAACATTTTACATAGGCATATTATATACCAAAATGTTCAGAAAAATAGCAGCAATAAGATGAACTATTTTTCAAGTTCAACTAAATTCCATAAAAATTCATAATAGTCAAACAGTGCTACTGTTGCATTTAAAACCAATAAAAATCATTTTTAAAATAGCAAAATGATTTCAAATTTATTTTCTCCTAATTTTCCATTGAAGGGAATCATTTTACCCTTATTTCCACTTATTTATTTTTAGGAGAAAAATATTGTGAAAAGAAACTCAAATAACTCCCAATTGGATTTGAATTTGGAATTTCAAACAACTTCAAATGGAAAATGAGTTTCAAATAACTTCAAAGTGACTTCCAATTTATTTCTTTGAAACTTCCAACTCTCTTTCTTCAAATATGAAGAAGTCATTTTATCTTCCCTCATGAACTCATTGAGTTGCTTAAAGTTTCTAAATTCGAAATATTTCAACTGAAATTCAAATCATTTCCAAACCCCTTTTCATTTCTTTCAATGGAAGAAGTCATATCATCTTCACTCTAGGGTTTTGTGATGAAATGAATTTGAATTCAGGAAGATCAAAATGCAAGATGAAAGTTTTGGGAAAGTCCTTTTATTCCCTCTCATTCAACTTTCAAAAAGTTTCAATTTCCACTCAGTTTCACACAATCAATCACACAAAAATCAAATAAACGATCACAATTATTTATTTAATATAACATTCCAAAATTTAGAATTTTGGGATGTTAGAGATGAGAAAAGCTGGTATGAACTCGACCTCTCTTGTTTTTGTAAATATGGTTAGTCCATCATTCCTGCTTCAGCCTATTATGAATGAAACATGTTTGCAATCACAATTAGATATTATAGTTTCTTATGCCATGCTTAATTAGCTAGGAGTTTATAATGGTTTACCTTGCATGCGAACATGCTATGAACATGGTTGTGATGTGGTATGATGGGGTGGTATCCTCCTTTGAACGATTCGAGTGGCTTGACTTGGCACATGTTCACGCATGTAGTTGAAACAAAATCAACATAGCCTCCATGATATTTAAGTTCATGGTGAATTATATCCTACTCATGCTTGCATTCAGTGTTGATCAATTTTAATGCATGTTCATGACTGTTGTCGCTCTCTAGCTGGTCGCTTCCCAGTCTCTTCCTAGCCTTCACTTGTACTAAGCGGGAATACTGCTTGTGCATCCAACTCCATAAACCCCAAAGTTATTCCATATGAGTCCACCATACCTACCTATATACGGTATCTACCTGCCATTCCAAGTAAATTTGTATGTGCCAAACTCTAAACCTTCAGATAAACATACTGTTTTGTATACTCGAATAACTCATATATCAACTAGGGTTGTCTGTATCTTCCATGCTAGGCGGGTTATTCTCAAGAGGAGTGGACTCTTCTCCTCATTCACGAGAAAATGGCTGGTCATCGAGATACCCTGTCCCATGCTCAAATCAAATCAAAATAATTGCAAACAAAACTCACCCAGGATTGTTGCTAGTTGGAGGCACCCGTTGTTTCGGGCAAGCCATGGATTGATGCTTGTTCGTGGTGGGGGAGTATAAACTTTACCATTCTGCTTGGGAACCGCCTATAATGTGTGTAGCATGGAAGATATCGAGATCTCTCGGTTGTTATGTTGACAATGAAAGTATACCGTTCAAAATATTGTTCATCTCTATTTCAAAATCGAGCTCTGGCACCTCTTCAAATCCCTACTTCCCTCTGCGAAGGGCCTATCTATTTACTTTTGTTGATGAGTCGTCATCCTCTTATTAAAAAGCACTAGTTGGAGAGCATCGCTGTCATTTGCATGTATTATTGTTAGTTTACATTGCGTATGACTTGACTGGATCTCTTTTACCATGAATTACAATGTCTAGTCAGTCCTTGATCTTTAAAGGTGCTCTGCATTTATGTTTTGCGGTCTCAGAAAGGGCTAGCGAGATACCATCTTGTTATATCATATTAAGATTGTTTTGAGGAAGTGTTGTCATCCGAGATTTATTATTATTGCTCGCTAGTTGATTATGCCATTGATATGAGTAAACATGAGACCTAAATGTTATTGTGAATATGGTTAGTTCATAATCTTTACTGAAAACTTGAATGCTGGCTTTACATATTTACAACAACAAGAGCAAACAGAGTTTGTAAAAGTTTTCTTTATCACTTTTAGTTAATCAACTGAATTGCTTGAGGACAAGCAAAGATTTAAGCTTGGGGGAGTTGATACGTCTCCGTCGTATCTATTTTCGAAACACTTCTGCCCTTGTTTTGGACTCTAACTTGCATGATTTGAATGGAACTAACCCGGACTAACATTGTTTTCAGCAGAATTGCCATGGTGTTATTTTTGTGCAGAAATAAATGTTCTCGGAATGACCTGAAAATCAACAGAGATTATTTTTGGAATATATAAAAAATACTGGAAGAAGAATCCACGTCAGGGGCCCACACCCGGTCCACGAGGGTGGGGGCGCGCCTACCCCCCTGGGCGCATCCCCCTGCCTCGTGGGCCCCCTAATGCTCCACCGATGTCCACCTTGACACCATATATTCACTTCTGGGGAGAAAAAAATCAAAAAGAAGGATTCATCGTGTTTTACGATACGGAGCTGCCACCAAGCCCTAATCTCTTTCGGGAGGGCTGATCTGGAGTCCGTTTGGGGCTCCAGAGAGGGGAATCCGTCGCCATCGTCATCATCAACCTTCCTCCATCACCAATTTCATGATGCTCACCCCCGTGCATGAGTAATTCCATCATAAGCTTGCTGGATGGTGATGGGTTGGATGAGATTTATCATGTAATCGAGTTAGTTTTGTTAGGGTTTGGTCCCTAGTATCCACTATGTTCTGAGATTGATGTTGCTATGCCTTTGCTATGCTTAATGCTTGTCACTAGGGCCCGAGTGCCATGATTTCAGATCTGAACCTATTATGTTTTCATGCATATATGTGAGTTCTTGATCCTATCTTGCAAGTCTATAGTCACCTATTATGTGTTATGATCCGTTAACCCTGAAGTGACAATAATCGGGATACTTACCGGTGATGACCGTAGTTTGAGGAGTGCATGTATTCACTATGTGTTAATGCTTTGGTCCGTTACTCTATTAAAAGGAGGCCTTAATATCCCTTAGTTTCCAATAGGACCCCGCTGCCACGAGAGGGTAGGACAAAAGATGTCATGCAAGTTCTTTTCCATAAGCACGTATGACTATATTCGGAATACATGCCTACATTACATTAATGAACTGGAGCTAGTTCTGTGTCACCCTATGTTATAACTGTTGCATGATTGATCGTATCCGACATAATTATCGATCACTGATCCATTGCCTACGACCATTTCATATATTGTTCTTCACTAATTTACTTTTCCGTTGCTACTGTTACAATCACTATAAAACCAAAACTGCTACTATTACTTTTTCCACCGTTACCACTAATATCATATTACTTTGCTACTAAATACTTTGCTCCAGATATTAAGTTTCTAGGTGTGGTTGAATTGACAACTCAGCTGCTAATACTTGAGAATATTCTTTGGCTCCCCTTGTGTCAAATCAATAAATTTGGGTTGAATAATCTACCCTCGAAAACTGTTGCGATCCCCTATACTTGTGGGCTATCACATACTCGGAGGAATTTCAAAGTAAACATTTTCAGTAGGTTTAGTAGCTTGAGGAGAAACTCTTTGCTCTACTAGTCATGGCGAAGATACCCCAAACAAGCCCCTCAAAGGATTATGTTCCATAGTAACAAGTGACAGTAAATTTCAGCACACTATATAAATTTTTCCTTACCAAATTCCACCTACCAAAGGCGCTTCACTCCCCGGCAATGGCGCCAGAAAAGAGTCTTGATGACCCACAAGTATAGGGGATCTATCGTAGTCCTTTCGATAAGTAAGAGTGTCGAACCAACAAGGAGCAGAGGGAAATGATAAGCAGTTTTCAGTAAGGTATTCTCTGCAAGCACTGAAATTATCGGTAACAGATAGTTTTGTGATAAGGTAGTTTGTAACGGGTAACAAGTAATAAAAGTAAATAAGGTGCAGCAAGATGGCCCAATCCTTTTTGTAGCAAAGGACAAGCCTGGACAAACTCTTATATAAAGGAAAGCGCTCCCGAGGACACATGGGAATTATCATCAAGCTAGTTTTCATCACGCTCATATGATTCGCGTTCGGTACTTTGATAATTTGATATGTGGGTGGACCGGTGCTTGGGTACTGTCCTTCCTTGGACAAGCATCCCACTTATGATTAACCCCTATTGCAAGCATCCACATCTACAACGGAAGTATTAAGGTAAACCTAACCATATCATGAAACATATGGATCCAAATCGGCCCCTTACGAAGCAACGCATAAACTAGGGTTTAAGCTTCTGTCACTCTAGCAACCAATCATCTACTTATTACTTCCCAATGCCTTCCTCTAGGTCCAAAAAATGGTGAAGTGTCATGTAGTCGACGTTCACATGACACCACTAGAGGAAACACAACATACATCTCATCAAAATATCGAACGAATACCAAATTCACATGACTACTTATAGCAAGACTTCTCCCATGTCCTTAGGAACAAACGTAACTACTCACAAATCATATTCATGTTCATAATTAGAGGGGTATTAATATGCATAAAGGATCTGAACATATGATCTTCCACTGAATAAACCAACTAGCATCAACTACAAGGAGTAATCAACACTACTAGCAACCCACAGGTACCAATCTGAGGCTTTGGGACATAAATTGGATACAAGAGATGAAGTAGGGTTTGAGATGAGATGGTGCTAGTGAAGATGTTGATGGAGATTGACCCCCTCCTGACGAGAGGATCGATGGTGATGATTTCCCCCTCCCGGAGGGAGGTTTCCCCGGCAGAACAGCTCCGCCGGAGCCCTAGATTGGTTCCGCCAAGGTTCCACCTCGTGGTAGTGGAGTTTAGTCCTGTGAGCTAGCTTATGATTTTTTCCTCCACGAAAGACCTCATATAGCAGAAGATGGGCATCAGAGGGCTGCCAGGGGGCCCACGACGTAGGGGGGGTGCGCCCCCACCCTCGTGGATGGTGGGTGGCCCCCCTCTGGTACTTCTTTCGCCCAATTTTTTATATATTCTGAAACTTGCTCCCGTGAAGTTTCAGGACTTTTGGAGTTGTGTAGAATAGGTCTCTTCATGTAAACCTTGTAAAATAAGAGAGAATAGGCATAGGTGTTGTGACATAATGTGTAATAACAACCCATAATGCAATAAATATCAATATAAAAGCTTGATGCAAAATGGACGTATCAACTCCCCCAAGCTTAGACCTCGCTGGTCCTCAAGCGAAAGCCGATATTGAAAAGTATGTCCACATGTTTAGAGATAGAGGTGTCGATAAAAATAAAATACGGACATGAGGGCATCATGATCATTCTTATAACAACAACGTAATGCAATAAATACCAATATAAAAGCATGATGCAAAATGGACGTATCAGGCACCCGTGGATACGGTTAGCCATGGAAAGTGAAAGAAATAGTGGAAAAAGGAATAAACTTTATTTTCTGTTTGGGAACCGCATATGGCATATCTAGCATGGAAAGTGTTTGGAACTCTAAGTTGTTTTCGTTGGTGGGATGGATACACCTCCCAAAATGTTTTTATCTCTAATTTTTTTGCTTTGAGCTCCGGCACCTCTACAAATCCCTACTTCCCTCTGCGAAGGGCCTTTCTTTTACTTTATGCAAATTTTATTTTGAAATTTGAGTCTCCATCTTCTCTCATAAAAAGCACCAATTAGAAGTCAATATATATGATCGTGCTCAAGTATTGGGTGTAGTTAATATTCGAGTGTGTTTCATGAATGGATCAATGTTTGAGCATGATGGGCTAAGTATAACTTATTTTAGCATTGATATTTTGAAAGACATGGTTGCTTGTTGATATGCTTGAGTATCTAAATTATTATGTCAAAACTAGACTATTGCTTTGAATCACATAAAAGTCAAAATGTCCATGCTGTGAAGAAAAGAATATGATATGACTTGATGAACAACACTGCACATCAAAAATTCTTTTTTTATCACTTACCTACTCGAGGATGAGTAGGAGTTAAGCTTGCGGATGAAGATACGTCTCCAATGTATGTATAATTTTGTATTGTTCCATGCTATTTTATTATCAATCTTGGATGTTTTATAATCATTTTATAGTCATTTTATATCATTTTTTGGTACTAACCTATTGACATAGTGCCAAGTGCTAGGTGCTGTTTTTTCCAAGTTCTTTACATCGCAAGAAATCAATATCGAATGGAGTCCAAATGCCCCGAAACTATTTGTGTGGTTTTTTATGGGCCAGAAGGAAGGCAATGGGCCCTAGTTGCACCTGGGAAGTGCCTTGAGGGGGAACAATACACCAGGGCATGCCAGGAGACTCAGGCGCGCCCTGGTGGGTTGTGCCCACCTCGGGTGCCCCTCGGACCGCCTCTTTGCTCTATATGTACCCAAATATTCCAAAAACCCTAGGGGAGGCGATGAAATATTCATCCAGTCGCCGCAGAGTCCAGAACCACCAGATCCAATCTAGACACCATCTCGGATGGGGTTCACCACCTCCATTAGTTCCTCTCCGATGATGCGTGAGTGGTTCTTTGTAGACCTTCGGGTCCTTAGTTAGTACCTAGATGGCTCTCTCACTCTCTCGCTGGTTCTCAATATAATGGTCTCTTGGAGATCCATTTGATGTAACTCTTTTGCGGTGTGTTTGTTGGGATCTGATGAACTTTGAGTTTATGATCAGTCATATCTTTTTATATCCATGAAAGTTATTTGAGTATCTTTGATCTCTTATAGCCTCGTAGTTCTTCTCCTATATTTGGGCTTTGTTTGGCCAACTTGATCTATTTATCTTGCAATGGGAAGAGGTGCCCGGTAGTGGGTTCGATCTTGCGGTGCTTGATCCCAGTGACAGAAGGGGAACCGACACATATATATCATTGCCACTAAGAATAAAAGGATGAGATCTATATCTACCACCATATAGATAAACGGATCTTGTCTACATCATGTCATCGTTCTTATTGCATTACTCCATTTTTCCATTAATACACTAGATGCATGCTGGATAGCAGTCAATGTGTGGAGTAATAGTAGTAGATGCAGGCAGGAGTCGGTCTACTAATCTTGGACGTGATGCCTATGTAATGATCATTGCCTGGATATCATCATGAGTATTTGAAGTTCTATCAATTGCCCAACAGTAATTTGTTTACCCACCATTTTTTTTATTTTTCTCGAGAGAAGCCACTAGTGAAACATACGGCCCCGGGGTCTTCTTCTTCATATATTTGCCTTGCGATCTATTTTTCCTTTGCATTTTTATTCAGATCTATTAAACCCAAAAACACAAAAATATCTTGTGGCATTATATTTTATTTGCGATCTATTATTTCGATCTATTACAATTTTCTCCCGTCTCCTGCCAATTTCTGGCGTCGTACCCGAAAGGGATTTACAACCCCTTTAACACGTCCGGCTGCGAGTGGCTGTTATTTGTGTGTAGGGGTTGTTTACGTTTTGTTGCTTGGTTCTCCTACTAGTTCGATACCTTGTTTTCATTGCTGAGGGAAATACCTACCATTGTTGTGCTACATCATCCTCTCCTATTGGGGGAAACACCGACGTAGTCTTGGTAAACATCATCAGCAACCTGGTCTTTGGTTCATGTAGCATCAGTGGTTTCAGCAGAGATAAAGGCTATTCGGTATGGACTTATTCTGGCTTCAATTTTTGGGTGCTCCAATATAATCATTGAATCAGATAGTTTAAATGCATTGGACGTAGTTTCAGACCTTGATGCTTACATGAGTCCCGATGTGCCAATAATCATCGAGACTAGTCTACTGGCGATGGACTTTTCAAATGTCAGCTTTGTTCATTGCAGAAGGGAAACCAATCTTGTTGTTGATTGTTTAGCGAAGCACTACTTTGGTCTTAGTTTATCTGAATTTTGGGACTCCAATCCCTCTGACTTTATTCTTCCACATATTGTAAATGGCATGGCTATTATATGAGGAATAAAGTTATTTACGTTAAAAAATGACCCCTTCAGCTTTCCCCTTATTATAGAGGAAGAAAGGATGGGCAAAAACTTCCAATCTATTCATCTTTAAAATGGCAATACAATGAACACCAGAAATAATGAAAATTAAATCTGGATTCGTAGATCACCTAGCGACTACTACAAGCACTGAAGCGTGCCGAAGGCGTGTTGCCGTCATCGCCTCTCCCTCGCTAGAGCCGGGCAAAAGTTGTTGTGGTAGATAGTAGGAAGTCGTCATGCTAAGGCCCCATAGGACCAGCACATCAGAACAACAACCACCGCCGATGAAGAGTAGCATAGATCAGAAGGATCCAACCTGAAGAAACACAAACGTAGATGAACTACGACCAGATCCGAGCAAATCCACCAAGGACAGATCCGTAGGAGACATATCTCCACACACCCACCGGTGATGCTAGACACATCACCGGAACGGGGCCTGGGCGGGGAGAAGCTTATTGCATCTTCAGGGAGCTGTTGCCGTCTCATCTTCCTGAGCAGAACACAAACCCTAACAAAACTAAAAAAAATGTTTAAAAACAGAGCCCTCCCGCCGGCAAGGGCCGCGATCCACCGCGCAGACATGGCCCTAAAGCCACCAAAGACAAGGTGGATTCTACCTCTTGAGCATGCGTTGGTTTTCCCTTGAAGAGGAAAGGGTGATGCAGCAAAGTAACGTAAGAATTTCCCTCAGTTTTTGAGAACCATGGTATCAATCCTGTAGGAGACTACACGCAAATCACCTAGTACCTGCACAAACAATTAAGAACCTTGCAACCAACGTGATAAAGGAGTTGTCAATCCCATCACGGCCACTTGCAAACGTGAGATCTGATAATGATAATAAGATAAATATTTTTGGTATTTTTGTTGTATAGATTGGAAAATAAAGATTGCAAAATAAATAGTAAACTATAATTGTAGATTGGAAACTTATATGATATGACATAGACCCCGGGGCCATACGTTTCACTAGTGGCTTCTCTCATGATAGCATATATTATGGTGGGTGAACAAATTACTGTCGAGCAATTGATAGAAAAGTGCATAGTTTTGAGAATATCTAAGCATGATCATGAACATAGGCATCACGTCCGTGTCAAGTAGACCGAACCGATTCTGCATCTACTACTATTACTCCACACATCGACCGCTATCCAGCATGCATCTAGAGTATTAAGTCCATAAGAACATAGTAACGCATTAGGCAAGATGACATGATGTAGAGGAATAAACTCAAGCAATATGATATAAACCCCATCTTTTTATCCTCGAAGGCAACAATACAATACGTGCCTTGCTGCTCCTACTGTCACTGGGAAAGGACACCGCAAGATTGAACCCAAAGCTAAGCACTTCTCCCATTGCAAGAAAGATCAATCTAGTAGGCGAAACTAAACCGATAATTCGAAGAGACTTGCAAAGATATCAAATCATGCATATAAGAATTCAGAGAAGAACCAAATATTGTTCGTAGATAATCTTGATCATAAACCCACAACTCATCATATCTCAGCAAACACACCGCAAAAGAATTACATCGAATAGATCTCCAAGAACATCAAGGAGAACTTTGTATTGAGATCCAAAGAGAGAGAAGAAGCCATCTAGCTAATAACTATGGACCCGAAGGTCTGTGGTAAACTACTCACACATCATCGGAGAGGCCATGGTGTTGATGTAGAAGCCCTCCATGATCGAATCCCCCTCCGGCAAATCACCGGAAAAGGCCCCAGATGGGATCTCCCGGGTACAGAAGGTTGCGGCGGTGGAAAAGTGGTTTCGTGTCTCTCCTCGATGTCTTCAGGGTACAAGAGTATATATAGGCGAATGAAATAGGTCAGTGGATCTCTGTGGGGCCCACGAGGGTGGGGGCGCGCCTCCCTACCTCGTGGACACCCCACGGCGTTCTAGACTTCCACTCCAAGTCTCCTGGATTGCGTTTGTTCCAAGAAAGATCCTCATGAAGGTTTCGTTCCGTTTGGATTCCGTTTGATATTCCTTTTCTGCGAAACACTGAAATAGGCAAAAAAACAACTAGCACTGGGCCTCCGGTTAATAGGTTAGTCCCAAAAATAATATAAAAGTGCATATTAAAGCCCATTAAACATCCAGAATAGATAATATAATAGCATTGAACAATCAAAAAATATAGATACGTTGGCGACGTATCAGCATCCCCAAGCTTAATTCCTGCTCGTCCTCGAGTAGGTAAATGATAAAAAACAGAATTTTTGATGTGGAATGCTTCCTAACATAATTTTCAATGTAATTCTCTTTATTGTAGCATGAATGTTCAGATCTGAAAGATTCAAGACAAATGTTTAATATTGACATAAAAATAATAATACTTCAAGCATACTAACTAAGCAATTATGTCTTATCAAAATAACATAGCCAAAGAAAGCTCATCCCTACAAAATCATAGAGTTTGGCCATGCTTCATTTTCGTCACACAAAATGCTCCCATCATGCACAACCCCGATGACAAACCAAGCAATTGTTTCATACTTAGCATTTTCAAACTTTTTCAACTTTGACTCAATATACGAGCGCAAGCCATGGACATAGCACTATGGGTGGAATAGAATATGATGATGGAGGTTGTGTGGAGAAGACAAAAAAGGAGAAAGTCTCACATCGACGCGGCTAATCAACGGGCTATGGAGATGCCCATCAATTGATGTCAATGTGAGGAATAGGGATTGCCATGCAATGGATGCACTAGAGCTATAAGTATATGAAATCTCAACAAAAGAAACTAAGTGGGTGTGCATCCAACTTGCTTGCTCACGAAGACCTAGGGCAGTTTGAGGAAGCCCATCATTGGAATATACAAGCCAAGTTCTATAATGAAAAATTCCCACTAGTATATGAAAGTGACAAAATGAGAGACTCTCTATCATGAAGATCATGGTGCTACTTTGAAGCTAAAGTGCGGGAAAAGGATAGTAACATTGCCCTTTCTCTCTTTTCTCTTATTTTTTTGTTTGGACCTTCTCTTTTTTATGGTCTCTTTTATTTATTTTTTATTTTTCGTCTGGAGTCTCATCCCCACGTGGGGGAATCATAGTTTCCATCATCCTTTCCTCACATGGGACAATGCTCTAATAATGAAGATCATCACACTTTTTTGTTGGGGAACGCAGTAATTTCAAAAAAAATCCTACGCACACGCATAATCCACCTCGGTCATATCATCATAGTACGATGCCCCCCTCCACCATAATCCACCTCGGTCATATCTTCATAGTGCTTAGGCAAAGCCCTGTGTCGGTAGCTTCATCATCACCGTCATCACGCCGTGATGCTGACAAAGCTCTCTGTCGGTGTCAAAACCGGTGGATCTCGGGTAGGGGGTCCCGAACTGTGCGTCTAGGTGGATGGTAACAGGAGGCCGGGGACATGATGTTTTACCCAGGTTCGGGCCCTCTTGATGGAGGTAAAACCCTACATGCTCCTTGATTTATTCTTGATGATATGAGTATTAAAAGAGTTGATCTACCACGAGATCTGAGAGGCTAAACCCTAGAAGCTAGCCTATGGTATGATTGTATGTTGTCCTACGGACTAAAACCCTCCGGTTTATATAGACACCGGAGAGGGTTAGGGTTACACAAGGTCGGTTACAAAGGAGGAGATATCCATATCCGTACTGCCTAGCTTGCCTTCCACGCCAAGTAGAGTCGCATCCGGACATGAGACGAAGTCTTCAATCTTGTATCTTCATAGTCCAACAGTCCAGCCAAAGGATATAGTCCGGCTGTACGGAGACCCCTAATCCCGGACTCCCTCAGTAGCCCCTAAACCAGGCTTCAATGACGATGAGTCCGACATGCAGTGTTGTCTTCGGCATTGCAAGGCGGGTTCCTCCTCCGGATATACCACAGAAGAGTTCAAATAAAAGGATAGTGTCCGACCCTGCAAAAAACGTTCCACATACTTCCATAGAGAGAATAATACTTCCACAAATCTAATCTGCTGACACGTTTTGGCTATATGACATCATGCCATGTCTCGACGATTTTTTGAACCGTTTTTCTTTAACTAGCCCCGCTCATAACGCGACGCGGTTTCTTGACACGTCTTGTCAAAGCAGAGACCGTGTTCTCCTTATTGCGGGATTTTCATCAATACGGGCGTGGGTAACCCAACCGCGCCATCGATTACGGCGCTTGGGGGGTAAGCGAGTTTTACTAGGCTAGTGGGGGCGCATAGTTTTGGCCGCCCTTATAAAGGGATAAGGTTTAACCTTTCTCTACCCACGCCTTCTTCCTCCTTGCCCATCCATTCTTGAGCACTCGAGCCCCAACGCCCAAGTACACATCTTTCTCCTCAAACTCCTCCAAACATGTCTAGAGCGGGAGGCAAGTGGATGGCTTCCTCCGTGTTGGGAATATTACTATTGGGCGTAAACCGGCCTATGTGGGCCGGGTTAACTTCATCAGTAACTCAAGAGTGTTAAAGCCCAAGAAGATAAATGAGGGCCAGAGGCCCGTAGTCGGTTTAAGACTTGTAGCCGTAAACCGACATCTGTATGTAAACTTGTATTGTAAGATAGGAATAAGGAGAGACCAACCCGGATACAAATATGAACCGGTGTTAGGACTCTATGAACCGACGGGCGTCACCCGTGTATATAAGGGGACGACCCGGCGGCTGTTCAGGACAATAGACAACAACTTGAGACTTAGGCGAAGCTTGTTTGCTCCCTAGTCATCAAAACCCCATCAATTCCATCACAACTAGACGTAGGCTTTTACCTTCATCAAAGGGGCCGAACTAGTATAAACTCTCTTGCGTCCCTGTGTCCGCTTTAACCCCTTCAAGCTAACCCGTTGCGATGGCTCCACGACTATGTCCTTTCACGAGGACATCTGCCGTGATAAAACCACGATAGTTGGCGCCCACCATGGGGCTATCGCACGATGGTTTCAAGTTCTTGGAGGGCCGCTTTGAAGGACTCGAGGGCTACGTTGTGGGCCGGATGACTAAGAGTCATCGCGGCAAGATCTACATCGACGATGCAGGCTGGGGCCCCGAGGCCGGCTCAGTTGAGTATGGGTACCGGGTCCCCTTTTGTGGCATACACGTTTTCATCGGCAAGATCGGTGAACCGGGCCCTGAGCCGGACATCTGCACCGACCCCGTCGAAACGGCTCAGTGTGCGCGATCCGCCCAGGTTAAAACGGCCATGAAGCGTGCCTTCGTGGGAGTCATCCATGGAGGAAGTTATGAGGATGGATCGGAATCTCGTGGCAAGGCCGTCATTTATTCCGGTGACGAGTCATCAGCCAGAGAAACTGAATCTCTATATCAGCTACAAGATGGCCGGATTGGGGGCTGTTCCGATGGCGACAGTATTCCGGACCCCTCTGATCTACCCAACCGAGTTGGAATATTCATGGCCGGCACACAAGCAGCGCTTCATTCTTTGACCGCTACGCCAACAACCTCCGGTTCAGTAGCGGCGACGGCTGCCGGGGCAGGAGGCTCTATACGCCCGCCGGCTCAAGTCCTATCATATCTATTTGATGCATTGATTGTGCTTATGGCAGAAGCTAACCCGGCGGATCAGGACGTCCACAACGCAGAGATTGCAAAGGTGAGGGAACAGATCACCCAGGCCAAGGCGGACCTGGCAGCTGAGAATGCCAAGATGACCGCAGAGCCGGCCGCTTTAGAGGCACAAGCCTACAGGCTTATGTTGGACTAGAACGTGTCGCATGAAGTCATGAAGAGGAAGTACCGATCCCGTTTGCCTTCAGTTTTCGAGGCCAGAGACCTTTTCAACACCCCAGGAGCAGGAACCAGTAATCCACTGGAGGTAAACCGGGCGGAAGCTCCTGGGATCGGCGCGCCGGTTCAGCCCCGTCTGATGGATCTGCCTCGTCAAAACACTGTTATACCTCAGGCTGTTTCAACACCTCCGGGTCACTACTCCAACCCGATTGACAATCTCATTGCCGCTGCTGCACGGCTGGAGGCCATTCCAATTGAAGGTGACTCTGCGCAGGCGGTAGAGACGCGACGGGTCAAGGAGCTTCTTAGGACAGCTTTGGTCCAACAGGAAGCATACTCGTACAGCCGTGACCGGATCCACTCGACCCTCGTCCAAGCCGGAGCTATAGCAGGCATATGGATGAACCGGCAGTGTCAAGTAATGAACGACGTGGAGCACCCCGCGGCAACAACCCGACGGGTGGTGCTGATAACGCTCAGGAAGTGGTGGACCGGGCCCGAGCGCGCAGGGAGGCCGAGTTAGCCGCACAGTATCAGGCTCGGCAGCTTACGCCGGTTCGTCCAACTATCTCGGTCGAACCTGGTGTTACTTCTAGTTCTTTGGGGTGCCTTGCCTTGTCCCCGCTTTATGCAATGTGCGCCAGCCCAAGGATTTCAAGGGCCCGCGCAAGGTACCAAATTACACGGCGGATCAACCTCCAGAGACATGGGTGCAAAGCTATGAGATGGTCGTGGAGATGCTTGATGTGGATGATGCGGCATGTGCAAAGTACTTCACCATGATGCTCGAAGGAACGGCCCGTACTTGGTTAAAAAGCTTACCGGCCAATTCTATCAGTTCATGGGCCCAATTACGAGCCCAGTTTATTAGTAATTTCAAGGATACATGTAAGCAGCCTATGTCGATAGTGGACTTAGCTGCCTGTGTCCAGGAGGAAGGAGAATCGACGACTCATTGGGTGCGCCGGGTCTCGCAGGTTCTGCATTCATCAGACTGCATCAACGCTGACACCGCGGTTATAACCCTAGAATGCAATTGCCGATTTGGGCCCCTAAAGCTGAAGTTAGGACGGATGAAGCGCCATTGCACTGACATGGGGACCCTCATGGCTGCCTTGGTAAAGTATGCTGATTCTGATAGTACCAAGGATCCCGAGTCTGATGATGACAAGACAGGGAAGGGAAAGAAGAACAACAACTCCAAAGGTCAGCAACATCACTCGGCAGGTAACGGTAGCGGAGGCAAGCGTAAAGCGGATGTCAACATGGACTTCGTGGCTAATGCCAACACGCAGGACAAGGGTCAGTGGCGCAAGGGTAAACCGCCAAATCGCGGTGGAGCGCGTAACCCTAACCCGGACCGCTTAAATTATCTATTGAACCAGCCCTGTCCAAAGCATGGGACGAAGGAGGTGCCAACAAACCACCTTTGGAAGGATTGCTACATTATGCAGGAGTTCAAGAATTCTAATGCTTTCCGGTATGATCACGGCTCTGGCGGTGGCTCAGGATCCGGGTCGGGTTACGGTGGACGAAATTCCGGTTTAGGATTTAATGGTAATCCGGGCGGACATAACAATCAAAATAATCAAAATAACCAGGGTGGTTACAACCAGCAGCAGCAACAGTCGGGTTACCAGAGCAACCCAAAGTAGTTGAATAGCGGGCAGTACCATGTCTTCACCACTAGCTTGGACAAGCGAGACCGGAAGGTTCAGAAGCGGGCAGTCAACTCTGTTGAACCGGCCATGCCCCATTACTTACGCTGGTCTGAGCAGCCAATCATATGGAGCAGAGAGGATCACCCACCCCGGGTTGATAACCCGGGTCAGCTAGCATTGGTGGTGGCGCCTCAGGTGGGAGGTTATAAGTTCACCAAGGTACTCATGGATGGAGGGAGCAGCATTAATATCTTGTACTATGAGACCTTCCGTCGTATGGGACTAACAGATAAAAATCTCAAACCGTCCAATACGGTATTCCATGGTGTGGTACCTGGCAAGTCAGCATATCCTGTTGGCAAGATAGCTCTGGAGGTGGACTTTGGAGATGATCATGATTCCAGGTCGGAAACATTGACGTGTGAAGTGGTGAAAATCCAAAGTCCATATCACGCCCTGTTTGGGCGACCGGCCTATGCCAAGTTTATGGCACGGCCCTGTTATGTGTATTTGCAGCTCAAGATGCAAGGTCACAAGGGGACAATAATGGTTCATGGAAGCCGTAAAATCGCTTTGGAGTGCGAGGAAGGAGAAGCGGCCTACGCAGAGTCGGTTTGTGCCACCAAGGAGCTGAAGTATTATAAGGACAATGTTGATCCGGCGGACATGACTCCATTAAAGAAGCCAACTACGGAGCATGATCCGACCCTGAAGTTCAAATCGGCAGCTGAAACTAAGCTTGTTGACTTCGTGCCTGGAGATTCGTCCAAGCAGTTTAGCATCAGTACCAACTTGGATCTGAAATAGGAAAGCGCGCTCATCGAGTTCATCTGTGAGAATCGGGACATTTTTGCATGGAAGCCCTCTGACATGCCAGGTGTACCAAGGCAACTCGCTGAGCACACCGTTGATGTGGATCCTAAATACAAACCGGTGAAACAGTTCCTCCGCCGGTTTAATGAAGAAAGACGCAAGGCGATTGGAGAAGAGGTAGCCAGGCTCTTAGCAGCTGGCTTTATTATTGAAGTTTTCCACCCTGAGTGGCTTGCCAATCCGGTGCTGGTCCTTAAGAAAAACGGCACCTGGCACATGTGTGTGGATTGCACAGATCTTAATAAGGCTTGTCCAGCAGATCCCTTTTGCCCTCCCCCGTATTGATCAAATTATTGATGCTACGGCGGGTTGTGAGTGTTTGAGTTTTTTGGATGCATATTCTGGCTATCATCAGATCAAAATGGCAGTTAAGGACCAGGAGAAGACGGCATTCATAACTCCCTTTGGAGCCTTCTGCCATGTGTCTATGCCCTTTGGGCTCAAGAGTGCCCAGGCAACTTATCAACGGTGTGTACAAAATTGTCTTCACAAGCAGATTGGCCGTAATGTACATGCTTACATGGATGATATCATGGTTAAGTCAAGGTAGAAGGAGACTCTGGTTGACGACTTGAAGGAAACCTTTGATAACCTGAGGACGTACAAGATGATGCTTAATCCGGTCAAGTGTGTCTTTGGTGTACCGGCAGGCAAGTTATTGGGTTTTCTGGTGTCCAACAGGGGAATCGAGGCTAATCCAGAGAAGATCACATCCATCACCTCCCTGGCTAAACCGAAGTGTTTCAATGATGTTCAACGCCTGGCAGGCCGGATTGCCGCGTTAAGCCGGTTTATCAGCCGCCTTGGTGAGAAGGCAATCCCTTTGTATCAGATGTTGAAGAAGACAGATCAATTCGTCTGGAGTTCTGTTGCTGATAAAGCATTTGAGGACTTATAGCGGCGATTTGCCAATCCGCATGTGCTTGCCGCTCCCATTGACAAGGAGCCGTTGCTGCTATATGTTGCTGCTAATGCTCGTGCGGTCAGTGTGGCTATTGTGGTGGAGCAAAAAGAGGCAGGCAAGGAGCATCTGGTTCAACATCCGGTCTATTATATCAGCGAGGTACTCATTGAGTCCAAGCAAAGGTATCTGCATGGGCAGAAGCTGGTATATCGAGTTTTTATGGCAAGCCGGAAGCTTAAGCAATACTTCCAAGGGCACCCCATTGGTGGTCAGTTCTGCTCCCTTGAGGGATATCATCCAGAACCGGGAAGCGACTAGCCGGATTGCCAAGTGGGCTATAGAGCTTGGGCCGCACGGGTTGAAGTATGTGCCTCAGACGGTGATTAAGTCTCAAGCACTTGTTGATTTTATCAATGATTGGACGGAACTGCAAGCACCTGAAGAAAAGCCGGATCACACATATTGGACCATCCATTTTGACGGATCCAGGCAATTGGAAGGCTCGGGGGCTGGAGTCGTATTAACTTCCCCACGAGGTGATATGTTTTGTTACGTTCTCCGTTTAATGTTCCCTTGTACTAACAATGCAGCTGAGTATGAAGCCTTGCTCCATGGTCTCCGGATGGCTAAGGAGATGAATCTAGGTCGAGTTAAGTGCTTCGGTGACTCGGACCTCGTGGCTCAACAAGTGTCTGGCACTTGGGATTCCAAGGACCCACTCATGGCAGCATATCGTCGTGAGGTTGATATTGTTGGACGTCACTTTAAAGGCTATCAGGTGGACCACGTGGATCGACGGAAGAATGAAGCGGCAGACGCTTTAAGCCGGCTGGGCTCTCAGCGCAAAACGGTCCTGCCCAATGTTTTTCTGGATGTGCTGCACAACCCGTCGGTCAAGCTCCCTGGTGAAGCGGATTTGGCTATTCCTGATCCGGAGGCTCAATTGGTGGTAGCTCTTCATGTCATTCCGGATTGGATGCTTCCTTACCTGGCATACATGAACCGGGGCGAGTTACCAGAGGATGAGACTCTGGCCCAACAGATAATCTGGCGGTCCAAGTCCATGACTATTGTCAATGGCGAGTTGCATCATTGCAGTGTATCAGGGGCGTTTCAACGCTGTGTGTCTCCTGAAGAAGGCTGTGAAATTTTGCGTGAGATCCACGAAGGAGATTGTGGTCACCATGCCGGTTCAAAATCTTTGGTGGCTAAAGCATTCTGCCATGGCTTCTATTGGTTAACTGCTCATGCTGATGCGGAGGATCTGGTCAGACGATGTGACGGTTGCCAAAAGTTTTCAAGATGTTCTCATGTGCCGGCTCAAGAATTGAGAATGATTGCAATTACTTGGCCATTTGTGACCTGGGGGCTGGATATGGTTGGGCCTTTTAAAAGGTCCAAAGATAAGAAGACCCACCTCCTAGTGGCGGTTGACAAGTTTACAAAGTGGGTGGAGGCAGAACTTGTTAGCAAGTGTGATGCTTCCATGGCGGTTCAGTTCATCAAAAAAGTAATTTTCCGGTTTGGCTTTCCACACAGTATCATCACAGATAATGGTACCAATTTGTCCAAGGGTGCCATGAAGTAGTTCTGCGAACGGGAGCACATCCGGCTTGACGTTTCATTAGTGGCACACCCACAATCCAATGGTCAAGCAGAAAGGGCTAATCAAGAGATCTTGAGAGGCATCAAGCCCTGGCTTATGGTTCCTTTGCAAAGAACACCGGGTTGTTGGGTAGAAGAGTTACCATCTGTGTTATGGAGCATTAATACTACACCCAACAGATCAACAGGATACACATCGTTCTTCATGGTCTACGGAGCGGAGGTGGTTCTCCCCAGTGATATCCATCATGACTCACCTCGTGTAGCGGCTTATGTTGAAGCGGACAACGAGACAGCACGGCAAGACACTTTAGACCTGTTGGATGAAGAACGTGACATAGCAGCTGCCCGCTCGGCGATTTACCAACAGGATCTTCGTCGTTATCACAGTCACCGAGTCAGAACCAGAACCTTTCAAGAAGGAGGTTTGCTGCTTCGGCTCATCCAAGATCAAACTAATATGCATAATCTATCCCCACCTTGGGAGGGACCTTTCGTGGTCAGCAAGAATCTACACAATGGGTCATACTATCTGATCGATATCCGAGAGCATAAAGACTCACGTACATCAGAGGAGGAGACCAACAGGCCGTGGAACATAGCTCATCTTCGGCCTTACTATACCTGAGCCATTGGCTCTACTTATGTACATATTATGACAGTGTATATATAGTAAACCGGAACCTCAGCTAAAGTGGGGTATCTATTCTTTTACATCATGTGTGGTTACATGGAGTGGTTCTGTCTTAAAGCAGCCTCCGGTTTACCCCTTGAATTTGCTTTACAAAAAAAACCTTTATAATATCACTTGGGGGCTTGGTCGTATCCGAACCAATGCAACACCTTTTGATAGGCGAAAGCCACCAGATCACTTGGGGACATGGTCAAGTCTGAACCAGTCACGCCTCTTGATCGGCCTAAGGCCACAGAATCACTTGGGGGCTTGGTCGAACCCAAACCGTTGCCACACCTCTTGATCGGCATAAATGCCACGGTTTCATTTGGGGACCTGCCTGACTTGAACAATAGCTACACCTATCGGGATCTTGGTCGTGTCCGACCATGGTAACGCCATCTGATCAGCTCAAATAAGCCTCTTTTTGCAAACGGTTTTATCATTGCCTTTGCTTCACAATTTTCTTTGATAGATATTTCTTTCTTTTTGTTGCTTTTGTTAAACCGACAAAGTTTTAAACCGGTTCAAACTGTCAATTGACGGAGCACGGTCCATGTTTAATCCGGAGACTATTTGCTCGGTTTGCTTTCTATTCACATCTCGAAATAACACGGTGTTTATCATAACCCGGCATGGTTTACATGGTAAACCGGCATTACATACACAGGAGCTACTTTCTCCTTCGACGGTATAGGTTTATATACCTTCGTTTCAAGATTGGCAATGCCAACTTCATGCCCAACGATGGCAGGTAGTTTGTATCACAAGATTTGATCATATACCTAAATTTCATTGCATATATATACAAAGATCATAATCCGGCTGGCGGTACAACCGCCTTGGCAGTTTAAGATTTTGTGATTGCAGGAAAAATAGATTGAAGGTTTTGATCATTCAAACAAGGTGTAAGTACCAGTACCTATGCACGAAGGCATCTCAAAAGCAAGAGTATTGGCTATCCTATTACAAGGCAGCATGGTGCCCAAATAAGATCATTGTTTCTTTTCGGCGGAATATAAAAGACAAGCAATTTAAACCGGCCTCCGGTTCAAGCTTCATCGCCGACCTGGTCTGATGGTTGCGGGTCATCTTGCGCCGCTTCAGCTTCTGCTTCCCTACCCAGTGGCTGGAAATCAATAGTTGTGCAGTCGATTCCCATTAAGGCTTGAAAGACAGCTTCATCATGGATCAGCAACGACGGTTCAATATCAGGAGCGTAAGTATGCTTACAGATTGGAGGGATCAGATTCTCCGCTTCAGGAATTGGTGCAGCCACTCGTTTGTTCTGGTTGTCATATTGGGCTTGATAATGAGACAAGTCTGCCTCTTCCACCAATTGACAAGCTAGAGGGCGCACCTCCCGATTTATCGCTCTCAGGTCCTCCTCATTGAATTCTGAGCCATCTTCCTTCAAGTGGGGGTAGCCTTGAGCCGCTTCAACAGGATCAAAATCTGGCACCCACGCTTTTGGCCGGATTAAGGTATTGATAGCACCGGTTCGAGCAGCAGATTTTTTCAGCTCTTCAACCCAGGCAGGAAGCATAGACTGTCTTTTCTAGTTGTCCTGAATCAAGGTGGGCGCCGGGTTGTTGTGGGACGTAGTTGAGATGATTCGCTGCACGCCAGTATACAATTGCTCTATCAATGTGTAGGCAACCTTCAACTTCTTCCGCACATCTGACCCCAAGTGACCAATGCGTGTCCCTACAACATTACAAAGGATTCACAAACCGGACACATCATAAGAAGGCCAAGTTACTACAGAAGTCAAGAAAGCTTACCAAAGATGGCGGCAGTCATGGCATGCACTTGACGCTTTACGCTGGTCAGCTCATCTACCTCCGGTTTAAGTGCGGCTTCGGCATTTTCAACTCGCTTAGTCAAAGCAGCCTTCTCAGTAGCCCAGTCCACCCGCTCTTTCTTGAAGTCTTCCTTAAGCTGTTCCATGACGCTTAAGGCGCTGGTCAACTCCTCTTTTGCTTTTGAGGTTTCAGTCTGTTGGGACTTCAAATTTTCTTGGAGATCGGCGACTTGGTTTTCTTTTGTCTTCAGCTCAGCCTGCATAGAGACAGTTATATGATTCAGCAAGCAGTGCAAGAATTGAAGTACCAACCACATAACAAGTTATGCACTTGGCCCTTGGGGGCTAATGCCTATTTGATCTTCATCTTTCACTTGATTATAAAGTCCCAAGATCAATACAAGTATTCAACTTGGCACTTGGGGGCTAATGGCTATTTGCTCGAATAAATTCTGATGCTGCGATCTCAATTACTTAAAGTCCCGGTTTAACTACACTAAGTTGAACCGGCCCTTGGGGCTACATCAGCGAATTCCGAAGCATTGGGATTTATATTAGCAAGTCCCGGTTTGAATGAAGATTCTAAACCGGCCCTTGGGGGCTAGGAGAGTTAACAAGATTGAAATATCCAAGCAGGAAAAAGCACATGGAAGTTACCTCAAATTTTTCTTTCATCATATTCACTAGACCAGCTTCATAATCACGGGTGGTATACAGCTGGTTCAGGTAGCCGGAATGAAGATCTTGGGCATTCAGAGCAGCATAGGTCGCCAAGTCAACATTCCACTTGCCTTTGCCCATGGCAGCAAATTCTTCTTTGGCGGTATGCTTGGATAAGACAACAGGATTGCTGGGCTTTGTACGGCCAATGCCAGTAATTACAACTTCATCATCCTTAGCATCACCGGTTTGCACTGGCGCAGTCGGTTTGTCAGCAGGCTGGGATGGACTGGTGGATCTCCCAAACCGGATGGGGCTTGTGGGCTGGTTGACAGGCCTGAGGTGTCAATAGGCCTTTCTTCAGCAATAAAATCGTCATCCTTGCTGTGGTGGATCATTGGGTATATCTTCATGAATAGCCGCTTCAAGATCTGGTGTTTTACCCGGTTCAGGGACGGCGTCCTCCTCGGCCGCTTTATCCAGGCGAGCCTTCTTGCTCGGCCTAGGCTTGGCCCTGAAAGGAATAACAAAGTCAAATACAACATATGTTCCAAGGTGATGTACCAAAAATATTATGATAAGTATAGCTTACCCAAGCACCGTTTTGAGCGGTGGCAACTGAGTAGCCGATGACTCGCCAGAGGATGAGTGGGAAGTAACCTGATAATCGGAGTCAGATGGATTAAGAGGTTGACGAAAACAGCCTGCTTTAGGACAAGCACTAACAAGCAAATTAGAGACCTCTGAACAGCGTTTCCGAACCGGACTATTCGGTAAACCGGCAGAGGTAACTACCTGGCCGCTGTGCCGGGTTGTGCGGCGAGCTTCATGTTGTTGGGTCTTCATAAGAAATTTGGGATCCAAGTAAGCAAGAGGATGAGAAAATTTAACCTTCCAGTTTGCCTGATGGATTTTTAGTGAAGGCAAAGGGTTTGAATCGGAAGAGAGAGTAATTACCTCTGCAGCATCAGCATGGCTGGCTTCGGCATCATCCTGACAAATATCATCATCAATAAGGCGTGTGAAAAATAAGCCAAGTGAGTCAAGCTCTACCTCAAGGTTTGGATTACCCACATCATCATCAGCGGCCGTATCAGAAGATGCAGTGGTTTTCTTCTTATGAGCAGGCCGTTTCACGACTTTAGTCTTTGGCCGGGTTGGTCTTTCTGGTTTGTCTGTTTTTTCTGGCTTCTCCTGTGGAAGTTTGTTGCTCCAAAACGGATCATTGCCCTGTTTAAACAGACATTGATATTAAACAATGACCAGATATATCAATAACAGGTCGAGTAAAAAGAAAAATCAAACTCTTACAGCTGGCAGTGTGTTGGTGGCATAGAAGGGAAGCAGGCCGGTTCGAGCACAGATGTGTTCCGGTTCATTCAGCATTTTATTCACAGCCTCTGTGATTTCTTCGTCGATGAGCTAGATGTTAACATGTTGCAGTGGGTAATCAACACTGCCAGTATACTCGCACATCAAACCGGAGCGCTGACTAAGGGGCGGTATGCTCCACGATATCCAACAGCGAGCGAGATCAACCCCTGTTAAACCGTTGGCCATGAAGGCTCTGAGCTTGGACAGCTGAGGAGTGTATTTGCTTCTCTCCTTGGCAGACAACCTTTGCGGAAAGGGGTGTGTATTGCTAAGCCGCTCCGGACGAAAGCCAGGCAAAGGATTTTCATCAGCAGGGGAGGTGTCTTTGCAATAGAACCATGTTTGATTCCACTCTTTGGGGTGGTTGTGCAGTTTGGCGTGAGGGTATGTGACCTCTTTCCTTTTCTGAATCGCCACACCACCCAATTCCGTATTGGAACCGTCAGTAAACTCAGTGCGGCAGTATAGATGGAAGCAGTCTCTGAACAACTCAACTGTGGGCTCCTCTTGAAAGAACACCTCACAGGGCACTTGGAAGTGACATATGTTTGTAACAGAGTTGGGGCCAGTGTCTTGTGGGCGGAGTTCAAAATTGGCTAAAACGTCCCGGTAAAATTTAGAACCGAGCAGCTTAAAGCCCCGGGCTAAGTGATCTACGAAAACAACGACCTCTCCTTCTTGAGGTGTGGGAGGGCATTCTTTGCCAGGGACCCTCCAATGGATGGTGCTTTTGCTGCCTAAAGCATCGATCGGGACTAAATTGTTCAGTTGAGTCTCTGTGACGCGAGAAGGAACCCAGTTGCACTCATATACTTGCTTGGCCATGATGAAATCTACAAGATAGGTGATTCCGGTTCAAGAATGCATTGATTAAAGTACACTGGTATGTACAATGTTAAACCGGAGACATCTCTATCTAAACTGGAGTTTTATGAAGCAACAACATCTGGCGGTTCAACAAGGGGACTAATGGTATATACCAGTTTGTTAATTTTTTTCTACACCAAGTTAAACCGCCGAATCTAACCATTGAAACAATTGAGATTGCAGATGGGTAAGGGTACAGAAACAGATTTCACAAGATTTCTCTACAGCGCTGGATTTGAAGCAAGTTCAGAAAAGAAGGAAAATATTCAAGAGCTCAAAGTAGAACAGTATTGAATCAATGGGCGGAAATATATGTGAGATCTATGGTTTTAGGCATGAAACTAAAGGCAGATACTAAAATTTATCACTACACAAAGAAGGGGTTCCCAAATGCATCCAGGAGCTAGCATACGAACATGAACAGGTGATGAACGCATCAAGAACATGAAACCCTAGAACAGATCTATGTTGAGAAGAGCAGAAGACCTACCAGAGCTAAGGAAGATGTGGAAGACGACAGCGGCAGCCAGGTTGATGCAGTGGCCAAAGTCGATGCAGAAGACGACGGCGGCGGCGGAGCTTTGAGACTGGCGACGCGAGGAAGACGAAGAGGAAGGGCATGAAGGGGAGAAAAGAAATGACCCTTCGGCCCTATTTATAAGGCAAAAAGACATGTGTCAGGCGCGTGAATCCAGGAACCGAAAATTTCGGAAGCGGAGCTGTCGCCTCGGTTGTTGTGAGTTTATTAAACAAGGAGATATCATGGATGTTTTATTTATGACAGATGACGTCACCTCGGCTTACAACAACTGGAGAGGATGACATCATGGCGGTTCAGCAACTACGAGAAGATGTTGAAGATGAAGATTTTGCTAAGGATTGACATGAACCCGTTCAAATCAATCTGGGGCCTAATGTTGGGAATATTACTATTGGGCGTAAACTGGCCTATGTGGGCCGGGTTAACTTCATCAGTAACTCAAGAGTGTTAAAGCCCAAGAAGATAGATGAGGGCCTGAGGCCCGTAGTCGGTTTAAGACTTGTAGCCGTAAACCGGCATCTGTATGTAAACTTGTATTGTAAGATAGGAATAAGGAGAGACCAACCCGGATACGAATATGAACCGGTGTTAGGACTCTGTGAACCGACGGGCGTCACCCGTGTATATAAGGGGACGACCCGGCGGCGGTTCAGGACAACAGACAACAACTCGAGACTTAGGCGAAGCTTGTTTGCTCCCTAGTCATCGAAACCCCATCAATTCCATCACAACTAGACGTAGGCTTTTACCTTCATCAAAGGGCCCGAACTAGTATAAACTCTCTTGCGTCCCTGTGTCCGCTTTAACCCCTTCAAGCTAACCCGTTGCGATGGCTCCACGACTAAGTCCTTTCACGAGGACATCTGTCGTGACAAAATGATGACACTCCATTACGGAGGAACACATCAAAAAGCTCAGCGGAGCCGGATACTTAGCCGCGAATATCGCGCATCAGCTGCCCGCTGCGGGGCAGATCGTCCCTACCCCAGAACCCCATGAGAGGGTAGTTTTCCTCCACCACTTCCTCCGCGGACTGGGGTTTCCCCTTCATCCATTAGTCTGCGGCCTCATGTTCTACTATGGGCTGGACTTCCATGATCTGGCCCCGAACTTCATCCTCAACATTTCGGCGTTCATCGTTGTCTGTGAGGCTTTCCTATGCATCCGCCCCACTTCGGCATATGGCTAAAGACCTTCAATATGAAGCCGAAGGTGGTGGGCGGCCAACAAGCAGAATGCGGCGGAGCCATGGTGGGCAAGATGCCAAACGTTATATGGCTTGAAGGCTCCTTCGTAGAGACCATAAAGGGGTGGCAATCGGCGTGGTTCTACATCACCGAGCCGTGCGACACCAAATGGGTGGCTGCCCCCAAGTTTCGATCCGGATTCCCTACACGGATCACTTCCTGGAAAGAGAAGGGCTTCTCGTGGGGTTCATCGATGGAGCTGGACGGACTCCAGAAATGTATCCTGAACATGACAAGCAAGAAGCTTAAGCTTGTCAACATAGTCCAGGTCATGCTCATCCACCGGATCCTCCTGTGCCAACAACGGGACTTCAACTTGTGGGAGTTCGAGCTGGCCCAGCACCAGACTCTGAGCAAGCTCTTTGACACGACGCACAAGGACGTCTGGAAGGTGCTGTTCAAGGGCGTCGAGGTCCCTCCCTCTCTCACAGAGGACCGCGGGCTAAGCGCATTCGGTGAGTTCTATACATCCGGTAGGATATTTATTTCCCCTAGCTTAACCATGTGCGGGGTCTGATCTCCATGCCTTTGACAGGACTGGGTTAAGACGTCAGGGCAGATTAACTGTCCGGCCCCTCTGCCCGAAGACAGTGCGGACGCTCTCCTGATGGAGATGTTGACTCCGGCTCCTTACAAGGTGCCGGAGAAGACCAAGAAGGCCAAGGGAACCCGAAAGAGCTCCTGGCGCCAGGTGTTATCGGACTCATCGTCCGATAACTCCGCGACGCACTCCTCCCTCGAAGACGAGGAGGAAGATGAAGATGTTCCCCCTCCAGTCGGGGGAGACAAGAAAAGGAAGGCCACCCCTACTGGGGGGGTGAAGGGTCCAAGAAGGGAAGGACTCTCCTTCCGGACTACTCCACCATCGCCGCCGAAGGCGAAGACAAGTGGCTGCTCAGGGCCAAGCCCCTGGCGAAGTCGTAAGTATTTGGATACCAGAGTAACTCATAGCATTCCTTTGTTGCACTGCTTCTCCTAACGCCGAATTATGATTGTGCAGACCACCCCGAACCTGTATCAACGTATCCTCATCGGACGGCTCCCTGGGCTCGTCGGATATGGATAGCGATCCACTTCCGATTGCCACCTCCCTTGCCCTATGGACAATGCCGAGGTGTTGTCTCAAGAGGCACTGGGTCGAGGGGATAAAGTCTCGGAGGCGCCTCGAAGCGACCTTCCGGACTCCGGGAGCAGGGGGAGCAACGCCCCCGAGGGCTCCGAGTTCGTCCCTCAGCTGAACACCGCGCCGGAACCTTCAGTGGTTCCGGACTTAGGTAGGCAGCCTCCTTCCAAGAGGGGCAAGACGCCTGTGCCGGTGACTGATAACCCACAAGTATAGGGGATCGCAATAGCTTTCGAGGGTAGAGTATTCAACCCAAATTTATTGATTCGACACAAGGGGAGCCAAAGAATATTCTCAAGTATTAGGAGTTGAGTTGTCAATTCAACCACACCTGGAAACTTAGTATCTGCAGCAAAGTGTTTAGTACCAAAGTAATATGATAGTGGTGGCAGCGGCAACAAAAGTAAAGACATCAAAAGTAATATTTTTGGTATTTTATAGTGATTGTAATAGTAGCAGCAGAAAAGTAAATAAGCGTAAACCAGAATATGGAAAACTCGTAGGCACCGGATCGGTGATGGATAATTATGCCGGATGCGGTTCATCATGTAATAGTCATAACATAAGGTGACCCAGAACTAGCTTCAATTCGTCAATGTAATGTAGGCATGTATTCCGTATATAGTCATACGTGCTTATGGAAAAGAACTTGCATGACATCTTTTGTCCTACCCTCCCGTGGCAGCGGGCTCCTATTGGAAACTTAGGGATATTAAGGCCTCCTTTTAATAGAGAACCGGAACAAAGCATTAGCACATAGTGAATACATGAACGCCTCAAACTATGGTCATCACCGGGAGTGGTCCCGATTATTGTCACTTTGGGGTTGCCGGATCATAACACATAGTAGGTGACTATAGACTTGCAAGATAGGATCAAGAACTCACATATATTCATGAAAACATAATAGGTTCAGATTTGAAATCATGGCACTCGGGCCCTAGTGACAAGCATTAAGCATAGCAAAGTCATAGCAACATCAATCTCAGAACATAATGGATACTAGGGATCAAACCCTAACAAAACTAACTCGATTACATGATAAATCTCGTCCAAACCAACACCTTCCAGCAAGCCTACGATGCAATTACACATGCACGCCGGTGAGCATCATGAAATTGGTGATGGAGGATGGTTGATGATGACGACGGCGATGAATCCCCCTCTCCGGAGCCCCGAACGGACTCCAGATCAGCCCTCCCGAGAGGTTTTAGGGCTTGGCGGCGGCTCCGTATCGTAAAACGCGATGATTTCTTCTCTCTTATTTTTTCTCTCCGAAAGAAAATATATAGAGTTGGAGTTGGCGTCGGAGGGTTTCCAGGGGGCCCACAAGCTAGGGTGGCGCGCCCTAGGGGGCGCGCCCCCCACCCTCGTGAGAAGGGTGTGGGCCCCCTGGTCTTCATATTTGGCGAGGATTTATTATTATTTTTTCTAAGACCTCCCATGGAGTTTCAGTTCATTCCGAGAATATTTGTTTTCTGCACATAAAACAACACCATGGTAATTCTACTGAAAAACAGCGTCAGTCCGGGTTAGTTCCATTCAAATCGTACAAGTTAGAGTCCAAAACAAGGGCAAAAGTGTTTGGAAAAGTAGATACGACGGAGACGTATCAACTCCCCCAAGCTTAAACCCTTGCTTGTCCTCAAGCAATTCAGTTGACAAACTGAAAGAAAGAAAGAAAAACTTTTACAACTCTGTTTGCTCTTGTTGTTATAACTATGTCAAGCCAGCATTCAAGTTTTCAGCATAGATCATAACTAACCATATTTGCAATAATTCTCAGGTCTCGTAATTACTCATATCAATAGCATAATCAACTAGCAAGTCATAATAATAAATCTCGGATGACAACACTTTCTCAAAACAATCATAATATGATATAACAAGATGGTATCTCGCTAGCCCTTTCTGAGACCGCAAAACATAAATGCAGAGCACCTTTAAAGATCAAGGACTGACTAGACATTGTAATTCATGGTAAAAGAGATCTAATCATAGTCATACCCAACATAGATTAATAGTGACGAATGCAAATGACAGTTGTGCTCTCCAGCTAGTGCTTTTTAATAAGAGGGTGATGACTCAACATAAAAGTAAATGGATAGGCCTTCGCAGAGGGAAGCAGGGATTCATAGAGGTGCCAGAGCTCGGTTTTGAAATAGAGATAAATTGTATTTTGAGCGGTATACTTTCATTGTCAACGTAACAACTAAGAGATGGCGATATCTTCCATGCTAAACACATTATAGGCGGTTCCCAAACAGAACGGTAAAGTTTATACTCCCCCTCCACCAACAAGCATCAATCCATGGCTTGCTCGAAACAACGAGTGCCTCCAACATACATCAGGTCCCAGGGGGAGTTTTGTTTGCAATTAATTTTGATTTAGTTTGAATAAAGCATGGGACTGGGCATCCCGATGACCAGCCATTTTATCGTGAGTGAGGAGCGGAGTCCACTCCTTTTGAGAATAACCCGCCTAACACGGAAGATAAGGACAGCCTTTGTTGATACGTGAGCTATTCGAGCATACAAAACAGAATGTTTATTTGAAGGTTTAGAGTTTGGCACATACAAATTTACTTGGAACGGCTGGTAGATACCGCATATAGGAAGGTATAGTGGACTCATATGGAAATAACTTTGGGGTTTAAGGGATTTGGATGCACAAGCAGTATTCTCGCTTAGTACAGGTGAAGGCTAGCAAAAGACTGGGAAGCGACCAACTAGAGAGAGACAACAGCCATGTACATGCATTAAAATTAATAAACATTGGATGAAAGCATGAGTAGGATATAATCCACCATGAACATAAATATCGTGAAGGCTATGTTGATTTTGTTTCAACTACATGCGTGAACATGTGCCAAGTCAAGTCACTTAAATCATTCAAAGGAGGATACCACCCCATCATACCACATCATAATCATCTCAATAGCATGTTGGCATACAAGGTAAATCATTATAACTCATAGCTAATCAAGCATGGCACAAGCAACTATGATCTCTAATTGTCATTGCAAACATGTTTATTCATAATAAGCTGAATCAAGAACGCGGGACTCATCATATTTACAAAAACAAAAGAGGTCGAGTTCATACCAGCTTTTCTTATCTCAGTCAGTCCATCATATATCATCATAATTGCCTTTCACTTGCACGACCGAACGGTGTGAATAATAATAAGAGTCCACATGCATTGGACTAAGCTGGAATCTGCGAACATTAAATAAATAGGAGAAGACAAGGCAATATGGGCTCTTTGGTTAATTCAACAATAATGCATATAAGAGCCACTTCAACAATTTAATTATGGTCTTATCCTACTAACCCCCAAAGAAAAGAAAAGAAATAAAACTATTTACACCGGAAAGCTCCCAACAAGCAAAAGAAGAACGTGAAATATTTTTGGGTTTTCTTTTTAATTACTACTACAGCAGAAAATAAACTACTACTAATTTTTTGGTTTTTCTTAAGGTTTATTAAACACACAAGAAGAAAGCAGGGAAAGGAAAATAAACTAGCATGGATATTACAATGAAAAAGTATGAACACCGACATCTAGCAATGAGTGTGTGTGAACATGAATGTAATGTCGGTGAGAAATACGTACTCCCCCAAGCTTAGGCTTTTGGCCTAAGTTGGTCTATGGCCACGGCTGGTCTGGCGGATATCCATAATAGTAGTTGTTGGGGTCGTACTGTGATGAAGAGGGATAGTTGGGATCATACGGATGTGCAGCGGTTATCGCCTGCTGAGCTACAGCGTGGAGTCGGGCTGCCTCCGCTCTCCTCTCGTACTCTTCTGCCTCCTCTCTGGTAATAACATATCTTCCTTTTTTTTGTGAGTCAAAGAAGGCAGGAGCAGGGAGAGTAATACGGAAAACACGTCGTTTATCAAAAATTAAGCGATATAAGAGAGGTGATTCAGGCCTCTCGACAAACTGGTGCAAAGCCATAGAATTATAATCTAAATATGCAGGAAGCAACTCCATATCACCCTCACAAATGTCTATTTCAAGAAAATGAGCTAAGCGGGTTGCATAAATTCCTCCAAAGAAATCTCCATTATGTCTATTGTGATGCAACCTACAAGCTACAATGGCTCCCATATGATAAGATTGGTCTCCTAGCACATCACTCCTAAGAATGCTAAGATCAGGGACACACATGTGACATGCTTCATCCTTAGCATTTATGCATCTACCGATGAAGAGAGCAAAATGATGTATAGCAGGAAAGTGAATGCTCCCTATGGTAGCCTGCGTTATATCTCTAGATTCCCCCACAGTTATACTAGCAAGAAAGTTTCTAAATTCAGATTTAGGGGGATCCCTAACACTACCCCATGATGGAAGTTTGCATGCAAGAGTGAAATCCTCTAGGTCCATGGTATAAGATTTGTCATAAAGATCAAACATGACTGAAGGAGAATTACACGAAGATGAATACTCAAACCTCCTCACAAATGAACTTGTGAGATCATGATACTGGGCGCATTTGTTAGCCTCAAAATCCTCAAGGCCGGCATTGCGAAAATATGATTTGAGTTCTTCTTTAATTCGCGCACGGTCCACAAAATTTTCCAACGGTCATTCGCAAGGCCGTACTGGAGCGTCTCTTGGTGGATCCTCGTCAGCATCGCGCATAGCAATCCTGGGTCCTTGCTTCTTAGAGGAACCACCTTGGAACATCTTCCTAAACATATTGCTTTTCTCTGAAAAATTCTGAAATTTTTAGTAACTTCAAACAAAAATGAACCAAACTCAATAAAACTGATAGCAACTACTCCTACAAGTTCCTAGAGCCTATATCAAGCATTGGAACTACTTGGAACCATATAAATTTGACATGCAAGCTCAAGAACATGGTCACCTATGCAGCACAAATTTGCAATGAATAAAGCACTAGAACAAAAACTAATTGGACCAATGGAGGAGTCACATACTAAGGACCAATCTCCCCAAGTAGTTTTGCAAGAGGTGCTTTGAGCAAGGAGATCGAAAATCACAGCAAAAGTGGCTGGAACTCGTGCTTGAGTTGGTTTTTCGGGTTTGTTTGAGATAGAGGAAGAAGATGGGTGTTGGGATAAGTGGAGGAGGGCCACCGTGGGCCCAGGAGGCATGGGGGCGCGCCTTATAGGGGGGGCACCCCCAACACCCTCGTGACCAGGTGGCAGCTCCTCACGCAGTAATTTTTGCATAGTAAATCCTCAAATATTCCCGAAAAAATCATATTAAATTGGCATGGCATTCTGAGGACTTTTATTTTCGGGATATTTTCATATTGCACGGATAAGTCAGGAAAGAGGCAAAAAATACTACTTTTACTTTATTTAATATAAATAACAGAAAATATAAAGAGGGTACAGAAGTTTGTGATTCTAGTTTCATCCATCTCATGCTCATCAAAAAGAATCCACTAACAAGGTTGATCAAGTCTTGTTAACAAACTCATTCCGATAATCATGAAACTAGAGAAATTTCGAATAACACTAAGTTACCTCAACGGGGATATGCACATCCCCAATAATAAGAATATCATATTTCTTTTTGAAAGTTGGTAGAGGAAATTGAAAACCTCCAAATATAATCGATGGAATATTTCCAATGGAGTTGATACTATGAACTTGAGGTTGTTTCCTCGGAAAGTGTACCGTATGCTCATTAACATTAACATGAAAAGTGACATTGACTTTGTTGCAATCAATAACATCCCCTATAGTATTAAGAAAAGGTCTTCCAAGAATAATATACATACTATCATCCTCGGGAATATCAAGAATAACAAAGTCCATTAAAATAGTAATGTTTGCAACCACAACGGGCACATCCTCACAAATACCGATAGGTATAGCAGTTGATTTATCAGCCATTTGCAAAGATATTTCAGTAGGTGTCAGCTTATTCAAGTCAAGTCTATGATATAAAGAGAGAGGCATAACACTAACACCGGCTCCAAGATCACATAAAGAAGTTTTAATATAATTTCTTTTAATGGAGCAACGTATAGTAGGTACTCCGGGGTCTCCAAGTTTCTTTGGTATTCCACCCTTAAAAGTATAATTAGCAAGCACGGTGGAAATTTCAGCTTCTGGTATCTTTCTTTTATTAGTAATGATATCTTTCATATATTTAGCATAAGGATTTGTTTTGAGCACATCAGTTAATCTCATACGCAAAAAGATAGGCCTAATCATTTCAGCAAAGCGCTCAAAATCCTCATCATCCTCTTTCTTGGATGGTTTTGGAGGAAAGGGCATGGGTTTCT
Source organism: Triticum aestivum (assembly GCF_018294505.1). NCBI lineage: Eukaryota > Viridiplantae > Streptophyta > Magnoliopsida > Poales > Poaceae > Triticum > Triticum aestivum. The sequence goes on along the minus strand of NC_057800.1, from coordinate 62,237,112 downwards.
GAACCCAAGGTTCCCTTTCTTTACCATGTTTCCTAGCAACAAAGTCTCTTTTATCATAACATTGATTCTTTGATTGTGGGTTATCAAGATCAATACCAGGTTCAATTTCTACATCATTGTCATTACTAGGTTGAGCATCATCATGAACATTATCATTAATATTTTTACTAGGTTCATGTTCATTACCAGATTGTGTTTCAGCATCAGACATAGATATATCATTTGGATTATCAGGTGGTTCAGCAATAGGTTCACTAGAAGTTTGCACAGTTCTATCATTTTTCTTCTTCTTCTTTTTAGAAGAACTAGGAACATCAATATTATTTCTTTGAGAATCTTGCTCGATTCTCTTAGGGTGGCCTTCAGGATACAAAGGTTCCTGAGTCATTCTACCAGTTCTAGTAGCCACTCTAACAGCATAATCATTTTTCTTACTATTCATTTCATCAAGCACTTCTTTTTGAGCCTTAAGTACTTGTTCCACTTGAGTGGTAACCATAGAAGCATGTTTGCTAACAAGTTTAAGTCCACCTTTAATATCATCCATATAATCACCCAAGCGTCTAATCATATAAGCATTTTCTTTTAATTGTCTACCAAAATAAGCATTGAAGTCATCTTGCTTAAACATAAAGTTATCAAACTCATACTAGCACTGACTAGCAATTTTAGTAGGAGGGACTTCAGCTTTATCATATCTATAGAGAGAATTTACCTTTACTACCTGTGTTGGGATATCGGGATCAGGAGGTTCTTCAACAAATATATAATTGAGATCATAAGTTTCTTCAATAGGCGGTGAATTAAGACCATGTATTTCTTCAATAGGAGGTAAATTCTTAACGTCTTCAGCTTTAATACCTTTCTCTTTCATAGATTTCTTTGCCTCTTGCATATCTTCGGGACTGAGAAATAGAACACCTCTCTTCTTCGGAGTTGGTTTAGGAATAGGCTCAGTAATTGGAGCAGGAGCTGGCTCAGGAGGTGCCCAATTATTTTCATTTGTCAACATATTATTCAATAGAATTTCAGCTTCATCCGGTGTTCTTTCCCTGAAAAGAGAACCAGCACAACTATCCAGGTAATCTCTGGAAGCATCGGTTAGTCCATTATAAAAGATATCAAGTATTTCAGGTTTCTTAAGAGGATGATCAGGCAAAGCATTAAGTAACTTGAGAAGCCTCCCCCAAGCTTGTGGGAGACTCTCTTCTTTAATTTGCACAAAATTGTATATTTCCCTCAAATCAGCTTGCTTCTTATGAGCAGGGAAATATTTAGCAGAGAAGTAATAAATCATATCCTGGGGACTACGCACACAACCAGGATCAAGAGAATTAAACCATATCTTAGCATCACCCTTTAATGAGAACGGAAATATTTTGAGTAAACAGAGGTAACATGATCTCTCATTATTAGTGAACAGGGCAGCTATATCATTTAACTTAGTAAGATGTGCTACAATAGTTTCAGATTCATAGCCATAAAACCGATCAGATTCAACCAAAGTAATTATATCAGGATCAACAGAGAATTCATAATCCTTATCAGGAACACATATAGGTGAAGTAGCAAAAGCAGGGTCGGGTATCATTTTATCTCTAAGTGATTCTTTGTTCCATTTAATTAATAACCCCTTAAGCTCATATCTATCTCTGCAAGCTAAAATAGCTAAAGAAGCATCTTGATCAAATAAATAACCCTCAGGAATAACAGGCATATTTTCATCATCACTATCATCATCGTATTCAGATTCAATAATTTCTCTTTCTCTAGCCCTAGCAATTTGTTCATCAAGAAATTCACCAAGGGGCACTGTAGTATCAGACATAGAAGCAGTTTTATCATAAGTATCATGCATAGCAGAAGTGGCATCATCAATAACATGCGACATATCAGAACGAATAGCAGAAACAGGTGTAGGTGTCACAAACTTACTCATAACAGAAGGTGAATCAAGTGCAGTGCTAGATGGCAGTCCCTTACCTCCCCTCGTAGTTGAGGGATAGATCTTGGTTTTTGGATCTCTCAAGTTCTTCATAGTGTCCAGCAGATATAAATCCCAAGTGACTCGAAAAATAGAGCTATGCTCCCCGGCAACGGCGCCAGAAATTAGTCTTGATAACCCACAAGTATAGGGATCGCAACAGCTTTCGAGGGTAGAGTATTCAACCGAAATTTATTGATTAGACACAAGGGGAGCCAAAGAATATTCTCAAGTATTAGCAGCTGAGTTGTGAATTCAACCACACCTGGAAACTTAGTATCTGCAGCAAAGTGTTTAGTAGCAAAGTAATATGATAGTGGTGGCAGCGGCAACAAAAGTAAAGACAACAAAAGTAATATTTTTGGTATTTTGTAGTGATTGTAATAGTAGCAGCGCAAAAGTAAATAAGCGTAAACCAGAATATGGAAAACTCGTAGGCACCGGATCAGTGATGGATAATTATGCCGGATGTGGTTCATCATGTAACAGTCATAACATAGGGTGACACAGAACTAGCTCCAATTCGTCAATGTAATGTAGGCATGTATTCCGTATATAGTCATACGTGCTTATGGAAAAGAACTTGCATGACATCTTTTGTCCTACTCTCCCGTGGCAGCGGGGTCCTATTGGAAACTTACGGATATTAAGGCCTCCTTTTAAAAGAGAACCAGAACAAAGCATTAGCACATAGTGAATACATGAACTCCTCAAACTATGGCATCACCGGGAGTGGTCCCGATTATTGTCACTTCGGGGTTGCCGGATCACACATAGTAGGTGACTATAGAATTGCAAGATAGGATCAAGAACTCACATATATTCATGAAAACATAATAGGTTCAGATTTGAAATCATGGCACTCGGGCCCTAGTGACAAGCATTAATCATAGCAAAGTCATAGCAACATCAATCTCAGAACATAATGGATACTAGGGATCAAACCCTAACAAAACTAACTCGATTACATGATAAATCTCATCCAACACATCACCGTCCAGCAAGCCTACGATGGAATTACTCACGCACGGCGGTGAGCATCATGAAATTGGTGATGGAGGATGGTTGATGGTGATGACAGCGACGAATCCCCCTCTCCGGAGCCCCAAACGGACTCCAGATCAGCCCTCCCGAGAGGATTTAGGGCTTGGCGGCGACTCCGTATCGTAAAACATGATGATTTCTTCTCTCTTATTTTTTTCTCTCCGAAAGCAAATATATAGAGTTGGAGTTGCCGTCGGAGGGTTTCTAAGGGGCCCACGAGGTAGGGGGCGCGCCCTAGGGGGGCGCCCCCCACCCTCGTGAGAAGGGTGTGGGCCCCCTATTCTTCATATTTGGCGAGGATTTTTTATTATTTTTTCTAAGACCTCCCGTGGAGTTTCAGGTCATTTCGAGAATATTTGTTTTCTGCACATAAAACAACACCATGGTAATTCTGCTGAAAACAGCGTCAGTCCGGGTTAGTTCCATTCAAATCATACAAGTTAGAGTCCAAGACAAGGGCAAAAGTGTTTGGAAAAGTAGATACGACGGAGAGGTATCAGTGACCTCTGCCCATCCAGAGGCACCGGACAATCTGCTGGGAGCACTTCGCAGCGCTTCCATTGACGAAGAGCACCGCACTATTATGAGTGCGGTGGTCCAGAAGGTTCAATCCGCGTACTGAAGCCTGTGCCAACCTTATAACAAGCTTTGAGGTAAGTTTTTGAAATATAGGAGAAATATTACCGCATAGACAGTAGCCCCTGATGCTCTGTTCGGTGTTCACGAAGAAAAGCCGAACAGAGGATCAAACAATATCGCAGGAGTCTAATATAAGTATGTCTATATGCGTATGCAGGCTTCGCTGCTGGCCTCTGCCACACTGACTGCGGAGGTCGCCGCACGGAAGCAGGACCTTAAAGGGTCCAAGGAAGAGCTCGGCCTTGCCAAGAGGCAGCTCGAGGAGAACAAAGGTAAGTAGTACCTAGTCTATGGATCTATATAAAAGGAAAGTGATTGCAAAATGACATGATTATCGTAAATTTGCTAGGGGCCACGACCGAGGTGGCGACCCTGAAGCAAGCGCTATCCGAGGCCGAAAACAAAGCGGCCAAGGAGCGCACCAAGCGAGAGAGGCATGAGGCACGGGTGGGCGAGGTGCAGCAAGAGCTCCACGCTCTCGTGACGAAGCACGATGCGCTAGAGCTTGACTTGAAGACACAAGAGTCCGAGCTTGCCACGGCCCTTGAGGGTGCAAAGAGTACCAAGGCCGAATCCCAAAAGGCCCTCCAGGAGATTGATGCAATGAAAAAGATAGCGGTGGGTAAGGCATTCTATATGCAAAGTAAGAATGTGAAAGTAAATTACTTGTTACTTACCCGAATCCGGAGGTCTCCAGGAGCATTCGCAGATTTGCCCCGCGGCATGTTGGATGCCGCAAAATTTTACTGGGCCGAGGAGGGAAGCTCGATGGAGAAGTTGTTCTGGGCCCAGTATACTGAGACCGAACACCCAGTACCTATGAGCGACCAGAAAAAGCAGCTGGTCGAGCTACACAAGGCGGCCGAACAGGCCATGAAGGGCTTGATAATCCGTATGTGGCCTGGCGACGCCCTTCCTTACAGCTACTTCGGCCTGGTGAGGCGGCTTGTGGATGCCTGCCCACGGCTGGAAGTCGTCAAGCGGTCCGTCTACATCGAAGGTGCACGCCGGGCTTTCGCCCGTGTGAAGGTGCAATGGGCCAAGCTAGACGCCGTGAAGCTGATCAAGGAAGGGCCGCCGGAGGGCAAGGAGCATCGCCACCCCATGATGTACTATGAGGGTATCCTGAAGGGTGCCCGTCTCGTAGCGGACGAGTGTACCAAAGATACAATATTTGAGTAAACCCGCTCGTGTAATCCTGTATTCATGAAAACTTGTTCATATGACCTATGCAACGCTTGTTTGAATTTAAAATATTACCTTCTGTTTGGCTGTTTATCAAATCTGAGAGATGGCTAGTCGTCGGCTTCTGCCCCCATGCCACGAGTGCTGGGGTGTTCAGGATAAACCTGAGCACTCTTGTTCCCATTTTTGGGTCCTTCGAGGGAGGTGCTCAGCACAATGAACAAGGCAATCGGACTATAATGCATTATCACTCTCACTTAGCCATAGAATTCTATAATTTTAAATTTCGGTGAAGCCCCTGGTGTTCGGAAGGCCGAACTCGGGGCGCGATACACGCCTTAAGCCGGACAGGGCCGACTCCTCGCTCTAAGCGGCATAAGTCTTTAAGGACTCGAAAACCTCTCGAACAGCGACGAGTCTCTCGCCTTATCATGATAGTCAGTTTTAGCTTTCTCTACTGAGGTGCTTAGCCCAGCAGAACCGGGGCACAATCACAGTAGTTCTCCCAATGCTACCTTAGCCGATATAGCGGAACGTAAGGTACCAAAACATGGGAGCCGGGCAAACCCAACTATTGACCCAAGACATGATTCGGAGCTGATGCATATAATGCTATAAGTTCGGGGGTGCCGCACTGTTGAAAGTGTCCGGACTTCTCACGCCGTATTGTGAGGTATGCTTAAGCCCCTAGCATATTGGCCGTACGAGAGTGTACGGGTGCCGGCTGTCATGAATGAACCTATATATATATATATATGTATATATAAAGAAGAATGCAATAATAGTCTTAATGCTATGCATTGTTTATTCAAAAAGGTGTGTTAAAGAAGAATGATACATGCAGTGCAATAAGCAAAAAGTAGGACTATGTTCCCCCCAAAGGCGAGCTGAAGAATAGTATTAAGGCGAGTATTACACTCGTTGTCGTAATCCACCTGGGTGTGACGTAGCTTTCTGCCTTCTTGGTTGCTGCATCATATGTTCGGCAATCATGCTGCCGGACCGGGTTTCCAAAGATTAAAGTCCTGAAAAGAAGAAAAAAATAACAAAATGGGAAGCCCCTAGTGCAGTTTAAGCCGCGTCTTGGGGCGTGCCGTAGTCATGCCCCCCTCCCCGCCTGTGCCCATGGTATTTTTAATGCGTAATTATGTACGCGTGGCACGAATTTTGCCGTTTGGACGGGCCCGGAGTGCTTCTTTTGAATGGCTTTTTCCGCTGACCAGGTTTAGAGCCTTTGAATCCGGAATTGACTGCCGTATCCTCGGTATTGTTGCTGTTAATGCGGTGCTTATGTTTGTTGCGACGTGACCTGCTATTGCCGTCCTTGGTATCCGAAGTACCACAGTTTTTTGATATGTTATTACTGCGAGCCAGCCAGCTGTCTTCTCTCGCACAAAAGCGGGTCATGAGTGTCGTGAGGGCTGCCATAGATTTCGGCTTTTCCTGACCAAGGTGCCGGGCTAGCCACTCGTCGCGGATGTTGTGTTTAAAAGCTGCTAGGGCCTCTACATCCGGACAGTCGATGATTTGATTTTTGTTTGTTAGGAACCGTGTCCAGAATTGCCTGGCCGATTCCACTGGCTGCTGAATTATATGGCTCGGGTCATCGGCGTCTGGTGGTCGCACATAAGTGCCCTGAAAGTTGTCAAGGAATGCGGCTTCCAGATCTTCCCAACAGCCAATGGACTCTACTGGCAAGCTATTGAGCTGGTGCTTTAAGTTTGAGTGGGAGGTATTTGATTGCGTGTAGGTCATCACCGCGGGCCATGTGGATGTGAAAGTGCGTTATATCGACTAGAGGGGGGTGAATAGGCAATTTTTATGAAAGTCTTCAAAATGTGGGAGTTATGAAGACAAACAGCGAAGATTATGCCTATTACTATGCAGCCGAAGTTAGATTACACTAGGCCAGCCATGGTCAAGTATTCAATAGAGTGAAAGCACAATGACAAACAGCTGCAGTGTAATAAGGATCAGGTAGGAAGAAGTTATGAAGCCAAACAGATCATACATTCACGTTGTGAAGACAAAAGATAGAGCAAGCATGCAATGGCTTCACAATGAGTAACAGTAAGAAAAAGGAAGTGAAGATGAAACCAGTGACTCGTTGAAGACAATGATGTGTTGGACCAGTTCCAGTTGCTGTGACAACTGTACGTCTGGTTGGAGCGGTTAGGTATTTAAACCTTAGGACACACAGTCCCGGACACCCAGTCCTGAAAACGCAGCTCAGGACACCAAGTCCTCACCGTATTCTCCTTGAGCTGAGGTCACATAGTCCTCGCCCAATCACTCTGGTAAGTCTTCAAGGTAGACTCACTAACCTTCACAGACTTCGTTCACTGGCAATCCACAATGTCTCTTGGATGCTCTGAATGAGACGCCTAACCGTCTGGAGGATTCATAGTCCTCAAGTGTAATAAGTCTTCAGATCACACAGACAAGAAGATTTAAGTGATGCCCAATGTTCTCTGGCTCTGGGTGGTTAGGGCTTTTCTCCTCACTAGGAATTTTCTATCAAAGGCTTCGAGGTGGGTTGCTCTCAAACGACAAAAGCCGTGCACTGAAATCTGAGCAGCCAACCGTTTATGGTTGTAGGGGGTGGGCTATTTATAGCCACTTGGCAACCCGACCTGATTTGTCCGAAATGACCCTAGGTCACTAAGGAACTGACACGTGTCTCAACGGTCAGATTTCAAACTCTCATGGCAACTTTACTTGGGCTACAAGCAAAGCTGACTTGTCCGGCTCTGGACAAGATTCGCTCTCATTGTCTTCACTCGAAGACATAGGTTTTTGGTTTAGGCATCACTTCAGTCATTCTGACTGGTTCTCCTGGACCCCACTTAACAGTACGGTGGTTCCTATGACTCAACACAAAAGAAAAAGAACTACGAAAGATCTAAGTCTTCGAGCTCCATAGGGGTCATCTAAGGCTTCATAACGTGTCTTCTTTTGTCATAGTCTTCAATGTGAATATCTTCATATACCACCTTTGGCTTCAATGTCTTCATACATTTTTAGGGGTCATCTCTGGTAGTAAAACCGAATCAATGAGGGACTTCTACCTGTGTTATCCTGCAATTCTCACGAACACATTAGTCCCTCAACTAGGTTTGTCGTCAATACTCCAAAACCAACTAGTGGTGGCACTAGATGCACTTACAATCTCCCCCTTTTTGGTGATTGATGACAAACTAGTTGAAGTTTTCAACGGGGAATATAGTCTGTGAAATTGTAAAGGATAAGGAATTGTCTTCATAAGTTTCAAGGGCTCCCCCTAAAGATGTGCATATAAGTTAATTTGCTTTTGGAATGCAAATGCACATGGCAGGTTGTACTTGTGGAGATCCAATTCAGCTTATGATGACAATCCACTATGCATGTGAAAGTATATGAAGATAATGACATGCATAATGGAAAATGGACGTCTGCAGAATGAGATAAGTGTGGAATTTATCTTCGCAAACAGGGTGGCAAACGAGTAGCAGACGAACATCGAGTTTTAGTGTTACAACTCAAAGAACCAAATGAAGCAAAAATGAGAGTTGTAAGCACGAAGCAAAATATAGCAAAACATAAAGCACCCGCCCATATGGACCCGCTTGAAGACTATCAACCCATATGCTTCTTCCCCTTTTGTCAGCAAGGACCAAAAAGGTTTGAAGACATAGAGTTTCTACTCGTTCCCAGGAGCAGCAGGGTCGTTGGAGGTGTTTGGCGGTGCAGAAGAGCTTGGAGGTGCTGAAGCAGGTGGCGGTGATGTAGCATCATCTTCTTCATCAATGATTCTGGCAGTGCCTGTGGCAGCAGATGAAGAAAACTCAGAGTCTTCAAGTGATGGTGTGTTTCGCATCATAGCCCTTCTAGGAGGTGTGGTGTCAAACTTGAATCGCTTAGTGAAGCCATCCTCTTCAAGTTCAGCTTCAGTACACATCATTGAGAGCCCTTTCCATGTACGACGACAGGTTTCATGAGTGACGAAAGCATTCTTGGTGGCAAGATTTCGAAGACGATTAACATCCACCAAGAGGCTTTTCATCTGACGCTTTAGCCAGTCGTGATGCCCATCTTGTTTTTGATGAAGGGCCACAAGAAGCTCTCAGTCATTGAGAACACGAGCGTGCTTCTTGGGTCTTGAAGCAGTTGCACTAGCAGTGGCTTCAGTTGAAGCAGTGTGTGGCGCATGTGTAGTGCCAGCCAAAGGATACACCCTGGAGATGGCTTCAACACCTTCATCATTCTGAGTGAAGCTCTGGTGTTCTGCATTCTGAAGACTCAACGGTTGCTTGGCAGGCTCAGGATATATAGCTTCAGTAGAGGTATCCACATCTGGCAAGAAGATCTGATGGTTGCGGGCTGAGGGCTGATATGAGATCGCAGTGTGAAGCTTGATCAGTCTCATTACCCAAGGAGCATAGTACTTTAAACCAAACAGATCTGAGCCTGATGCAGCTAGTTGGCGTATGAAGAAATCCTGTGCGTTGAAGCATTTGCCATGAAGGATACAGAATATCAGAGTCTTCATTGCACCCTCGATCTTGGCATTTGGAGAGTGCCCTTTAATAGGCCAGAGAGTCCGCCGGATAATGTGATAGATGGTTCTGGGCAGGTACTCAAAGTCTTCAACAAAGAACTCTGTTGGATAAGGAGCATCGTGGGGCAGTGGCTTCATCATGGAGAGCATCTGACTCATATTTGGTTCAGGCCTCTGGAATATGCTCTCAAGAGCTTCAGTGTGTAGTGGACAGCCTTCCTCGAAGAGTTCGCCAGGAGTGGGCAGGCCGGTGAGCTCAATGATATCGAATGCATTGGCTTCATGATGGACATTGCCGGTCATCCACTCCAGGGCCCATGTCTTCGGATCTCTGTTGTATCCTTTGATGTGTAGAGTGGCATAGAATTGCAACAGAAGCTCTTCATTCCAGTGCTCTTCATCAGTTATAATCTGCAGCAGACCCACTTGCTTGAAGCAATCCAGCGCTTCCTCTAAGCAGGGCAGACCAGCAATGGCTTCAACATCAAGGCGCTTGTGCGGGAAGATGCGACCTTGGTTGTATAGGATGCATGAATAGTAGCTGCGCTGAGGATAGCTCCAGAAACTATTTGATGAAATCCTTTCCCTTGAATAGGGGTCCTTGGAGTTGTTGAAGAATGTATTGTCTGCCTTGAAGCTATTGATGTCAAAGGAGCCAGGTGCTGATGCAGGACCTAGGAACCTTGGCAGCCTTGGGACTGGCTTCTGGACATGAGGCCTGTGCTCAACATGGTAATCAAATTGAGGACCTGCAGCAGACTCAGGAACAGAAGTGTCTGGATCAGTAGCTTCGCTGTCTGCTGAAGCTTTTGGTGGGGAGGGCTCCACATTGGCTTCAGTGTTGGTTGTGGCAGCCTCAACATTTTCAGCCTCTGCTTGACTAGCTGGAGGGTCAGTCACAAGCACGTTCTCCTGGAGAGCTGCTTCTTGGTGGAGCATAGGAGTAGGCTCTTGTGGTGCGTCTTCTGCGGCTGATGCAGCCAGAATGTCTTCAGCATAGACTTGAGGCCTTGGACCTTTGCGAAGCCTGCGGAATGCAGACGACGCCTGTGGGGTTGGAGTGGGCTGGGCCTCATTGTCTTCTTCCTCTTGAGGGCAATCCGCCCATGATGCATCTTGTGCAATTGGCGTCAGAGGACGACCAATGCTGATGAGCTTGCTTTGTTCATACTGAGGAAGGGCTGCATCATCTTGTACATTGTCCTGATGACCAATGTCTTCAGCAGCAATGGGGTCCACTGCTGGTATGTCTTCAGCTTCAGGAGCCTCTATGGAAGCAGGCTCATGAACTGTCAGTTGTCGTTCTGCGTTGGGGTGAACCATAGAGATAGGTTCAACTATCAAGGGCTCCATGGGAGCAGCCCGAGATTTCTTGATCTTTCGCTTCTTCTTGCTGGGGGCAGTAGGAGAGGCTTCAGAGCTTTTCCTCTTCCTGGCTTCAGCCTCAGCAGTTCTTGTCTTCTTGAGCTCTGAAGCTGTTGACCGGCTCTTTGGCTTCGAGCCAGTCGTTGCAGTTGGGAAGACAATTGGAACTGCTTCTTGCCTAGGTGCCTCTGGTTCAGCCATAGCAGGCTTCTTCTTCTTCTTCGCGGCCATCTTGGGGTCGATGCCAGGATGCCGAAGTGCCTTGCGCTTCTCAGCCTCATTGTAGGCTTGTACACATCTTTCAGCCAGAGACTTCATCCGCGCATGTGAACCCTGAGCTTCTGCACACTTCTTCAGAAAATTTTCCTTGAGCTCATGCAACATGGTCTTGAAGCTCTTTACTTCTTGCACGCTGAGCTTGGCCATATTCTTCTTGAACTGAGCCTTTTCATGATCAATTTTCTGCTTCAGTTCAACAATGCGCTGGGCAATGGCAAGTTCTGAAGCAATTGCGCCTTGGAAGGCGACGCTGAGGCCAACTGGCAGCTGCAGATCTTCGAAGCTGATGTTTGGTGTGGCAAACCATTCGTCGATGAAGTTGTGGATGATGGCGACATCAAAGAGAGGCAAATTGTTGAAGATTTCAGCTTCTTCTTTGCTCTTGATGAGCTGCTCTAGAGCGTCATCTCCAAGATCTTCATCACTTGGCAGGATCAATGGCTTCGCTGCGTAGAATGGCAGCAGCTGTGAGCTATTTGCCGGTGTGTGGCTGAGGCACCTTGTCCTTCTGGGGCTTGGAGATGCGGGATACGTCTTCAGACTGCACACTGTCTTCAGGAGGTGCAGTTGCCAATGGCTTCGCCCTTGAGATTTTGGCTTCTTCGACTGTTTTGGCTTCGGTACAGCAGGAGCTTCATCAGACTCGGAGTCAGCTGGAGGGTCATTCACGGCAGTCCCTTGGACTAAGATGCCGGTGATGAGGCCCTCAAGATTGGGTTCTGCGTAGCGTGTGCCATCTGCCCTTGGTGCGGAGGGGCCAGGGTTGAAGTCTAACCCAAATTTCTTCTTGTTCTGATTCGCTGATTGTTGGGCAAACTGGAAGTTGCGCTTGAACAGATTGTCGTCATGACACCAGAGGAGTGACGACGGATGCGCATCATCAGGCTGTGGTCCTCGGACCATGCATGGGTAGAAGCCTTGAGCAATGGCTTCATCTCTGGTCCTGGGTATGAGATTCTTGTAAAGGATGTCCCCCCATGGTCTCTTGATGGCACATTTCTCAGCATACTCCTGGGTGACGAAGCGGTATTTGAACCATTGTTCTGCCCAATAGCGTCGAATCCATTGGATTCGGGTCTTGCGCTGCCCATAACTCTCTTCTGGATCTGTTTTATACATTTGTGCCAGGTCTTCAGGCAGATCTTTGGAAGTTCCTTCACGTCACTGTCTGCCCCCTTTCCTTGCTGCTGCTTCTGAAGCCATATACTTTAACTTGAAAGGCTTCAAAACTCTCAAAGGCTTCAAAGGCTTTCTTTTGCTGGACCAACAGGAACTGGCTTCAGGAGAATTTATGTGTTGCTGTAGGAATTCTGCAAATGAATGCAGACTATGAGAACCGAAGGATTCTCCCACGGACATGTACCTGTGACAGCATTAAGGTGCGAGGGAAGGGGAAGAGGTCATATGCATTCTCAGAAGGTTTTGAAGATTAATCAGTTTAGAAGACATTGACCTCATCATGCGAAGACATTCACTCATCGATAAGAAGTTGGTTCCAGATTTGTACGAACCCACAGATCAGTACAAGTGAGGAATCTAACTACTTCATGAAGCACAAGTGAATATACTAGGCATGTTATGAGATGCAGATTGAGGGATCTAACTTGTTATGAGTGACAGAACCATGAGATCAAAAGGGGCTGTAAAAAGAAGTTTTATTTACCACACTTGGAACTGCTAGACGGAGGTGAGAGATGATGCCGAGCAGTTCAGTCCTCTGTGCCCTAACTTGGCGACGGAAGACACCTACGGCGACGGCGGAGAGAACGATGTCCGCGGTCGGTGTGAGGACGGCGTCGGAGAGGTTGCGGCAGCGAAGCGCTTCGTCACCGGCGTCATCGAGGGCTAGCGGTGGCGCTAGGGTTCGTGCGAGGGTGGAAGGAGATAATGACCGTGGTAAGTGTGAATTTATAGGCACAGGGGCGGCACTGTGCTATTACACAGGTGCCCCTGGCGATTCGCATCTGAGGAACGCGTGGCCTGTTTGCGGAAGTTTGGGGTTTGTTCCACGTCCGACGCACGCCTGGATTGTCGGGCGGTCGTTCCTGCTTCTCCGGATTTTATGTGGAGGAATGAGCATTGAAAACGGACTTTATGGTTGTCTCTATATCTTCTACTGACAAGGATGCAGTGAAGACATTCGACAGTTTCAATAGAATGCATATGACTTGGAGAGATAGAATTTGAGATAGAAAGCATAGAGAGATTAGGGTCCGATCACATTCACTTAGTTCAAAAGATTCAACCAAGAAGACATAGCTATAAGTGAATGCTGTAGAGGACAGAACACTAGTATGTATACATCTATATAATCAACATAGTGAAGATAATCATGAAGACATGTTGAGTTCAAAGCCAAACCAAATGTGAAGATATTGCAAGGTAACGCCATGAGTGAAACACTTCAAAATAGAACGTTTGGTGGTGGCGTTACCCACCGTATAGGAAGTACTAGACCCAGACACGGCGCACAATTATCGTGGCGCTCTGAAGTCAAATTCCACATTAATGTATTCACACTTAGAATGTATGTCTTCATTGATTGAAGATATACTTTACTTTGTGCGTTGCACATCTAAGTCATCATATGCATAAGTGTTAGGATGTGTGCCTGATCATAGGACATTTGAGGATTCCAGGATATTTAGCTCACACCGTAACTTGCAAAATCTCTTCTCATCCAAGGGCTTGGTGAAGATATCTGCCAAATGTTCTTCAGTGTTGACGTGTATGATATCAATGTCTTCCTTCACAACATGATCTCTGAGAAAGTGATGACGAATTTCAATGTGCTTTGTCTTCGAGGGCTGAACTGGGTTGTTGGCAATCTTGATGGCACTTTCATTGTCGCAGTAAAGTGGTACTTGCTTCAGATGAATGCCATAATCCTTGAGTGTTTGCTGTTGGGTTTCGTAGTAATTTCAAAAAAATTCCTACACACATGCAAGATCATGTGATGCATAGCAATGAGAGGGGAAGTATGATCTACATACCTAGTAGATCGACAACGGAAGCGTTTGGTTGATGTAGTCGTACGTCTTCATGATCCGACCGATCAAGCACCGAAACTACGGCACCTCCGAGTTCGAGCACACGTTCAGCTCGATGATGATCCCCGGACTCCGATCCAGTAAAGTGTCGGGGAAGAGTTCCATCAGCACAACGGCGTGGTGACGATCTTGATGCACTACGGCAGCAGGGCTTTGCCTAAACTCCGCTACAGTATTATCGAGGACTATGGTGGCTGGGGGCGCCGCACACGGCTAAGGAATAGATCACGTGGATCAACTTGTGTGTCTCTGGGGTGTCCCTGCCTCTGTATATAAAGGACTAAAGGGGGGAGGCTGGCCGGCCAAGGAGGGCGCCAGGAGAGTCCTACTCCCTCTGGGAGTAGGATTCCCCCCCCCCAATCCTAGTTGGAATAGGATTCGTGGAGGGGGAAAAGAGAGAGGGGGGGTCGGCCACCTCTCCTTGTCCTAATAGGACTAGGGGAGGGGGGAGGCGCGGCGCCCATATTGGGCTGCCCCATCTCTTTTCCACTAAAGCCCACTAAGGCCCATATAGCTCCCGGGGGGGGGGGTCCGGTAACCTCCCGGTACTCCGGTAAAATCCCGATTTCACCCGGAACACTTCCAATATCCAAACATAGGCTTCCAATATATCAATATTTATGTCTCGACCATTTCGAGACTCCTCGTCATGTCCGTGATCACATCCGGGACTCCGAACAACCTTCGGTACATAAAAATGCATAAACTCATAATATAACTGTCATCGTAACCTTAAGCGTGCGGACCCTACGGGTTCGAGAACAATGTAGACATGACCGAGACACGTCTCTGGTCAATAACCAATAGCAGGACCTGGATGCCCATATTGGCTCCTACATATTTTATGAAGATGTTTATTGGTCAGACCGCATAACAACATACGTCGTTCCCTTTGTCATCGGTATGTTACTTGCCCGAGATTCGATCATCGGTATCCCATACCTAGTTCAATCTCGTTGCCGGTAAGTCTCTTTACTCGTTCTGTCATACATCCTCCGCAACTAACTCATTTAGTTGTAATGCTTGCAAGGCTTAAGTGATGTGCATTATCGAGAGGGCCCAGAGATACCTCTCCGATAATCGGAGTGACAAAACCTAATCTCGAAATACGCCAACCCAACATGTACCTTTGGAGACACCTGTAGTACTCCTTTATAATCACCCAGTTACGTTGTGACGTTTGGTAGTACCCAAAGTGTTCCTCCGGTAAACGGGAGTTGCATAATCTAATAGTTATAGGAACATGTATAAGTCATGAAGAAAGCAACAGCAACACACTAAACGATCGGGTGCTAAGCTAATGGAATGGGTCATGTCAATCAGATCATTCACTTAATGATGTGATCCCATTAATCAAATAACAACTCATTGTTTATGGTTAGGAAACATAACCATCTTTCATTAACGAGCTAGTCAAGTAGAGGCATACTAGTGACACTTTGTTTGTCTATGTATTCACACATGTATTATGTTTCCGGTTAATACAATTCTAGCATGAATAATAAACATTCATCATGATTATAAGGAAATAAATAATGACTTTATTTTTGCCTCTAGGGCATATTTCCTTCAGTTTCCCACTTGCACTAGAGTCAATAATCTAGATCACATAGTAATGATTCTAACACCCATGGAGCCTTGGTGCTGATCATGTTTTGCTCGTGGAAGAGGCTTAGTCAACGGGTCTGCAATATTCAGATCCGTATGTGTCTTGCAAATCTCTATGTCTCCCACCTGGACTAGATCCCGGATGGAATTGAAGCGTCTCTTGATGTGCTTGGTTCTCTTGTGAAATCTGGATTCCTTTGCCAAGGCAATTGCACCAGTGTTGTCACAGAAGATTTTTATTGGATCCGATGCACTAGGTATGACACCTAGATCGGATATGAACTCCTTCATCCAGACTCCTTCATTTGCTGCTTCCGAAGCAGCTATGTACTCTGCTTCACATGTAGATCCCGCTACAACGCTTTGTTTAGAACTGCACCAACTTACAGCCCCACCGTTTAATGTAAACACGTATCCGGTTTGCGATTTAGAATCGTCCGGATCAGTGTCAAAGCTTGCATCAACATAACCTTTTACGATGAGCTCTTTGTCACCTCCATATATGAGAAGCATATCCTTAGTCCTTTTCAGGTATTTCAGGATGTTCTTGACCACTGTCCAGTGATCCACTCCTGGATTACTTTGGTACCTCCCTGCTAGACTTATAGCAAGGCACACATCAGGTCTGGTACGCAACATTGCATACATGATAGATCCTATCGCTGATGCATAGGGAACATCTTTCATATTCTCTCTATCTTCTGCAGTGGTCGGGCATTGAGTCTTACTCAATTTCACACCTTGTAACACAGGAAAGAATCCTTTCTTTGCTTGATCCATTTTGAACTTCTTCAAAATTTTGTCAAGGTATGTTGTTTGTGAAAGTCCAATTAAGCGTTTTGATCTATCTCTATAGATCTTAATGCCTAATATGTAAGCAGCTTCACCGAGGTCTTTCATTGAAAAACTTTTATTCAAGTATCCCTTTATGCTATTCAGAAATTCTACATCATTTCCAATTAGTAATATGTCATCCACATATAATATCAGAAATGCTACAGAGCTCCCACTCACTTTCTTGTAAATACAGGCTTCTCTAAAAGTCTGTATAAAACCAAATGCTTTGATCACACTATCAAAACGTTTATTCCAACTCCGAGAGGCTTGCACCAGTCCATAAATGGATCGCTGGAGCTTGCACACTTTGTTAGGTCCCTTTGGATCGACAAAACCTTCTGGTTGCATCATATACAACTCTTCTTCCAGAAATCCATTCAGGAATGCAGTTTTGACATCCATCTGCCAAATTTCATAATCATAAAATGCGGCAAATGCTAACATGATTCGGACAGACTTAAGCATCGCTACGGGTGAGAAGGTCTCATCGTAGTCAATCCCTTGAACTTGCCGAAACCTTTTGCGACAAGTCGAGCTTTGTAGACAGTAATATTACCGTCAGCGTCAGTCTTCTTCTTGAAGATCCATTTATTCTCAATTGCTTGCCGATCATCGGGCAAGTCAACCAAAGTCCATACTTTGTTCTCATACATGGATCCCATCTCAGATTTCATGGCTTCAAGCCACTTTGCGGAATCTGGGCTCACCATCGCTTCTTCATAGTTCGTAGGTTCATCATGATCTAGTAGCATGACTTCCAGAACGGGATTACCGTACCACTCTGGTGCGGATCTTACTCTGGTTGATCTACGAGGTTCAGTAGTATCTTGTTCTGAAGTTTCATGATCATCATCATTAGCTTCCTCACTAACTGGTGTAGGTGTCACAGAAACAGTTTTCTGTGATGTACTACTTTCCAATAAGGGAGCAGGTACAGTTACCTCGTCAAGTTCTACTTTCCTCCCACTCACTTCTTTCGAGAGAAACTCCTTCTCTAGAAAGTTTCCGAATTTAGCAACAAAAGTCTTGCCTTCGGATCTGTGATAGAAGGTGTATCCAATAGTTTCCTTTGGATATCCTATGAAGACACATTTCTCCGATTTGGGTTCGAGCTTATCAGGTTGAAGCTTTTTCACATAAGCATCGCAGCCCCAAACTTTCAGAAACGACAACTTTGGTTTCTTGCCAAACCACAGTTCATAAGGCGTCGTCTCAACGGATTTTGATGGTGCCCTATTTAACGTGAATGCGGCCGTCTCTAGAGCGTACCCCCAAAACGATAGCGGTAAATCAGTAAGAGACATCATAGATCGCACCATATCTAGTAAAGTACGATTACGACGTTCGGACACACCATTACGCTGTGGTGTTCCGGGTGGCGTGAGTTGCGAAACTATTCCACAATTTTTCAAATGTACACCAAACTCGTAACTCAAATATTCTCCTCCACGATCAGATCGTAGAAACTTTATTTTCTTGTTACGATGATTTTCAACTTCACTCTGAAATTCTTTGAACTTTTCAAATGTTTCAGACTTATGTTTCATTAAGTAGATATACCCATATCTGCTTAAATCATCTGTGAAGGTGAGAAAATAACGATATCCGCCACGAGCCTCAATATTCATCGGACCACATACATCTGTATGTATGATTTCCAACAAATCTGTTGCTCTCTCCATAGTACCGGAGAACGGTGTTTTGGTCATCTTGCCCATGAGGCACGGTTCGCAAGTACCAAGTGATTCATAATCAAGTGGTTCCAAAAGTCCATCAGTATGGAGTTTCTTCATGCGCTTTACACCGATATGACCTAAACGGCAGTGCCACAAATAAGTTGCACTCTCATTATCAACTCTGCATCTTTTGGCTTCAACATTATGAATATGTGTGTTACTACTATCGAGATTCAACAAGAATAGACCACTCTTCAAGGGTGCATGACCATAAAAGATATTACTCATATAAATAGAACAACCATTATTCTCTGATTTAAATGAATAACCGTCTCGCATCAAACAAGATCCAGAAATAATGTTCATGCTTAACGCTGGCACCAAATAACAATTATTTAGGTCTAATACTAATCCCGAAGGTAGATGTAGAGGTAGCGTGCCGACTGCGATCACATCGACTTTGGAACCGTTTCCCACGCGCATCGTCACCTCGTCCTTAACCAATCTTCGCTTGATCCGTAGTCCCTGTTTCGAGTTGCAAATATTAGCAACAGAACCAGTATCAAATACCCAGGTGCTACTGCGAGCATTAGTAAGGTACACATCAATAACATGTATATCACATATACCTTTGTTCACCTTGCCATCCTTCTTATCCGCCAAATACTTGGGGCAGTTCCGCTTCCAGTGACCAGTCTGCTTGCAATAGAAGCACTCAGTTTCAGGCTTAGGTCCAGGTTTGGGTTTCTTCTCTTGAGTAGCAACTTGCTTGCCGTTCTTTTTGAAGTTCCCCTTCTTCTTCCCTTTGCCCTTTTTCTTGAAACTAGTGGTCTTGTTGACCATCAACACTTGATGCTCCTTCTTGATTTCTACCTCCGCAGCTTTCAGCATCGCGAAGAGCTCGGGAATAGTCTTATTCATCCCTTGCATATTATAGTTCATCACGAAGCTCTTGTAGCTTGGTGGCAGTGATTGGAGAATTCTGTCAATGACGCAATCATCTGGAAGATTAACTCCCAATTGAATCAAGTGATTATTATACCCAGACATTTTGAGTATATGCTCACTGACAGAACTGTTCTCCTCCATCTTGCAGCTATAGAACTTATTGGAGACTTCATATCTCTCAATCCGGGCATTTGCTTGAAATATTAACTTCAACTCCTGGAACATCTCATATGCTCCATGACGTTCAAAACGTCGTTGAAGTCCCGATTCTAAGCCGTAAAGCATGGCACACTGAACTATCGAGTAGTCATCAGCTTTGCTCTGCCAGACGTTCATAACATCCGGCGTTGCTCCTGCAGCAGGCCTGGCACCCAGCGGTGCTTCCAGGACGTAATTCTTCTGTGCAGCAATGAGGATAATCCTCAAGTTACGGACCCAGTCCGTGTAATTGCTACCATCATCTTTCAACTTTGCTTTCTCAAGGAACGCATTAAAATTCAACGGAACAACAGCACGAGCCATCTATCTACAATCAAACATAAACAAGCAAGATACTAATCAGGTACTAAGTTTCATGATAAATTTAAGTTCAGTTAATTTATTAAAGAACTCCCACTTAGATAGACATCCCTCTAATCCTCTAAGTGATTACGTGATCCAAATCAACTAAACCATGTCCGATCATCACGTGAGATGGAGTAGTTTCATTGGTGAACATCATTATGTTGATCATATCTACTATATGATTCACGCTCGACCTTTCGGTCTCCGTGTTCCGAGGCCATATCTGTATATGCTTGGCTCGTCAAGTATAACCTGAGTATTCCGCGTGTGCAACTGTTTTGCACCCGTTGTATTTGAACGTAGAACCTATCACACCCGATCATCACGTGGTGTCTCAGCACGAAGAACTTTCGCAACGGTGCATACTCAGGGAGAACACTTCTTGATAATTTAGTGAGAGATCATCTTATAATGCTACCGTCAATCAAAGCAAGATAAGATGCATAAAAGATAAACATCACATGCAATCAATATAAGTGATATGATATGGCCATCATCATCTTATGCTTGTGATCTCCATCTTCGAAGCACCATCGTGATCACCATCGTCATCGGCGTGACACCTTGATCTCCATCGTAGCATCGTTGTCATCTCGCCAAGCTTGTGCTTCTATGACTATCGCTACCGTTTAGTGATAAAGTAAAGCATTACATCGCGATTGCATTGCATACAATAAAGCGACAACCATATGGCTCCTGCCGGTTGCCGATAACTCGGTTACAAAACATGATCATCTCATACAATAAAATTCAGCATCATGTCTTGACCATATCACATCACAACATGCCCTGCAAAAACAAGTTAGACGTCCTCTACTTTGTTGTTGCAAGTTTTACGTGGCTGCTACGGGCTTAAGCAAGAACCAATCTCACCTACGCATCAAAACCACAACGATAGTTTGTCAATTTGACTCCGTTTTAACCTTCGCAAGGACCGGGCGTAGCCACACTTGGTTCAACTAAAGTTGGAGAAACTGTCACCCACAAGCCACCTTTGTGCAAAGCACGTCGGGAGAACCGGTCTCGCGTAAGTGTACGCGTAATGTCGGTCTAGGCCGCTTCATCCAACAATACCGCCGAACCAAAGTATGACATGCTGGTAGGAAGTATGACTTATATCGCCCACAACTCACTTGTGTTCTACTCGTGCATATAACATCAACATATAAAACCAAGGCTCGGATGCCACTGTTGGGTTTCATAGTAATTTCAAAAATTTTCCTACGCACACGCAAGATCATGTGATGCATAGCAACGAGAGGGGAAGTATGATCTACATACCTAGTAGATCGACAACGGAAGCGTTTGGTTGATGTAGTCATACGTCTTCACGATCCAACCGATCAAGCACCGAAACTACGACACCTCCGAGTTCGAGCACACGTTCAGCTCGATGACGATCCCCGGACTCCGATCCAACAAAGTGTCAGGCAAGAGTTCCGTCAGCACGACGGCGTGGTGACGATCTTGATGCACTACAGCAGCAGGGCTTCGCCTAAACTCCGCTACAGTATTATCGAGGACTATGGTGGCTAGGGGCGCCGCACACGGCTAAGGAATAGATCACGTGGATCAACTTGTGTGTCTCTGGGGTGTCCCTGCCTCTGTATATAAAGGACTAAAGGGGGGAGGCTGGCCGGCCAAGGAGGGCGCCAGGAGAGTCCTACTCCCTCTGGGAGTAGGATTCCCCCCCCCCCAATCCTAGTTGGAATAGGATTCGTGGAGGGGGAAAAGAGAGAGGGGGGCTCGGCCACCTCTCCTTGTCCTAATAGGACTAGGGGAGGGGGAGGCGCGGCGCCCATATGGGCTGCCCCTTCTCTTTTCCACTAAAGCCCACTAAGGCCCATATAGCTCCCGGGGGGGGTTCCGGTAACCTCCCGGTACTCCGGTAAAATCCCGATTTCACCCGGAACACTTCCGATATCCAAACATAGGCTTCCAATATATCAATCTTTATGTCTTGACCATTTCGAGACTCCTCGTCATGTCCGTGATCACATCCGGGACTCCGAACAACCTTCGGTACATCAAAATGCATAAACTCATAATATAACTGTCATCGTAACCTTAAGCGTGCGGACCCTACGGGTTCGAGAACAATGTAGACATGACCGAGACACGTCTCCGGTCAATAACCAATAGCGGGACCTGGATGCCCATATTGGCTCCTACATATTCTACGAAGATCTTTATCGGTCAGACCGCATAACAACATACGTTGTTCCCTTTGTCATCGGTATGTTACTTGCCCGAGATTCGATCGTCGGTATTCCAATACCTAGTTCAATCTCGTTGCCGGCAAGTCTCTTTACTCGTTCTGTAATACATCATCCCGCAACTAACTCATTAGTTGCAATGCTTGCAAGGCTTAAGTGATGTGCATTACCGAGAGGGCCCAGAGATACCTCTCCGACAATCGGAGTGACAAAACCTAATCTCGAAATACGCCAACCCAACATGTACCTTTGGAGACACCTGTAGTACTCCTTTATAATCACCCAGTTACGTTGTGACGTTTGGTAGTACCCAAAGTGTTCCTCCGGTAAACGGGAGTTGCATAATCTCATAGTTATAGGAACATGTATAAGTCATGAAGAAAGCAATAGCAACATACTAAACGATCGGGTGCTAAGCTAATGGAATGGGTCATGTCAATCAGATCATTCACTTAATGATGTGATCCCGTTAATCAAATAACAACTCATTGTTCATGGTTAGGAAACATAACCATCTTTGATTAACGAGCTAGTCAAGTAGAGGCATACTAGTGACACTTTGTTTGTCTATGTATTCACACATGTATTATGTTTCCGGTTAATACAATTCTAGCATGAATAATAAACATTTATCATGATTATAAGGAAATAAATAATAACTTTATTATTGCCTCTAGGGCATATTTCCTTCAGTCTCCCACTTGCACTAGAGTCAATAATCTAGATTACACAGTAATGATTCTAACACCCATGGAGCCTTGGTGCTGATCATGTTTTGCTCGTGGAAGAGGCTTAGTCAACGGGTCTGCAACATTCAGATCCGTATGTATCTTGCAAATCTCTATGTCTCCCACCTGGACTAGATCCCGGATGGAATTGAAGCGTCTCTTGATGTGCTTGGTTCTCTTGTGAAATCTGGATTCCTTTGCCAAGGCAATTGCACCAGTATTGTCACAAAAGATTTTCATTGGACCCGATGCACTAGGTATGACACCTAGATCGGATATGAACTCCTTCATCCAGACTCCTTCATTTGCTGCTTCCGAAGCAGCTATGTACTCCGCTTCACATGTAGATCCCGCTACAACGCTTTGTTTAGAACTGCACCAACTGACAGCTCCACCGTTTAATGTAAACACGTATCCGGTTTGCGATTTAGAATCGTCCGGATCAGTGTCAAAGCTTGCATCAACGTAACCTTTTACGATGAGCTCTTTGTCACCTCCATATACGAGAAGCATATCCTTAGTCCTTTTCAGGTATTTCAGGATGTTCTTGACCGCTGTCCAGTGATCCACTCCTGGATTACTTTGGTACCTCCCTGCTAGACTTATAGCAAGGCACACATCAGGTCTGGTACACAGCATTGCATACATGATAGATCCTATGGCTGATGCATAGGGAACATCTTTCATATTCTCTCTATCTTCTGCAGTGGTCGGGCATTGAGTCTTACTCAATTTCACACCTTGTAACACAGGCAAGAATCCTTTCTTTGCTTGATCCATTTTGAACTTCTTCAAAATTTTGTCAAGGTATGTTGTTTGTGAAAGTCCAATTAAGCGTTTTGATCTATCTCTATAGATCTTAATGCCTAATATGTAAGCAGCTTCACCGAGGTCTTTCATTGAAAAACTCTTATTCAAGTATCCCTTTATGCTATCCAGAAATTCTATATCATTTCCAATTAGTAATATGTCATCCACATATAATATCAGAAATGCTACAGAGCTCCCACTCACTTTCTTGTAAATACAGGCTTCTCCAAAAGTCTGTATAAAACCAAATGCTTTGATCACACTATCAAAACGTTTATTCCAACTCCGAGAGGCTTGCACCAGTCCATAAATGGATCGCTGGAGCTTGCACACTTTGTTAGCTCCCTTTGGATCGACAAAACCTTCTGGTTGCATCATATACAACTCTTCTTCCAGAAATCCATTCAGGAATGCAGTTTTGACATCCATCTGCCAAATTTCATAATCATAAAATGCGGCAATTGCTAACATGATTCGGACAGACTTAAGCATCGCTACGGGTGAGAAGGTCTCATCGTAGTCAATCCCTTGAACTTGCCGAAAACCTTTTGCGACAAGTCGAGCTTTGTAGACAGTAATATTACCGTCAGCGTCAGTCTTCTTCTTGAAGATCCATTTATTCTCAATTGCTTGCCGATCATCGGGCAAGTCAACCAAAGTCCATACTTTGTTCTCATACATGGATCCCATCTCAGATTTCATGGCTTCAAGCCACTTTGCGGAATCTGGGCTCACCATCGCTTCTTCATAGTTCGTAGGTTCATCATGATCTAGTAGCATGACTTCCAGAACGGGATTACCGTACCACTCTGGTGCGGATCTTACTCTGGTTGATCTACGAGGTTCAGTAGTATCTTGTTCTGAAGTTTCATGATCATCATCATTAGCTTCCTCACTAACTGGTGTAGGTGTCACAGAAACAGTTTTCTGTGATGTACTACTTTCCAATAAGGGAGCAGGTACAGTTACCTCGTCAAGTTCTACTTTCCTCCCACTCACTTCTTTCGAGAGAAACTCCTTCTCTAGAAAGTTTCCGAATTTAGCAACAAAAGTCTTGCCTTCGGATCTGTGATAGAAGGTGTATCCAATAGTTTCCTTTGGATATCCTATGAAGACACATTTCTCCGATTTGGGTTCGAGCTTATCAGGTTGAAGCTTTTTCACATAAGCATCGCAGCCCCAAACTTTCAGAAACGACAACTTTGGTTTCTTGCCAAACCACAGTTCATAAGGCGTCGTCTCAACGGATTTTGATGGTGCCCTATTTAACGTGAATGCGGCCGTCTCTAGAGCGTATCCCCAAAACGATAGCGGTAAATCAGTAAGAGACATCATAGATCGCACCATATCTAGTAAAGTACGATTACGACGTTCGGACACACCATTACGCTGTGGTGTTCCGGGTGGCGTGAGTTGCGAAACTATTCCACAATTTTTCAAATGTACACCAAACTCGTAACTCAAATATTCTCCTCCACGATCAGATCGTAGAAACTTTATTTTCTTGTTACGATGATTTTCAACTTCACTCTGAAATTCCTTGAACTTTTCAAATGTTTCAGACTTATGTTTCATTAAGTAGATATACCCATATCTGCTTAAATCATCTGTGAAGGTGAGAAAATAACGATATCCGCCACGAGCCTCAATATTCATCGGACCACATACATCTGTATGTATGATTTCCAACAAATCTGTTGCTCTCTCCATAGTACCGGAGAACGGTGTTTTGGTCATCTTGCCCATGAGGCACGGTTCGCAAGTACCAAGTGATTCATAATCAAGTGGTTCCAAAAGTCCATCAGTATGGAGTTTCTTCATGCGCTTTACACCGATATGACCTAAACGGCAGTGCCACAAATAAGTTGCACTCTCATTATCAACTCTGCATCTTTTGGCTTCAACATTATGAATATGTGTGTTACTACTATCGAGATTCAACAAGAATAGACCACTCTTCAAGGGTGCATGACCATAAAAGATATTACTCATATAAATAGAACAACCATTATTCTCTGATTTAAATGAATAACCGTCTCGCATCAAACAAGATCCAGAAATAATGTTCATGCTTAACGCTGGCACCAAATAACAATTATTTAGGTCTAATACTAATCCCGAAGGTAGATGTAGAGGTAGCGTGCCGACTGCGATCACATCGACTTTGGAACCGTTTCCCACGCGCATCGTCACCTCGTCCTTAACCAATCTTCGCTTGATCCGTAGTCCCTGTTTCGAGTTGCAAATATTAGCAACAGAACCAGTATCAAATACCCAGGTGCTACTGCGAGCATTAGTAAGGTACACATCAATAACATGTATATCACATATACCTTTGTTCACCTTGCCATCCTTCTTATCCGCCAAATACTTGGGGCAGTTCCGCTTCCAGTGACCAGTCTGCTTGCAATAGAAGCACTCAGTTTCAGGCTTAGGTCCAGGTTTGGGTTTCTTCTCTTGAGTAGCAACTTGCTTGCCGTTCTTTTTGAAGTTCCCCTTCTTCTTCCCTTTGCCCTTTTTCTTGAAACTAGTGGTCTTGTTGACCATCAACACTTGATGCTCCTTCTTGATTTCTACCTCCGCAGCTTTCAGCATCGCGAAGAGCTCGGGAATAGTCTTATTCATCCCTTGCATATTATAGTTCATCACGAAGCTCTTGTAGCTTGGTGGCAGTGATTGGAGAATTCTGTCAATGATGCAATCATCTGGAAGATTAACTCCCAATTGAATCAAGTGATTATTATACCCAGACATTTTGAGTATATGCTCACTGACAGAACTGTTCTCCTCCATCTTGCAGCTATAGAACTTATTGGAGACTTCATATCTCTCAATCCGGGCATTTGCTTGAAATATTAACTTCAACTCCTGGAACATCTCATATGCTCCATGACGTTCAAAACGTCGTTGAAGTCCCGATTCTAAGCCGTAAAGCATGGCACACTGAACTATCGAGTAGTCATCAGCTTTGCTCTGCCAGACGTTCATAACATCCGGCGTTGCTCCTGCAGCAGGCCTGGCACCCAGCGGTGCTTCCAGGACGTAATTCTTCTGTGCAGCAATGAGGATAATCCTCAAGTTACGGACCCAGTCCGTGTAATTGCTACCATCATCTTTCAACTTTGCTTTCTCAAGGAACACATTAAAATTCAACGGAACAACAGCACAAGCCATCTATCTACAATCAAACATAAACAAGCAAGATACTAATCAGGTACTAAGTTTCATGATAAATTTAAGTTCAGTTAATTTATTTAAAGAACTCCCACTTAGATAGACATCTCTCTAATCCTCTAAGTGATTACGTGATCCAAATTAACTAAACCATGTCCGATCATCACGTGAGATGGAGTAGTTTCATTGGTGAACATCATTATGTTGATCATATCTACTATATGATTCACGCTCGACCTTTCGGTCTCCGTGTTCCGAGGCCATATCTGTATATGCTTGGCTCGTCAAGTATAACCTGAGTATTCCGCGTGTGCAACTGTTTTGCACCCATTGTATTTGAACGTAGAACCTATCACACCCGATCATCACGTGGTGTCTCAGCACGAAGAACTTTCGCAACGGTGCATACTCAGGGAGAATACTTCTTGATAATTTAGTGAGAGATCATCTTATAATGCTACCGTCAATCAAAGCAAGATAAGATGCATAAAAGATAAACATCACATGCAATCAATATAAGTGATATGATATGGCCATCATCATCTTGTGCTTGTGATCTCCATCTCCGAAGCACCATCGTGATCACCATTGTCACCGGCGCGACACCTTGATCTACATCGTAGCATCGTTGTCGTCTCGCCAAGCTTGTGCTTCTACGACTATGGCTACCGTTTAGTGATAAAGTAAAGCATTACATCGTGATTGCATTGCATACAATAAAGCGACAACCATATGGCTCCTGCCGGTTGCCGATAACTCGGTTACAAAACATGATCATCTCATACAATAAAATTCAGCATCATGTCTTGACCATATCACATCACAACATGCCCTGCAAAAACAAGTTAGACGTCCTCTACTTTGTTGTTGCAAGTTTTACGTGGCTGCTACCGGCTTAAGTAAGAACTAATCTCACCTCCGCATCAAAACCACAACGATAGTTTGTCAATTTGACTCCGTTTTAACCTTCGCAAGGACCGGGTGTAGCCGCACTTGGTTCAACTAAAGTTGGAGAAACTGTCACCCATAAGCCACCTTTGTGCAAAGCACGTCGGGAGAACCGGTCTCGCGTAAGTGTACGCGTAATGTCGGTCTGGGCCGCTTCATCCAACAATACCACCGAACCAAAGTATGACATGCTGGTAGGCAGTATGACTTATATCGCCCACAACTCACTTGTGTTCTACTCGTGCATATAACATCAACATATAAAACCAAGGCTCGGATGCCACTGTTGGGTTTCATAGTAATTTCAAAAAATTTCCTACGCACACGCAAGATCATGTGATGCATAGCAACGAGAGGGGAAGTATGATCTACATACCTAGTAGATCAACATCGGAAGCGTTTGGTTGATGTAGTCGTACGTCTTCACGATCCAACCGATCAAGCACCGAAACTACGACACCTCCGAGTTCGAGCACATGTTCAGCTCGATGACGATCCCTGGACTCCGATCCAGCAAAGTGTCGGGGAAGAGTTCCGTCAGCACGACGGCGTGGTGATGATCTTGATGCACTACAGCAGCAGGGCTTCGCCTAAACTCCGCTACAGTATTATCGAGGACTATGGTGGCTGGGGGCGCCGCACACGGCTAAGGAATAGATCACGTGGATCAACTTGTGTGTCTCTGGGGTGTCCCTGCCTCTGTATATAAAGGACTAAATGGGAGGAGGCTGGCCGGCCAAGGAGGGCGCGCCAGGAGAGTCCTACTCCCTCTGGGAGTAGGATCCCCCCCCCCAATCCTAGTTGGAATAGGGTTCGCGGAGGGGGAAAAGAGAGAGGGGGGCGGCCACCTCTCCTTGTCCTAATAGGACTAGGGGAGGGGGAGGCGCGCGGCCCATATTGGGCTGCCCCTTCTCTTTTCCACTAAAGCCCACTAAGGCCCATATAGCTCCCGGGGGGGGGGGGTTCCGGTAACCTCTCGGTACTCCGGTAAAATCCCGATTTCACCCGGAACACTTCCAATATCCAAACATAGGCTTCCAATATATCAATATTTATGTCTCGACCATTTCGAGACTCCTCGTCATGTCCGTGATCACATCCGAGACTCCGAACAACCTTCGGTACATCAAAATGCATAAACTCATAATATAACTGTCATCGTAACCTTAAGCGTGCGGACCCTACGGGTTCGAGAACAATGTAGACATGACCGAGACACGTCTCTGGTCAATAACCAATAGCGGGACCTGGATGCCCATATTGGCTCCTACATATTCTAAGAAGATCTTTATCGGTCAGACCGCATAACAACATACGTCGTTCCCTTTGTCATCGATATGTTACTTGCCCGAGATTCGATCGTCGGTATCCCATACCTAGTTCAATCTCGTTGCCGGCAAGTCTCTTTACTCATTCTGTAATACATCATCCGCAACTAACTCATTTAGTTGTAATGCTTGCAAGGCTTAAGTGATGTGCATTACCGAGACGACCCAGAGATACCTCTCCGATAATCCGAGTGACAAAACCTAATCTCGAAATACGCCAACCCAACATGTACCTTTGGATACACCTGTAGTACTCCTTTATAATCACCCAGTTACGTTGTGACGTTTGGTAGTACCCAAAGTGTTCCTCCGGTAAACGGGAGTTGCATAATCTCATAGTTATAGGAACATGTATAAGTCATGAAGAAAGCAACAGCAACACACTAAACGATCGGGTGCTAAGCTAATGGAATGGGTCATGTCAATCAGATCATTCACTTAATGATGTGATCCCGTTAATCAAATAACAACTCATTGTTTATGGTTAGGAAACATAACCATCTTTGATTAACGAGCTAGTCAAGTAGAGGCATACTAGTGACACTTTGTTTGTCTATGTATTCACACATGTATTATGTTTCCGGTTAATACAATTCTAGCATGAATAATAAACATTCATCATGATTATAAGGAAATAAATAATGACTTTATTATTGCCTCTAGGGCATATTTCCTTCATTTGCTTCATCCACAGAAGCTGAGCGCAGCAAGATCCAGCAGCAATGTATTCAGATTCAGCAGTGGAGAGAGATACACAGTTCTGCTTCTTTGAAGACCAACATACAAGTGATCGTCCCAGAAAGTGACATGTGCCTGATGTAGACTTGCGATCAACTTTGTCACCAGCATAATCAGCATCCGAGAATCCAACCAAATCAAACTCTGAGCCCTTTGGATACCATAATCCTAGAGTTGGGGTGTGAGCCTAATATCGAAGAATTCACTTCACAGCTAAGTGATGCGACTCCTTTTGTGCCGCTTGAAATCGAGCACACATGCAAACACTAAGAATAATATCTGGCCTAGATGCACAAAAATAAAGCAAAGAACCAATCATGGAGCGGTATACCTTTTGATCGAACTCTTTACCATTGTCGTCAGTACCTAGATGATGTTTGGCTGGCATTGGTGTTGTGAAGCCTTTGCAGTCTTGCATACCGAACTTCTTCAGGAAATCTTTGAGATACTTCTCTTGAGATATGAAGATGCCATTGTGTTGTTGTCGTATTTGAAGACCAAGGAAGAACTTCAGCTCCCCCATCATGGACATCTGATATTGCTCTTGCATCATATATCCAAACTCTTCACTGTACTTCTGATTGGTGCAGGCGAAGATAATGTCATCCACATATATTTGGCACACAAACAGTTCACCATCATATGTCTTCGTGAAGAGAGTGGGATCTAGGGAACCAGGTATGAAGCCTTTGCTCTTCAGGAAGTATTTGAGTGTGTCATACCAGGCCCTAGGGGCTTGTTTGAGGCCATACAGTGCCTTGTTGAGCTTGTATACCATGTCAGGATGTTTTGGATTTTCAAAGCCAGGCGGTTGTGCAACATACACTTCTTATTCAATCTTTCCATTGAGAAAGGCACTTTTCACATCCATTTGATATAGAAGTATGTTATGATGATTTGCATAGGCCAGCAGAATGCGTATGGCTTCAAGCCTAGCCATGGGAGCAATTGTTTCATCGAAGTCAATGCCTTCCACTTGAGTATATCCTTGAGCAACGAGACGAGCTTTGTTTCTGACAACTTGACCATGCTCATCTTGTTTGTTGTGGTATATCCATTTGGTGCCTATTATGTTGTGCTTCCATGGATCAGGACGCTTAACCAGTTCCCATACATTATTCAGCTCAAACTGTTGAAGCTCTTCTTGCATAGCTTGAATCCATTCAGGTTCCATGAAGGCTTCTTCAACTTTCTTGGGTTTTGATATTGAGACGAATGCGAAGTGCCCACAGAAATTTGCTAGCTGAGTTGCCCTTGAACGAGTGAGTGGACCAGGTGCATTAATGCTGTCAATTATTCTGTCAATCTGCACTTCATTGGCAACACGAGGATGTACAGGGCGAAGACTTTGCTCTTGCTAATCTGTGTTGTTGTTGGGAGGAATGTCTTCAGGCTGAGCATTGTCTTCATGTTGATCAGGTGCTGAGATGATAAGTTCTTCTTCAGGATGAGCTTCAGAAGGTATAATCTCTCCAGTTCCCATTAGCTTGATTGATTCACTAGCTGGAATCTCATTTAGCACATTTGGCAGTTGCTCTCTTTGTGAACCATTTGTCTCATCAACCGCACATCCACTGTTTCAACCACTTTGTAATGAAAGAGATTGAAGACTCTGTAGGAGTGTGAATTCTTTCCATATCCAAGCATAAAGCCCTCATGTGCTTTTGGTGCAAACTTTGAGGTGTGGTGTGGGTCCTTGATCCAGCACCTTGCGCCAAATACTCTGAAGTAACTGACATTTGGCTTCTTGCCAGTTAGGAGTTCATAAGATGTCTTGTTCAAAAGCTTGTGAAGATAAACATGATTGATTGTATGGCATGCATTGTCAATGGCTTCAGTCCAGAATTTTCTTGGAGTCTTGTATTCATCTAGCATTGTTCTGGCCATCTCAATGAGTGTTCTGTTCTTGCGTTCGACGATGCCATTCTGCTGTGGCGTGTACGGAGATGAGAATTCATGTGTGATGCCCAAGGTATCAAGATATGTATCAAGGCTAGTGTTCTTGAATTCAGTGCCATTGTCACTTCTGATGTGTTTTATCTTGGCGCCAAAATTGTTCATAGCACGATTGGTGAAGCGTCTGAAGACATCCTGCACTTCAGTCTTGTAAAGGATTATGTGCACCTAAGTATATCTAGAGTAATCATCAACAATGACGAAGCCATAGAGGCAAGCACTAGTAGTAAAAGTTGAGTAGTGAGTGGGGCCGAAAAGATCCATGTGGAGCAGTTCGAAGGGTTGAGTAGTAGTCATGATTGTCTTCGAAGGATGTTTTGCCCTTGTCATTTTCCCTGCTTCACAGGCACCGCATAAGTGATCTTTCTTGAACTTGACGCCCTTGATGCCTATGACATGCTTCTTCTTCGCAAGGGTGTGGAGGTTCCTCATGCCAGCATGCCCAAGCCTCCGATGCCAAAGCCAACATTCTAAAGCTTTTGCAAGAAGACATACTACAAGTTGTGGCCCTGCTGAGAAATCTACCACATACAAATCATCTTTCCGATACCCTTCAAACACTAGAGACTTGTCAGATTCCATTAGTACTAGGCAACGATATTTTCCAAACATTACGATCATGTTCAAATCGCAAAGCATTGAGACAGACATTAAGTTGAAGCCAAGGGATTCAACAAGCATGACTTTATCGATGTGTTGATCCTTTGAGATTGCAACTCTACCTAGACCCAATACCTTACTTTTACCAGTGTCAGCAAATGTGATGTGGCTCTTGTCTGATGGACGTAAGGTTGAGTCCATAAGAAGGCTTCTTTTGCCAGTCATGTGATTTGTACACCCATTGTCAATAATCCATTCTGAAGACTTTGAAGATGCTGGTGTCATACCCTACAGTGCAGTTAGGGGGATAGGCTTCACGAAGAGAATTGTGAAGCAAAAACATTTGACGAACCAGTGGGTTATGAAAACTTAGATCCAGATTAGTACTAATAGGGAGAGTAGCATGCGATTCAGGAACGAAGTACATAATGATGCCATTCGGGCATTTTATCTTGCGCCCTACAAGATTTTTAAGGTCCCCAGCAATAGCGTCAGAAGATTTTGTTTTTCTGCTGGAGACCTTTCCCTACAAAAGAGAGTTAAGCTTTCTTAACCACCCACATCTTCAAGGATGGCTTAGAAGCAATAAGTCTAAGTGCAGCATCTGAGAATTTTGGCTTTGAAGCCTTAGCAAACAGTCTTGCAGGTGGACAATAATACTCATAGGAATAAGCAGAATAATTTTTGGTCATATGAACATGACGGTTCAATGAACCGCTCTCATATTCATATGCCTGAGTATGGTTTCCCTGCAAAACATTTGCGTTAGTGTGACTCAGGTGAGTCCTCTGTTTGTATGAAGCCTTTGGACCATATGAAGCCTTTGGTCTGAGGTTTGTCTTCTTCAAGTGAGGTGTCATGAAGACATTCACAGGAAGATTTTCCAAACACTTTTTCGGAACCCAGATCTTCTTCATAGGCGGTCCATTCCTGCAGTTAGTACCAATGTACCTGGCAAACACTTCACCATTCTAATTCTTAAACAGTTTATAGTTTGCATCAAAGGATTCATCAATGATAATGGGGTTAGAACAAGTGAAGCCAGATAAATTGGATGGATCTGCTGAAAGTTCCTTTGCAGCCACCCATGTGGTTTTGGGGTACTGCTCAGGTTTCCAGTAAGAGCCATCTGCATTTATTTTCCATACGAACCCAACACCCTCTTTCCTAGGGTTTCGGTTCAGAATCTGCTTCTTGAGGACATCACATAATGTCTGATGTCCTTTAAGACTTTTGTAGATCCCTGTTTCAAGCAATGTCTTCAACCTAGCATTCTCATCAGCAATAGCAGTGGTATCCTCAGCAGAGGGGTTAGTTACCACATCAACAGTTGAAGATATTGCAACAGCAGTAGCAGTGGAACATTCAGCAACAGAAGTAGCATTATCACGCTTAATGCATTTAATACATGGTTGTTCAAATCCTTCCTGAGCGGAACTGATCTGTTCGGCGCGAAGTGACTCGTTTTCCTTTTGAAGATCTTCATGAGCCGCTCTCAATTTCTCAAGTTCTTGCTTCCTTTGAAGATAATCATAGGAAAGCTTTTCATGAGTTGTTGAGAGAGTATCAAGACGATCTTCAAGTTCCTGATACTTAACGTGAAGATTTTTTATGTCTTCAATTAAGGATTCAGATCGAGTCATTTTAGCACCCAACAGATCATCGCTTCTGTCTAATAGTTTTTGAATATGTTCCATAGCTTTCTGTTGTTCAGTTGCAATTTTAGCAAGTGTTTTGTAGCTGGGTTTTGAATCACAGTCAGAGTCATCGTCACTAGATGTTTGATAGCGAGTAGTGCGTGTGTTTACCTTGGCACCGCGTGCCATGAAGCAGTAGGTAGGAGTGGAGTCATTCTTGTCATTTGCATCAGTGTCGGTGATGAAGTCATTGTCTTTAGTGTTAAAGATGGACTTGGCGACGTATGCTGTAGCCAGACTCGCAATGCCAGAATCAGACTCCTCCTCAGACTCCACCTCTGCCTCCTCTGAAGCGGACTCCTCCTCTGAATCCATCTCCTTGCCAACAAACACACGTGCCTTGCCAGATGAGCTCTTCTTGTGTGATGAAGACTTTGAGGAAGACTTGGAAGAAGACTTTGAGTATTACTTCTTCTTCTTGTCGTCAGAATCATATTCCTTTCTATTCTTCTTCCTTCTGTTCTCATTGTCCCACTGTGGACACTCAGAGATGAAGTGTCCAGTTTTCTTGCACTTGTGACATGTTTTCTTCTTGTAGTCATGAGCAGAAGCTTCATCATTCCTTGAGCTTGATCGTGAAGATTTTCTGAAGCCTTTCTTCTTGGTGAATTTTTGGAACTTCTTCACTATCATTGCAAGTTCCCTTCCAATGTCTTCAGGATCATCAGAACTGCTGTCAGATTCTTCTTCAGATGAGGAAACAGCTTTTGCCTTCAAGGCACGAGTTCGCCCATAGTTTGGGCCGTAGATATCTCTTTTCTCAGAAAGCTGAAACTCATGTGTGTTGAGCCTCTCAAGTATGTCAGACAGATCGAGTGTCTTGAAATCAGGACGTTCTTGAATCATCAGGGCTAGGATGTCAAACGAACTATCAAGTGATCTCAGCAACGTCTTGACGATTTCATGTTTGGTGATCTCAGTGGCGCCGAGGGCTTGAAGCTCATTTGTGATGTCAGTGAGCCGGTCAAATGTGAGCTGGACATTCTCATTGTCATTTCGCTTGAAGCGGTTGAAGAGGTTGCGAAGAACACTGATTCTTTGATCTCTCTGGGTTGAGATGCCTTCATTGACCTTGGAGAGCCAGTCCCAGACCAGCTTGGATGTCTTCAAGGCACTCACACGGCCATACTGTCCTTTTGTCAGATGACCACAGATGATATTTTTTGCAGTAGAGTCCAGTTGAGTGAACTTCTTGACATCAGCAGCAGTGACACCTTCTCCAGCCTTGGGAACGCCGTTCTCGACGACATACCATAGGTCGACGTCAATGGCTTCAAGATGCATGCGCATCTTATTCTTCCAGTAGGGATATTCAGTTCCATCGAAGACGGGGCATGCAGCGGAGACATTGATTATCCCTGCAGTCAACATAGCTAAAACTCCAGGTGGTTAAACCGAATCACACAGAACAAGGGAGCACCTCGCTCTGATACCAATTGAAAGTGCGTTATATCGACTAGAGGGGCGTGAATAGGCAATTTTTATGAAAGTCTTCAAAACGTGGGAGTTATGAAGACAAACAGCAAAGATTATGCCTATTACTATGCAGTGGAAGTTAGATTACACTAGGCCAACCAAGGTCAAGTATTCAATAGAGTGAAAGCACAATGACAAACAGCTGCAGTGTAATAAGGATCAGGTAGGAAGAAGTTATGAAGCCAAACAGATCATACATTCATGTTGTGAAGACAAAAGATAGAGCAAGCATGCAATGGCTTCACAATGAGTAACAGTAAGAAAAAGGAAGTGAAGATGAAACTAGTGACTCGTTGAAGACAATGATGTGTTGGACCAGTTCCAGTTGTTGTGACAACTGTACGTCTGGTTGGAGCGGCTAGGTATTTAAACCTTAGGACACACAGTCCCGGACACCCAGTCCTGAACACGCAGCTCAGGACACCAAGTCCTCACCGCATTCTCCTTGAGCTGAGGTCACATAGTCCTCACCCAATCACTCTAGTAAGTCTTCAAGGTAGACTCCCATACCTTCACAGACTTCGTTCACTGGCAATCCACAATGTCTCTTGGATGCTCTGAATGCGACGCCTAACCGTCTGGAGGATTCACAGTCCTCAAGTGTAATAAGTCTTTAGATCACACAGACAAGAAGACTTAAGTGATGCCCAATGTTCTCTGGCTCTGGGTGGTTAGGGCTTTTCTCCTCGCTAGGAATTTTCTCTCAAAGGCTTCGAGGTGGGTTGCTCTCAAACGACAAAAGTCGTGCACTAAAATCTGAGCAGCCAACCATTTATGGTTGTAGGGGGTGGGCTATTTAAAGCCACTTGGCAACCCGACCTGATTTGTCCGAAATGACCCTGGGTCACTAAGGAACTGACACGTGTCTCAACGGTCAGATTTAAAACTCTCATGGCAACTTTACTTGGGCTACAAGCAAAGCTGACTTGTCTGGCTCTGGACAAGATTCGCTCTCATTGTCTTCACTCGAAAACATAGGTTTTTGGTTTAGGCATCACTTCAGTCATTCTGACTGGTTCTCCTGGACCCCACTTAATAGTACGGTGGTTCCTATGACTCAACACAAAAGAAAAAGAACTACGAAAGATCTAAGTCTTCGAGCTCCATAGGCTTCAGAACGTGTCTTCTTTTGTCATAGTCTTCAATGTGAATATCTTCATATACCACCTTTGGCTTCAATGTCTTCATACATTTTTAGGGGTCATCTCTGGTAGTAAAACCGAATCAATGAGGGACTTCTACCTGTGTTATCCTGCAATTCTCACGAACACATTAGTCCCTCAACTAGGTTTGTCGTCAATACTCCAAAACCAACTAGGGGTGGCACTAGATGCACTTACAGGATGTGCAGGAGGAAATCCTCGATCCATACCGCAGGATCTGTCGTGTCGACGTATGATTCTATGTTTACGGTGTTGAAACCCTCTGGGATTTGATGATCCATTACTTCATCTATGAAGCATAAGAGGTGTGCGGCACCTCTGTACTGGGCTATATCGCGACGCAACTCCAATGAGTCTTGCCCGCTATGTTCGGCCTGGCCGGATTTACTTTTACTGTATCCGGCGTGACGTTTATCGTCTCGCATAGTGGCGCGCCCTCATGATCCATAGATCGATCTTGCATGTTTTGCTTTGTCCTCCAATATGTCTTGCTGGTCTGGCGTGTTTCCCCATGCCTTTTTATTTGAATGGCGTCGGGGTGCAGGCTGAGCTTTTGGCTGGAATGCCTCTCTATCGCGGCCACGAGGTGGCTGATCAGCCGCGTCATACGCTTGTTCCTCCAGTCGGGGTAGCAATCTGCATTTTGGGTAACTCTTGGAGGGGCGTTCGAGTTTATATTCCTCGGCCGCGAGGACTTCAGTCCATCTGTCAGCTAGCAGATCTTGATCAGCTTGCAGCTGCTGCCGCTTTTTCTTAAGGCTATTTGCCGTGGCTATAAGCCGGCGCTTGAAGCGCTCTTGTTCGATGGGATCCTCTGGCATGATGAATTCGTCATCGTCGAGGTTTGCCTCATCCTCCGCCTCTCCATTTGCCGCTCTCTCTGTAGGGCTGGCCTCTCCATCCTACTGTCCTAGATCGTGCTGGAGGGGATTGTTGCCATCTTCGGCACTATCCAGAGTGTTATTATCTCCTGTGCCGGTATCACCACTTTTGCTTTGGCGGGACATAGAGCGGCGCCGCTGACGTCGGCGCTTGGGTTGCTTCTTGGAGGGGTCATCCTCCGCTGTCTCGTAGCCGTTGCCTTCTTTGGGTGTGTCCACCATGTATATATCGTATGATGAGGTGGCTGTCTAGTGCCCTGTGGGCAGTCGTTCCTCTTCGTCTCCCGCATCGTCGTCCATACCGTCGATGTCTTCGGAGTCGAAGTCAAGCATGTCGGTTAAGTCGTCGATAGTGGCTACTAAGTGGGTGGTGGGTGGGCAGCGAATTTCTTCGTCATCCGCATCCCAAACCTGCCGGACATAGTTCGGCCAGGATCTTCCTGACAAGGAGAGAGACCTTAATGAGTTCAGTATGTCGCCAAAGGGCGAGTGCTGACAAAATTTCCGCGGAGGTAAACTCCATGATCGGCACCCAATTGGATTCGCTAGGAACGGGCGCAGGCGGTTCGAAGTCCATGGCCGGAGAAGGATCCGGTAGTTTGACAACACGGCTCTCGTACAAGGTAAGGTCGATGTTCAGCTTGATCGCCGCTAAGGGTAAGGCCTCCATGGCGGGGTCCATCCACCCGTCCATGGATGGCGCAACTGGCTTCGAATTGAGGGTCGGAGCGGCTGCTGGTGCGATCTCCTGAATACGGTCCGATGGTAGAGCTAAATCGTACTCATCGTGACCGTGTGGCGCACAAGGCAGGGGCTCGAATCTGTCGAAGATCAAGTCTCCGCGGATATCGGCAGTGTAATTTATGCTTCCATACCTGACCTGATGGCCAGGGGCGTAGCTTTCATCTGCTCCAAATGGCCAAGCGAGTTGGCCCGCAGTGCAAAGCCGCCAAACACAAAGATCTGTCCGGGGAGAAAAGTCTCACCCTGGACTACATCGCTATCGATGATAGAAGAATCCATCAAGCCTAATGGCGACGAAACAGAGGAAATCTCAATGAAAGCACCAATGTCGGTGTCAAAACCGGCGGATCTCGGGTAGGGGGTCCCGAACTATGCGTCTAGGCGGATGGTAACAAGAGGCAGGGGACACGATGTTTTACCCAGGTTCGGGCCCTCTTGATGGAGGTAAAACCCTACGTCCTGCTCGATTTATTCTTGATGATATGAGTATTACAAGAGTTGATCTACCACGTGACCTGAGAGGCTAAACCCTAGAAGCTAGCCTATGTTATGATTGTATGTTGTCCTACGGACTAAAACCCTCCGGTTTATATAGACACCCGAGAGAGTTAGGGTCACACAAGGTCAGTTACAAAGAAGGAGATATCCATATCCGTACTGCCTAGCTTGCCTTCCACGCCAAGTAGAGTCCCATCCGGACACGAGACGAAGTCTTCAATCTTGTATCTTCATAGTCCAACAGTCCGGCCAAAGGATATAGTCCGGCTATCCGGAGACCCCTAGTCTCAGACTCCCTCACTCTCCCTCGACACTCCGCTGGATCATGAGTTCGTGGGACGTCACCAAGCCGAACGTTTGCAGATCATGGAGGTGCCATACTTTCGGTACTAGGATCAGTCGATCGTAAAGACGTATGACTACATCAACCGTGTTGTCATAACGCTTCCGCTTACGGTCTACGAGGGTACGTAGACAACACTCTCCCCTCTCATTGCTATGCATCACCATGATCTTGCATGTGCGTAGGATTTTTTTTGAAATTACTGCGTTCCCCAATAGTGGCATCCGAGCCAGGTTTATGCGTAGATGTTATATGCACGAGTAGAACACAAAGGAGTTGATTCTTGATTCAGCGGTATTGTTGGATGAAGCGATTCAGACCGACGTTACGCATACGCTTACGCGAGACTGGTTCTACCGACGTGCTTCGCACACAGGTGGCTAGTGGGTGTCAGTTTCTCCAACTTTAGTTGAATCGGATTCAATGAACAGGGTTCTTTCTGAAGATCAAAAAGCAATCACTATACCACGTTGTGGTTTTTGATGCGTAGGTAAGAACGATTCTTGCTCAGCCCGTAGCGGCCATTTAAAACTTGCAACAACAAAGTAGAGGACGTCTAACTTGTTTTTGCAGGGCATGTTGTGATGTGATATGGCCAAGACATGATGCTAAATTTTATGGTATGAGATGATCATGTTTTGTAACACAGTTATCGGCAACTGGCAGGAGCCATATGGTTGTCGCGTTATTGTATGAAATGCAATCGCCATGTAATTGCTTTACTTTGTCACTAAGCGATAGCGATAGTCGTGGAGGCAATAGTTGGCGTGACGACAATGATGCTTCGATGGAGTTCAAGGTGTCAAGCCGGTGATGATGGTGATCATGACGGTGCTTTGGAGATGGAGATCAAAGGCACGAGATGATGATGGCCATATCATATCACTTATATTGATTGCATGTGATGTTTATCCTTTATGCATCTTATTTTTCTTAGTTTGGCGGTAGCATTATAAGAGGATCTCTCACTAAATTTCAAGGTATAAGTGTTCTCCCTAAGTATGCACTGTTGCTACAGTTCGTCGTGCCGAGACACCACGTGATGATCGGGTGTGATAAGCTCTACGTTCACATACAACGGGTGCAAGCCAGTTTTGCACATGCAGAATACTCGGGTTAAACTTGACGAGCCTAGCATATGCAGATATGGCCTCGGAACACTAAGACTGAAAGGTGGAGCATGAATCATATAGTAGATATGATCAACATAAGTGATGTTCACCATTGAAAACTACTCCATCTCACGTGATGATCGGACATGGTTTAGTTGATATGGATCACGTGATCACTTAGATGATTAGAGGAATGTCTATCTAAGTGGGAGTTCTTAAGTAATTTGATTAATTGAACTTTAATTTATCATGAACTTAGTACCTGATAGATAGATGGCTCGTGTTGTTGTTCCGTTGAATTTTAATACGTTCCTAGAGAAAGCTAAGTTGAAAGATGATGGTAGAAACTACACGGACTGGGTCCGTAACTTGAGGATTATCCTCATTGATGCACAGAAGAATTACGTCCTGGAAGCACCGCTAAGTGCCAAACCCGCTGCAGGAGCAATGCCAGATGTTATGAACACCTGGTAGAGCAAAGCTGATGACTACTCGATAGTTCAGTGTGCCATGCTTTACGTCTTAGAACTGGGACTTCAACGATGTTTTGAATGGCATGGAGCATATGAGATATTCCAGGAGTTTAAGTTAATATTTCAAGCAAATGCCCAGATTGAGAGATATGAAGTCTCCAATAAGTTCTACAGCTGCAAAATGGAGGAGAGTAGTTCTGTCAGTGAACATATACTCAGAATGTCTAGGTACCACAACCACTTGACTCAGCTGGGAGTTAATCTTCCTGATGATAGTGTCATTGACAGAGTTCTTCAATCACTGCCACCAAGCTACAAGAGCTTTGTGATGAACTATAATATGCAAGGGATGGATAAGACGATTCCCAAGCTCTTCGCAATGCTAAAGGTTGTGGAGGTGGAATACATTAGGTTTAACACCAAAATAAATAAAGAATGAGTTTATTATAGTACCTTAAGGTGGTGATTTGTTTTCTTATACTAATGGAGCTCATGAGATTTTCTGTTCAGTTTTGTGTTGTGAAGTTTCCAAGTTTTTGGGTAAAGAGTTGATGGATTTCGGAACAAGGATTGGTAAGAGCCTAAGCTTGGGGATGCCCAAGGCACCCCAAGGTAAAAGTCAAGAACAACCAAAATCCTAAGCTTGGGGATGCCCCAGAAGGGATGCCCTCTTTCGTCTTCATCTATCGGTAACTTTACTTGAGGCTATATTTTTATTCACCACATGATATGTGTTTTGCTTGGAGCGTCTTGTATGATTTGAGTCTTTGCTTTTAGTTCACCACAATCATCCTTTCCGTACACACCTTTTGGGAGAGACACACATGATTCGGGATTTATTAGAATACTCTATGTGCTTCACTTGTATCTTTTGAGTTAGATAATTTTACTCTAGTGCTTCACTTATATCTTTTTAGAGCACGATGGTGGTTTTATTTTATAGAACTCTTGATCTCTCATGCTTCACTGATATTATTTTGAGAGTCTTTTAGAATAGCATGGTAATTTGCTTTGGTTATGAAATTAGTCCTAATATGATAGGCATCCAAGATGGGTATAATAAAAACTTGCATATATAGTGCATTAAATGTTATGAGAAGTTTGATACTTGATAGATGTTTTGAGATATAAAGATGGTAATATTAGAGTTGTGCTAGTTGAGTAATTGTGGAATTGGGAAATACTTGTGGTGAAGTTGGCAAGTCCCGTAGCATGCACATATGGTAAAAGTTGTGTGACAAATTTGAAGCATGGGGTGTTGTTTGATTGCTTTCCTTATGAGTGGCGGTCAGGGACGAGCGACGGTCTTTTCCTACCAATCTATCACCCTAGGAGCATGCACGTAGTGCTTCGTTTTGATGACTTGTAGATTTTTGCAATAAGTATGTGAGTTCTTTATGACTAATGTTGAGTCCATGGATTATACACACTCTCACCCTTCCATCATTGCTAGTCTCTTCGGTACTATGCATTGCCCTTTCTCACCTCGAGAGTTGGTGCAAACTTCGCCGGTGCATCCAAACCCAGTGATATGATACGCTCTATCACATATAACCCTCCTTATATCTTCCTCAAACAGCCACCATACCTACCCATTATGGCATTTCCATAGCCATTCCGAGATATATTGCCATGAAACTTTCCACCGTTCTATTTATTATGTCACGCTCCATCATTGTCATATTGCCTTGCATGATCATGTAGTTGACATCATATTTGTGGCAAAGCCACCTTCGTAATTCTTTCATACACATCACTCTTGATTCATATCCCGACACACCACCGGAGGTATTCACATGGAGTCATATTTTGTTCTAAGTATCGAGTTGTAATTCTTGAGTTGTAAGTAAGTAAAAGTGTGATGATTTTCATTATTAGAGCATTGTCCCATGTGAGGAAAGTTCTTCGAAAAAAAGAGAAAGGCCATAAAAAAGAGAGGCCAAAGAAAAAAGATGAGAGAAAAAGAGTGAAGGGGCAATGTTACTATCCTTTTTCCACACTTGTGCTTCAAAGTAGCCCCAGGATCCTCATGATAGAGAGTCTCTTATGTTGTCACTTTCATATACTAGTGGGAATTTTTCACTATATAACTTGGCTTGTATATTCCAAGAATGGGCTTCCTCAAAATTCCCTAGATCTTCGTGAGCAAGCAAGTTGGATGCACACCCACTTAGTTTCTTTTGTTGAGCTTTCATATATTTATAGCTCTAGTGCATCCGTTGCATGGCAATCCCTACTCCTTGCATTGACATCAATTGATGGGCATCTCCATACACTACTGTAGTATGCTTCTAACGCGACACTACGATCAGAAACCCTTCGAGAAACTATGTGCGATGCCATAATCTCAAACGGTGCTATATGAAAACCATCAAAAAAGGTGAAAACGTTTGCAATGGAGGATGCATCAAACACGGTGCATATTTTAGTTGCATGTGCGATCCAGGGCATACGGTTCAGTACAATGAACTGTTTGCGATGAGGTGGAACAAAAGAAACGGGCAACCTGATGAAGGTGTGTGCGATATAGAGCATACGGTTCACTCGGATGAACTGTTTGTCATTAGGCAACACAAAAGAAACATGCAGCCAGATGAAGGTGTGTGCGATATACAGCATACGGTTCACTCGGATGAACTATTTGTGATTAGGCAACACAAAAGAAACAGTCAGCCAGATCAAGGTGTGTGTGATTGAGGGCATACGCTTCAGAAGGATTAACTGTTTGCGATTAGGCAACAGAACAGAAATGGGTAAGCCAGATCAAAGTGTCTGCAATTGATGGCATACACTTCACATGGATGA
Source organism: Triticum aestivum (assembly GCF_018294505.1). Lineage (NCBI taxonomy): Eukaryota > Viridiplantae > Streptophyta > Magnoliopsida > Poales > Poaceae > Triticum > Triticum aestivum. The sequence continues at coordinate 62,193,706 of NC_057800.1, read as the reverse complement.
ACTGTTTGCGATTAGCCACAACAAACTGAAACGGTTAGATAGATCAACGTGTGTGCGCTAGACGGGCACACCCATTCTAATTAAAAGCCGTGTGCTGACATTGCCTATTGCGGTGCACCCTATGGTGTGAACGCCACGTACGCGGCCGAGAAGGCGTACGTGCCCATGTTACGCCTTCCGGGAATAGTGCCGCACTTATAACCGTCAGTAAATTTTGGGCATGCGTCCTGTCACATTCCAGATTGCAAACCTTCTCACACCGATCAAAACGTAAATGGTTTTCGACTTAGGAGCATATTACTACGATGTTATAAATACTACTACTCCAAGATGACTGCACATTCCTCCTCAACTCCTTGTCAAAAAAAGTCAAAAAACAAACAAGTCATTCATCATCGTTCCCTTGTGTCCGCCATGGCTAGCGTGAGTTCTGGGTTGAGATATTGCCACCAAGGAGAGGTGAGCCTGGAAGCGGGAGCATGAGAGATGTCCCGCCTCGCCACGATAGCAACCAACATGTCCCGCCACACGGCCATAGCAGCAGAGAGGTCCTGCCGCGCCGCCAAAGCAGCACAGAGGACCCACCGCGCCGTCGATGCAGCAGACTGGTCCGGCCGCGCCGCGGAAGCAGAAGAGATGTCCCGCCGTGCCGCGAATGCAGCAGAGATGTCCTCCCTTGCCGTGGCAGCCTGGGAAAATGCCTCGCGGGCAAGCGAGGACTCTTACAGGTGCATGCGTGCTCTCGTCCATAGGTAGATGGATTAGATCTCCAGGTGGGCGAGGTTGCAGGATGACCTGCAAGCCTCGTTTGAACAGTCTACCGACATCATGAGGCAACTAAATGAGAGCAATGCGAAGCTCCGGGCCAAGCACGACATGCTGAGGGAGAAGATCGTCGGAAGTGCGGAGCAGCAGGAGCAGACCACTGCCTTGTTGTAGAGGACCAGCGTCATCATCGATAAACTTATGGATGAGAATAACAAGCTGCGCATCGAGCGCACAAGGCTGCTGGAGGAATCCGTGGATGCTCTCAAGCAGCATCTTGAGGACAAGAAAGAGCTCGTTGCCGCTCGCCGCAGAGACTAGTTCCCGCGGCCTGCATCAACGCATCAAGAAAGTAGAGATCAGCGAGCCAGATCATTGTATTCCTTCTTCTTATTCCCTTGTGTATTTCGGGCGTTGCCGCATGTGGCTTATTTTCAATTATGTTTCTAAATATGTAAGACAATTATTATCCACTGTCATCGTCCTTATATTCATCATGCTTGCTATAAGTCGCAGTCGATGTTATATAGGTCCGTCGGATCTTACATCAAGATCCGTGCAAAACTTTCTATTCAGATTTTCATTTTTCTCTCTTAAATCTTAGTCCAGTGAGACATATAGCCACGCCGTAGAACAGGTGCTCGGGCGCCATTAATGGAGACATTGGGAGGGAGTGTGCGGTGGGTAGCGGTCAAAGGGCTCTCCTCCCGATGAGCACGCGCAGGGGTCTGATTGCACGCCTCCCGTACTCAAATAGCTACCCCGCACAGCACCTCCATCTCAGAACCACGAGCCTTCTTGAGGGAAGCTCCGGTTTGGAATAAGCTTACACCAAAGCTTGTCCCAATTCGACCAAAAATATTACCTCAGCATGTTGGTACCATGTCATGAGACCATGCCAAGTTTCATGATTTTCAGGCATGTTTTGCAATTACAGGAATTAAAAAACCAAGTTTCTCAATCTTTCCTGCCGAGCCACGACGCCCAGATGTTTGAATTTCACTCCCATCTCTTGCATGGGACGTAGAAATTCACCCAAGGACACACATGTGATTTTCAAACAACTTTGGTGCATTGGAGCATGTGCTTGTAGTTCATATTTGAATTATGCACATTGAATGCCCAGAAACTCAATTAATGTATAAGAAAGGCCAAACGAACCCGGAATAATTCCAAAATTTAGGACAATACTTCTATTTAGTCTAATCTGGCTGTGTAAAAACATAAGGCGGGAGAAGGCAGTGTACGTATGTCGTTTCGCACACGGAGGTGGCATGTTCCATCTCAGAACCACGAGCCTTCTTGAGGGAAGCTCTGGTTTGGAATAAGCTTACACCAAAGCTTGTCCCAATTCGACCAAAAATATTACCTCATCATGTTGGTGCCATGTCATGACACCATGCCAAGTTTCATGATTTTCAAGCGTGTTTTGGAATTACAGGAATTAAGAAACCAAGTTTCTCAATATTTCCGGCCGAGCCACGATGTCCAGATGTTTGAATTTCACTCTCATCTCTTGCATGGGACCAAGAAATTCACCCAAGGACACACATGTGATTTTTCAAACAACTTTGGTGCACTGGAGCATGTGCTTGTAGTTCAAATTGGAATTATGCACATTAAATGCCCAGAAAATCAATTAATGTATAAAAAAGGCGAAACGAGCCCGGAATAATTCCAAATTTTAGCACGATACTTCTACTTGGTCTAGTCTGGCTGTGTAAACAAATAAGGTGGGAGAAGGCAGTGTATGTATGTCATTTCGCACACGGAGGTGACACATTCGCTCTCGGAACCATGACCCATCTTGAGGGAAGCTCCAGTTTGCAAGAAGCTTACACTAAAGTTTGTCCCAATTTGGCCAAAAATATTACTACAGCATGTTGGTGCCATGTCATGAGACCATGCCAAGTTTCATGATTTTCAGGCATGTTTTGGAATGACATGAATTAGAAAAACAAGTTTATCAATCTTTCCGGACGAGTCACGACACCTAGATGTTTGAATTTCACTCCCATCTCTTGCATGGGACCTAGAAATTCACCCAAGACACACATGTGATTTTTCAAATAACTATGGTGCACCGGAGCATGTGCTTATAGTTCAAATTTGAATTATGCACATTAAATTCTCAGAAACTCAACTAATGTATAAAAAGTCCAAATGAACACGGAATAATTCAAAATTTTAGCACGATACTTCTATTCGGTCTAATCTGCCTGTGTAAAAAAATTAAGGCGGGAGAAGGCAGTGTACGTATGTCGTTTCGCACCCGGAGGTGACAAGTTCCATCTCGGAACCAGGAGCCTTCTTGAGGGAAGCTCCGGTTTGCAAGAAGCTTACGCCAAAGTGTGTCCCAATTCGGCCAAAAATATTACCGCAGCATGTTGGTGCCATGTCATGACACCCTGCCAAGTTTCATGATTTTCAGGTGTGTTTTGGAATTACAGGAATTAAAAAACTAAGTTTCTCAATATTTCCGGCCGAGCCACGACTCCCAGATGTTTGAATTTCACTCCCATCTCTTAAATGGGACATAGAAATTCACCCAAGGACACACATGTGATTTTTGAAACAACTTTGGTGCACTGGAGCATGTGCTTGTAGTTCAAATTTCAATTATGCACATTAAATGTGTATAAAAAAGGCGAAACGAGCCCAAAATAATTCCAAAATTTAGCACGGTACTTATATTTGGTCTAGTCTGGCTGTGTAAAAAAATTAAGGCAGGAGAAGGCAGTGTACGTATGTCGTTTCGCACACGAAGGTGACACGTTCCCTCTCGAAACAAGGCGCCTTCTTGAGGGAAACTCCGGTTTGCAAGAAGCTTACACCAAAGCTTGTCCCAATTCGGCCAAAAATATTACCGCGGCATGTTGGTGCCATGTCATGACACCATGCCAAGTTTCATGATTTTCAGACGTGTTTTGGAATTACAGGAATTAAAAAACGAAGTTTTTCAATCTTTCCGGCCGAGCCACGACTCCCAGATGTTTGAATTTCACTCCTATCTCTGGCATGGGACATAGAAATTCATCCAAGGACACACATGTGATATTTCAAACAACTTTGGTTCACTGGAGCCTGTGCTTGTAGTTCAATTTTGAATTATGCACATTAAATACCCAAAAACTCAATTAATGTATAAAAAAGGCGAAACGAGCGTGAAATGATTCCAAAATTTAGCATGGTACTTCTATTTGGTCTAATTTGAATGTGCAAAAAAATTAAGGTGGGAGAAGGCAGTCTACGTATGTCATTTCACACACGGAGGTGACATGTTCCCTCTCGGAACCATGAGCCTTCTTGAGGGAAGCTCCGGTTTGCAAGAAGCTTACACCAAAGCTTTTCCTAATTCAACCAAAAAATTACCGCAACACGTTCGTGCCATGCCATGAGACCATGCCAAGTTTCATGATTTTTAGGCATGTTTTGGAATTACAGGAATTAAAAAAACCAAGTTTCTCAATCTTTCCAGCTGAGCCACGACGCCCAGATGTTTGAATTTCACTCCCATCTCTTGCATGTGACCTAGAAATTCACCCAAGGACACACATGTGATTTTTCAAACAACTATGGTGCACTGGGGCGCGTGATTGTAGTTCAAATTTGAATTATGCACATTAAATGCCTAGAAACTCAATTAATGTATAAAAAGGCCAAACGTATATGAAATAATTCCAAAATTTAGCACGATACTTCTATTTGGTCTAATCTGCCTGTGTAAAAAATTAAGACGGGAGAAGGCAGTGTACGTATGTCGTTTCGCACACTGAGGTGACACGTTCCCTCTTGGAACCAGGAGCCTTCTTGGGGGAAGCTCCAGTTTGCAAGAAGCTTACACCAAAGCTTGTCCCAATTCGGCCAAAAAAATTACAGCAGCATGTTGGTGCCATGTCATGACACCATGCCAAGTTTCATGATTTTCAGTCGTGTTTTGGATTTAGAGGAATTAAAAAATCAAGTTTCTCAATCTTTTCGGCTGAGCCACGACACCCAGATGTTTGAATTTTATTCCCATTTTTTGCATGGGACTTATAAATTCACCCGAAGACACACATGTGATTTTTCAGCAAACTTTGGTGCGTTGGAGCATGTGCTTGTAGTTCAAATTTGAATTATGCACATTAAATGCCCAGAAACTCAATTAATGCATAAAAATGCCAAACAAACCCGGAATAATTCCAAATTTAAAGACGACACTCATGTACTAGTTGCATGTTCACAGTACGTAAATGTTCTAACAATTCAAACACCGTCCTTTCCCTCTGTAACACCATTTTGTCTTTCGAAATATAATTAAAAAAATCAGGTATACCAAAAATAGTTTACTAGAAAGAATTGTGTGGGATGCGATATAAAATATCTTGGCACACCATCTTGTCTGGCTTACGCAGGAAGCTTTGTCGTCTACTGTCCACCGCCCCCGCTTGAACCACACTTGCGCGCAAGTTTCTCGCGGCACCGAGCGAATTTTTTTGCCACCGCGGAAATATCTATCTCCCTCACTACAAGAAATATGTCAACTTGTGACCACCACTATTGGTCACTGAAAGGTCATGGTTTTTCATTTGCGACCTTTTTGTGACCAAAAACAGAAGGTCAAAAGCTGGCGGTCATAAACTGACTATAGCGACCTTTCTTCTGGAATGGTCGAAGACGTTTATGACCAAAATACGTCTACTGTGGCGTTTTGGTCACTAGCAACCTCCCCAGGCCACGTAGGCATCCAGCGTGGCAATCTGACGTGGCACAAGATTCAGCCCGGTCCAATTCGATTTTCTACATGGGCCTAGCCCAACAATTTGGCCTATTTGTGTTTTTTTCTCATATTAATTTTGGCTAGGTAGATGGGCCAAGCCCAATAATTAAGCCTTCTCATTTTTGGGCCATGGCCTTTTCCGCTAGAAAGTTTTAGTTTTTTTGTAATATAAAAAAGGTCCACTAGTCAAATGGGTCCCTAGATGTCAGGTTCAGGTACGTGGGTCCCAGCTAGCAAGTTCATATTCTTCATATTTCAATTTAACAGTAAATAAATAACCAGTATTTAAATTGGCACAAACAAAACACACACATAATACTCCAAATATTATCAGCCAGATTCAGTACAGAGCTCCTATTGTACAAATAACATATACTTTACAAGCTCTACACATAATAAGCTCTAACATATACAAGCTCTACAAGCTCTACACGTGATACAGTTCCCTGGTGTTAACCCTGTAGCTCTACAAGTGTCTTCAATCTTCTTCAACATGGAGCTCCTTCGGTAGCAAGCACAAACTGGGCACCTGCATCATCACAGGAAGGCAATTTTAGATCATAAAAACGAATGTTCCAAGCACAGTTTAGAGAAAAGAACCAAGTAAATTTGCCCTCAATCATACAAACAAAGTTTAGAGAAAACCAAACATGAACAAGCACTTATTATGCAGGACACATACGTACACATATCAGGAAAAGCTCGGAAAGAGCAAGGTGTCAGAGCATGATGTTATCGAAAGCATGATTTACAAGTTTGTCTCTGAGACATACGATAGGTGCTTTTCATAGAAGACAGAATAAGTAAAACTATTCATGTTTGCCAACCCAGACTCTAAACAAGACTCTAACCAAGACCATCCAGAAGTGACCCGAAGAGCGACCCAATATAGTGACTGCTACAGTTCATATTTTGATAGTAAAACTGATGTGTAATCATATAGATAATAAAATACATGGCACAATATCAGTACATCTCCAAACAGCCAATAAATCTCATAGTACCACAAGGACATGCACCTACAGTACATCCTGCATTGCAGGTTCACATCAACAGCTCATAGCAAGGCTATCAGTTCAACAACACTAATACCACCTCAAGCATCAGCAGTTTAAGAAGAATGAGCACCAAAACAAAAGGGCAGTAGATACCTCTTCAAACTTTTTTTCAAAAATCAGCTCATCCTCTTGACCGCTCCAGATATCGTCCATGTGCATTGCTCAGGAAATTATAAATTCTGGTATAGCACACAAGAAAATATCAAAAAATTCTCATGCTTATTGTTATTGCAAGAAGGCATCGATCAGATTTGGAAGCTAATAATAATTAACATGTACTTATCACTTGTTGGAGTTGGTTCTCTTCAATTAATCAATAGCAGCGTGAGCATAAGCATTAAATCAGCAGCACAAGTGCACACTTATTCAAGCTAGTAGCAGCCCAGCAGGCTAGCAGCAAAAGCATTCAAACAACTAGAGAAGCATAGTACAGCAGCACAAGCATTCAAAGAGCAGCAAGCCAGCAAGCACCATCCATCAGACCGGTAGCTTAATGGAAGAAAAATCTGAAGAATAAAAGATGTATAGGTTGAGGAAAGATGAGAGGATGTTGGGTTGCTTGTGAAGCTACGACTCCGAGGCTAGCAGGCTAGGGCTGTCACATGTCATATCTTATAAACTTAGGCAAGTGTTCTCTGGTTATCCTTAACATCATGCACTAACTTAGGTAATTAGCATCAAACAATACATATCAGTACAAGGCTAGGCAAGATAATAAAGACATGGGAAAAGATAGCAGAGTTAAAAAAAATGATATGTGCCCTTAAAGAGAGGGCAGTGTCAAGTGCGTCCACATACATAGGCATTAGCCGCACCCACGACCCCTGGACACTCTCACAACCGAAGAGGAGGTGCCTTGCGTATGGTCTCCTTCGCGTCTGCGAGAGAAAGAACAAGGTGAAGGTCAGTACGTGCATCAAGGATGCTGTTGTTCTGGGTCAAGCTAAGTCAAGGGCATAAGAGAATTTAGTCAAAAAATAAAATAACATGTGAACATCTTGCACAAACTATCATCATTTATAAAAAATACAAAAAAAAATATGCATAAAGTTGTAGCTCATACTTATACTATATCAGGCAATAGCATTTAGCATATTCCAATATGTACTCAACATATTCCAATAAGACAGAAATGCACACACATGGATTCGCAATTAGACTATGCCTCTCTCTCACCGATCTTGCAGTACTATAATGCAGTACTATATGATATGTTCTGGGTCAAGCTAAGTCAACAGCATACAAACTAATTAGCAGTACTATATATGATGCAGCATACAAACTAATTAGACCAACGACATACAAACTTATTTATAATGCAGTACTATATATGCCTCCGAAAAAACTGGTCGCCGATCTTGAACTCGTGTTTCTTTCTGTGGTTGTGTTGGACATGCAACTCAATTTCTATTTGTTTAAGACTAGAAGACCAACATGGTATCAATGGAAAAAAGCAAACAGGGAAAACATTTTAGAGCAGCATAGTCACACCACATTTTTTAGTGAATTACAGTGCTCGAATTGCCACTGACACTGGACACAAGCAGCTGCACAACTAATGCATCAGCAGACAAATAATGAACTAGCATACGCCCTTTTATGCATATTAATGCACATCAAGGAAACATCAATGGCAAAATACCATGAAAAAACCGTAGAAGTCTTTGTGATACTTCCAGAATTATCATACGAAAAGAAGGGTTGTGTAATACTCAGAACTCAATCAACAAACTCAATCAGCAAAACTCTTGTATCAAACACAGGTTCATACCCACTTCCTCCCCCTCCTTTGGTTCTCTCATCCTCCCAGCTTGGTACGCCAGCCACTACCCAGTGCCTCTTGAGCACAAGTGCTCCCACAATGCATAGACGGAGTAATGGCATGAACCAAGTGTAGAAATGAATAGAAGGTGAAAGCAGACTGTCTCATCTCAGAGTTACTGAAGCGCAGATAGCGGGTAATTAACTGAAACAAGAGTTACTAAAGCTAGCTTACCAGGCTCTGCAAAAGAATGGCCGTGGAGAACACACAGGCAAGTCAAGCGAGCCTGCAATCAATCAGGCACTCATCAATTCTGTGAGTGAGAGAAAACCAAACAGTCGAGTAGTTGACTGAAGCTGACAAACAATCGGATAATGGATGGACTTACACTATGAGTAGAGCACACATTAGCATCATCATCAATCACGGAGGACAAGGAAAGCCTTCGACTACCTGAAGAGCATCTTCAGGATTTTAGGAGGATGGCACGGAAAAGGAAAGCAGGGGGCTCACCGAGATGACGAGGATGGCACGGAGGCCGCTGCCCTGCTTGGTCCAGGAGAGCAGGTCGCGGGCCGAGTTCCTGGAGGCGTCGCGCAGCCACGGCGCGGCCTTGTAGGTCCCTGCGCGGAGGCGCTGCAGCAGCGGATCCCCGCCGTCGCCGGGTGGCCAGACGCCGCGATGGGACTCACCATGGCTTCGTCATGGTCGGATCTGGAGCGCGGGGAGGGAGGGGAGGAGGGGAGCAGTTGCACGAGGGGAACGAGCCGCCGGAGACCCGATGATCCCGTTGGCGTCGTCGCCGTCCTGATTGCCGGATTCCTGTGGCTGGCGTGAAGCACACACGCGCGCGCCGGCAAGAAAGCCGACTGCGACGCCATGGTCGTTCCTGGACTGGTGGATCTATGGGGTGAAGCCTAGGGGAGAGGGTCCATGGCGGAGACAAGGTCGACGGTGGTGGGTGGGGGTGGCCAGGAACGGGGAGGAAAGGAGGCCAGGGACAGGGAGGAGGTGGCGGCGACGGCGACGAGACGAGGACGAGGGAGGAGACAGGCGGCGACGGGGGAAAAGGGAGCGGGAGTGGCAGCGGCGATGGGGATAAGTGAGCTAGAGTTTTCGTGGGTGGATGAGGATGAGAGGGAGGGGGAGAGCAACAAGGGGTGTGTGTGGGCTTCCGTTGGATCCGAGCGCATCCAACGGTGCTAATCCATGATCCGCGTGAGATGGTTTTGGACCAATCAAAACACAGTACCCCTTTGATGATCTTAAGACCATTTAAATTGGTCATAATCGATTGAAAATAAGATGTTAAAACATGTCTGCTATTTGACGGCCTAGAAAATTTATAAAAACAAATAGAAATCAAAAACTTTGCATTGTGTCACCAAGTGTGACCTACTTTTCAGTAAGAACAAACTTTGAATAATGCAAATATCATAAAAAAGTGTTCTCAAAAATAAGTTTTCTGTAAGAGAATTATATTTCGAGTGCCCAAAATAATTTTTTTATGAAGAACCTAGCAAATATTTGTTGCAAATTTGGGCCACATCAATTTTGTAAAATCTTAGGTCGTTTAATGTTCAGTTGACCAAATGTTGCCTAAGGAAGTTTTCATTTTCTTTGGACGAAATATTCATTTTCCATTTTTTCGAGTGCCCAAAATGAGTCTTTTTGTGAAGGACCTACCATATATTTGTTGCAAAATTGTACCTAATCAATTTTCTAAAATACTAGGACATATTTAATGCACAATTGACCAAATGGTTGGGTGTAAAAAGTTTTGATCCACCTCTTGTGAAAAAGACAAATTTCCACCGATTCAGTTGGAAGCGGGTCAAATTTGAACTGTAGCTACCTCATAGTTTGCTCTTTATTTTTTCTAAAAATCATTTCTAGGTACATAAGTATCTATTTAATCATAGAAACAACAAAAAAATTCCAAGATTCAACCACTAGCTAGGAACGGTCAAGCCCGCCGTTTTGACCGCATTTTGAAACGGGCATAAAAAATTCAAAAAAAATATCAAAAAATTGGAAAACCTTCACATTGCGTCATCATATGTGACCAAGTTACCAGGAAAAATAATAAACTTCTGATACGGCAATTATTTTAAAAAAGTGTCATCGGAAACGAGCTATCAAGTGTGAAGTTTCATGGCTTTCAAGCCAAATGATCAATCTTATGGCCACATTCATGACATAGTTTGTTCAAATGATCTCATATTGTGCACAAGGATGCATATTGGAATGGCAAACAATGTTGCCTAAGGAAGTTTTCATTTTCTTTGGACGAAAAAACAATTTTCCATTTTTCGAGTACCCAAAAGGAGGGTTTTTTGTGAAGGACCTCCCAAATAATTGTTGCAAAATTGGACCAAATCATTTTTCTAAAATACTAGGACATATTTAATGCACAATTTACAAAATGGTTGGGGTTTAAAAAGTTTTGATCCACCTCTCGTGAAAAAGACAAATTTCCGCCAATTTAGTTGGAAGCGGGTCAAATTTGAACTCCAGCTGCCTCATAGTTTGCTATTTATTTTTTCCAAAAATCATTTCTAGCTACATAAGTGTCTATTTAATCAGAGAAACACCAAAAAAATCCAAGATTGAACCACTAGCTAGGAACGGTCAAGCCCGCCGTTTTGACCGCATTTTGAAACGGGCATAAAAAATTAAAAAAATTCAAAAAATTGGAAAATCTTCGCATTGCGTCATCATATGTGACCAAGTTACCTGGAAAATAAGAAACTTGTAATATGGCAATTACTATAAAAAGTGTTCTCAGAAACGAGCTATCACGTGTGTAGATCAATGGCTTTCAAGCCAAATGATCAATCTTATGGCCACATTCATGGCATAGTTTGTTCAAATGATCTCATATTGTGCACAAGGGTGCATATTGGAATGGAAAATAATGTTGCCTAAGGAAGTTTTCATTTTCTTTGGATGAAAAAACCATTTTCCATTTTTCGAGTGCCCCAAAGGAGATTTTTTTGTGAAGGACCTCCAAAATAATTGTTGCAAAATTGGACCAAATCATTTTTCTAAAATACTAGGACATATTTAATGCACAATTGACAAAATGGTTGGGGTGTAAAAAGTTTTGATCCACCTCTCGTGAAAAAGACAAATTTCCGCCGATTCAGTTGGAAGCGGGTCAAATTTGAACTGCAGCTGCCTCATAGTTTGCTATTTATTTTTTCCAAAAATCATTTCTAGGTATATAAGTGTCTATTTAATCAGAGAAACACCAAAAAAATTCCAAGATTCAACCACTAGCTAGGAACGGTCATTCCCGCCGTTTGGACCGCATTTTGAAACGGGCATAAAAAATTCAAAAAAAATTAAAAAATTGGGAAACGTTCCCATTGCGTCATCATATGTGGCCAAGTTCCCAGGAAAAATAACAAACTTGTAATACGACAATTATTTTAAAAAAGTGTTCTCAGAAACGAGCTATCACGTGTGGAGATCAATGGCTTTCAAGCCAAATGATCAATCTTATGGCCACATTCATGTCATAGTTTGTTCAAATGATCTCATATTGTGAACAAGGGTGACTATTGGAATGGAAAACAATGTTGCCTAAGGAAGTTTTCATTTTCTTTGGACGAAAAAACCATTTTCCATTTTTCAGTGCCCAAAAGGAGGTTTTTTTGTGAAGGACCTCCAAAATAATTGTTGCAAAATTGGACCGAATCATTTTTCTAAAATAGTAGGACATATTTAATGCACAATTGACAAAATGGTTGGGTGTAAAAAGTTTTGATCCACCTCTCGTGAAAAAGACAAATTTTCGCCGATTCAGTTGGAAGCGGGTCAAATTTGAACTCCAGCTGCCTCATAGTTTGCTATTTATTTTTCCAAAAATCATTTCTAGTTACATAAGTACCTATTTAATCATAAATACATGGTTTGGTGGCGATACGTCAAGGTTTGGATGGTGGCCGATGGCTCCAACTCTAGAGCGCGTAAACTCGCATGCCCGCCGCGTGGTCACCGTGTGACCGTGACGTTGCCATGTGTTCTAGGCGGCCTAGGCATGTATAGTGGGTTGGGCACTCCCCAGGTAGGTTCTAGGAAGAAAATTACAACATAAGATTCTCACAAGGAGACCGATCGATGCTCAAACATGAATTAGCAGCCAAGTGTTTGATTATTGGTACGGGAAATGTACATGGCTAATGGGCGTGTGTTTTGGCTGAGGATGATCAGTTACTAAGAAGACCGTCTTCACAAATTTTCAGCTCAAAAGGAGGAGCCTAGGTGGTACTTGCTTTGCAAAGTACCACACTAGACATAAATACAAATGTTGAAGCTGGGCTCAAAATAATGAATGGATTGAGCTGGCATTTGGTGGAGCATGGTTATTTGGGCATAGGAAAGCACTGTAGAAAATGGACACTATTTGGACATGCCAAAGTGGTACTTCCTTCACAAACTGTTGTTCTGAACAGAATAGGAAATGAATATTTTTGAATTATTTTTGAACTAGGCAAGGAAGGTTTTTTACATATTTGACGAATATATGACCCAAAGAATTTATGAGATTTTTTTGGGAATTTTGGGAATGACAGAAATATAGGTTGTTTCACAACCTAGGGCAAAAACTGCCACATGGACATGACACATAGGCAAAACTGATGAGGTGGCGCCTAGTCATAGCAACCCACCACAATTTACAAGGCTATGACCATCTATATTGGTCGTTAACAACTAGAAATAAGGTAGCGGACTAGCGCTGTTTGCTTTATGACCATTTCCTCTAATGAAATTATGACCTTTCTGACCAAAATGGTCGTTATGGTTTAGGGTTTAGAGCCCCCCAGACAGCTTTTGACCAATTGGTCTAAAATGGTCATAAATTTATGACCAATTCTTCGAGGGTCACTGACAGAAGGTCATAAGTTGACATATTTCTTGTAGTGCCTGCCCCTCCCTCCTATCAAAAGTCACATTTCCACTATTCCTCCTTGCTTTCCAAGTACAAACCTTCACTGCTACTTACTGGCAGCTCAGCCTCCTCGCCGGCGACCCTTCTTCTTGCAGCGCCGCCTCCGTGCCGGCTACCCTTCTTCTTGCAGCACCGCCTCCTCGCCGGCCACCCTTCTTCTTGCAGCGCCGCCTCCTCACCGGCGACCCTTCTTCTTGCTGCACGGCCTCCTCGCCACTGACCCTTCTTCTAGCTACGCAGCCTCGTCGATATGGTAAGGTAATCCACACCCCACCCACACCATCCTCCTCCTTTCCCGTCCCACATGCCCCGACTGATGGAGCGACGCCTTCCTCTGAAATCACTGCCCCTCCTCCAATTAAGCGCCGCCCACAGCCATTTTATACGCAGTATAACATGGAGCAGAGTTGCATGCGGCCGCACGCGCAAATGAGGTTGCTGTGGCTGACATGCGTGTCGACCGCCAGATCTTGGAGGAGCACCTCGTCTTCGAGGCCACCGTCGACACCGCCGCGCGGTTGTCTACTTTAAAATACAGTTCGTTATGTTTTCTCGAGGACACCACCAGTGCCTTCTAGTGATTTGTCCTTTGTAATGTTAATATGCAATCTGATGTTCAGTTAACAGCTTGGTCCTCTGAAATGTAATGTCCAGTTAACACTTTGGTCCAGCAATTGCTACATTTCGTAGTACTGTTCTCAAGAATTCTTTGTTTTGTTAACTGTCTTATCTTCTAGTACATGTTTCTATTCTGCAATGTCATGCTCAGTTAACTATTTTGGTTCATTCGGTCTGCTGTCTGATACGTCTCTGTCGTATCTATTTTTCCAAACACTTTTGCCCTTGTTTTGGACTCTAACTTGCATAATTTGAATGGAACTAACCTGGACTGACGCTGTTTTCAGCCGAATTGCCATGGTGTTATTTTTGTGCAGAAATAAAAGTTCTCGGAATGACATGAAAATCAACAGAGAATTATTTTGGAATATATAAAAAATACTGGAAGAAGAATCCACGTCAGGGGGGCCTCCACCTGTCCACGAGGGTGTGGGGCGCGCCCCCCTGCCTCGTGGGCCCCCTGACGCTCCACCGACCTCAACTCCAACTCTATATATTCACTTTCGGGGAGAAAAAAAGTCAGAGAGAAGGATTCAACGCGTTTTACGATACGGAGCAGCCGCCAAGCCCTAAAATCTCTCGAGAGGGCTGATCTGGAGTCCGTTTGGGGCTCCGGAGAGGGGAATCTGTCACCATCGTCAGCATCAACCATCCTCCATCACCAATTTCATGATGCTCACTGCCGTGCGTGAGTAATTCCATTGTAGGCTTGCTGGATGGTGATGGGTTGGATGAGATTTATCATGTAATTGAGTTAGTTTTGTTAGGGTTTGATCCCTTGTATCCACTATGTTCTGAGATTGATGTTGCTATGACTTTGCTATGCTTAATGCTTGTCTCTAGGGCCCGAGTGCCATGATTTCAGATCTGAACCTATTATGTTTTCATCAATATATGAGAGTTCTTGATCCTATCTTGCAAGTCTATAGTCACCTATTATGTGTTATGATCCGTTAACCCCGAAGTGACAATAATCGGGACCACTACCGGTGAAGACCGTAGTTTGAGGAGTTCATGTATTCACTATGTGTTAATGCTTTGGTCCGGTACTCTATTAAAAGGAGGCCTTAATATCCCTTAGTTTCCAATAGAACCCCGCTGCCACGGGAGGGTCGGACAAAAGATGTCATGCAAGTTCGTTTCCATAAGCATGTATGACTATATTCAGAATACATGCCTACATTACATTGATGAACTGGAGCTAGTTCTGTGTCACCCTAGGTTATGACTGTTACATGATCGATCGCATGCGGCATAATTCTATATCACTAATCCATTGCCTACGAGCTTTCCATATATTATTCTTCTCTTATTTACTTTTCCATTGCTATTGTCACCATCACTACAAAACACCAAACATATAACTTTTGCTACCGTTACCTTTTGCTGTCAATACCACTACTATCATATTACTTTATTACTAAATACCTTGCTGCAGATATTAAGTTATCCAGGTGTGGTTGAATTTACAACTGAACTACTAATACTTGAGAATATTCTTTGGCTCCCCTTGTGTCGAATCAATAAATTTAGGTTGAATACTCTACCCTCGAAAACTGTTGCGATCCCCTATACTTGTGGGTTATCAAGACTATTTTCTGGCGCTATTGACAGGGAGCATAGCTCTATTCTTTGAGTCACTTGGGATTTATACCTGCTTATCATTATGAAGAACTTGAAAGATCCAAGAACTAAAATTTATCCCTCAACTACGATGGGAGGTAAGGAACTGCCATCTAACTGTGCACTTGATTCACCTTCTGTTTTGAGTAAGCTTGCGACACCTAAACCTTCTTCTGCTATTAATTCTGATATGTCGCATGTTATTGATGATGCCACTTCTGCTATGCATGATACTTATGATGAAACTACTTCTATGCTTGATACTACTGTTCCACTTGGTGAATTTCTTAATGAACAACTTGCTAGGCTAGAGAGAATGAAATTATTGAAACTGATAATATTGATAAAAGTGATGATGAAGATTCTCCCCCTAGATATGAAGTATCTGTTGTTCCTGAAGGTTATGTTATGGATGAAGAAACTGCTAGAGATTTTCTTGCTTGCAATGATAGGAGTGATCTTAAGAAATTATTAGCTAAGCTGAAACAAAAAACTCTGAATGCTAGAATGAAATATGATCCTTCTTATGCTACTTCACCTATCTTTGTTACTTATAAGGATTATGATTTCTCTGTCGATCCTGAGATAATTACTTTGGTTGAATCTGATCCTTTTTATGGCTATGAATCTGAAACTGTTGTGGCACATCTTACTAAATTAAATGATATAGCTACCCTGTTCACTAATGATGAGAAAACTCGCTACTATTATATCCTTAAGTTATTTCCGTTCTCATTAAAGGGTGATGCTAAGATATGGTTCAACTCTCTTGATCCTAGTTGTGTGCGTAGTCCCCAGTATATGTTTTATTACTTCTCTGCTAAATATTTCCCTGCTCATAATAAACAAGCTGCTTTAAGGGAAATATATAATTTTGTGCAAATTGAAGAAGAGAGTCTCCCACAAGCTTGGGGGAGGCTTCTCCAATTACATAATGCTTTTCCTGATCATCCTCTTAAGAAAAATGAAATACTTGATATCTTTTATAATCGACTAACCGATGCTTCCAGAGACTACCTGGATAGTTGTGCTGGTTATGTTTTCAGGGAAAGAACACCAGATGAAGCTGAAATTTCATTGAATAATATGTTGACCAATGAAAATAATTGGACACTTCCAGAGCCAACTCCTAAGCCAACTGCAAAGAAAAGGGGTATTCTATTTCTCAGTCCTGAAGATATGCAAGAGGCAAAGAAATCTATGAAACAAAAAGGTATTAAAGCTGAAGATGTTAAGAAGTTACCTCCTATTGAAGAAATACATGGTCTTAATTTGCTGCATGTTGAAGAAATACATGGTCTTGATAACCCGACATAGGTAGTAAAGGTAAATTCTCTCTATAGGTATGATAAAGCTGAAATCCCTCCTACTAAGTTTGCTAGCCAATGCTTAGATGAGTTTTATGACTTCATTGTTAAACAAGAAAACTTCAATGCTTATGTTGGTAGACAACTGAAACATGATGCTTATATGATAGAACACTTGAGTGATTACATGGCTAGTGTTAAAGGTGAACTTAAACTTATTAGTAGACATGCTACTATGGTTACCACTCAAGTAGAACAAGTACTTAAAGCTCATAATGATTTGCTCAATGAATTGAATAGTAAGAATAATGATTTTGCTGTTAGAGTGGCTACTAGAACTGGTAAAATGACCCAGGATCCTTTGTATCCTGAAGGCCATCCTAAGAGAATTGAGCAAGATTCTCAAAGAACTAATGTAGATGCACCTAGTCCTTCTAAAAGGAAGAACAAGAAAAATGATAGGACTTTGCATGCTTCTAGTGAACCTGTTGTAAACACACCTGAGAATCCCAATGATATTTCTATTTCTGATGTTGAAACCCAATCTGGTAATGAACATGAACCTAGTGATAATGTTAATGATGATATTCATGTTGATGCTCAACCTAGCAATGATAATGATGTAGAAACTGAACCTGCTGTTGATCTTGATAACCCACAATCAAAGAATAAACATTATGATAAGAGAGACTTTGTTGCTAGGAAGCACGGTAAAGAAAGAGAACCATGGGTTCAGAAACCCATGCCCTTTCCTCCCAAATAATCCAAGAAAAAGGATGATGAGGATTTTGAGCGCTTTTATGAAATGATTAGACCTATCTTTTTGCGTATGCGATTAACTGATATGCTAAAAATGAATCCTTATGCTAAGTATATGAAAGAAGTTGTTACAAATAAAAGAAAGATACCGGAAGCTGAAATGTCCACCATGCTTGCTAATTATACTTTTAAGGGTGGAATACCAAAGAAACTTGGAGATCCAGGAGTACCAACTATACCATGCTCCATTAAAAGAAACTATGTTAAAACTGCTTTATGTGATCTTGGAGCCGGTGTTAGTGTTATGCCTCTCTCTTTATATCGTAGACTTGATTTGAATAAGCTGACACCTACTGAAATATCTTTGCAAATGGCTAATAAATCAACTACTATACATGTCGGTATTTGTGAGGATGTTCCTGTTGTGGTTGCAAACGTTACTATTTTAACGGACTTTGTTATTCTTGATATTCCCGAGGACAATAGTATGTCTATTATTCTTGGAAGACCATTTTTGAATACTGCAGGAGTTGTTATTGGTTGCAACAAAGGCAATGCCACTTTTCATGTTAATGGCAATGAGCATATGTTAAACTTTCCGAGGAAACAACCTCAAGTTCATAGTATAAACTCTATTGGAAAAATTCCATTGATTATTTTTGGAGGTTTTGAATTTCCTCTTCCTACTGTCAAAAAGAAATATGATATTCTTATTATTGGGGATGTGCATATCCCCGTTGAGGTAACATAGAGTTATTCAAAATTTCTCCGGTTCCATGTTATTCGGATTGAGTTGTTAACAAGACTTGATCAACCTTGTTAGTGGATTCCTTTTGATGAGCATGAGATGGATGAAGTTAGAAAGCACAACTCTCTGTACCCTCTTTTTACTTTCTGTTATTTATGTTAAATAAAGCAAAAATAGTATATTATGTCTATTTTCTGAATTATCCATGCAATAAAAAAATACCCCAAAAATAAAAGTTCTCCAAATGCCCTGAAATTTAAATATGATTTTTCTGGAATATTTGAGAATATCTGGCACTGAGAACATAGCAGGGGGAGCAAGCACCTGGCGACGAGGGTCCAGGGCGCGCCCCCCTACCTCGTGGGCCCACGGTGGCTCCCCTCCACTTATTCTAGCCACCACACACTCCTTCTTTCTCCCAAAAAAACAATCAACCAGCTCAAGCATGAGTTCTAGCTCATCTAGCTGCCATTTTCGATCTCCTTGCTCAAAGCACCTCTCACAAAACTGCTTTGGGGGATTGTTCTTTGGTATGTGACTCCTCCAATGGTCCAATTAGTTTTTGTTCTAGTGCTTTATTCATTGCAAATTTGTGCTGCCTAGGTGACCATGTTCTTGAGCTTGCATGTCAAATTTATATGGTTCCAAGTAGTTCTAATGCATGATATATCCTCTAGGCACTTGTGGGAGTAGTTGCTATCAATTTTGTTGAGTTAAGTTCACTTTTATTTTGAAGTTACTAAAAATTTCAGAAATTTTTCAGAGGAAGAAATATGTTTAGGAAAATGTACCAAGGTGATCCTTCAAGGAAGCAACGACCCAGGTGAGGGAGTCCTGGATTAGGGGGTGTCCGGATGGCCAAATTATACCTTCAGCCCGACTCCTGGACTATGAAGATACAAGATTGAAGACTCCGTCCCGTGTTCAGAAGGGACTTTCCTTGGCGTGGAAGGCAAGCTTGGCAATACGGATATTCAAATCTCCTACCATTGTAACCGACTCTATGTAACCCTAACCCTATCCGGTGTCTATATAAACCGGGGGGTTTTAGTCCGTAGGACAACATACACATCAACAATCATACCATAGGCTAGCTTCTAGGGTTTAGCCTATCTGATCTCGTGGTAGAACTACTCTTGTACTACCCATATCATTAGTATTAATCAAGCAGGACGTAGGGTTTTACCTCCATCGAGAGGGCCCGAACCTGGGTAAAACTTCGTGTCCCTTGCCTCCTGTAGGCCTAGACGCACAGTTCGGGACCCCCTACCTGAGATCTGCCGGTTTTGACACCGACATTGGCGCTTTCATTGAGAGTTCCTCTGTGTCGTCGCCATCAGGAAGGATGCCTCGCCCCGTCTTTAAAGACGGCACCGTTGCTAAGGGAGCATTGGCTGTCGGCCAAATCCTCCGGCTAGGTGGTTTTCTTATGACCGCCTGTTCGGCTTCTGCGCGACGATGACCTCTCGAGCCATCGAAAACAATCTTCATGTCAGTTCGGAACTCGCCGAGCAGTTAGATCCAATGGAGCTTTCCTCCATAAACGAGCTCTTGGATCGCTTCGCCGCCCTGGGAGTCGCTACGGATTACGACCAGATTGGGCCTAAAACCGATCTGAGAGAGATTAACTCTCCCCAAGTCACCCATCACGTTGCCGTGGTAGAGGGACAGTGCGGCGACCCTTCGTCTATCTTAAGGACTCGCTACGTCCGGATTCCCGATCCCTCCAAGCCGGATACCCGCGGAGGGGAGGATATCACTCAAGACCTGAACTTAGAGTCAGGCGACGGGCTGGATTCATTGGACAACACCCAGGGATCCAAATTTTCGAGTTCAGAAATTCCTCGGCCTCTGAGCCTCAGACGGGGTGAGGCTTCGGATTTAACTCCACCCACCCACCCCAACATAAGCGATCTATCCAAAATCAGGCAAGAGCCCGACGAAACAGTACATCATTACTGGGCTAGATTCCTCCTGGTTAAGAACAGGCTAAGGGACTGCCGCGAGGAAGACGCAATCTTAATCTTCTGCAATAATTGCACGGACAAGGGAATACTCAACGCCATAAGTCGCCGTGATATCACACGCTTCGCTGACTTGGCGTCCATTGTACAAAAGTATTGTGCGATGGAAAGCGCCTGGAAAACCAAAATAAAATTTTGGGACAATCCGGCCCTAAATACAAACCCAGTCCGAAATAAAAGGGTGCAGCATAACCAGACACCCAGGTCAAATACCAAAAAGCAAAAACCCTCTATAGGGCATGGAACCGTACTGGAAGGATGGCTTAACGGACCCTGTAAAATTCACAGTACAGAGGACGCCACACCAACTCACAGCCTTAGAGCATGTTGGATACTCCGGCAGGTGGCCAAAATTGGCGAAAACCTCCTAATTCCGGAGGCCACAGAAAGCCACCCCAGAGACACCCATACGGTATTAACAGTCTTCGAGACTTTCGCATCAAATAATATGCGAAAAAGGACACTCCGCAGCCTTGCCGAAGTCTACCAAGTAGCAACAATAAACCCATGGAGTGACACGGCTATTACCTTTAACGCCAGTGATGAACCTAAATTCCGAACAGCCCGAGCACCAGCCGCATTGGTCCTCAGCCCAATAGTGGACGGCTTTCGTCTTACCAAGGTACTCATGGACGGCGGCAGCGGATTGAACCTCATTTACGAGGAAACCCTTCAAAAAATGGAAATAGACTGGAACCGCATTGAGCGAAGCAGCACAACCTTTAGAGGAATAATCCCCAGTCGGGAAGCGCGCTGTACAGGAAAAATCACACTAGATGTGGTGTTCGGCACGCCGGATAATTACAGGTCCGAAGAGATCACGTTCCATGTGGCTCCGTTCAGCAGCGGTTATCACGCTCTGCTAGGGCGGGAAGCGTTTACAATCTTCCAAGCAATACCCCATTACGGGTACATGAAGCTCAAAATGCCCGGGCCTAACGGGATCATCACTCTCGCTAGTGATCCGGACATAGCACTCCGCGCCGAAAACAAGACAGCCGCACTGGCCCTCGAGGCACTATCCGAAGCCCTAGCGGCTGAGGAACTGACTGCGCTGCGCTCTACGGTGAATAGGGACGATGTGGTACTCGACAAAAGATCCAAGTCCACCTCCTTTAAACCGGCGGACGAAATAGTCAAATTCCAAGTCCATCCAACGGACCCAAATAAAACAGCTTCCATCGGGGCACAGTTAAACCCTGATGTAGACGCCGCACTGCGAGAGTTCCTACGAGAAAACTGGGACATTTTCGCCTGGCACCCTTCAGACATGCCAGGAATCCCACGCAGGCTGGCCGAGCACAGCTTAAATATCCAAACAGGATTCAAACCTGTCAAACAGGCTCTTCGGCGTTTTTCCGAACCTAAGAGACAGGCTATGGGAGAGGAGCTAGCAAAGCTATTGGAGGCCGGATTCATCAGAGATATAAAACATCCGGACTGGCTAGCAAACCTGGTGATGGTACCAAAGAAGGACAAATCCTGGCGCCTGTGCGTTGATTTTAAAGACCTTAACAAGGCTTGCCCAAAGGATCCCTTCCCCCTCCCCCGCATCGATCAAATTATCGACGCTACCGCAGGACACGATTCGTTGTGTTTCCTCGACGCATATTCCGGCTACCATCAAATCAAGATGGCAGAATCTGACCAATCCGCAACGGCATTTATCACACCATACGGCCCATTCTGCTTCAACACAATGCCCTTCGGGCTCAAAAACGCCGGCGCAACATATCAGCGCATGATTCAGACATGTCTGGCAAGCCAGATCGGCAAAACAGTGGAGGCATATGTAGATGATGTGGTCGTCAAAACAAGACATGTCGAATCTCTAGTAGACGACTTGAGGCTCACATTTGATAACCTCCGAACATACGACATCAAGCTCAACCCGGAAAAATGCGTTTTCGGCGTTCCAGCCGGAAAGCTCTTGGGCTTCATTGTATCCGGTAGAGGAATCGAAGCAAATCCAGCCAAGATCCGAGCTCTGTCGCAACTGGATATCCCAAAGGACCTCAAACAAATACAAAAGTTAACCGGATGCGTGGCGGCTCTAAGCCGCTTTATCTCCCGCTTGGGAGAAAAGGCCCTACCCCTTTACCGCCTCCTTCGGCGCACCGAACACTTCGAATGGACGGATGCAGCCACGGCCGGACTCGAGGAGATAAAAGCCATACTTGCAACAAACCCAGTCCTGGCCGCGCCAAATATTGGCGAACCAATGCTATTATACATTGCAGCAACACATCAGGTTGTAAGCGCAGTGCTCGTCGTCGAACGAGAAGCGGACGGACACAGATTCCCCCTTCAAAAGCCGGTCTATTATGTGTCCACTGTCCTCACTCCTTGCAAATCACGGTACCCGCATTATCAAAAGATCGCGTACGCGGTATTCATGGCATCCCGGAAGCTACGACACTACTTTCAAGAGTGTTCAATAACAGTAGCCTCGGAAGTACCACTTAACGATATTATAAACAACCGTGACGCAACGGGCCGGATTGCAAAATGGGCCATTGAGCTCCTCCCGTTCGACATAACTTATAAGCCACGGCGAGCCATCAAGTCGCAAGTCTTGGCCGACTTCGTCGCAGAATGGACGGAGGCCGAACTCCCTAAAGAGTACGGCACATATTCAAATTGGATCATGCATTTCGACGGCTCCAAGATGTTGGCCGGACTGGGGGCTGGCGTCGTTTTGACGTCCCCCACAGGAGACACAGTTCAATACGTACTCCAGATTATGTACACGGACTCCAACAACGCAGCCGAATATGAGGCCCTTTTACATGGTCTCCGGATGGCAGTATCCATGGGCATTCAACGCCTAGAGGTGCGCGGGGACTCGAACCTCGCAATATCCCAAATAAATGGAGACTTCGATGCCAAGGATCCAAAAATGGCAGCTTACCGCAACGCCGTCCTAAAAATGTCAGCTCGGTTCGAGGGGCTTGAATTTCACCATATAGCCCGGGAAAATAATCAGGCGGCAGATGTCCTGGCACGCATCGGCGCAAAACGCGATGTAGTCCCCCCCAACATCTTCTTGGAAAGGCTGTTCAAGCCATCCGTAGTATGGGAAGGGGAGCCGAACAATAACACCCCGGACCCAACCGCACTGCCCGACACCGAACATTCTGACACAATCGGAGGCTCTGCCAATGAAATAACACCTTCAGCCCACGTAATAATGGCCGTCATCGCCCCGTGGACAGAACCATTCCTCGCCTACCTCACTAGGCAGGAACTCCCCGAGGACCAAAATGAGGCACGCTGCATAGTGCGGCGATCCAAAGCCTACAGAGTCCACGAGGGAGAGCTTTATAAGAAAAGCACTACCGGAGTCCTTCAAAGGTGCATCTCCGAAGAGGAGGGGCGGAACCTCCTGGCTGAAATTCATGCCGGACTGGGCGGTCATCACGCTGCAGCTCGGTCCCTTGTAAGCAAGGCCTTCCGTACAGGCTTTTATTGGCCGACGGCCCGGGCAGACGCTCAGGACTTAGTCCAACGATGCACCGGTTGCCAGCTCTTTGCAAACCAAAGCCATATGCCACCCACCGCCCTCCGAACTATCCCCATTACTTGGCCCTTCGCGGTCTGGGGGCTTGACATGGTTGGACCCCTTAAAGGAGGAACCCACAAGCAAAAATACTTACTGGTCATGGTGGATAAATTCACCAAATGGATAGAAGCCAAGCCTGTTAAGACGGCCGAATCCGGACCGGTGATAGACTTTATATCCGGGGTCGTACACCGTTACGGCGTTCCCCACAGCATCATCACTGATAACGGCACGAACTTCACGGCCGACGAGGTAAAACTCTGGTGCAAAAACATGGGCATCAAGCTCGACTATGCTTCCGTCTATCACCCACAAACTAACGGCCAGGTCGAACATGCAAATGGTCTTATCATGAGCGGCATTAAACCCAGATTAGTGCGGTCCCTCAAGGAATCTTACACGCACTTGGTAGAGGAGCTCGACTCCGTACTCTGGGGGCTGCGGACCATGCCGAATTGCACCACCGGATACACACCATTCTTTATGGTGTACGGCGCAGAGGCAGTTTTGCCCTGCGACATAATTCATGACTCACCTCGAGTGCGCATGTACGAAGAAAGAGAAGCCGAGCTCGATCGGCAGGACAGCTTAGACGCATTGGAGGAGGAGCGTGACGTGGCAAAAGCCCGTTCCGCATTCTATCAACAGCAGGCTCGAAGATACCAAAGCAGAGAAGTATGGGCCAAAAATTACAACATTGGCGAATTAGTTCTATGACTACCGGACAAGAAAAAGGACAAACTCAAGCCCAAGTGGGAAGGTCCCTTCATAATTGACCAAGTCCTGACTGGTGGAGCGTACCGCCTACGAGATGCATCGGATAACCGACTCGAGCCGAACCCATGGAACGCAGCCCGTCTCCGAAGATTCTATGCCTAGCGCCGGACTCTATGTTCGCCTCCTTCCTTTGTCCATTTTTTATATATTTTCTGTCTTGCATTTCTCTTCTTCTTCTTCTCTCTCTCTCTTATAGCCCTTAAAGGCTCATAAAGTGACGCGCCATCCGCGCTCATTAAACTTGGGGGCTTCTTTAAACAGAAGCTTATTCATACGGGCTTCATGCCCAACACATGTGTCACACTTCCGCATGTACCTTTTATTCACCATTATATGCATCGATATGACTTAAGTTTTGGCCAAGCTGGGTTGCCTGGCTCCTGTGCTTACCCCTACATTCCCGATTGTTCGGCTAGGTGGTAAAGGGAGCACCTCTGTGATTGTTACTACCGGGTCAGCCGGACGTGTACCTCAGACTGGGTGAAGCCGAAAGCTACCGTTCTTAAGGGAATATTCGGTCGGTGAACTAAAGATGATCTTTTTTATTTTATCTATACGCCCCCAGATGTTTTTCCTGCGTTTCTTTTCGCAGCATGGACATGCACCTTAGGGCATGCCTCCCAGGGAAAGGAACCCCTAACGGAACTATTCTCCCTGGAAGATGTTTCTTACTAACCATGTAATATAACATAACTAGTCGGGCACTTGTCTGTTCACGCACTAATGACCCCTACGCCTGGTCTCCATGCATTCCCCGGTTCCTATATAACCGCATGGGAATTCGGACACACTCCGGACCGTCAGGTCCCGAGGCTGAAGCGAAAAGGTCGGCCATGACAAATGATCTACAATCCGGCTAGAAGGCATTATAAATGTCAATTAAATTACATAGTCATTTTGACTGATCGTATTCCTCTTCAATACCATCTAACAGGCTGTCTAATTTACAGTCCTGCTGGGAATACTTTGCGGCCAACTCTACTTGGCCGTATACTAAGCTTACAGGGATCTCCTTCCCATCGGGCCCTATAGGACCGACCTCGGCCATGTGGTTGGGGTCAGCCTTTGCGTACCGCGTCTTCACCATGGCCCAGGCCTCCCTAGCGCCTTGACGGCAGGCTGATATCTTCCACAATCGGAAGCGCCGCCGTGCTCCTTTTAGCTTCTCCGCAAGCTCTCCAAGACCTTCGGGCATGGAGACGGATGGCCACAGGGCCTGGGCGACGCCTCGCATCGCCTGCCGAACTCGATCGAGCAGTTGCGAGAGCTCGGGAAGAAGGTCACCCGTAGAACCGGGCATCTCCTCTGCAGGACGGCCTGTCAGCACACCTACAGACATTGCTTTGTTAATCGACTTCCCCGCTGAACTTTCTTTCAAAAGGTTCGTTCAAGCACTTACTAAATATGCCGCGCCGAAGCCGCTGATTCTCCTTCACGGAGTCTGACAGCTGGGCACGAACATCTTTCAGCTCGACGCCCAGCTTGGTGTTGGCATCTCGGAGATCGTTCTTCTCCCCCATCACCTTTAACAGCACCCTCTCACCAGCCTTTAGCTGGCGTAGGAGGTGTTGCCTTTCCGGATCCAATCCGGCGCCATCTGCAATTTCATTTGTCAGATTCGCACCAAAGCCGTGCTTCACAAAATACTTATCTTTCAAAGTGTATATTACCAGAGGGGGCCTCCTTAGGCTCCCCTGCTGCGGCTAGTGCGGCCTCAAGTTGGGCTTTGCACTCTTCCAGCTCCTTGGACAGTAGGGAATTCTTTTCTGTAAGAACCTGCATAACAAATGATCCTTAAATCAGTTATTTTAACTGTTTCAAGTCTCGGGGCTACTGGTATATATATAATTACCAAAATTTTCTTACCCGTATGTCTTTTACATATTGCTCCGTGGCTCTGGTTAGACCATTTTGAGCGGCACGGAGGTACGCATCTCCCGACTTAAAGGCATCTAACGCCTCTTGGGAGAAACAAGCGTCGCAAAGAATTGTCCGGCGACGCCTGTGGTTCATGGCACTCTCCACCTCAGAGTTGGTGGCAGACAACCTGTCCACATCCTCCGTCGGAGGAGCGTCCGGTGCGCGCCTTGTGTTCGGCCCCGCTTCCGGGCCAGGCTTTGGAGCCTGGCTGGTGGAGGCGCGATTGGCGGTCTCTCCGAATATAGTTCGGCGAGGTCTCTTTGTCCTGAAGAGGGCACAAGTGTTAATATGCCCTGAAGGTACGACACCTGGGATAAGGGGGTGCGCCATACCTTTGCGCTGACGCCCCGGTCCGGACTGCACCTCTTTTCTGCCCATGGGGCCCTGCGGCCCCTCGTTGGCTTGTCGCCGCAGGTTCGGCCTCCCGTTTCTGGGAGGCCGGGATTAGCCCTGGATAATCGGCCGTAATGGCCACCAGGGCGTTGTCCTTGCTCAATTGATGGAACACTCCATCAATCAGATCCACCGAAAGCTCCGGATCCTCTTGCGAGTCCGGGTCGAGGGACCGTCCTGGGTCCTCGGGTTGTGGAGGAGGGCTGTTTATTTCTTTAACAGCCTGGCGCAGTTCCTGCGTCGAAATCACTAAGATTAAATATTTAACAATGGGGATATAAAATGGATGGGCAAGATGTGATCACTCACCCAGCTTGGAGGATTGTACATGGAAAATCCACCCTTTGGGTCGACGCGGAGAAAATCCTCCTCTTCTCCCTTGTACAAAGCGGACAAGGTCTTTATTAGAGCCGCAGCCGAATCCGGCCCCTTACGGTCGTAGAGGGTGGTGTCGTCCTCCCCGTTGAAATCCCACATGGGGTGGCCTCTATACTGTAGCGGCTGCACCCCTCGCATGATGCATGCGGCCATGACCCCGATCATGGTTAGTCTGGAATGAGCTAACAATCTTATCCGGCCCATCAGGTAAACAACGTCCCCGTCACTTTCCCTCTGAGGGCTCCGTGGGCGCCAGCTTAAGCGCTTCTTTAAGGGAGCATTGTTGAATTCAGGGAGGCCGATCCGGACAGGATCCGGCAACGGGACGTCTTCTATGTAAAACCATTCCGAGGACCAGTCTTCAGACGCCTTCTTTGGGGTTCCGGACAGATAGCCGGTCCCGGCGATGCGCCATACTTCAGCTCCGCCCACTTGATACATAGACCCCTTCTTGGAATGGGGCACGAGGCAAAATAGCTCCCTCCATAGTCCAAAATGAGCTTCAACACCCAAGAACAGCTCGCAGAGGGCTACAAAGCCCGCGATATGCAATACTGAGGCAGGCATGAGATGATGGAGCTGGAGACCGTAGAACTCCAGCAGCCCCCAGAGAAATGGATGGATTGGAAATCCGAGCCCCCTTATTCAATAAGGGATAAGGCACACCCGCTCTCCTTTGGAGCGATTAGGGGCGCTCTCCGCTTGCTCTCTGCCGTTATAGACGGCAAGACCGGCTCGAACTGGGATCATATAGGCCGGGGGAGAAATCCCTTGGTCTGGAGCATCACTAACTCGCTATGCGGGATGGAGCATCTTTCCCAATATCCAGGCTTAGGGCTGGAAGGGCGGGAGGAGGAGTCGCGACGGCTGGCCATGGTGGAATGGATCTTTGTCGAATGCGCTCTGATGAACACTCGCGAAGGGGGAAGGGGTTGTTTGGATCTAAATCCTCGTCTCCTTAAATAGGTCAGCTTGTTTACGCGCCTAGGGGTGTGAATGTAAAAACACTCAGACCTTTCATATTCGTTTGACACATGGGGAGCAGCCATTATTGGGCGCAGAAGCCAAGGAGCGCAACATCTACAAGAAACCATAGTTATTCAACACGTACATGGAATTTGGAGGAGAACCCGCCTTGCAATGCCGAAGACAATCTGCGTGCCGGACTCATCGTCATTGAAGCCTGGTTCGGGGGCTACTGAGGGAGTCCTGGATTAGGGGGTGTCCGGATGGCCGAATTGTACCTTCAGCCGGACACCTGGACTATGAAGATACAAGATTGAAGACTCCGTCCCGTGTCCGGAAGGGACTTTTCTTGGCGTGGAAGGCAAGCTTGGCGATACGGATATTCATATCTCCTACCATTGTAACCGACTCTATGTAACCCTAACCCTATCCGATGTCTATATAAACTGGGGGGTTTTAGTCCATAGGACAACATACACATCAACAATCATACCATAGGCTAGCTTCTAGGGTTTAGCCTCTCTGATCTCGTGGTAGATCTACTCTTGTACTACCCATATCATCAATATTAATCAAGCAGGACGTAGGGTTTTACCTCCATCGAGAGGGCCCGAACCTGGGTAAAGCTTCGTGTCCCTTGCCTCCTGTTACCATCCGGCCTAGACGCACAGTTCGGGACCCCCTGCCCGAGATCCGCCGGTTTTGACTCCGACACCGGGCTTGCAATGCGCGAAGCCGGCGATGAACCACCAAGGGACGCTCAAGTGCGGGCTTGTGAATGGCCTTCAGAGGATTTCATGGATCGAGCCGGAATGAAGGAAGAATTTAACAAGTATGTGCGTAATGCCAATCTTGAGAGCTTCAAGGCAGATAAGTGCCGCCATGTAGCGACCCAACCACAAACGGTCATGTCTCTGTGCTTCAGTGTCATCCCCGGATCGGTAATGCTGACACACAGTACTCGAAGGATTTATAACAGAGTAGCAATCACACACTTATTACATCGAATGTCTCAAAAGAGAACTTATTACAATAAATGTGGCTTAAGGCCATCTAATACGATAACAGCGGAAGGCTTGGAAGATAATGTGAGTTCATCAACTCCAACGACATAGCTGAGCTGCATGGCAATGACCTAACGAACCTTACTCCTCATTTGAAAAGTCTGCAACATAATACGTTGCCGCCCGAAAACGGGTCAGCACATGGAATATGCTGGCAATGTAACACAGTAGAGAAAGAACAGAATAATGCTATCACTATATGCATATTTGGCTGGTGGAAAGCTCTACGGTTAAAGTTTTGCAAAAAGCCAATTTTTTCCTACAACAAAGGAATAGATTTTATTTAACTATCATGGTAGTTGAAACATCATTAAGAAGGTTCCTCCAACTCAATCCCAATTAAAAGAAATTATCAACCCAACAATATTAATTTAGAGTAATGAGATACATATGATAATCCAAGTACTAGATACTCAAGATGTCCATAACCGGGGACACGACTAACCATGATTAGTTTGTACACTCTACAGAGGTTTGCGCACTTTCCCCACAAGACTCGATCTCCTCCGTTGGATTTCTCGCACTACATAATGTTTGAGAAACGGATGACTGAGACACAGTCTTTCAGAAGCATTAACTCTCTACTTCGGATAGACTATACCACCTACAACCCACTACCTGCTAGTCTACCTCTTCAAGAGCTTCACGCAACTTACTCAACTATGCTAGAGCCCATAATAGCTTGTGGCTGCACACAGAAGTTTCTAGCATGAAATATCTCAGTTCCCTTTGAGCCTGGGTGGCGGTCCATTGGAAAATCACACGGTACTCCGGGATTTCCAAAAATACAGGCAAACACTGGGTTCCCCAGGTGCCTCAATCCACCCAGATCTATATTAAAGTTTCCACCTTAAGTTGAACCATTAATTAACAATCTCACATCTTTCATGGTTTCACTCAAACCCAATCCATGTCTACGAGCGTAGCATAGCAATATAAGCAAATACGTAGAAGTAACTCCCAAGGGTTTGATAATAACAGGTGAATAGGTACTACCTCATCTACTTCCCAATCCCACATGTTATCAAGTCCTGACCATGCAATGTGTGAGGGTTGAAACTAATGTATAAAAACTGGTGATAAAGGGATATGATCAAAGTGTTACTTGCCTTGCTGATGATCTCCAAAACCTAGAGACTCGATGTAGCACGCTTCGCACTCCGGGTACTCTATCACAATCAAACAAGCATACAATAAGCAATCAAACAAGGGCACGAGTAAAACTCAAATAGGAGATCTAACCAGAAAGTTCAAATTAAGAACTCCAGTTTGCAAAAAGAATCAAATCAAACGGAGCAACGAAACTCAAACTACGAAAGAAACAAGATCCGATTACTAATCTGGACTAAAGTCAAATTTTACTGTATCAAAATCTTGTTCAAGTTGGTTAAACGGAAAGAGGGTTTGGAGACGAAACCCTAGGCGCTTGAATCGCCTGATTCCGATAAACGAGCGAAAAGTTAAACTAAAACAAAAATCAGATCACAAATCGCGATCGAAAATAATCGCGGAAAATCTGATAAAAGAAAAAACTGACGAACAGGCTAACGAACGAACGTTCGCTGTCTGCGGCTAATCGGTGAAAACTGCTCGTTAAAACGAACGTAAAAATGGGCGTTTGCTAAATAACTAAACCGAAAATAAACCGAATCGGATCTAATAAAAAAACGGATCTAGGGTTTTGAAAAAAAAACAAAACGGTTTTCCTATGAAAACCGAGGCGGCTACCTCGGGTCCGGCGGGTCCGGTGAGGTCCGGCGCGGCGGCGGGCGGCTCCGGTGCGGCGGCGGCGCGGGGCGGCGGCGACGCGCTGGGATTAGGGTTAGGGCGTGGGGTGGTGGCGGCTGGGCTGGCTCGGGGCTCGGGGTCTCGGGCTTTAAAGGCCGGCCCGAGGAGTCCTGGCCGGTTACGGCCCGGAGTCGATTCACCTTTTTTTGATTCCAACATGCAGAAAAAGAAAGAAAAGAAATACTAAATGGACTCCAAAAATCCCGAAATAAGTTTTCCCCGTCCTCTAAAAATAAGCCGGACAAGGTGAACATTTATTTGGGCCTAAAATGCAATTTTGAAAAATGCATATTTTCCTAATTCGAATAATATAGCAATAAAACTTCGAATAAAAATCTTATTTGATTTTAATATTAAATCTTTGATATTTCTCTATTTTGAGGAAGTCATTTTATCCTCTCTCTCTCTCTTTTATTTTTATAAAAGAAATAGTCGAAGAGAAAATAATTAAAATCAAACGATCCCCTTTCCAAAATTCGAGAAAACTCGAATATGAAAATAATGAAATCCCCAACTCTCTCTGTAGGTCCTTGAGTTGCGTAGAATTTCTAGGATCTAGCCAAAAATGCAATAAAATATGATATGCAATGATGATCTAATGTATAACATTCCAAATTGAAAATTTGGGATGTTACAAACCTACCCCCCTTAAGATGAATCTCGCCCTCGAGATTCGGGTTGGCTAGAGAATAGGAGTGGGTGGTATTTGCGAAGATCATCCTCTCGTTCCCAGGTGGCTTCGTCCTCGGTATGGTGGCTCCTCTGAACTGTGCAAAACTTAATAACCTTGCTGCGGGTAACTCGGCTGGCAAACTCGAGAATCCTAACTGGCTTCTCCTCATAGGTCAAATCATTATCCAACTTAATTGCTTCCAACGGTACTGTATCTCTCAGAGGAACATCGACCATCTCTGCGTGGCACTTCTTCAACTGAGAAACATGGAACACATCGTGAACTCCTGACAATCCTTCGGGTAATTCCAACTTATAAGCAACTTCTCCCATACGTTCCAAAACTCTGTATGGTCCCACAAAACGTGGCGCTAACTTTCCCTTAACTCCAAAGCGCTTAACTCCACGGAGTGGTGATACCCGAAGATACACTGTCTCCGATTTCATAGGCTATCTCCTTGCGTTTTGAATCCGCATAACTCTTCTATCGAGACTGAGCTAACTTTAGTCTATCTCTGATCAATTTAACCTTCTCTTATGATTCCTTAATCAAATCTGGTCCAAATAACTGACAGTCTCCACCTTCATCCCACAACAATGGTGTCCTGCACCTCTTTCCGTACAAAGCTTCGAAAGGTGCCATCTTCAAACTGGCCTGGTAATTGTTGTTGTATGAGAACTTTGCGTAGGGCAAGTTGTCATCCCAACTAGATCCATAATCTAGTGCACAAGCTCTAAGCATATCCTCCAGAATCTGGTTGACTCTCTCGGTCTGTCCATCTATTTGCGGGTGAAAAGCTGTACTGAACTCCAGTCTGGTTCCCAAAGTTTCATGCAACTGATTCCAAAACTTTGAGGTAAACTAGGTTCCTCTATCTGATACAATTGTTCTCGGAACTCCATGCAAACATGCGATCCTGTTCATGTATATCTTTGCCAACTTGGCGCTGGTATAGGTGGTTTTCACTAGGATAAAGTGAGCTACTTTGGTCAAGCGATCAACTACTACCCATATAGAATTATATCCTGATTTGGTCCTGGGCAATCTGGTGATGAAATCCATGCCAAGCTTACCCCACTTCCATTCGGGTATCGGCATAGGTTGTAACAATCCGGCTGGCTTTTAATGTTCTGCCTTCACTCTCTAACATACATCACATACGGCTACATACTCGGCAATATCCTTCTTCATACCAGTCCACCAGAAACATTCCTTTAAATCCATATACATCTTGGTGTTTCTGAGGTGTATCGAGTATGGTGAGTCATGAGCCTCCTGAAGTATTAACTTCCTGATCTCTGTGTTATTGAGCACATAAACACGGTCCTCAAACCACAAGGCATCGTGTTCATCCTCACGAAAACCTTTGGCCTTTCCTTTGCTCATTCTCTCTTTTATCTCGGCGATCTCTTTGTCATCCTTCCGAGCTTCTCGAATCTTTCCTAACAATGTAGAGTGAACTTCCATTGTTGCAACAAAACCTCTAATCTCCAATCGAAGTTCCCTGAGATCCTCTGCCAACTCCTTTGGCAATCCTGCGCTTATGAGTGTGTTGGCATAACTCTTCCGGCTCAGAGCGTCTGCTACAACGTTGGTCGTGCCTAGATGATAGTAAAGCTTCATGTCATAATCCTTTATAAGCTCCAACAATCTCCTCTGCCTAAGGTCCAGCTCCTTCTGTGTGAAAATGTACTTCAAACTCTTATGGTCGGTGTATACATCGCAATGGTTTCCAATAAGATAATGTCTCCAAGTCTTCAACGCATGCACTACGGCAGCCAACTCCAAGTCATGCGTGGCATAATTTAACTCATGCGGTTTCAGTTGTTGCGAGGCATACGAAACAACTCTTCCGTCCTACATTAGTACTCCTCCAAGTCCTAAGCGAGAGGCGTCGCAATACACTTGGAAATCCTTGCGTATATCCGGCAGAATCAGTACTGGGGTTGTAGTCAGACGTTCCTTTAACTCCTGAAAGCTCGCTTCACATTCTTCCGTCCATTTAAATTTGATATACTTCTTCAATAGTTCCATCATTGGCTTCACAATCTTGGAAAAATTCTCAATGAATCTCCAGTAGTATCCTGCGAGTCCCAGAAAACTACGGATCTCGCTAACTGAAGTGGGTGCCAACCATTCAATGACTAACTGTACCTTGGTGGGGTCTATTGCTATACCTTCTCCTGATATAACATGTCCAAGGAATCCAACTTCTTTCAACCAAAACTCACATTTGCTGAACTTGGCATACAACTGATGTTCCCTGAGTTTCTCGAGAACTAAATGCAAATGCTCTTTGTGCTACTCTTCATTCTTCGAGTATACCATTATGTCATCAATGAACACCACAACAAACTTATCCAAATATTCCATAAACACCTTGTTCATCATGCATTTGAAATAGGCAGGGGCGTTAGTCAGTCCAAATGACATGACCGTATACTCATATAACCCGTACCTTGTAGTAAATGCGGTTTTAGGTATATCCTTTTCCCGGATCTTCAGCTGGTGATATCCTGATCGCAGATCGATCTTCGAGAACACCTTAGCTCCTTGCAATTGGTCAAACAAATCATTGATCATCAGCAGTGGGTATTTGTACTTGATTGTCACCTCATTCAATGCACGATAATCAACAACCATCCTTAGAGACTTATCCTTCTTCTCAACCAAAAGCACTGGGGCTCCCCATGGTGATGAACTCCGTCGGATGTAGCCTTTCTCCAATAACTCCTTGATCTTCTTCTTAATCTCCTCTAGATCATTTGCGGGCATCCGGTAGGGTTTCTTTTATATTGGCATGGTACCTGGCAATAGCTCTATCAAAAACTCGATGTCTCGATCCAGCGGCATGCCTGGTAACTCCTATGGAAAAACATCTGGGTAATCCTTTACTACAGGCACTTCCTCCTGGACAACTCCCGTGAGGGTATTTACTTGGATGCTTCTAGATGCATGTCTAGATACATACTTGATCCTTTTTTCCCTCCAGGGTGGTGAGGCAAATTGATTTACTAGCATAGTCAATGATTCCTCCATACTTTGACATCCAGTCCATGCCTAATATCACATCCAATCCTTGTGACTCCAAAATTATTAGGTCAGACGGAAAAACATGGCCACCAATGGTTAGGGGTATCTGGTCGCACCATCGGCTAGCCATATATTCTGCTCCAGGTGAACTTACTAACAGAGGGGTCCTAAGGGTTTGGTTGGTAGTCTAAACTTATCCACGAAATCCCCTTGATATGTATGAATGCGATGCACCAATATCAAAAAGAACAAGGGCGGTAAAAGACTTAACCAAAAACTTACCGATAACTGTGTCTGGATGCCCTTCAACCTCCTCCACGTTAACATGGTTCACTTGTCCTTTGTTGAATGGATTGGGCTTCTTCCCAGCGCTCCCATTACCATTTACATTCTTCGCTTCAGGGCACTCCGTGGCATAGTGTCCAGTCTTCCCGCACTTGAAACAAGTAACGTGGCTTAGGTCTCTCTTGGCGGGTGTGGCTGGATTGGAGCGGTTCTGATTGTTGTTTGCTCCATTCCCATTCCCATTCCTTGGGCCAGTATGATTATGGGTACTTCATCCATTATGGTTATGACCTCCGTGGTTGTGAACAAGTCCTCTTGAGTTCGGGGTTAGACGAGGCTTCTGCTGAGCTCCTGAGTTGTACCTTCCTTGTCCATACTTCCTTTTGGGGCTCTCAATTTGCTGCTGCTTCCCTTCAATCATAAGAGCCTTGTCTACCAACTCCTGGTAGTTTTTGAATGTTGCCATCATCAACTACATGCTCATCTCATCGTTCAGCCCTTCCATAAACTTCTCCTGCTTTGCGGCATCTGTGGCCACATCGTCAGGGGCATAACGAGACAGCTTACTAAATTCATCCATGTACTGCCCCACAGTATGGTTCCCTTGGCGCAAGTTGCGAAACTCACGCTTCTTCACGCTCATAGCTCCCGTTGAGACATGGGCGGTGCGGAAAGCTTGCTGAAACTAATCCCATGTAACAGTGGCTATAGGATAGGTGACTATGTAATTCTCCCACCATGAGGCTGCTGGTCCATACCACTGATGTGCGGCAAAACACTCCTTCTCAGCATCTGTACATCCTGAAGTGGTTAACTCCCTTCCAATCCTGTGGAGCCAATCATGTGCCACTATCGGCTCGGTGCTGCTAGAAAACACTGGCGGCTGCAACCTCATAAAGCGGGCTAAGTTGTCAACTGGTGGTGGTGGTGGGTTGTTGTTGTTGCCTTGGTTCTGAACTAACAAATGCATCAGTGTATTCTGCTGCTGGATCAACTGAGTGAGCTCCGGTGGAAAAGTAAATCCGGGGTCACGTCTCTGAGGCATCTGAGGGTTTAGAGGGAAGAGAATAGAATAGAATGAGGTCTAGTGAGAAAAACACTACCCATATGCACATGAGACAAACACAATCATATCACTCAATCAATCAAGCAAGGCATACAATCGATCTAACTATCGTTACAAAAGTGCTCGGACTATACTATATACATGGTGGAATACTACTACTGATGTGGTGGTCTACTAAAAATATCGATCGGTCGAAGACTCCATGATGTCTGCTCCAGCTTCGTCTTCATAGTCATCATCACTATCGTCGGGGTCCGAGTCGTTGTCGTCCATGATGATGTAGTCCTCAGAACGAATCTCCTTGGGTTCATCGTCTTCCCCTCCTGGCGCGGGGTCTCCCATGAATACTCCTAGCTTCTTTTCCAGATCGTGATTCTTCTCCACTAGTATGACGATTTCCTCCTCATAATCTTCGCGAGTATCCTTGAGTTCTTCCTCCAGTTTCGTGATCCTTGTCATCGCCTTCTTCAGATCTATCCTGCCTGCGCACATCTGGTTCTCCTGGCGACGAATGTCGTGGTTTAACTCCTGGATGAAAGCGGTGATTGATCTATCCTTCCTGGTGCTGATCATCTCCCATTGCTCATCTCAGCGCCCACAAATCTGGTAGATAGTATCCTTAAGCTCCTTATGGTAAACTTCTCCAATACGTCCCATGGTGATGTGAGCTGCCATACTCTTTCCTAGACTCCAGGTTGGTGCAACAAAGGAAAACTCTATGGGTTTGGTGACTGGCGCGAATGTCCTTCCTGGAACTTAAACTTGAATCATCCACCGCTCCTCTTCCGGTAAAGCGGCGTTGTAAGTCTCGATGAAACTTGGTATTCCAATATTCATGTACTTAGTGACTTCCTTCAAGTGTCGTCCAACAGATGCTTCTTCATCTGGTTGTGCAAACTTGTTCCTGGCGTCCGCCATCCTAAAGAGTAAAAAATGGAGAGGAGTCAGAAATGAGAAGAGAGTGGTGATCTAGGGCTTTAGCTTAGTGGTCGTGTCCTACACTCAGCGTGTGCTCTGATACCATCTTGTAGTGACCCGACCTCAAACGGTCAAGTCTCTGTGCTTCAGTGTCATCCCTGGATCGGTAATGCTGACACACACAGTACTCGAAGGATTTATAACAGAGTAGCAATCACACACTTATTACATCGAATGTCTCAAAAGAGAACTTATTACAATAAATATGGCTTAAGGCCATCTAATACGATAACATCGGAAGGCTTGGAAGATAAAGTGAGTCCATCAACTCCAACGGCATAGCTGAGCTGCACGGCAACGACCTAACGAACCTTACTCCTCGTCTGAAAAGTCTGCAACATAATACGTTGCAGCCCGAAAACGGGTCAGCACATGGAATATGCTGGCAATGTAACACAGTAGAGCAAGAACAGAATAATGCTATCACTATATGCCTATTTGGCTGGTGGAAAGCTCTACGGTTAAAGTTTTGCAAAAAGCAAATTTTTCCCTACAACAAAGGAATAGATTTTATTTAACTATCATGGTAGTTGAAACATCATTGAGAAGGTTCCTCCAACTCAATCCCAATTAGAAGAAATTATCAACCCAACAATATTAATTTAGAGTGATGAGATACATATGATAATCCAAGTACTAGATACTCAAGATGTCCATAACTGGGGACACGGCTAACCATGATTAGTTTGTACACTCCGCAGAGGTTTGCACACTTTTCCCCACAAGACTCGATCTCCTCCTTTGGATTTCTCACACTACATAATGTTTGAGAAACGGATGACCGAAACACAGTCTTTCATAAGCATTAACTCTCTACTCCGGATAGACTATACCACCTACAACCCACTATCTGCTAGTCTACCTCTTCAAGAGCTTCACGCAACTTACTCAACTATGCTAGAGCCCATAATAGCTTGTGGCTGCACACGGAAGTTTCTAGCATGAAATATCTTAGTTCCCTTTGAGCTTGGGTGGCGGTCCATAGGAAAATCACACAGTACTCCGGGATTTCCAAAAATACTGGCAAACACTGGGTTCCCCAGGTGCCTCAATCCACCCAGATGTGTATTAAAGTTGCCACCTTAAGTTGAACCATTAATTAACAATCTCACATCTGTCATGGTTTCACTCAAACCCAATCCATGTCTACAAGCATAGCATAGCAATATAAGCAAATACGTAGAAGTAACTCCCAAGGGTTTGATAATAACAGGTGAATAGGTACTACCTCATCTACTTCCCAATCCCACATGTTATCAAGTCCTAACCATGCAATGTGTGATGTTTGAAACTAATGCATAAAAACTGGGTGATAAAGGGATATGATCAAAGTGTTACTTGCCTTGCTGACGATCCGCAAAACTGATGACCCACAAGTATAGGGTATCTATCGTAGTCCTTTCGATAAGTAAGAGTGTCGAACCCAACGAGGAGCAGAAGCAAATGATAAGCGGTTTTCAGCAAGGTATTCTATGCAAGTACTGAAATAAGTGGTAACAGATAGTTTTGTGATAAGATAAATTGTAATGAGCAACAAGTAACAAAAGTAAATAAAGTGCAGCAAGGTGGCCCAATCCTTTTTGTAGCAAAGGACAAGCCGGAACAAACTCCTATAATAGGAAAAGCGCTCCCGAGGACACACGGGAATATCGTCAAGCTAGTTTTCATCACATTCATATGATTCGCGTTCGGTACTTTGATAATTTGATATGTGGGTGGACGGGTGCTTGGGTGTTGTCCTTACTTGAACAAGCATCCCACTTATGATTAACCTCTATTGCAAGCATCCGCAACTACAACAAAAGTATTAAGGTAAACCTAACCATAGCATGAAACATATGGATCCAAATCAGCCCCTTACGAAGCAACGCATAAACTAGGGTTTAAGCTTCTGTCACTCTAGCAACCCATCATCTACTTATTACTTCCCAATGCCTTCCTCTAGTCCCAAATAATGGTGAAGTGTTATGTAGTCGACGTTCACATAACACCACTAGAGGCTAGACCACATACATCTTATCAAAATATCAAACAAATACCAAATTCACATGACTACTAATAGCAAGACTTCTCCCTTGTCCTCAGGAACAAACGTAATTACTCACAAAGCATATTCATGTTCATAATCAGAGGGGTAATAATATGCATATAGGATCTGAATATATGATCTTCCACCAAATAAACCAACTAGCATCAACTACAAGGAGTAATCAACACTACTAGCAACCTACTAGCACCAATCCCCGACTTTGAGACAAGAATTGGATACAAGAGATGAACTAGGGTTTGGAGATGAGATGGTGCTGGTGAAGATGTTGATGGAGATTGCCTTCCCCCGATGAGAGGAGCGTTGGTGATGGCGATGGTGATGATTTCCCCCTCCCGAAGGGAAGTATCCCCGATAGAACAGCTCTGCCGGAGCTCTAGATTGGTTCCGCCAAGGTTCCGCCTCATGGCGGCGGAGTCTCGTCCTGAAAAGTTCCTTCTTATTTTTTCTCATCGAAAGACTTCATATAGGAGAAGATGGACGTCGGAGAGCCACCAGGGGGCCCACGAGGTAGGGGGCGCGCCCTAGGGGGGGTGCCCCCCACCCTCGTTAGCAGGGTGTGGGCCCCCTGGCCTTCATCTTTGGCGAGGATTTTTCTTTATTTATTTTAAGATGTCCCGTGGAGTTTCAGGACTTTTGGAGTTGCGCAGAATAGGTCTATAATATTTTCTCCTTTTCCAGCCTAGAATTCCAGTTGCCCGCATTCTCCCTCCTTATGCAAACCTTGTAAAATAAGAGAGAATTGCCATAAGTATTGTGACATAAAGTGAAATAACAGTCCATAATTCAATAAATATCGATATAAAATCATGATGCAAAATGGACGTATCAACTCCCCATGTTTAGAGGTAGAGGCGTCGATAAAAATAAAAATACGAACATGAAGGCATGATGATTATTCTCATAACAGCAACATATATAGCTTTTGTCATATGATTACTTATGTTCAAGTGATGATCTATTCACAATGCAAAATTATAAATCATAAACCTTATTGGGCTCCGACAAACTATAATCTCAGTCATTGAAACAATTGCAATTTATCATAACATCGGAAAGAGTCTATGTTAGAGCTAAAAAGCAAGTCCACATACTCAACTATCATTTAGTCCTCCATAATTGCTAACACTCACGCAATACTTATGGTTATAGAGTTTTAATTGGACACAAAGAAAGACAGGGGCTTATAGTTTTGCCCCACAACCTTTTACCTCAAGGGTAATGTCAACAATAATGGTTCATGCTCCCCTACATCCAATTAGATATATATATATATATATATATATCATGTTCTTTCCAACATGCTGAGCTTGCCAGAGGATAAAATGAAAAAGAAAAGGTGAAGATCACCATGACTCTTGCATAAGGTAGAAGATAATAATAAAGGATAGGCCCTTCGCAGAGGGAAGCAGAGGTTGCCATGCGCTTTTATGGTTGGATGCATAAAATCTCAATGCAAAAGAACGTCACTTTATATTGCCCCTTGTGATAAGAACCTTTATTA
This sequence comes from Triticum aestivum, assembly GCF_018294505.1. Taxonomy (NCBI): domain Eukaryota; kingdom Viridiplantae; phylum Streptophyta; class Magnoliopsida; order Poales; family Poaceae; genus Triticum; species Triticum aestivum. The sequence continues at coordinate 62,152,889 of NC_057800.1, read as the reverse complement.
TGCAGTCCATCGCTTTTATTACTTCCACATCACAAGATCATATAAAGCTTATTTCTCCCACAACAATCAATCATACATATTTATAGCAATTTTTAATGCTTTGCACTGATGACAACTTACTTGAAGGATCTTACTCAATCCATAGGTAGATATGGTGGACTCTCATGGCAAAACTGGTTTAAGGGTATTTGGAAGCATAAGTAGTATTTCTACTTGGTGCTGAGAATTTGGCTAGCATGAGGGGGAAAGGCAAGCTCAACAAGTTAGAGGATCCATGACAACATACTTTATCTCAGATATAAGAAAGACATAACTCATTACGTTGTCTTCCTTGTCCAACATCAACTCTTTAGCATGTCATATTTTAATGAGTGCTCCCAATCATAAAAGATGTCAATGATAATATATCTATATGTGAAAACCTCTCTTTCCTTATTACTTCCTATTAATTGCAACAATGACCAAAGCTATGTTTGCCAACTCCCAACAACTTTTAATCATCATACTCTTTCTATGTGAAGTCATTACTCTCAATAAGATCAATATGAACTTTTTGTTTCTTTTTATTCTTTTTCTCTTTCTTTTATTCACCTAAGATCATGGCACAATAATCAAGCCTTTGACTCAACACTAATCTTTATTATATGTAGCTCAAGGACTCGATTACAAAGAGAGATCATAAAGCAAACTCAAAACTAGATCATGCCATAAACTTTATTCTACTAGATCAAGATGCTACTAATAGGATCGAACTAAAAAAATGGTAAAGATAGGAGTTGTGATTGTGATACGATACAGGGGCACCTCCCCCAAGCTTGGCAGTTGCCAAGGGGAGTGCCCATACCCATGTGATTATATCTCCTATATCGGTGAAGAAGGTGGAGGTGACGGATAATCGCACATCGAGCGTAAGAGGTCCTATAGCTTGCGAATAATGCCCTTGAGTCAAACAATATGCTCCTTCAACAAAATATTTTCTTGTGTGAGATACTTGTTTTGTATATGAGCTAACTCAATCATCTTGAAAGCTTCGATCTCAGTTGGGGTAAGAAGGTTATGATCAAGTTGGAGGGTGTCTTTTCCTGCTGCAGCTTGATCCTCCGTGGCCTTCTTGATCCTTTCATCTTTGTTGACCCTCGTGGGTTCTTCCCTCTTCAGATCTATCTTCATTAGCCAAGCATTGTTGTCACCATTGTTGGAGGAGGGAGACGACATGATGCCTAGCCTGGAAAACCCTGACAGAAAACAGCTCGAAACAAGAACAGAGGAGGTTTGCGTGATACGTGAGTCAAAACCTTTGGGAGGTTATATAATGATTTTTTACCGACCAAAATACGTAACGTGCAAGAAAACAGAGTCCAGAAGGCACACGAGGCGCTCACGGGGTAGGGGGGCACGCCCACCACCCTCGTGGGGCCCTCGTGTCCTTCCCGGGCTGCTACTTATTTTTCTATTTTTCTAAATATTCCAAAACGGAGAAATATTGCCTTAAAAATTGTTTTGGAGTCGGTTTACTTACCGTACCACATACCTATTCCTTTTCGGAGTCAGAAATGTTCCGGAAAGTATCCCTTATGTATTCCTCTGGGGTTACGGTTTCAATAATATTGGTTTCAACATTTATGGGATTACCTGAGATATAATGTTTAATTCTTTGACCGTTTACCACCTTCGGATTTGAGCCCTCGAAGTTGTTGATCTTTATGGCACCGGAACGATAGACCTCTTCGATAACATAGGGGCCTTCCCATTTAGAGAGAAGTTTTCCTGCAAAAAATCTTAAACGAGAGTTGTATAGCAATACATAATCACCTACATTAGACTCACACTTTTGTATCCTTTTGTCATGCCATCTTTTAACTTTTTCTTTAAACAACTTGGCATCTTCATAAGCTTGGGTTCTCCATTCATCAAGTGAGCTAATATCAAATAACCTCTTCTCACCGACAAGTTTAAAATCATAGTTGAGCTCTTTAATAGCCCAATATACCTTATGTTCTAGTTCGAGAGGTAAGTGACATGCTTTTCCATAATCCATTTTATACGGAGACATACCCATAGGATTTTTATATGCAGTTCTATACGCCCATAATGCATCATCAAGTTTCTTGGATCAATTCTTTTTAGACCTATTAACAGTCTTTTGCAAAATTAATTTGAGCTCTCTATTGCTCAACTCTACTTGACCACTAGACTGTGGGTGATAAGGAGATGCAATTCTATGATTAACATCATATTTAGCAAGCATTTTACGAAAAGCACTATGCATAAAGTGTGAACCCCCATCAGTCATTAAATATCTAGGGACTCCAAACCTCGGGAAAATAACTTCTTTAAGCATTTTAATAGAAGTGTTGTGATCAGCACTACTATTTGGAATAGCTTCTACCCACTTAGTAACATAATCAACAACAACTAAAATATGTGTATATCCATTAGAGGCAGGAAAAGGTCCCATATAATCAAAGCCTCAAACATCAAATGGTTCAATAACAAATGAATAATTCATAGGAATTTCTTGACGTCTACTAATATTACCAATTCTTTGACATTCATCACAAGACAAGACAAACTTACGGGCATCCTTGAAGAGAGTAGGCCAACAAAAACCAGATTGCAGTACCTTATGTGCAGTTCTATTTCCAGCGTGGTGTCCTCCATAAGCCTCGGAATGACACTTGCGTAGGATCTGTTCCTGTGCATGCTCAGGTACACAACGTCTAATAACACCATCTACTCCTTTATAAAGATGTGGGTCATCCGAAAGTAATGTCTTAAATCATAGAAAAACTTTTTCTTTTGCTGGTATGTGAAGCTAGGTGGTATAAACTTAGCAACAATATAATTAGCATAATCAGCATACCATGGAGTACTATGAGAAGTACTTATAACATTTAATTGTTCGTCGGGAAAGCTATCATTAATAGGTAGTGGGTCATCAAGAACATTCTCTAACCTAGACAAGTTGTCTGTAATGGGGTTCTCAGCTTCCTTTCTATCAACAATATGCAAATCAAATTCTTGTAGCAAGAGAACCCATCTAATAAGTCTAGGTTTAACATCTTTCTTTTCCATAATAAATTTAATAGCAGCATGATCAGTGTGAATAGTTACTTTAGAATCAACGATATAAGATTTGAACTTATCACAAGCAAATACAACTGCTAAAAGCTCTTTTTCAGTAGTAGCATAATTTCTTTGAGCATTGTCTAGAGTCTTACTAGCATAATGAATAACATTTAATTTCTTATCAACTCTTTGCCCTAGAACAACACCTACAGCATAATCACTAGCATCACACATAATTTCAAAGGGTAAATTCCAATCAGGTGGCTGAACAACAGGTGCAGAGACTAATGCTTTCTTAAGTATTTCAAATGCTTCTACACAATCATCATCAAAGACAAATGGTATATCTTTTTGCAATAAATTAGTCATGGGCCGAGAAATTTTTGAGAATTCCTTAATGAACCTCCTGTAAAATCCGGTGTGACCAAGGAAACTTCTTATACCTTTGGTGTCCTTGGGACATGGCATCTTTTCAATAGCATCGACCTTGGCTTTATCAACTTCAATACTTCTTTCAGAAACTTTATGCCCCAAGACAATACCTTCATTAACCATAAAGTGGCACTTTTCCCAATTCAAGACAAGATTAATTTCTTCACATCTCTGCAAAACTCGATCAAGATTGCTCAAGCAATCATCAAAAGAGGAACCATAGACGGAAAATTCGTCCGTGAAAACCTCACAAATCTTTTCACAAAAGTCAGAGAATATAGCCATCATGCATCTTTGAAAGGTAGCAGGTGCATTACATAAACCAAAAGGCATACGTCTATAAGCAAAAGTACCAAAAGGGCATGTAAAAGTAGTCTTTGATTGATCTCTAGCCAACACAGGTATTTGAGAGAAACCAGAATAACCATCTAGAAAGTAATAGTGTGTATGTTTGCATAATCTTTCTAGCATTTGATCAATAAAAGGTAAGGGGTAATGATCTTTCTTAGTAGCTTTATTTAATTTGCGGAAATCAATTACCATCCTATAACATGTGATAATTCTTTGTGGAATCAATTCATCTTTATCATTAGGAACAACAGTAATACCTCCCTTCTTAGGGACACAATGGACAGGACTTACCCACTCACTATTAGGAACGGGATAGATTATACCTGCCTCTAGAAGCTTGAGTATTTCTTTTCTTACCACTTCTTTCATTTTAGGATTCAGACGTCGTTGACGATCACGAACTGGTTTGGCATCTGCTTCCAAATTTATTTTATGTTGACATAGAGTGGGACTCATGCCCTTCAGATCATCAAGAGTATATCCAATAGCAGCACGGTGCTTCTTCAGAGTTTTCAATAATCTTTCTTCTTCATGCTCTGAAAGGTTAGCACTAATAATAACAGGATATATCTTCTTTTCATCAAGATAAGCATATTTAAGATTATTAGGCAACGGTTTAAGCTCAAACACGGGATCACCCTTGGGTGGAGGAGGATCCCCTAAAATTTCAATAGGCAAGTTGTGTTGCAGAATAGGTTCTAGTTTAAAGAATGCTTCAATAAGCATATTTCCCTTCTTTCATTCATGAACATATCATTCTCATGGTCTAGCAAATAGTGTTCTAAAGGATCACTAGGAGGTACGGCAATAGAAGCAAGACCAATAATCTCATCCTTACTAGGTAATTCTTCCTCACAATGTTGTTTACTAAATTTAGAGAAATTAAACTCATGAACCATATCATCCAAGCCAATAGTAACAACATTCTTTGTGCAATCTATGGTAACATTGACAGTATTTAAGAAGGGTCTACCAAATATAATGGGACAAAAGCTATCTTGTGGGGAACCAAGAACAAGAAAATCAACAGGATATTTAGTTTTCGCACACAAGACTTCAACATCTCTAACAATTCCCATTGGTGAAATAGTATCTCTATTAGCAAGTTTAATAGAAACATCAATTTCTTCTAACTCAACAGGTGCAATGTCATGCATAATTTCTTTGTATAAGTCAATAGGTATTGCACTAGGACTAGCATCCATATCACATAAGCCATGATAACAATGATCTCCTATTTTAACAGAAATAACAGGCACGCCTACCACAGGTCTATGTTTATCTTTATCACAAGGTTTAGCAATTCTAGCAGTTTCACCTTTGAACTGAATAGCATGCCCATCAATATTATCAGACAACAGATCTTTAACAATAGCAATATTAGGTTCTACTTTAACTTGCTCAAGAGGTGTATAAGTTCTAATATTGCTTTTACGAACAACAGTTGAAGCTTTAGCATGATCCTTTATTCTAACAGGGAAAGGTGGTTTCTCAACATAAGAAGTAGGAACAATAGGTCATTATAAGTGACAGTCTTTTCTTCAACTTTAATAGGTGCAGCTACTTTTACTTCTATGGGAGGATGATATTTAAACCACTTCTCCTTAGGGAGATCAACATAAGTAGCAAAAGATTCACAGAAAGAAGCTACTATCTCAGAGTCAAGTCCATATTTAGTGCTAAACTTACGGAAAATATCGGTGTCCATAAAATATTTAACACGATCAAACTTAGGTGTCATACCTGACTCCTTACCTTCGTCGAGGTCCCAATCTTCAGAGTTGCGTTTAATTCTATCCAATAAATTCCATCTGAATTCAATAGTCTTCATCATAAAAGAGCCAGCACAAGAAGTATCGAGCATGGTCTATTGTTATCAGAAAGCCGAGCATATAAATTTTGAATAATCATTTCTCTTAAGAGCTCACGATTGGGGCATGAATATAACATTGATTTAAGCCTCCCCCAAGCTTGGGCGATGCTTTCTCCTTCGCGAGGCCAGAAATTATATATATAATTGCGATCACGATGAACAAGATGCATAGGGTAATACTTTTGATGAAATTCCAACTTCAATCTTTTATAGTCCCATGATCTCATATCATCACATAGCCTATACCATATCAATGCGTCTCCCTTTAAAGATAAAGGGAAGACCTTCTTCTTAGCAAAATCATCGGGTATACCTGCAAGCTTAAATAATCCACAAACTTCATCCACATATATTAAGTGCTCATCAGGATGCTTTGTTCCATCTCCTGTAAAAGGGTTAGCTAGCAGTTTTTCCATCATACCCGAAGGAAATTCAAAAGGAGTTTCATTTTCAATAGGTTTAGTAGGTTGAGGAGCAACTCTTTGCTCTACTGGATGGGGTGAAGATACCCCGAACAAGCCCCTCAGAGAATTACTTTCCATAGTAACAAGTGACAGTAAATTTCAGCACACTATATAAATTTTTCCTTACCAAATTCCACCTACCAAAGGCGCTACACTCCCCGTCAACGGCGCCAGAAAAGAGTCTTGATGACCCACAAGTATAGGGGATCTATCGTAGTCCTTTCGATAAGTAAGAGTGTCGAACCCAACGAGGAGCAGAAGGAAATGATAAGCGGTTTTCAGCAAGGTATTCTCTGCAAGTACTGAAATAAGTGGTAACAGATAGTTTTGTGATAAGATAAATTGTAACGAGAAACAAGTAACAAAAGTAAATAAAGTGTAGCAAGGTGTCCCAATCCTTTTTGTAGCAAAGGACAAGCCGGAACAAACTCTTATAATAGGAAAAGCGCTCCCGGGACACATGGGAATATCGTCAAGCTAGTTTTCATCACTTTCATATGATTCGCGTTTGATACTTTGATAATTTGATATGTGGGTGGACCGGTGCTTGGGTGCTGTCCTTACTTGAACAAGCATCCCACTTATGATTAACCTCTATTGCAAGCATCCGCAACTACAACGAAAGTATTAAGGTAAACCTAACCATAGCATGAAACATATGGATCCAAATCAGCCCCTTATGAAGCAACGCATAAACTAGGGTTTAAGCTTCTGTCACTCTAGCAACCCATCATCTACTTATTACTTCCCAATGCCTTCCTCTAGGCCCAAATAATGGTGAAGTGTTATGTAGTCGACGTTCACATAACACCACTAGAGGCTAGACAACATACATCTTATCAAAATATCAAACGAATACCAAATTCACATGACTACTAATAGCAAGACTTCTCCCTTATCCTCAGGAACAAACGTAATTACTCACAAAGCATATTCATGTTCATAATCAGAGGGGCAATAGTATGCATATAGGATCTGAACATATGATCTTCCACCAAATAAGCCAACTAGCATCAACTACAAGGAGTAATCAACACTACTAGAAACCTACTAGCACCAATCCCGGACTTTGAGACAAGAATTGGATACAAGAGATGAACTAGGGTTTGGAGATGAGATGGTGCTGGTGAAGATGTTGATGAAGATTGCCCTCTCCCGATGAGAGGAGTGTTGGTGATGGCGATGGTGATGATTTCCCCCTCCCGGAGGGAAGTATCCCCGGCAGAACAGCTCTACCGGAGCTCTAGATTGGTTCCGCAAAGGTTCCACCTCGTGGCAGTGGAGTCTCGTCCCGAAAAGTTCCTTCTTATTTTTTTCTCATCGAAAGACTTCATATAGGAGAAGATGGACGTCGGAGAGCCACCCTCGTGAGCAGGGTGTGGGCCCCTGGCCTTCATCTTTGGCGAGGATTTTTCTTTATTTATTTTAAGATGTTCCGTGGAGTTTTAGGACTTTTGGAGTTGCGCATAATAGGTCTCTAATATTTGCTCCTTTTCCAGCCCAGAATTCCAGCTGACGGCATTCTCCCTCCTTATGTAAACCATGTAAAATAAGAGAGAATAGCCATAAGTATTGTGACATAAAGTGAAATAACAGTCCATAATTCAATAAATATCGATATAAAAGCATGATGCAAAATGGACGTATCAAAAACCTAGAAACTCGATGTAGCACGCTTCGCACTCCGGGTACTCTATCGCAATCAAACAAGCATACAATAAGAAAACAAACAAGGGAATGAGTAAAAATAAAATAACAGATCTAACCAGAAAGTTCAACTTAAGAACTCCGGTTTGCAAAAAGAATCAAATCAAACGGTGCAACGAAACTCAAACTGCAAAAGAAACAAGATCCGATTACTAATCTGGACTAAATTCAAATTTTACTGTATCAAAATCTTGTTCAAGTTGGTTAAACGGAAAGATGGTTTCGAGACGAAACACTAGGCACTTGAATCACCTGATTTCGATAAACGAGCGAAAAGTTAAACTAAAACAAAAATCGGATCAGAAATCGCGATCGAAAATAATCGCGGAAAATCCGATAAAAGAAAAAACTGACGAACAGGCTAACGAACAAACGTTCGCTGTCTGCGGCTAGACGGTGAAAACCGTTCGTTAAAACGAACATAAAAACGGGCGTTCGCTAAATAACTAAACCGAAAATAAATCGAACCGGATCTAATAAAAAACGGATCTAGGGTTTCGAAAAAACCAAAACGGCTTCAGCGAGGTCCGGCGCAGCGGCGGGCGGCTCCGGTGCGGCGGCGCGGGGCGGCGTCATGGCGGTGGTGCAGCAGGATTAGGGTTAGGGCGCGGGTGGCGGCGGTTGGGCTGGCTCGGGGCTCGGCGTCTCGGGCTTTAAAGGCCGGCCCGAGGAGTCCTGGCCGGTTACGGCCCGGAGTTGGTTCACTTTTTTTTAATTCCGAAGTGCAGAAAAAGAAAGAAAAGAAATACTATATAGACTCCAAAAATCCCGAAATAAATTTTCCCCGTCCTCTAAAAGTAAGCCGGACAAGGTGAACATTTATTTGGGCCTAAAATGCGATAAAACTCCGAATAAAAATCTTATTTGATTTTAATATTAAATCTTCGATATTTCTCTATTTTGAGGAAGTTATTTTATCCTCTCTCTTTTATTTTTATAAAACAAATAGTCAAAGAGAAAATAATTAAAATCAAACGATCCCCTTTCCATAATTCAAGAAAACTCGAATATGAAAATATGAAATCCCCAACTCTCTCCGTAGGTTCTTGAGTTGCGTAGAATTTCTAGGATCTAGCCAAAAATGTAATAAAATATGATATGCAATGATGATCTAATGTATAACATTCCAAATTGAGAAGGTTTTAATTTCTAGGATCTAGCCAAAAATGTAATAAAAATGTACCACTATCTAACTGATTCCTTTGTGAAAAGGTTTGAATTTTCATCATCTTGCAATTCTCAAACTGTCCTGTTTGATATTTATGAAAATTCTTATACTATGGACTAAGAGAATTTCTAGGATCTAGCCAAAAATGTAATAAAAATGTACCACTATCTAACTGATTCCTTTGTGAGAAGGTTTGAATTTTCATCATCTTGCAATTCTCAAACTGTCCTGTTTGATATTTATCAAAATTCTTATACTATGGACTAAGAGGATTTTAATACTGCTTGCAAACTTCCACAATGGGGTAGTCCTAGTGAAGCTCACAAATCTGAATTTAGAGATTTTCTTGCTAGTATAACTGTGGGGGAATCTAGAGACATAACACAAGCTACCATAGGGAGCATTCATTTTCCTGCTATACATTATTTTGCTATCTTCATAGGTAGGTGCATTAATGGTAAGGATGAAGCATGTCACATGTGTGTCCCTGATCTCAGTGTTCTCAGGAGTGCTGTATTAGGAGATAAACATTATAATTTGGGAGCCATTTTTGCATGTAGGTTGCATAATAGTAGATTTAATGGAGTTTTCTTTGGTGGAATTTATGCAACCTGTCTAGCTAATTTTCTTGATATACCCATACGTGGGTATGATATTGAGTTGCCTCCTATTTATTTAGATTATGAGGCTATGGTTCGTCATCAGTTTGTTGAGAGGAATGATCAGTTCCTCTAGTACCGACTAATCATTGACAGACGACGCACCTATCAGGTCGTTCTCTCTGCTCCTACTTTCTTTGACTCTCAGGCAAAAGGGAGATATGTTATAACCAGGGAGGAGGCGGACGAGTATAAGAGGAGGACGGAGACGGCCCGTCTCCAAGCGGCAGCCCATGAGGCAATAGCTGCTGCATCTCAGTACGACCCCAGCTATAACTTTGGATATCCGCCAGGCCAGCCGTGGCCATAGACCAACTTAGGCCAAAAGCCTAAGCTTGGGGGAGTACGTAATCTCACTGACATTACATTTATATTCACACACACTCATGCTAGTTGTCGGTGCTCATACCTTTTCACTGCATCATCCATGCTAGTTTATTTTCCTTTTATTGCTTTCTTCTTGTGTGTTTGATAAAGCTTAATAAAAAACCAAAAAAATTAGTTGTAGCTTTTAGCTAGTTTAATTTCCATGTTTGTAGTTGTAATTAAAAAGAAAACCCAAAAATATTTCATGTTCTTCTTTTGCTTGTTGGGAGCTTTCCCATGTAACTAGTTTTATTTCTTTTCTTTTTCTTTGGGGGTCGATAGGAGAAGACCATAATGAAAATGTTAAAGTGGCTCTTATATGCATTATTGTTGATCTGACAAAGAGCCCATATTACCTTGTCTTCTCTCTTGAATTGAATGCTTGCAGATTCCAGCTTAGTCTAATGCGCGTGCACTATTATTATTATCCACACTATTCGGTCGTGCAAGTGAAAGGCAATAATGATGAATATATGATGAAATTATTGAGATGAGAAAAGCTGGTATGAACTCGACCTCTATTGTTTTTGTAAATATGATTAGTTCATCGTTCCTGATTCAGCCTATTATGCATAAACATGTTTGCAATGATAATTAGAGATTATAGTTACTTATGCCATGCTTAATTAGCTAGGAGCTTATAATCGTTTACCTTGCGTGCCAACATGCTATTAAAATGGTTGTGATGTGGTATGATAGGGTGGTATCCTCTTTTGAATGATTCGAGTGGCTTGACTTGGCACATGTTCACGCATGTAGTTGAAACAAAATCAACATAGCCTTCACGATATTTATGTTCATGGTGGATTATATCCTACTCATGCTTGCACTCAATGTTCATTAATTTTAATGCATGTTCATGACTGTTGTCGCTCTCTAGCTGGTCGCTTCCCAGTCTTTTGCTAGCCTTCACTTGTACTAAGCGGGAATACTGCTTGTGCATCCAACTTCATAAACCCCAAAGTTATTCCATATGAGTCCACCATTCCTTCCTATATGCCGTATTTACCTGTCGTTCCAAGTAAATTTGTATGTGCCAAACTCTAAACCTTCAAATAAACATTCTGTTTTGTATGCTCGAATAGCTCATGTATCAACTAGGGTTGTTCGTATCTTCCATGTTAGGCGGGTTATTCTCAAGATGAGTGGACTCCGCTCCTCACTCACGAGAAAATGGCTGGTCACCGGGATGCCCAGTCCCATGCTTTATGCAAATCAAATCAAAATAATTGCAAACAAAACTCCCCCGGGACGAGTGTTAGTTGGAGGCACTCGTTGTTTCAAGCAAGCCATGGATTGATGCTTGTTGGTGGAGGGGGAGTACAAACTTTACCATTTTGTTTGGGAACCGCCTATAATGTCTGTAGCATGGAAGATATCGCCATCTCTTGGTTGTTATGTTGACAATGAAAGTATGCTGCTCAAAATATTATTTGTCTCTATTTCAAAACCGAGCTCTGGTACCTCTACAAATCCCTGCTTCCATCTGTGAAGGGCCTATCTATTTACTTATATGTTGAGTCATCATCCTCTTATTAAAAAGCACCAGTTGGAGAGCACCTCTGTCATTTGCATTCATTACTGATTAGTTTACATTGAGTATGACTTGACTGGATCTCTTTTACCATGAATTACAATGTCTAGTCAGCCCTTGATCTTTAAACATGCTCTGCATTTATGTTTTGCGGTCTCAGAGAGGGCAAGCGAGATACCATCGTGTTATATCATATCATGATTGTTCTGAGAAATTGTTGTCATCCGAGATTTATTATTATTGCTCGCTAGTTGATTATGCCATTGATATGAGTAAACACGAGACCCAAATGTTATTGTGAATATGGTTAGTTCCTAATCTTTGCTGAAAACTTGAATGTTGGCTTTACATATTTACAACAACAAGAGCAAACAGAGTTTGTAAATGTTTTTCTTTGTCACTTTCAATTTATCAACTGAATTGCTTGAGGACAAGCAAAGGTTTAAGCTTGGGGGAGTTGATACGTCTCTGTCGTATCTACTTTTCCAAACACTTTTGCCCTTGTTTTGGACTCTAACTTGCATGATTTGAATGGAACTAACCAGGACTGACGTTGTTTTCAGCAGAATTGCCATGGTGTTATTTTTGTGCAGAAATAAAAGTTCTCGGAATGACCTGAAAATCAACGAAGAATTATTTTGAAATATATAAAAAATATTGGAAGAAGAATCCATGTCAGGGGGGCCTCCACCTGTCCACGAGGGTGGGGGCGCGCCTGCCCCCCTGGGCACGCCCCCTGCCTCATGGGCCCCCTGACGCTCCATCGACCTCAACTCCAACTCTATATATTCACTTTCAGGGAGAAAATAATCAGAGAGAACGATTCATTGCGTTTTACGATACGGAGCCACCGCCAAGCCCTAAACTCTCTCGGGAGGGCTGATCTGGATTCGGTTTGGGGCTCCGGTGAGGGGAATCCATCGCCATCGTCATCATCAACCATCCTCCATCACCAATTTCATGATGCTCACCGCCGTGCGTGAGTAATTCCATCGTAGGCTTGCTGGACGGTGATGGGTTGGATGAGATTTATCATGTAATCGAGTTAGTTTTGTTAGGGTTTGATCCCTTGTATCCACTATGTTCTGAGATTGATGTTGCTATGACTTTGCTATGCTTAATGCTTGTCACTAGGGCCCGAGTGCCATGATTTCAGATCTGAACCTATTATGTTTTCATCAATATATGAGAGTTCTTGATCCTATCTTGCAAGTCTATAGTCACCTATTATGTGTTATGATCCGTTAACCCCGAAATGACAATAATCGGGACCACTACCGGTGATGACCGTAGTTTGAGGAGTTCATGTATTCACTATGTGTTAATGCTTTGGTCTGGTACTCTATTAAAAGGAGGCCTTAATATCCCTTAGTTTCCAATAGGACCCCACTGCCACGGGAGAGTAGGACAAAAGATTTCATGCAAGTTCTTTTCCGTAAGCACATATGACTATATTCGGAATACATGCCTACATTACATTGATGAACTGGAGCTAGTTATGTGTCACCCTAGGTTATGACTGTTACATGATCGATCGCATGCGGCATAATTCTCTATCACCGATCCATTGCCTACGAGCTTTCCATATATTGTTCTTCGCTTATTTACTTTTCCGTTGCTATTGTCACCATCACTACAAAACACCAAAAAAATTACTTTTGCTACCGTTACCTTTTGCTATCGTTACCACTACTATCATATTACTTTGCTACTTAATACTTTGCTGCAGATATTAAGTTATCTAGGTGTGGTTGAATTGACAACTCAGCTGCTAATACTTGAGAATATTCTTTGTCTCCCCTTGTGTCGAATCAATAAATTTGGGTTGAATACTCTACCCTCGAAAACTGTTGCGATCCCCTATACTTGTGGGTTATCGCTATCCATTTAACTATTTGGTTCAGTTCTGCAATTTGATTATCATTTGTTGTGGGTACAATTTTGTATTGTTATGCATGTGACACCAATCGAATTTGGCTGTACTCAATACATATTCTGTTGATAGTATGGCAACTCTCAGTTAACCTAATCAAGATCTTCCTTATGTGTGTTGCAGGGAAACAATGGGAGACACTACGGTTTACCATCGAGGTTTGTTCAAACAGGGTCCTTTTGCTAATAGCACATTATTGTGCAGTTGCAGGAATCATTCTAATATTTAGGTTTCTTACAATTTGGTCTTGTACATGTAGGTCCTGTTGTTAGAGGCTTAGACCCACTGTTCGACCCATTTTGCATATGGGAAAATGAGATGTCCATGAATATCAGTCAAGTCAAGAAACTCAGAAAGATTGTTAGGATGAAGAAACTTGCGACGAATAACAACAAGATCTTTGTTTGTACAATGAAAAAGACATCAGTCAACTATAGGATGGTACCAACTCTATTACCTTGTTTTTACCCCTTGCACCATTTCAAAATTTACAACAGCGATTTATCCATAGCTTTGTTTTTAGTACTTTTCAAAGCAGTTCACCAATGATTACCTCTCAAACCACCTGCATGGTCAAGAGGCGAGGAAGGTATTAATTCAACACCCACGGTACAATATTGAAGTCTTGCTGAAGAGGACGAAGGTTGGGCGGGCAATTATCCATAGCCACTGGCCTAAAGTTGCAAGGACATTCACCATCACTGAAGGATCAATATTTGCCTTCCGCTTCTACAGTTTCCCAGATGAGATTCATCTGTCTATTTACCATGTATGATGCTACTTTCCAAAGGTTTTTTATGCTGCATGTGAAATTTGGAGTTGTTGTGTAATGGTGTAACTAAGTGCCGAAGCTATCTGATGTAATTCGATTATGAAATCCTGGTTGCTTTTATATGGATATGAAATATCTGGCATGTTTTATAAGAAATATCAGTTTCATTAGTACATGGATTATCAATAATAGGCTAATTACACTCCTTATTGGGGTTTTCTTGTAACATCCCAAAATTCTATATTTTGGAATGTTATAAACAAATAGATAGATTTGACCGATTGTTTGATTGATTGTCTGAAAGTGAGTGAATTCAAAACTTTTGAAAGTTAAATGAGAGGGAATAAAAGGACTTTCCTAAACATTCATATTTGCTTTTTGATCTCCGTGAATTCAAATTCTTTCCAAATACAAAACCCTTGAGTGAAGATGATATGACTTCTTCCATTTAAAAATGAAAAGGGTGTTTGAAAAATATTTGAATTCCATTGGGAAATATTTTCCAATTCAGAAACTTTATGCAACTCAATGATTTTCACGAGAGAAGATAAAATGACTTCTTCAAATTATGAAATATGAGTTGGGAGTTTCAAAGGATCAATTTCATGTCCTTTTGGAATTAATTTTCAATTTAGATTTATTTGAGTTTTATTCAAATTATTTTTCTCCAAAAATAAAATATATGGAAATTAGGGTAACATGATTCCCTACATTAGAAAATTGGAGAAAAATTAATTTGAAATCATTTTGTTATTTTTAAAATGATTTTTGTTGAATTTTAATAGACCAGTAGCACTCTTTGAATTATTAGAATTTGTGTGGATTTTATTTGAATTTATAAAAATGTTCATCGTGTAGAAAATCTTTTTCTGAAAATTTTGATATATTATATGCATATATAATATTTCTGTTTATTTTGTTTTACTTTAGATTGTGCTGATAAATGTTTAAAAAAACTTCGCCAACTGGGCCGGCCCAGCTAGCCAGCCAGGCCGCGGCCCAGCTCCACCTTCCCCGACCTCCCGCAGGAGACCGAGCCCCGCACGCGACTGCGCCGCCATGACCGCCGTCTCCGCCGCGGATTCCTTGCGCCACCTCTTCCTAGCCCCTCTCCCACGCCTCCCGAGGCCACCCCGCCATAAATACCGGAGCCCCGGGCCCGTTTCTCTCCTCCTCCCCGCGTTCGCCGCGCCCCGCCGCATCTTGCCGCCGCCGGCGCCTCGCTGCTCACTGCTCCTCGCCGCCACCGCTGCTCCACCACCGCGTCGCCGTTGCTCCACCACCGCTCCGCCCCTTGCTTCGCCCCTCGCCTGCGCCGTCTCGCCTCGCTGCCGCCTCTGCTGCCTCGCCGCGCGCCGCCTCGCCTCTGCTGCTCACCGCCGGAGCCCCATGCCGCCTCGCCGGAGCTCGCCGGTCCGATCTGCCGCTGCCGCCGACCACTGCCGGTTTTCGGCGAAAAAAACGATCGAACCGGTAAGAACCGCCCGGTCCGGTTTTTTTTAGGTTTTCGTTTTAGTAGTCGGTTTTTCTTTTAAAAACCCCGATTAGTATATTTAGAGAACGCTCGCTGGTTTAGCCTCTGGAGCGAACGAGTTCATAGTTTAGGGTTCAAGAGTGAACGTTCGTAAATTAGTATTTTTCTTTTTCTGTTATTTCCGGCCAGGGACCTATATGTGAGGATTTTTCTCTACAGTTTAGTCCCTGAACTTCAAACAATCAATACTTTTCGCTCGTTAGTCCAAATCCAACGAAACCAATGCTCACATCTTCGTTATGATCTCCTCTATCCAGTAATCCAACGCAAACATGTTTTTGAAAAGTTTAAAATTTGAATTAGATCAGATTTGAATTCAAACTTCGTTTGATCAGAACTTGAGTTCCGCAACTCCGTTTGAGTTGATTCTTTTTGCAAATCGAAGCTCTTGACCTAAACATTCTAATAAGTCCAAATTCACATAATTTTGGTACCGTTAGAAATTGTTTTATGTTGCAAGAGTTATTTGCTTGGTTTTGATGTTTCCGAATCGCCTTCTTCGTTCTTTCTGATCTTTTGAGTGATTGCTTATGTGTGGTTACTATTGTTTGCTTACGATAGATTGACCGGAGTGTGACGAGTAGAACTATCAAGAGTTTTGAGTGCGAATCATCTTCACCAACATTGCAGGCAAGTTCACACTTTGATCATACTTTTTCTACAACCCAGTTTTATTGCATTAGATCAACTCTCACACATTGCATGATTAGGATCTAATTAAACTGTGGGATGGGAAGTAGATGAGGTAGTACCTATTACCTGTTTATTATCAAACTTTTTGGAGTTACTTCTACGTTTGCTCATTATGCCATGCTATGCTAGTAGACGTGGATTGGGTGAGTGATATCCATGACAGATGTGAGATTGAAAATGAAGGGTTTATCTAAGGTGGCAACCTAACACACATCTGGGTGGATTGAGGCACCTGGGGTTACCAGGACTTGCCTGTTTTCTTTGGACCGCCACCCAGGCTCAAAGGGATCATGAGACTATTCATACTAGAAACTTCCGTGTGCAGCCACAAGCCATTATGGGCTCTGGCATAGTTGAGTAAGTTGTGCGAACTCTTACGGGTAGACTAGAAGATGTAGGGGAAAGTAGGTGTACCGGTCTACCCACATGTAAGGTGCTAGCGCTTCTAAAAGACTGTGTCTCGGTCATCCGTCTTCTCAAACACCCTGTAGTGCGAGAAACCAAACAGAGGCGATCGAGTCTTGTGGGGAAAAGTGCGCAAACCTCTGCAGAGTGTATAAACTAATCATGATTAGCCGTGTCCCCGGTTATGGACATCTTGAGTATCTAGTTCTTGGATTATCCTGTTGATCTCATCACGTTACTTTAAATGAATATTGTTGGGTTTTAATGATGTTACTTAATTGGGATTGAGAATGCTGTCAACCATTCTCAATGTTTAACAACCACCATGATAGTAATTAATCTTATTCCTTTGCAGTAGGGAAAAATTGGCTTTACGCAAAAACATTATAACCATAGAGCTTTTCCACCAGCCATATATGCATATAGTGATAGCCATTGTTCATCATTTTCTCTATGGTGTGAATTTGCCAGTACATTCAATGTACTGACCCGTTTCAGGCTGCAACGTCTCATGTTGCAGGTTTCTTACGACGAGTAAGTGATACGTTAGGGTTACGATTCTACACTCAACTTTGCCGTTGGTGTTGATGGGAATCCACAACCTTGTTGCTTCCGCTATTTTGGATTTGAGGTAATAGTATTTACGTTACTTTTACATGTGATTTACCTCTGTTGTAAATCCTCGAGTACTGTGTGTGTCAGCATACCGATCCAGGGATGACACTTAAGCACAGAGACTTGACCCATTCGGGTCGGGTCGCTACATTTCTATTGCAAACGGTTACTCAGTAGGCGTGTTTGATCAACTAACAATCACACACGGCTTCCGGTAGCGAACTATTTGCGTTAGCCCACCTTGCACACACGTTTCCACACAAAGAACTGTGTGGGATGTACATACCTATGGAAATGATTTTCTGGGATTCACCATGTGGGATGTACATACCTACAAAAATGATTTCTGGGATTCACCGTGTGGGATGAACATACCTATGGAAATGATTTATGGGATTCAACGTGTGGGATGTACATACCTACGGAAATGATTTCTGGGATTCACCGTGTGGGATGTACATACCTACGGAAATGATTTATGGGATTCACTATGTGGGATGTAGATACCTACGGAAATGATTGGGTTTCCATGCCTCGCCCGATCGCACATGGCCCCAGCCTGGGTCCCACGAGGGCCTATCCCTAACGATTTCTGGGTCATGTGGGAAGGACCCCCCTATCGCCCACACTCACTTGGCGACGGTTCCAAATGTCATCGGAGAAAGGGGTTTTAAACCGTTTGTTTAGGACGTCGCTATACCAGTGCTAGGAAAGTGTTCCATGCCTTTCCTTAATGGAAATTGGAATATAATATTTCCTTCTTTCATGTCAATAATTGCACCAATCGTTCTAAGGAAAGGTCTACCAAGGATAATAGTACATGTAGGATTGCAATCTATATCAAGAACAAGGAAATCTACAGGCACATAATTCCTATTAGCAACAATAAGAACATCATTAATTCTTCCCATAGGTTTCTTAATGGTGGAATCCGCAAGATGCAAATTTAAAGAAAAATCATCAAATTCACGGAAACCTAGCACATCACATAAAGTTTTTGGAATCATGGAAACACTAACACCCATATCACATAAAGCATAGCACTCATGATCTTTAATCTTAATTTTAATAGTAGGTTCCCACTCATCATAAAGTTTATTAGGGATAGAAACTTCTAGATTAAGCTTTTCTTCATGAGATTGTATTAAAGCATCAACGATATGCTTAGTAAAAGCTTTATTTTGATAATAAGTATGAGGATAATTTAACATGGATTGCAACAAGGAAATACAATCTATCAAAGAGCAATTAACATAATTAAATTCCTTGAAATCCATAATAGTGGGTTCATTGCTATGTAAAGTTTTGACCTCTTGAATCCCACTTTTAGTAATTTTAGCATCAAGATCTAAAAACTCTGAATCATTGGGATGCCTTTTAACTAAAGTTGACTCATCTCCAATCCCATATTTATCAGGATTATTTAAATTCTCATTGACAACCCCGATAGGTCTTTCCATAACATCATTATTTATGATCTTAGAAATGATAGAGGGATTATCCAAGGTATTAAAACCCAGGAAACCTTAGCCCCTTTTGGTTCGGCCACAGTAACAGAAAGGCAAGCTTTAATCAAACTAGAGGACAACGAGAGGAGGCAAAGAAAAAGAGGTGAATAAAACAGCAAAGGTGAAGTGGGGGATAGGAAAACGAGAGGTAAATGGCAAATAATGTAATGCAAGGGATAAGAGTTTGTGATGGGTACTTGGTATGTCTTGACTTGAGCGTAGATCTTCCCGGCAACGGTGCTGGAAATCCTTCTTGCTACCGCTTGAGCATGCGTTGGTTTTCCCTTGATGAGGAAAGGGTGATGCACCAAAGTAGCGTAAGTATTTCCCTCAGTTTTTGAGAACCAAGGTATCAATCCAGTAGGAGACTACACGCAAATCGCCTTGTACCTACTCAAACAATTAAGAACCTTGCAACCAACATGATAAAGGGGTTGTCAATCCCTTCACGGCCACTTGCAAAAGTGAGATCTGATAAAGATAATAGGGTAAATATTTTTGGTATTTTTTTGTATAGATTGGAAAATAAATATTGCAAAATAAGTAGTAAACTAGAATTGTAGATTGGAAACTTATATGATATGAAGTAGACACGGGGGCCATAGGTTTCGCTAGTGGCTTCTCTCATGATAGCATATATAACAGTGGGTGAAAAAATTACTGCCGAGCAATTGACAGAAAAGTGCATAGTTATGAGAATATCTAAGCATGATCATGAACATAGGCATCACGTTCGTGTCAAGTAGACCGAAGTGATTCTGGATCTACTACTATTACTCCACAAGTCGACCGCTATCCAGCATGCATCTAGAGTATTAAGTTCATAAGAACAGAGTAACGCATTAGGCAAGATGACATGATATAGAGGGATAAACTCAACCAATATGATATAAACCCCATCTTTTTATCCTGGATGGAAACAATACAATACGTGCCTTGCTGCCCCTACTATCACTGGGAAAGGACACCGCAAGATTGAACCCAAAGCTAAGCACTTATCCCATTTCAAGAAAGATCAATCTAGTAGGACAAACTAAACCGCTAATTTGAAGAGACTTGCAAATATATCAAATCATGCATATCAGAAGTCAGAGAAGAACCAAATATTGTTCATAGATAATCTTGATCATAAACCCACAATTCATCGAATCTCGGCAAACACACCGCAAAAGAATTACATCGAATAGATCTCCAAGAACATCAAGGAGAACTTTGTATTGCGATCCAAAGAGAGAGAAGAAGCCATCTAGCTAATAACTATGGACCCGAAGGTCTGTGGTAAACTACTCACACATCATCGGAGAGGCTGTGGTGTTGATGTAGAAGCCCTCCGTGATCGAATCCCCCTCCAGCAGATCGCCGGAAAAGGCCCCAGATGGGATCTCACGGGTATAGAAGGTTGTGGCAGTGGAAAAGTGGTTTCGTGTCTCTCCTTGATGTTTTTAGGGTACAAGAGTATATATAGGTGAAAGAAATAGGTCGGTGGAGCTCTGTGGGGGCCCATGAGGGTGGGGGCACGCCTACCCCCCTGGGCGTGCCTCCCTGCCTCGTGGACACCCCACGACGTTCCAGACTTCCACTCCAAGTCTCCTGGATTGCGTTTGTTCCAAGAAAGATCCTCGCATTTCGTTCCGTTTGGATTCTGTTTGATATTCCTTTTCTACGAAACACTGAAATAGGCAAAAAAGAGCAACTGGCATTGGGCCTCCGGTTAATAGGTTAGTCCCAAAAATAATATAAAAGTGCATATTAAAGCCCATTACACATCCAAAGCAGATAATATAATAGCATGGAACAATCAAAAATTATAGATACGTTCGAGACATATCAGCAGACTGACGGCGGCCCTAGCAGGAGGGAGAGGAACCCTAAGCTTTTCTTTGGGGAGAAGGCATCTTGGAAAGTCTTACTACCTTGGACCTTTGCTAAGAGCATATCCAAGAGATGCGCTAGATACGCCAAGCGTTGTAAAACACGTCTATATAGCGGGTGCGCGACCGAAGGTAGCGCTCCAGTAGCCACGCTATAATCCTGTGTGTGGTAAACAAGGTTCAGCACGCTGGGGAAAACTGCATCGTGCGATGCGTATTTGGTGCGTCCGCTCATGCGCGCTGCAAAAGCTGTGCTGCTGCTCGTGGGGCCGCCGGATTGGGCATCATTATTTTGCGCTTTTGGTAAAGAAAAACATCAGCCCATCGCAAGGAGAACCCAATAAATTATATTTTTTAATAATATTGATGCGATGAAGAAAATCGCGAGATGATACTAATATGTAGGAACAAGAGCATGATGATGTCTCTAGTTTGGGTGAATTTGATGCTAATGAATTTTGCATGAAGGTATGTCACCCTCAAGTTGAGGATGATACTTATCATGATTCGCTAGGTATCTTATTTGAGATATCTAGTGTTGGCAATAATGACAAACTAGAGGAGGAAAATAATTTTGATTTATCTGTGCTAATGTCCAACTATGCTTCGTTGAACGATTCTCGTAAGCAAGGGACGGTATTGCAGCGTGCCAAATTATCCAATCCAAATGAAGTAACCAAGGTAAAAACTTAAAGTTTATATCTAAGTCTTTAAACCTTTTGTTGCTAAATTATAAGGAGACATGTTTACCCACTCGATGCACCAATTCTCGATTAGTTCTCCTTCCTAGTGCATCACTAGAGTCGGAATTGCGATGTCTGGTTGCAGATGGCTGAGCTATGGCACAAACCTTCAAAGAACTTCACATTGTCTATAAAACGTGTGTTGAGTGACGATCGCCTATGGCAAAGTTGAAGTCGTTTGCTCAGAGTTTAGGGAGGCAATGACGCCTTCTAGTGGGGAGTGATGAAGATGACGCATGCATGTTATCTCAACGAGGCCCTCTTTAGAGTCATGTGTGTGGGTATCCCATGTGTACCGCTTGACGATTGTGTTGGTTTTCGTCTGGTTTTACATAATTAACTTGACAACTCTCTAGGTTTCACCTGATTTTCCTAATTAACCGGGAAACTCTTTTCTTCTTAATGAATACATGAATCCTGCCATTTAAAAAATGGGTTCTAAAGCAGGCTGAGTGATAAGAGCATCTACAACCGTGGTTGCCTAATTTAGTGCCCAATACGCCCGCAAACCCGTCTGCTGGAAGTGACCAGACATACCCTATTCGTCCCACTCCACAACCACACCCTAATTTGTCTGCACCCAAATCCATAGAAACCCATGCAAACTATGTAGATCATTATAGAACATATGAACAAAGCAGTCCAACATAGATAGAACAAACATATCAATCTCACATAGATAGGAGCTTGTGGTCACGAGGACCCAGTGGCGCCTAGGAGAAGCAACTGTTGGCAGTCACTAGTGCAGAACCAGGATATAGCACCGGTTCGTAAGGCCCTTTAGTGTTGGTTCTGTAACCGGCACTAAAGGGTGGGGACTAAAGGTCCCCCCTTTAGTACCGATTCAGCACGAACCGCCACTAAAGGGCCACCACGTGGCACGAGCCAGCGCCGAGGGCGGGGAGACCTTTAGTACCAGTTTGTAACACCAACCGGTACTAAAAGGTTTGGGTGTTTTTGTTTTATTATTTATTTTTCCTTTAATTTTGTGGTTTCCATTTAATTTAGAGATTGTTTTTACATTATAATGAGTTATTAAATCAGTAGGTGAAATAATCGCAGATTAGTTTTAAGTTGATGGATCCTAAGTGACAAGTAATATGGATTAATTGATCACTTAGCTAGGATCCATCCAGTTGAAACTAATATCCGCGGTTCTTTCATAAATGATATATATAACTTCATCATCATCATCATCATCATCATATTAATATAAAAACTCTTGCATCATATCATCACCAACAACACTCTAGGTAATAATCATCATAGTCATTACCACTATTTAATCATCATAGTCATTACGCTACAACCACCAACACTAGCTTAAAAAAGAAACATTCACTTGTACCAGAAGCAAAGATATCATCGAGTATCAACATGGTCATGAGATTATAAGCATTCATAAGACCACAAAAGCAAATCACTTTGAGATAGATTAAGTTCAGGACGAAGAACACGGACATGAGAGGACAAGTACTAGGAGCTGGAACTAGCTAATCACTCCTGCTGCTCTCTCTCAGATAAAATAGCATAGAACATGTGTAGCTCTCCTTGATTCATCATATTGGAGCATGCAGATGAACCTGTCTCCTAATCGTGGGCTGCGCTTCTGATTGCTGCCCCCTAGTAATTCTCTGCGATCCTTCACAATTTTGCTCCATTCTTTCACTATTAAGCATTCCTCGGTTTTAGAAATCCTGAATGCACTCATGTGCGATGTAGGATGTCTTGGCCGTAAGCTAACCATTGACATGCGACCTTTAGTCCGATCCACTGAGGCACAACTATCATCGGGAGTCCCTGTTGAAGAACATCGTATAGTAACATACTTAGCAATGAAGTTTAGCTTAAAAATAATGTATGCAAAAGATGCACTGAGGACAAATAGTAAAAATCTTACCATCTTTCCTAAGTAGATGTGACCGTAGTTCAATACGAATACTATTGGTCGCACGTTTTGAGTACTAAGATTTTCAAATTCAGGAAAATAATTTCTCTTGACAGCATCAAGATCCTCAAGCCATGAAACATAATGACTTATCTCCTCGCAGTTTAGTTCAGCCCCGGGACAGTGGACGGTCCTGTCTACCAAGCGCCGGACATGTTTGCTTGAATGGAAATAAGCTGTCAATAGAAATTAGTTGTCAACTATTTTTGAATAAACAATATCGAAGACATAAATATGGTTGAGAAACTCACATAATGGTAGAACTGGAGGCGTCTGCACATCGACCCAAATGTCTCTATTACCTTCAATATCATCTTCCGGACGAATATCAAAGGTGATAACCATATCAGGCTCAAATGCATAAGCCTTGCATAGTGCTTGCCAAGTTTTGCATTCAAAATAGGTGTAGGTGTCTGCATTGTATAATTTGACGTCGAAAGCATAACCATGCTCGGTCTTCAAGTAAACTCTCTTTACCTCCATAGTTTTCTTAGGACTGAAACCTATCTTATCCAAGACAAAAATTCTTGCATGGCAGGGGATACGCTAGTAGAATAGTAAAAATTTAAAATTATAAGTTGAAGCAAATGAAGCATAAGTCATACTTAATTACGAAAAAAGACTTGTCGTTGTGACTTACTGTATCCACTTCGAAGGTCTCATCCAGCTTGATGCTGAAGCGCCTATCATCAACTAGGAAATTTCTGTCGCACAGGCGCGCTCGTCTTCGCAGTATTCACACATAACGAAATCATTTTCGTCGTCAGACGACATTTCCTATGTTCATAGTTAAAACATTAATTGATAAACACTTACTAGTTCTATTAATTCAACTAATTCAACTAGCTAGTTCTATTAATTCAACTAGTTCAATTCAACTAAGAACTTACTAAAATTAAACTAGTTCTATTAATTTTCTTACTAAAAATAAAGTAGCTAGTTCTATATATAGTAAAATTTAATTAGATGATAAATCTCATATACCTAAATTTAATATATCTAATTCATCTAACATTTGACATTAATATATCCAATTCATCTATAACTGAAAGTATAAAAAACTAACTCATCTAACATTCATATCTAGCTAATTCATCTAAGTCATCTAATTCATCTAACATTTGATATTAATATCTACCATATTTCTATCTAATTCATCTAACATTTGACATTAATTTCCAACATATATATATATATAATCATCTAACAATTGACATTAATCTAACATTTATATAACTAAAAGTATAAAAAACTAAAAAATAGAAAACAGAAAAATAATTAAGAAAAATATGTCTCTGTTTGTGTGTATTGTACATGTGTGTGTGTGAGGGCCACCGGCCATGGCGCGCGGCAGGGCCGGGGCATTCGTTTGATCTTACACAGCGGAGCGACGGCCGGCGATGTGAGGCGACGGGGGGCGGCGACGGGGAAGAGGGCCGGGGATGGGGACGGGCGCGCGCGGCAACGAGGGCGGGGACGGGCGCACGCTACGGGGACGTCGACGGAAACGGGGACGGGGACGGGCGCGGCGGCAACGGACGGGCATGACGAGGAAGAAGCAGATGAAGAAGAAACTAACTGAAACTTTCGTAAGTGCTATATATATATAGGAGGGGCTTTTAGTACCGGTTGAAGCCACAAACCGGTACTAAAGGTCAAATTTGGCCAGACCAAATGGCAGGAAGGGCACCCTTTTAGTACCGGGTGGTGGCCCCAACCGGCACTAAATACCCGCCCTTTAGTACCGGTTGGAGCCATGAATCGGTACTAAAGGGGGTGCGCTCCCATCCCACGGTGCACAAAGTTTATTTCCACCTCGCCAAGTGAAGGGCAGTCGCACTGGTTTATAAACCCAGCCGCGGCTGCTCCTTCGAGCTCCTCTCTAAAGCAGGCTTCTGGGCCTAACTTTGCCGCACTGCCCTGTGAGTCTGCTGGGCCTTATGGGCCCGCATCCACGCCCAAGGCCAAGCAGGCCCACTAGGCAGCGCGCAAATAAATTGTATATAGTTTTTTTCTTTTCTGCTTTATTTATTTTCCTTTATTTATTTCTGAGTTGTTTTTTGCTGTATTTAGAGTTTTGTTGTGAATATTTTTGCTTTAGGTACAAAAAATACAAACTTTCTATTAGTGCTAGTAGTTTTGAAATTTTAATAGTTTAAATTTGAATTATTTGAAATTTGTGTGAATCACTAGTTTGTGAATAACTTAACTTTAAAAATAGATTTGTCAGTGATTCTTTTTTCTTATGTTTAATATTAGTGTGTTCTATAATTATATTCAAATTGGCAGTACGTCTGTAGTTCATTTCTGAGTAGTTTTTTGTTGTAGTTCATTTGTAGTGCTTTTCACTTTCAGGGTTATTTAGCTCAAACAAATCAGTAAATGCATGAAAAATAGCAAATAAAGGCACAAAGGGTTGAAAGTTGACGACGTGGCTTTGAATGATGCATAATGAACGCACAAAAAGTATGGAGTTGTAATAAGTTAAAAAAATGAAGTGTCTTTTGTAACATATGAGTTTTCGTCTGAAACCCTGAGACTTCAAAAGAGATTGTCTAGTTTGTACACGAAGTGCATCCAGTTTTTGCCGTAACCCTCTCTACTTTTTTGCACATGCTATGTGGGTGACATGAAGATACCATGCCAAGTTTCAACCTTTTCAGAGTTCATTTGTAGTTCTTTTCAATTTCTGGGTCATTTAGCTACAAACAAATCAGTAAATGCATGAAAAATAGCAAATGAGGGCACAAAGAATTGAAAGTTGACGACGTGGCTTTGAATGCTGCGTAATGAACGCACAAAAAGTCTGGAGTTGTAATAAGTTCTAAAAAATGAAGTGCCGTTTGTAACAGATGAGTTTTCGTCCGAAACCCTGATACTTCGAAAGAGAGTGTCCAGTTTGTACACGAAGTGCATCCAGTTTTTGCCGTAACCCTCTCTACTTTTTTGCACATGCTATGTGGGTGATATGATGATACCATGCCAAGTTTCAACCTTTTCAGAGTTCATTTGTAGTGCTTTTCAATTTCAGGGTCATTTAGCTCAAAACAAATCTGTAAATGCATGAAAAATAGCAAATGATGTCAGAAAGGGTTGAAAGTTGATGACGTGGCTTTGAATGGTGCATACTGAACGCAAAAAAGTCTGGAGTTGTAATAAGTTTAAAAAATGAAGTGCCGGTGTAACAGATGAGTTTTCGTCCGAAACCCTGATACTTCGAAAGAGATTGTCCAGTTTGTACACGAAGTGCATCCAGTTTTTGCCGTAACCCTCTCTACTTTTTGCACATGCTATGTGGGTGAAATGATGATACCATGCCAAGTTTCAACCTTTTCAGAGTTCATTTGTAGTGCTTTTCAATTTCAGGGTCATTTAGCTCAAAACAAATCTGTAAATGCATGAAAAATAGCAAATGATGTCAGAAAGGGTTGAAAGTTGATGACGTGGCTTTGAATGGTGCATACTGAACGCAAAAAAGGTCTGGAGTTGTAATAAGTTTAAAAAATGAAGTGCCGCTTTGTAACAGATGAGTTTTCGTCCGAAACCCTGATACTTCGAAAGAGATTGTCCAGTTTGTACACGAAGTGCATCCAGTTTTTGCCGTAACCCTCTCTACTTTTTTGCACATGCTATGTGGGTGAAATGATGATACCATGCCAAGTTTCAACCTTTTCAGAGTTCATTTGTAGTGCTTTTCAATTTCAGGGTCATTTAGCTCAAAACAAATCAGTAAATGCATGAAAAATAGAAAATGATGTCAGAAAGGGTTGAAAGTTGATGACGTGGCTTTGAATGGTGCATACTGAACGCAAAAAAGTCTGGAGTTGTAATAAGTTTAAAAAATGAAGTGCCGGCCTTTGTAACAGATGAGTTTTCGTCCGAAACCCTGATACTTCGAAAGAGATTGTCCAGTTTGTACACGAAGTGCATCCAGTTTTTGCCGTAACCTCTCTACTTTTTTGCACATGCTATGTGGGTGAAATGATGATACCATGAAAAGTTTCAACCTTTTCAGAGTTCATTTGTAGTGTTTTTCAATTTCAGGGTCATTTAGCTTAAAACAAATCAGTAAATGCATGAAAAATAGCAAATGATGTCAGAAAGGGTTGAAAGTTGATGACGTGGCTTTGAATGGTGCATACTGAACGCAAAAAAAGTTTGGAGATGTAATAAGTTTAAAAAAATGAAGTGCCGGCCTTTGTAACAGATGAGTTTTCGTCCGAAACCCTGATACTTCGAAAGAGATTGTCCAGTTTGTACACGAAGTTCATCCAGTTTTTGCCGTAGACCTCTCTACTTTTTTGCACATGCTATGTGGGTGAAATGATGATACCATGACAAGTTTCAACCTTTTCAGAGTTCATTTGTAGTGCTTTTCAATTTCAGGGTCATTTAGCTCAAAACAAATCAGTAAATGCATGAAAAATAGCAAATGATGTCAGAAAGGGTTGAAAGTTGATGACGTGGCTTTGAATGGTGCATACTGAACGCAAAAAAGTCTGGAGTTGTAATAAATTTAAAAAAATGAAGTGCCGGCCTTTGTAACAGATGAGTTTTCGTCCGAACCCTGATACTTCGAAAGAGATTGTGCAGTTTGTACACGAAGTGCATCCAGTTTTTGCCGTAAACCTCTCTACTTTTTTGCACATGCTATGTGGGTGAAATGATGATACCATGACAAGTTTCAACCTTTTCAGAGTTCATTTGTAGTGCTTTTCAATTTCAGGGTCATTTAGCTCAAAACAAATCAGTAAATGCATGAAAAATAGCAAATGATGTCAGAAAGGGTTGAAAGTTGATGACGTGGCTTTGAATGGTGCATACTGAACGCAAAAAAGTCTGGAGTTGTAATAAATTTAAAAAAATGAAGTGCCGGCCTTTGTAACAGATGAGTTTTCGTCCGAACCCTGATACTTCGAAAGAGATTGTTCAGTTTGTACACGAAGTGCATCCAGTTTTTGCCGTAACCCTCTCTACTTTTTTGCATATGCTATGTGGGTGAAATGATGATACCATGACAAGTTTCAACCTTTTCAGAGTTCATTTGTGGTGCTTTTCAATTTCAGGGTCATTTAGCTCAAAACAAATCAGTAAATGCATGAAAAATAGCAAATGATGTCAGAAAGGGTTGAAAGTTGATGACGTGGCTTTGAATGGTGCATACTGACCGCAAAAAAGTCTGGAAAAATGAAGTGCCGGCCTTTGTAACAGATGAGTTTTCGTCCGAACCCTGATACTTCGAAAGAGATTGTCCAGTTTGTACACGAAGTGCATCCAGTTTTTGCCGTAACCCTCTCTACTTTTTTGCACATGCTATGTGGGTGAAATGATGATACCATGACAAGTTTCAACCTTTTCAGAGTTCATTTGTAGTGCTTTTCAATTTCAGGGTCATTTAGCTCAAAACAAATCAGTAAATGCATGAAAAATAGCAAATGATGTCAGAAAGGGTTGAAAGTTGATGACGTGGCTTTGAATGGTGCATACTGAACGCAAAAAAGTCTGGAGTTGTAATAAGTTTAAAAAATGAAGTGCCGGCCTTTGTAACAGATGAGTTTTCGTCCGAAACCCTGATACTTCGAAAGAGATTGTCCAGTTTGTACACGAAGTGCATCCAGTTTTTGCCGTAAACCTCTCTACTTTTTTGCACATGCTATGTGGGTGAAATGATGATACCATGACAAGTTTCAACCTTTTCAGAGTTCATTTGTAGTGCTTTTCAATTTCAGGGTCATTTAGCTCAAAACAAATCAGTAAATGCATGAAAAATAGCAAATGATGTCAGAAAGGGTTGAAAGTTGATGACGTGGCTTTGAATGGTGCATACTGAACGCAAAAAAGTCTGGAGTTGTAATAAGTTTAAAAAAATGAAGTGCCGGCCTTTGTAACAGATGAGTTTTCGTCCGAAACCCTGATACTTCGAAAGAGATTGTGCAGTTTGTACACGAAGTGCATCCAGTTTTTGCCGTAAACCTCTCTACTTTTTTGCACATGCTATGTGGGTGAAATGATGATACCATGACAAGTTTCAACCTTTTCAGAGTTCATTTGTAGTGCTTTTCAATTTCAGGGTCATTTAGCTCAAAACAAATCAGTAAATGCATGAAAAATAGCAAATGATGTCAGAAAGGGTTGAAAGTTGATGACGTGGCTTTGAATGGTGCATACTGAACGCAAAAAAGTCTGGAGTTGTAATAAATTTAAAAAAATGAAGTGCCGGCCTTTGTAACAGATGAGTTTTCGTCCGAAACCCTGATACTTCGAAAGAGATTGTCAGTTTGTACACGAAGTGCATCCAGTTTTTGCCGTAACCTCTCTACTTTTTTGCACATGCTATGTGGGTGAAATGATGATACCATGACAAGTTTCAACCTTTTCAGAGTTCATTTGTAGTGCTTTTCAATTTCAGGGTCATTTAGCTCAAAACAAATCAGTAAATGCATGAAAAATAGCAAATGATGTCAGAAAGGGTTGAAAGTTGATGACGTGGCTTTGAATGGTGCATACTGAACGCAAAAAAGTCTGGAGTTGTAATAAGTTTAAAAATGAAGTGCCGGCCTTTGTAACAGATGAGTTTTCGTCCGAAACCCTGATACTTCGAAAGAGATTGTCCAGTTTGTACACGAAGTGCATCCAGTTTTTGCCGTAACCCTCTCTACTTTTTTGCACATGCTATGTGGGTGAAATGATGATACCATGACAAGTTTCAACCTTTTCAGAGTTCATTTGTAGTGCTTTTCAATTTCAGGGTCATTTAGCTCAAAACAAATCAGTAAATGCATGAAAAATAGCAAATGATGTCAGAAAGGGTTGAAAGTTGATGACGTGGCTTTGAATGGTGCATACTGAACGCAAAAAAGTCTGGAGTTGTAATAAGTTTAAAAAATGAAGTGCCGGCCTTTGTAACAGATGAGTTTTCGTCCGAAACCCTGATACTTCGAAAGAGATTGTCCAGTTTGTACACGAAGTGCATCCAGTTTTTGCCGTAACCCTCTCTACTTTTTTGCACATGCTATGTGGGTGAAATGATGATACCATGACAAGTTTCAACCTTTTCAGAGTTCATTTGTAGTGCTTTTCAATTTCAGGGTCATTTAGCTCAAAACAAATCAGTAAATGCATGAAAAATAGCAAATGATGTCAGAAAGGGTTGAAAGTTGATGACGTGGCTTTGAATGGTGCATACTGAACGCAAAAAAGTTTGGAGATGTAATAAGTTTAAAAAATGAAGTGCCGGCCTTTGTAACAGATGAGTTTTCGTCCGAAACCCTGATACTTCGAAAGAGATTGTCCAGTTTGTACACGAAGTGCATCCAGTTTTTGCCGTAGACCTCTCTACTTTTTTGCACATGCTATGTGGGTGAAATGATGATACCATGAAAAGTTTCAACCTTTTCAGAGTTCATTTGTAGTGCTTTTCAATTTCAGGGTCATTTAGCTCAAAACAAATCAGTAAATGCATGAAAAATAGCAAATGATGTCAGAAAGGGTTGAAAGTTGATGACGTGGCTTTGAATGGTGCATACTGAACGCAAAAAAGTTGGAGTGTATAGTTAAAAAATGAAGTGCCGGCCTTTGTAACAGATGAGTTTTCGTCCGAACCCTGATACTTCGAAAGAGATTGTCCAGTTTGTACACGAAGTGCGTCCAGTTTTTGCCGTAACCCTCTCTACTTTTTTGCACATGCTATGTGGGTGAAATGATGATACCATGACAAGTTTCAACCTTTTCAGAGTTCATTTGTAGTGCTTTTCAATTTCAGGGTCATTTAGCTCAAAACAAATCAGTAAATGCATGAAAAATAGCAAATGATGTCAGAAAGGGTTGAAAGTTGATGACGTGGCTTTGAATGGTGCATACTGAACGCAAAAAAGTCTGGAGTTGTAATAAGTTTAAAAAATGAAGTGCCGGCCTTTGTAACAGATGAGTTTTCGTCCGAAACCCTGATACTTCGAAAGAGATTGTCCAGTTTGTACACGAAGTGCATCCAGTTTTTGCCGTAACCTCTCTACTTTTTTGCACATGCTATGTGGGTGAAATGATGATACCATGACAAGTTTCAACCTTTTCAGAGTTCATTTGTAGTGCTTTTCAATTTCAGGGTCATTTAGCTCAAAACAAATCAGTAAATGCATGAAAAATAGCAAATGATGTCAGAAAGGGTTGAAAGTTGATGACGTGGCTTTGAATGGTGCATACTGAACGCAAAAAAGTCTGGAGTTGTAATAAGTTTAAAAAATGAAGTGCCGGCCTTTGTAACAGATGAGTTTTCGTCCGAAACCCTGATACTTCGAAAGAGATTGTGCAGTTTGTACACGAAGTGCATCCAGTTTTTGCCGTAACCCTCTCTACTTTTTTGCATATGCTATGTGGGTGAAATGATGATACCATGACAAGTTTCAACCTTTTCAGAGTTCATTTGTAGTGCTTTTCAATTTCAGGGTCATTTAGCTCAAAACAAATCAGTAAATGCATGAAAAATAGCAAATGATGTCAGAAAGGGTTGAAAGTTGATGACGTGGCTTTGAATGGTGCATACTGAACGCAAAAAAGTCTGGATGTAAAAGTTAAAAATGAAGTGCCGGCCTTTGTAACAGATGAGTTTTCGTCCGAACCCTGATACTTCGAAAGAGATTGTGCAGTTTGTACACGAAGTGCGTCCAGTTTTTGCCGTAACCCTCTCTACTTTTTTGCACATGCTATGTGGGTGAAATGATGATACCATGACAAGTTTCAACCTTTTCAGAGTTCATTTGTAGTGCTTTTCAATTTCAGGGTCATTTAGCTCAAAACAAATCAGTAAATGCATGAAAAATAGCAAATGATGTCAGAAAGGGTTGAAAGTTGATGACGTGGCTTTGAATGGTGCATACTGAACGCAAAAAAGTTGGAGTTGTAATAAGTTTAAAAAATGAAGTGCCGGCCTTTGTAACAGATGAGTTTTCGTCCGAAACCCTGATACTTCGAAAGAGATTGTCCAGTTTGTACACGAAGTGCATCCAGTTTTTGCCGTAACCCTCTCTACTTTTTTGCACATGCTATGTGGGTGAAATGATGATACCATGACAAGTTTCAACCTTTTCAGAGTTCATTTGTAGTGCTTTTCAATTTCAGGGTCATTTAGCTCAAAACAAATCAGTAAATGCATGAAAAATAGCAAATGATGTCAGAAAGGGTTGAAAGTTGATGACGTGGCTTTGAATGGTGCATACTGAACGCAAAAAAGTCTGGAGTTGTAATAAGTTTAAAAAATGAAGTGCCGGCCTTTGTAACAGATGAGTTTTCGTCCGAAACCCTGATACTTCGAAAGAGATTGTCCAGTTTGTACACGAAGTGCATCCAGTTTTTGCCGTAACCTCTCTACTTTTTTGCACATGCTATGTGGGTGAAATGATGATACCATGAAAGTTTCAACCTTTTCAGAGTTCATTTGTAGTGCTTTTCAATTTCAGGGTCATTTAGCTCAAAACAAATCAGTAAATGCATGAAAAATAGCAAATGATGTCAGAAAGGGTTGAAAGTTGATGACGTGGCTTTGAATGGTGCATACTGAACGCAAAAAAGTTTGGAGTTGTAATAAGTTTAAAAAAATGAAGTGACGGCCTTTGTAACAGATGAGTTTTCGTCCGAAACCCTGATACTTCGAAAGAGATTGTGCAGTTTGTACACGAAGTGCATCCAGTTTTTGCCGTAACCTCTCTACTTTTTTGCACATGCTATGTGGGTGAAATGATGATACCATGACAAGTTTCAACCTTTTCAGAGTTCATTTGTAGTGCTTTTCAATTTCAGGGTCATTTAGCTCAAAACAAATCAGTAAATGCATGAAAAATAGCAAATGATGTCAGAAAGGGTTGAAAGTTGATGACGTGGCTTTGAATGGTGCATACTGAACGCAAAAAAAGTTTGGAGTTGTAATAAGTTTAAAAAAATGAAGTGCCGGCCTTTGTAACAGATGAGTTTTCGTCCGAAACCCTGATACTTCGAAAGAGATTGTGCAGTTTGTACACGAAGTGCATCCAGTTTTTGCCGTAACCTCTCTACTTTTTTGCACATGCTATGTGGGTGAAATGATGATACCATGACAAGTTTCAACCTTTTCAGAGTTCATTTGTAGTGCTTTTCAATTTCAGGGTCATTTAGCTCAAAACAAATCAGTAAATGCATGAAAAATAGCAAATGATGTCAGAAAGGGTTGAAAGTTGATGACGTGGCTTTGAATGGTGCATACTGAACGCAAAAAAGTCTGGAGTTGTAATAAATTTAAAAAATGAAGTGTCGGCCTTTGTAACAGATGAGTTTTCGTCCGAACCCTGATACTTCGAAAGAGATTGTCCAGTTTGTACACGAAGTGCATCCAGTTTTTGCCGTAACCCTCTCTACTTTTTTGCACATGCTATGTGGGTGAAATGATGATACCATGACAAGTTTCAACCTTTTCAGAGTTCATTTGTAGTGCTTTTCAATTTCAGGGTCATTTAGCTCAAAACAAATCAGTAAATGCATGAAAAATAGCAAATGATGTCAGAAAGGGTTGAAAGTTGATGACGTGGCTTTGAATGGTGCATACTGAACGCAAAAAAGTCTGGAGTGTAATAAGTTAAAAATGAAGTGCCGGCCTTTGTAACAGATGAGTTTTCGTCCGAAACCCTGATACTTCGAAAGAGATTGTGCAGTTTGTACACGAAGTGCATCCAGTTTTTGCCGTAACCCTCTCTACTTTTTTGCACATGCTATGTGGGTGAAATGATGATACCATGAAAAGTTTCAACCTTTTCAGAGTTCATTTGTAGTGCTTTTCAATTTCAGGGTCATTTAGCTTAAAACAAATCAGTAAATGCATGAAAAATAGCAAATGATGTCAGAAAGGGTTGAAAGTTGATGACGTGGCTTTGAATGGTGCATACTGAACGCAAAAAAGTCTGGAGTTGTAATAATTTAAAAAATGAAGTGCCGGCCTTTGTAACAGATGAGTTTTCGTCCGAACCCTGATACTTCGAAAGAGATTGTCCAGTTTGTACACGAAGTGCATCCAGTTTTTGCCGTAACCCTCTCTACTTTTTTGCACATGCTATGTGCGTGAAATGATGATACCATGACAAGTTTCAACCTTTTCAGAGTTCATTTGTAGTGCTTTTCAATTTCAGGGTCATTTAGCTCAAAACAAATCAGTAAATGCATGAAAAATAGCAAATGATGTCAGAAAGGGTTGAAAGTTGATGACGTGGCTTTGAATGGTGCATACTGAACGCAAAAAAGTCTGGAGTTGTAATAAGTTTAAAAAATGAAGTGCCGGCCTTTGTAACAGATGAGTTTTCGTCCGAAACCCTGATACTTCGAAAGAGATTGTCCAGTTTGTACACGAAGTGCATCCAGTTTTTGCCGTAACCTCTCTACTTTTTTGCACATGCTATGTGGGTGAAATGATGATACCATGACAAGTTTCAACCTTTTCAGAGTTCATTTGTAGTGCTTTTCAATTTCAGGGTCATTTAGCTCAAAACAAATCAGTAAATGCATGAAAAATAGCAAATGATGTCAGAAAGGGTTGAAAGTTGATGACGTGGCTTTGAATGGTGCATACTGAACGCAAAAAAGTCTGGAGTGTAATAAGTTTAAAAAATGAAGTGCCGGCCTTTGTAACAGATGAGTTTTCGTCCGAAACCCTGATACTTCGAAAGAGATTGTCCAGTTTGTACACGAAGTGCATCCAGTTTTTGCCGTAACCCTCTCTACTTTTTTGCACATGCTATGTGGGTGAAATGATGATACCATGACAAGTTTCAACCTTTTCAGAGTTCATTTGTAGTGCTTTTCAATTTCAGGGTCATTTAGCTCAAAACAAATCAGTAAATGCATGAAAAATAGCAAATGATGTCAGAAAGGGTTGAAAGTTGATGACGTGGCTTTGAATGGTGCATACTGAACGCAAAAAAGTCTGGAGTTGTAATAAGTTTAAAAAATGAAGTGCCGGCCTTTGTAACAGATGAGTTTTCGTCCGAAACCCTGATACTTCGAAAGAGATTGTGCAGTTTGTACACGAAGTGCATCCAGTTTTTGCCGTAACCTCTCTACTTTTTTGCACATGCTATGTGGGTG
Organism: Triticum aestivum; assembly: GCF_018294505.1. NCBI lineage: Eukaryota > Viridiplantae > Streptophyta > Magnoliopsida > Poales > Poaceae > Triticum > Triticum aestivum. Next base: position 62,117,145 of record NC_057800.1, on the reverse strand, counting down.
AAATGATGATACCATGACAAGTTTCAACCTTTTCAGAGTTCATTTGTAGTGCTTTTCAATTTCAGGGTCATTTAGCTCAAAACAAATCAGTAAATGCATGAAAAATAGCAAATGATGTCAGAAAGGGTTGAAAGTTGATGACGTGGCTTTGAATGGTGCATACTGAACGCAAAAAAGTTGGAGTTGTAATAAGTTTAAAAAATGAAGTGCCGGCCTTTGTAACAGATGAGTTTTCGTCCGAAACCCTGATACTTCGAAAGAGATTGTCCAGTTTGTACACGAAGTGCATCCAGTTTTTGCCGTAACCCTCTCTACTTTTTTGCACATGCTATGTGGGTGAAATGATGATACCATGACAAGTTTCAACCTTTTCAGAGTTCATTTGTAGTGCTTTTCAATTTCAGGGTCATTTAGCTCAAAACAAATCAGTAAATGCATGAAAAATAGCAAATGATGTCAGAAAGGGTTGAAAGTTGATGACGTGGCTTTGAATGGTGCATACTGAACGCAAAAAAGTCTGGAGTTGTAATAAGTTTAAAAAATGAAGTGCCGGCCTTTGTAACAGATGAGTTTTCGTCCGAAACCCTGATACTTCGAAAGAGATTGTGCAGTTTGTACACGAAGTGCATCCAGTTTTTGCCGTAAACCTCTCTACTTTTTTGCACATGCTATGTGGGTGAAATGATGATACCATGACAAGTTTCAACCTTTTCAGAGTTCATTTGTAGTGCTTTTCAATTTCAGGGTCATTTAGCTCAAAACAAATCAGTAAATGCATGAAAAATAGCAAATGATGTCAGAAAGGGTTGAAAGTTGATGACGTGGCTTTGAATGGTGCATACTGAACGCAAAAAAGTCTGGAGTGTAATAAGTTTAAAAAATGAAGTGCCGGCCTTTGTAACAGATGAGTTTTCGTCCGAAACCCTGATACTTCGAAAGAGATTGTGCAGTTTGTACACGAAGTGCATCCAGTTTTTGCCGTAAACCTCTCTACTTTTTTGCACATGCTATGTGGGTGAAATGATGATACCATGACAAGTTTCAACCTTTTCAGAGTTCATTTGTAGTGCTTTTCAATTTCAGGGTCATTTAGCTCAAAACAAATCAGTAAATGCATGAAAAATAGCAAATGATGTCAGAAAGGGTTGAAAGTTGATGACGTGGCTTTGAATGGTGCATACTGAACGCAAAAAAGTCTGGAGTTGTAATAAGTTTAAAAAAATGAAGTGCCGGCCTTTGTAACAGATGAGTTTTCGTCCGAAACCCTGATACTTCGAAAGAGATTGTCCAGTTTGTACACGAAGTGCATCCAGTTTTTGCCGTAACCCTCTCTACTTTTTTGCACATGCTATGTGGGTGAAATGATGATACCATGACAAGTTTCAACCTTTTCAGAGTTCATTTGTAGTGCTTTTCAATTTCAGGGTCATTTAGCTCAAAACAAATCAGTAAATGCATGAAAAATAGCAAATGATGTCAGAAAGGGTTGAAAGTTGATGACGTGGCTTTGAATGGTGCATACTGAACGCAAAAAAGTCTGGAGTTGTAATAAGTTTAAAAAAATGAAGTGCCGGCCTTTGTAACAGATGAGTTTTCGTCCGAAACCCTGATACTTCGAAAGAGATTGTCCAGTTTGTACACGAAGTGCATCCAGTTTTTGCCGTAACCCTCTCTACTTTTTTGCACATGCTATGTGGGTGAAATGATGATACCATGACAAGTTTCAACCTTTTCAGAGTTCATTTGTAGTGCTTTTCAATTTCAGGGTCATTTAGCTCAAAACAAATCAGTAAATGCATGAAAAATAGCAAATGATGTCAGAAAGGGTTGAAAGTTGATGACGTGGCTTTGAATGGTGCATACTGAACGCAAAAAAGTTTGGAGTGTAATAAGTTTAAAAAATGAAGTGCCGGCCTTTGTAACAGATGAGTTTTCGTCCGAAACCCTGATACTTCGAAAGAGATTGTGCAGTTTGTACACGAAGTGCATCCAGTTTTTGCCGTAACCTCTCTACTTTTTTGCACATGCTATGTGGGTGAAATGATGATACCATGACAAGTTTCAACCTTTTCAGAGTTCATTTGTAGTGCTTTTCAATTTCAGGGTCATTTAGCTCAAAACAAATCAGTAAATGCATGAAAAATAGCAAATGATGTCAGAAAGGGTTGAAAGTTGATGACGTGGCTTTGAATGGTGCATACTGAACGCAAAAAAGTCTGGAGTTGTAATAAGTTTAAAAAATGAAGTGCCGGCCTTTGTAACAGATGAGTTTTCGTCCGAAACCCTGATACTTCGAAAGAGATTGTCCAGTTTGTACACGAAGTGCATCCAGTTTTTGCCGTAACCCTCTCTACTTTTTTGCACATGCTATGTGGGTGAAATGATGATACCATGACAAGTTTCAACCTTTTCAGAGTTCATTTGTAGTGCTTTTCAATTTCAGGGTCATTTAGCTCAAAACAAATCAGTAAATGCATGAAAAATAGCAAATGATGTCAGAAAGGGTTGAAAGTTGATGACGTGGCTTTGAATGGTGCATACTGAACGCAAAAAAGTTGGATGTAAAGTTAAAAATGAAGTGCCGGCCTTTGTAACAGATGAGTTTTCGTCCGAAACCCTGATACTTCGAAAGAGATTGTGCAGTTTGTACACGAAGTGCATCCAGTTTTTGCCGTAACCCTCTCTACTTTTTTGCACATGCTATGTGGGTGAAATGATGATACCATGACAAGTTTCAACCTTTTCAGAGTTCATTTGTAGTGCTTTTCAATTTCAGGGTCATTTAGCTCAAAACAAATCAGTAAATGCATGAAAAATAGCAAATGATGTCAGAAAGGGTTGAAAGTTGATGACGTGGCTTTGAATGGTGCATACTGAACGCAAAAAAGTATGGAGTTGTAATAAGTTTAAAAAATGAAGTGCCGGCTTTGTAACAGATGAGTTTTCGTCCGAAACCCTGATACTTCGAAAGAGATTGTCCAGTTTGTACACGAAGTGCATCCAGTTTTTGCCGTAACCCTCTCTACTTTTTTGCACATGCTATGTGGGTGAATTAATGATACCATGCCAAGGTTTCAACCTTTTCAGAGTTCATTTGTAGTGCTTTTCAATTTTCAGGGTCATTTAGCTCAAAACAAATCAGTAAATGCATGAAAAATAGCAAATGATGTCAGATAGGGTTGAAAGTTGATGACGTGGCTTTGAATGGTGCATACTGAACGCAAAAAAGTCTAGAGTTGTAATAAGTTTAAAAAATGAAGTGCCGGCCTTTGTAACAGATGAGTTTTCGTCTGAAACCCTGATACTTCGAAAGAGATTGTCCAGTTTGTACACGAAGTGCATCCAGTTTTTGCCGTAACCTCTCTACTTTTTTGCACATGCTATGTGGGTGAAATGATGATACCATGACAAGTTTCAACCTTTTCAGAGTTCATTTGTAGTGCTTTTCAATTTCAGGGTCATTTAGCTCAAAACAAATCAGTAAATGCATGAAAAATAGCAAATGATGTCAGAAAGGGTTGAAAGTTGATGACGTGGCTTTGAATGGTGCATACTGAACGCAAAAAAGTCTGGAGTTGTAATAAGTTTAAAAAATGAAGTGCCGGCCTTTGTAACAGATGAGTTTTCGTCCGAAACCCTGATACTTCGAAAGAGATTGTCCAGTTTGTACACGAAGTGCATCCAGTTTTTGTCGTAACCCTCTCTACTTTTTTGCACATGCTATGTGGGTGAAATGATGATACCATGACAAGTTTCAACCTTTTCAGAGTTCATTTGTAGTGCTTTTCAATTTCAGGGTCATTTAGCTCAAAACAAATCAGTAAATGCATGAAAAATAGCAAATGATGTCAGAAAGGGTTGAAAGTTGATGACGTGGCTTTGAATGGTGCATACTGAACGCAAAAAAGTCTGGAGTTGTAATAAATTTAAAAAAATGAAGTGCCGGCCTTTGTAACAGATGAGTTTTCGTCCGAAACCCTGATACTTCGAAAGAGATTGTCCAGTTTGTACACGAAGTGCATCCAGTTTTTGCCGTAACCTCTCTACTTTTTTGCACATGCTATGTGGGTGAAATGATGATACCATGCAAGTTTCAACCTTTTCAGAGTTCATTTGTAGTGCTTTTCAATTTCAGGGTCATTTAGCTCAAAACAAATCAGTAAATGCATGAAAAATAGCAAATGATGTCAGAAAGGGTTGAAAGTTGATGACGTGGCTTTGAATGGTGCATACTGAACGCAAAAAAAGTCTGGAGTTGTAATAAGTTTAAAAAATGAAGTGCCGGCCTTGTAACAGATGAGTTTTCGTCCGAAACCCTGATACTTCGAAAGAGATTGTCCAGTTTGTACACGAAGTGCATCCAGTTTTTGCCGTAACCCTCTCTACTTTTTTGCACATGCTATGTGGGTGAAATGATGATACCATGACAAGTTTCAACCTTTTCAGAGTTCATTTGTAGTGCTTTTCAATTTCAGGGTCATTTAGCTCAAAACAAATCAGTAAATGCATGAAAAATAGCAAATGATGTCAGAAAGGGTTGAAAGTTGATGACGTGGCTTTGAATGGTGCATACTGAACGCAAAAAAGTCTGGAGTTAATAAGTTTAAAAAATGAAGTGCCGGCCTTTGTAACAGATGAGTTTTCGTCCGAACCCTGATACTTCGAAAGAGATTGTCCAGTTTGTACACGAAGTGCATCCAGTTTTTGCCGTAACCCTCTCTACTTTTTTGCACATGCTATGTGGGTGAAATGATGATACCATGCCAAGTTTCAACCTTTTCAGAGTTCATTTGTAGTGCTTTTCAATTTCAGGGTCAATTAGCTCAAAACAAATCTGTAAATTCATGAAAAATAGCAAATGACGTCAGAAAGGGTTGAAAGTTGATGACGTGGCTTTGAATGTTGCATACTGAATGCAAAAAAAGTCTGGAATTGTAATAAGTTTAAAAAATGAAGTGCCGGTGTAACAGATGAGTTTTCGTCTGAAACCCTGATACTTCGAAAGAGATTGTCCAGTTTTGTACACGAAGTGCATCCAGTTTTTGTCGTAACCCTCTCTACTTTTTTGTACATGCTACGTGGGTGAAATAATGATACCATCCGAAGTTTCAACCTTTTCAGAGTTCATTTCTAGTTCTTTTCAATTTCAGGGTCATTTAGCTCAAAACAAATCTGTAAATGCTTGAAAAATGGCAAATGATGTCAGAAAGGGTTGAAAGTTGATGACGTGGCTTTGCATGGTACATACAGAACGCAAAACAGTCTGGAGTTGTAATAAGTTTTAAAAAATGAAGTGCTGGTGTAATAGATGAGTTTTCGTCCAAAACCCTGATACTTCGAAAGAGATTGTCCAGATTTGTAGACGAAGTGCATCCAGTTTTTGTCGTAACCCTCTCTACTTTTTCGCACATGCTATGTGGGTGAAATGATGATACCATGCCAAGGTTCAACCTTTTCAGAGTTCATTTGTAGTTTTTCTCAATTTCAGGGTCATTTAGCTCAAAACAAATCTGTAAATGCATGAAAATAGCAAATGATGTCAGAAAGGGTTGAAAGTTGATGACGTGGCTTTGAATGGTGCATACTGAACGCAAAAAAGTCTGGAGTTGTAATAAGTTTAAAAAATGAAGTGCCGGCTTGTAACAGATGAGTTTTCGTCCAAAACCCTGATACTTCGAAAGAGATTGTCCAGTTTTGTACACGAAGTGCATCCAGTTTTTGCCGTAACCCTCTACTTTTTTCGCACATGCTATGTGGGTGAAATGATGATACCATGCCAAGTTTTAACCTTTTCAGAGCTCATTTGTAGTTCTTTTCAATTTAAGGGTCAATTAGCTCAAAACAAATCTGTAAATGCATGAAAAATAGCAAATGACGTCAGAAAGGGTTGAAAGTTGATGATGTGGCTTTGAATGGTGCATACTAAACGCAAAAAAGTCTGGAGTTGTAATAAGTTTAAAAAATGAAGTGCCGGTGTAACAGATGAGTTTTCGTCCGAAACCCTGATACTTCGAAAGAGATTGTCCAGTTTTGTACACGAAGTGGATCCAATTTTTGTCGTAACCCTCTCTACTATTTCGTACATGCTATGTGGGTGAAATAATGATACCATGCAAAGTTCCAACCTTTTCAGAGTTCATTTGTAGTTCTTTTCAATTTCAATGTCATTTAACTCAAAACAAATCTGTAAATGCTTGAAAAATGGCAAATGATGTCAGAAAGGGTTGAAAGTTGATGACGTGGCTTTGAATGGAACATACTGAACGCAAAACAGTCTGGAGTTGTAATAAGTTTTAAAAAATAAAGTGCTGGTGTAACAGATGAGTTTTCGTCCAAAACCCTGATACTTCGAAAGAGATTTTCCAGTTTTGTACACAAAGTGCATCCAATTTTTGTAGTAACCCTCTCTACTTTTTCGCACATGCTATGTCGGTGAAATAATGACATCATGCCAAGGTTCAACCTTTTCAGAGTTCATTTGTAGTTCTTCTCAATTTCAGGGTCATTTAGCTCAAAACAAATCTGTAAATGCATGAAAAATAGCAAATGATGTCAGAAAGGGTTGAAAGTTGATGACGTGGCTTTGAATGGTACATACTGAACGCAAAACAGTCTGGAGTTGTAATAAGTTTTAAAAAATGAAGTGCTGGTGTAACAGATGAGTTTTCGTCCAAAACCCTAATACTGCGAAAGAGATTGTGTAGTTTTATACACGAAGTGCATCCAATTTTTGCCATAACCTTCTCTACATTTTTGCACATTCTATGTGGGTGAAATGATGATACCATGCCTAGTTTCAACCTTTTCAGAGTTCATTTGTAGTGCTTTTTAATTTCAGGGTCATTTAGCTCAAAATAAATCTGTAAATGCATGAAAAATAGCAAATGATGTCATAAAGGGTTGAAAGTTGATGACGTGGCTTTGAATGGTGCATACTGAACGCAAAATAGTATGGAGTTGTAATAAGTTTAAAAAATGAAGTGCCGGTGTAACAGATGAGTTTTCGTCCAAAACCCTGATACTTCGAAAGAGATTGTCCAGTTTTGTACACGAAGTGCATCCAGTTTTTGTCGTAACCCTCTCTACTTTTTCGCACATGCTATGTCGGTCAATTAACGATACCATGCCAAGGTTCAACCTTTTTAGAGTGCATTTGTAGTGCTTTTCAATTTTTGGGTCATTTAGCTCAAAACAAATCTGTAAATGCATGAAAAATAGCAAATGATGTCAGAAAGGCTTGAAAGTTGATGACGTGGATTTGAATGGTGCATACTGAATGCAAAATAGTCTGGAGTTGTAATAAGTTTAAAAAATGAAGTGCCGGTGTAATAGATGAGTTTTCGTCCAAAACCCTGATACTTCGAAAGAGATTGTCCAGTTTTGTACACGAAGTGCATCCAGTTTTTGCCGTAACCCTCTACTTTTTTTCGCACATGCTATGTGGGTGAAATGATAATACCATGCCAAGTTTTAACCTTTTTAGAGCTCATTTGTAGTTCTTTTCAATTTAAGGGTCAATTAGCTCAAAACAAATCTCTAAATGCATGAAAAATAGCAAATGACGTCAGAAAGGGTTGAAAGTTGATGATGTGGCTTTGAATGGTGCATACTGAACGCAAAAAAGTCTGGAGTTGTAATAAGTTTAAAAAATGAAGTGCCGGTGTAACAGATGAGTTTTCGTCCGAAACCCTGATACATCGAAAGAGATAGTCCAGTTTTGTACACGAAGTGGATCCGATTTTTGTCGTAACCCTCTCTACTATTTCGTACATTCTATGTGGGTGAAATAATGATACCATGCCAAGTTTCAACCTTTTCAGAGTTCATTTGTAGTTCTTTTCAATTTCAGGGTCATTTAGCTCAAAACAAATCTGTAAATGCTTGAAAAATGGCAAATGATGTCAGAAAGGGTTGAAAGTTGATGACGTGGCTTTGAATGGAACATACTGAACGCAAAACAGTCTGGAGTTGTAATAAGTTTTAAAAAATAAAGTGCTGGTGTAACAGATGAGTTTTCGTCCAAAACCCTGATACTTCGAAAGAGATTTTCCAGTTTTGTACACAAAGTGCATCCAATTTTTGTAGTAACCCTCTCTACTTTTTCGCACATGCTATGTCGGTGAAATAATGATACCATGCCAAGGTTCACCCTTTTCAGAGTTCATTTGTAGTTCTTCTCAATTTCAGGGTCATTTAGCTCAAAACAAATCTGTAAATGCATGAAAAATAGCAAATGATGTCAGAAAGGGTTGAAAGTTGATGACGTGGCTTTGAATGGTACATACTGAACGCAAAACAGTCTGGAGTTGTAATAAGTTTTAAAAAATGAAGTGTTGGTGTAATAGATGAGTTTTCGTCCAAAACCCTAATACTGCTAAAGAGATTGTGTAGTTTTATACACGAAGTGCATCCAATTTTTGCCATAACCCTCTCTACTTTTTTGCACATTCTATGTGGGTGAAATAATGATACCATGCCAAGTTTCAACCTTTTCAGAGTTCATTTGTAGTGCTTTTTAATTTCAGGGTCATTTAGCTCAAAATAAATCTGTAAATGCATGAAAAATAGCAAATGATGTCATAAAGGGTTGAAAGTTGATGACATGGCTTTGAATGGTGCATACTGAACGCAAAATAGTATGGAGTTGTAATAACTTTAAAAAATGAAGTGCCAATGTAACAGATGAGTTTTCGTCCAAAACCCTGATACTTCGTAAGAGATTGTCCAGATTTGTAGACGAAGTGCATCCAGTTTTTGTCGTAACCCTCTCTACTTTTTCGCACATGCTATGTCGGTGAATAAACGATACCATGGCAAGGTTCAACCTTTTCAGAGTTCATTTGTAGTTTTTCTCAATTTCAGGGTCATTTAGCTCAAAACAAATCTGTAAATGCATGAAAAATAGCAAATGATGCCAGAAAGGGTTGAAAGTTGATGACGTGGATTTGAATGGTGCATACTGAACGCAAAATAGTCTGGAGTTGTAATAAGTTTAAAAAATGAAGTGCCGGTGTAACAGATGAGTTTTCGTCCAAAACCCTGATACTTCGAAAGAGATTGTCCAGTTTTGTACACGAAGTGCATCCAGTTTTTGCCGTAACCCTCTACTTTTTATCGCACATGCTATGTGGGTGAAATGATGATACCATGCCAAGTTTTAACCTTTTCAGAGCTCATTTGTAGTTCTTTTCAATTTAAGGGTCAATTAGCTCAAAACAAATCTCTAAATGCATGAAAAATAGCAAATGACATCAGAAAGGGTTGAAAGTTGATGATGTGGCTTTGAATGGTGCATACTGAACGCAAAAAAGTCTGGAGCTGTAATAAGTTTAAAAAATGAAGTGTCGGTGTAACAGATGAGTTTTTGTCCGAAACCCTGATACTTCGAAAGAGATAGTCAAGTTTTGTACATGAAGTGGATCCAATTTTTGTCGTAACCCTCTCTACTATTTCGTACATGCTATGTGGGTGAAATAATGATACCATGCCAAGTTTCAACCTTTTCAGAGTTCATTTGTAGTTCTTTTCAATTTCAGGGTCATTTAGCTCAAAACAAATCTGTAAATGCTTGAAAAATGGCAAATGATGTCAGAAAGGGTTGAAAGTTGATGACGTGGCTTTGAATGGAACATACTGAACGCAAAACAGTCTGGAGTTGTAATAAGTTTAAAAAAATAAAGTGCTGGTGTAACAGATGAGTTTTCGTCCGAAACCCTGATACTTCGAAAGAGATTTTCCAGTTTTGTACACGAAGTGCATCCAATTTTTGTAGTAACCCTCTCTACTTTTTCGCACATGCTATGTCGGTGAAATAATGATACCATGCCAAGGTTCAACCTTTTCAGAGTTCATTTGTAGTTCTTCTCAATTTCATGGTCATTTAGCTCAAAACAAATCTGTAAATGCATGAAAAATAGCAAATGATGTCAGAAAGGGTTGAAAGTTGATGACGTGGATTTGAATGGTGCATATTGAATGTGTAATAAGTTTAAAAAATGAAGTGCTGGTGTAATAGATGACTTTTCATCCAAAACCCTAATACTTCGAAAGAGATTGTGCAGTTTTGTACACGAAGTGCATCCAATTTTTGCCGTAACCCACTCTACTTTTTCGCACATTCTATGTGGGTGAAATGATGATACCATGCCAAGTTTCAACCTTTTCAGAGTTCATTTGCAGTGCTTTTTAATTTTAGGGTCATTTAGCTCAAAACAGATATGTAAATGCATGAAAAATAGCAAATGATGTCAGAAAGGATTGAAAATTGATGACGTGGCTTTGAATGGTGCATACTGAACGCAAAAAATGTCTGGAGTTGTAATAAGTTTTAAAAAATGAAGTGCCGGTGTAACAGACAAGTTTTCGTCCGAAACCCTGATACTTCGAAAGAGATTGTCCAGTTTTGTACACGAAGTGCATCCAGTTTTTGCCGTAATCCTCTACTTTTTTCGCACATGCTATGTGGGTGAAATGATGATACCATGCCAAGTTTCAACCTTTTCAGAGCTCATTTGTAGTGCTTTTCAATTTCAGGGTCAATTAGCTCAAAACAAATCTGTAAATAAATGAAAAATATCAAATGACGTCAGAAAGGGTTGAAAGTTGATGACGTGGCTTTGAATGGTGCATACTGAACGCAAAAAAAGTCTGGAGTTGTAATAAGTTTAAAAAATGAAGTGCCGGTGTAACAGATGAGTTTTTGTCCGAAACCCTGATACTTCGAAAGAGATTGCCCAGTTTTTTACACGAAGTGCATCCAGTTTTTGTCGTAACCCTCTCTACTATTTCGTACATGCTATGTGGGGGAAATAATGATACCATGCCAAGTTTCAACATTTTCATAGTTCATTTGTAGTTCTTTTCAATTTTAGGGTCATTTAGCTCAAAACAAATCTGTAAATGCTTGAAAAACGGCAAATGATGTCAGAAAGGGTTGAAAGTTGATGACGTGGCTTTGAATGGTGCATACTGAACGCAAAACAGTCTAGAGTTGTAATAAGTTTTAAAAAATGAAGTGCTGGTGTAACAGATGTGTTTTCGTACAAAACCCTAATACTTCGAAAGAGATTGTGTATTTTTATACACGAAGTGAATCCAGTTTTTGCCGTAAGACTCTCTACTTTTTTTCACATTCTATGTGGGTGAAATGATGATACCATGCCAAGTTTCAACCTTTTCAGACTTCATTTGTAGTGGTTTTGAATTTCAGGGTCATTTAGCTCAAAATAAATCTGTAAATGCATGAAAGATAGCAAATGATGTCAGAAAGGGTTGAAAGTTGATGATGTGGCTTTGAATGGTGCATACTGAACGCAAAATAGTCTGGAGTTGTAATAAGTTTAAAAAATGAAGTGCCGGTGTAACAGATGAGTTTTCGTCCAAAACCCTGATACTTCGAAAGAGATTGTCCAGTTTTGTACACGAAGTGCATCCAGTTTTTGTCGTAACCCTCTCTACTTTTTTGCAGATGCTATGTCGATGAAATAATGATACCATGCCAAGGTTCGACCTTTTCCGAGTTCATTTGTAGTTCTTCTAAATTTCAGGGTCATTTAGCTCAAAACAAATCTGTAAATGCATGAAAAAGAGCAAATGATGTCAGAAAGGGTTGAAAGTCGATGACGTGGATTTGAATGGTGCATACTGAACACAAAATAGTCTGGAGTTGTAATAAGTTTAAAAAATGAAGTGTCGGTGTAACAGATGAGTTTTCGTCCAAAACCCTGATACTTCAAAAGAGATTGTCCAGTTTTGTACACGAAGTGCATCCAGTTTTTGCCGTAACCCTCTACTTTTTTTTGCACATGCTATGTGGGTGAAATGATGATACCATGCCAAGTTTCAACCTTTTCAGAGCTCATTTGTAGTGCTTTTCAATTTCAGGGTCAATTAGCTCAAAACAAATCTGTAAATGCATGAAAAATAGCAAATGACGTCAGAAAGGGTTGAAAGTTGATGACGTGGCTTTGAATGGTGCATACTGAACGCAAAAAAAGTCTAGAGTTGTAATAAGTTTAAAAAATGAAGTGCCGGTGTAACAGATGAGTTTTCGTCCGAAACCCTGATACTTCGAAAGAGATTGTCCAATTTTGTACACGAAGTGCATCCAGTTTTTGTCGTAACCCTCTCTACTTTTCCGTACATTCTATGTGGGTGAAATAATGATACCACACCAAGTTTCAACCTTTTCAGAGTTCATTTGTAGTTCTTTTCAATTTCAGGGTCATTTAGCTCAAAACAAATCTATAAATGCTTGAAAAATGGCAAATGATGTCAGAAAGGGTTGAAAGTTGATGACGTGGCTTTGAATGGTACATACTGAATGCAAAACAGTCTGGAGTTGTAATAAGTTTTAGAAAATGAAGTGCCGGTGTAACAGATGAGTTTTCGTCCAAAACCCTAATACTGCGAGAGAGATTGTGTAGTTTTATACACGAAGTGCATCCAATTTTTGGCGTAACCATCTCTACTTTTTTGCACATTCTATGTGGGTGAAATGGTGATACCATGCCAAGTTTCAACCTTTTCAGAGTTCATTTGTAGTGCTTTTTAATTTCAGGGTCATTTAGCTAAAAATAAATCTGTAAATGCATGAAAAATAGCAAATGATGTCATAAAGGGTTGAAAGTTGATGATGTGGCTTTGAATGGTGCATACTGAACGCAAAATAGTCTAGAGTTGTAATAAGTTTAAAAAATGAAGTGCCGGTGTAACAGATGAGTTTTCGCCCAAAACCCTGATTCTTCGAAAGAGATTGTCCAGTTTTGTACACGAAGTGCATCCAGTTTTTGTCGTAACCCTCTCTACTTTTTCGCACATGCTATGTGGGGGAAATAATGATACCATGCCAAGTTTCAACATTTTCATAGTTCATTTGTAGTTCTTTTCAATTTTAGGGTCATTTAGCTCAAAACAAATCTGTAAATGCTTGAAAAATGGCAAATGATGTCAGAAAGGGTTGAAAGTTGATTACGTGGCTTTGAATGGTGCATACTGAACGCAAAACAGTCTAGAGTTGTAATAAGTTTTAAAAAATGAAGTGCTGGTGTAACAGATGAGTTTTCGTCCAAAACCCTAATACTTCGAAAGAGATTGTGTATTTTTATACACGAAGTGCATCCAGTTTTTGCCGTAAGCCTCTCTACTTTTTTTCACATTCTATGTGGGTGAAATGATGATACCATGCCAAGTTTCAACCTTTTCAGAGTTCATTTGTAGTGGTTTTGAATTTCAGGGTCATTTAGCTCAAAATAAATCTGTAAATGCATGAAAAATAGCAAATGATGTCAGAAAGGGTTGAAAGTTGATGACGTGGCTTTGAATGGTGCATACTGAATGCAAAATAGTCTGGAGTTGTAATAAGTTTAAAAAATGAAGTGCCGGTGTAACAGATGAGTTTTCGTCCAAAACCCAGATACTTCGAAAGAGATTGTCCAGTTTTGTACATGAAGTGCATCCAGTTTTTGTCGTAACCCTCTCTACTCTTTTGCAGATGCTATGTCGGTGAAATAATGATACCATGCCAAGGTTCAACCTTTTCAGAGTTCATTTGTAGTTCTTCTCAATTTCAGGGTCATTTAGCTGAAAACAAATCTGTAAATGCATGAAAAATAGCAAATGATGTCAGAAAGGGTTGAAAGTCGATGACGTGGATTTGAATGGTGCATACTGAACACAAAATAGTCTGGAGTTGTAATAAGTTTAAAAAATGAAGTGCCAGTGTAACAGATGAGTTTTCTTCCAAAACCCTGATACTTCAAAAGAGATTGTCCAGTCTTGTACACGAAGTGCATCCAGTTTTTGCCGTAACCCTCTACTTTTTTTCGCACATGCTATGTGGGTGAAATGATGATACCATGCGAAGTTTCAACCTTTTCAGAGCTCATCTGTAGTGCTTTTCAATTTCAGGGTCAATTAGCTCAAAACAAATCTGTAAATGCATGAAAAATAGCAAATGACGTCAGAAAGGGTTGAAAGTTGATGACGTGGCTTTGAATGGTGCATACTGAACGCAAAAAAAGTCTGGAGTTGTAATAAGTTTAAAAAATGAAGTGCCGGTGTAACAGATGAGTTTTCGTCCGAAACCCTGATACTTCGAAAGAGATTGTCCAATTTTGTACACGAAGTGCATCCAGTTTTTGTCGTAACCCTCTCTACTTTTTCGTGCATTCTATGTGGGTGAAATAATGATACCACGCCAAGTTTCAACCTTTTCAGAGTTCATTTGTAGTTCTTTTCAATTTCAGGGTCATTTAGCTCAAAACAAATCTGTAAATGCTTGAAAAATGGCAAATCATGTCAGAAAGGGTTGAAAGTTGATGACGTGGCTTTGAATGGTACATACTGAATGCAAAACAGTCTGGAGTTGTAATAAGTTTTAGAAAAAGAAGTGCCGGTGTAACAGATGAGTTTTCGTCCAAAACACTAATACTGCGAAAGAGATTGTGTAGTTTTATACACGAAGTGCATCCAATTTTTGCCGTAACCATCTCTACTTTTTTGCACATTCTATGTGGGTGAAATGATGATACCATGACAAGTTTCAACCTTTTCAGAGTTCATTTGTAGTACTTTTTAATTTCAAGGTCATTTAGCTCAAAATAAATCTGTAAATGCATGAAAAATAGCAAATGATGTCATGAAGGGTTGAAAGTTGATGATGTGGCTTTGAACGGTGCATACTGAACGCAAAATAGTCTAGAGTTGTAATAAGTTTAAAAAATGAAGTGCCGGTGTAACAGATGAGTTTTCGCCCAAAACCCTGATACTTCGAAAGAGATTGTCCAGTTTTGTACACAAAGTGCATCCAGTTTTTGTCATAACCCTCTCTACTTTTTCGCACATGCTATGTCGGTGAAATAATGATACCATGCCAAGGTTCAACCTTTTCAGAGTTCATTTGTAGTTCTTCTCAATTTCAGGGTTATTTAGCTCAAAGCAAATCTGTAAATGCATGAAAAATAGCAAATGATGTCAGAAAGGGTTGAAAGTTGATGACGTGGATTTGAATGGTGCATACTAAACGCAAAATAGTCAGGAGTTGTAATAAGTTTAAAAAATGAAGTGCCGGTGTAACAGATGAGTTTTCGTCCAAAACCCTAATACTTCGAAAGAGATTGTGTAGTTTTGTACACGAAGTGCATCCAATTTTCGCCGTAACCCTCTACTTTTTTTTGCACATGCTATGTGGGTGAAATGATGATACCATGCCAAGTTTCAACCTTTTCAGAGCTCATTTGTAGTGCTTTTCAATTTCTGGGTTAATTAGCTGAAAACAAATCTGTAAATGCATGAAAAATAGCAAATGATGTCAGAAAGGGTTGAAAGTTGATGACGTGGCTTTGAATGGTGCATACTGAATGCAAAAAAAGTCTGGAGTTGTAATAAGTTTAAAAAATGAAGTGCCGGTGTAACAGATGAGTTTTCGTCCGAAACCCTGATACTTCGAAAGAGATTGTCCAGTTTTGTACACGAAGTGCATCCAGTTTTTGTCGTAACCCTCTCTACTTTTTCGTACATGCTATGTGGGTGAAATAATGATACCATGCGAAGTTTCAACCTTTTCAGAGTTCATTTCTAGTTCTTTTCAATTTCAGGGTCATTTAGCTCAAAACAAATCTGTAAATGCTTGAAAAATGGCAAATGATGTCAGAAAGGGTTGAAAGTTGATGACGTGGCTTTGAATGGTGCATACTGAACGCAAAACAGTCTGGAGTTGTAATAAGTTTAAAAAAATGAAGTGCTGGTGTAACAGATGAGTTTTCGTCCAAAACCCTAATACTGCGAAAGAGATTGTGTAGTTTTATACACGAAGTGCATCCAGTTTTTGCCGTAACCCTCTCTACTTTTTTGCACATTCTATGTGGGTGAAATGATGATACCATGCCAAGTTTCAACCTTTTCAGAGTTCATTTGTAGTGGTTTTTAATTTCAGGGTCATTTAGCTCAAAATAAATCTGTAAATGCATGAAAAATAGCAAATGATGTCAGAAAGGGTTGAAAGTTGATGACGTGGCTTTGTATGGTGCATACTGAACGCCAAATAGTCTGGAGTTGTAATAAGTTTAAAAAATGAAGTGCCGGTGTAACAGATGAGTTTTCGTCCAAAACCCTGATACTTCGAAAGAGGTCCAGTTTTGTACACGAAGTGCATCCAGTTTTTGTCGTAACCCTCTCTACTTTTTTGCACATGCTGTGTCGGTGAAATAATGATACCATGCCAAGGTTCAACCTTTTCAGAGTTCATTTGTAGTTCTTCTCAATTTCAGGGTCATTTAGCTCAAAACAAATCTGTAAATGCATGAAAAATAGCAAATGATGTCAGAAAGGGTTGAAAGTTGATGACATGGCTTTGAATGGTGCATATTGAATGCAAAAAAGTCTGGAGTTGTAATAAGTTTAAAAAATGAAGTGCTGGTGTAACAGATGAGTTTTCATCCAAAACCCTAATACTTCGAAAGAGATTGTGTAGTTTTGTACACGAAGTGCATCCAATTTTTTCTGTAACCCTCTCTACTTTTTCGCACATTATATGTGGGTGAAATGATGATACCATGCCAAGTTTCAACCTTTTCAGAGTTCATTTGTAGTGCTTTTTAATTTCAGGGTCATTTAGCTCAAAACAAATCTGTAAATGCATGAAAAATAACAAATGATGTCAGAAAGGATTGAAAATTGATGATGTGGCTTTGAATGGTGCATACTGAACGCAAAAAAAATCTGGAATTGTAATAAGTTTTAAAAAATGAAGTGCTGGTGTCGCTGGTACGTGTCGGTCCTAAACAAACGGTTTTTAACCCCTTTCCGCGACTGCATTCGGAACCGTCGCCAAGTGAGTGTGGGCGATAGGGGGGTCCTTCCCACACGACCCAGAAACCGTCGGGAATATGCCGTCCTGGCACACATGCTCGGCAAAAAGAGGTCGTGTGCGACCGGCGAGCACTCAAATACGTACAATAGTGCTAAAAAATACAATTATACAGGCGAAATCATTTACGGTCATAAGTACATCTCACACAGTCAGTCATGGCTAAACGTTTTCGTTCGTATATACATCCCACACAGTCACTCCAAGGAAAACGTTTGCACAAGATGGCGTAACGCAAACAATTTTCAAGAGAATGTCGTGTGTGATTGTTCATTGATCCAACACGGTTTATTCCTAGAAACTGTGTGCGTTGCCTGAGGTCATCACCCACAGTGTTTTCTCATTAACTGTTTGCAATAGGAAAACCCAATTAGCAAGCTAAGTGGCCAATTAGCAGGCTAATTGCCCTATTATTAATAATCCATTTACTAATCTAATTGACATTCATATTAAGAAAATAATATATTCCATTTCCATATTAAGGAAGCAGGATTTCATAATTGAAATACATCATAGTACAACATGATATAGCTCAGCACTCAGCCACCCCATTACACAACTGCACCAGCAGCAAGTTTCTCATGCAACCTCTAGAACCTTTCGAAATTAGCATCATAGATGGTACATAGAGAGATGCATCTCATCTGGAAAACTGCTGAAGCGGAAGGCGAATATTGAGCCTTCATTCATGTTGAAGGTCTTTGCAACTTTAGGACGGTGCCTGTGGATGATTGACCGTCCATCCTTTGACCTCTTCAGGAACACTTCAATATTGAACCGTGGGTGTTGTATGAAAACTTTCCTCGCTTCCTGACCATAGAGGTGGTTCGAGAGGTAATCATCAGTGAATCCTGAAAACAAGGATGTGCATAAATATCTTCTCTATATTGGAAATGGGGCAAAGGAATACAAAAAGGCAAGGTATAACAGTTAGTGCCATCTTGTAAACCTCAATGCTTCCCATTTTTTCCCTGCAACACATATAAGGTAGTTAGTCATCAGTTTAAGTAAGGGTCCCCATGCTATCAGTAAAATATGTTGATGAAAAATAAGCACATTGCAGATTCATCAGATTAATTCAAGCCACATGGAAAACCCATTTATCCAAACCAAGCATGATTAAGAATTAGGAAATATAGCACTTGTATATGTTTCTCATGTATTAAGTGCAGCCAAATTCGATTTATTCTTCACATGGTATACAATAAGAGAATGCAGCCACAGCAATTGAACATCACATTGCAGAATTGAACCAAACAGTTAACTAAACACCACAACAAATGAACCAAACAATAACTGAGCACCACATTGCACAATATAGCATAGTCCTAATAGAAGATCAGATAGTTAACCAAACCAAGCATGCTTAACAACTTGGAAATATAGCAATTGTATTTGTTTCTCATGTATTTAGTATAGTCAAATTCGATTTATTCCTCACATGGTATACAATAACAGAACAACCACAACAATTGAACATCGCATTGCAGAATTGAACCAAGCAGTTAACTAAACACCACAACAAGTGAACCAAGCCACAACAAATGAACCAAACAATTAACTAAACGCTAGTTGAACAATATAACATACTCCTAATAGAAGATCAGATAGTTAACCAAACCAAGCATGCTTAACAACTTGGAAATATTGCACCCTGAAGAATTGAACATCACATTTGCAGAATTGAACCAAGCAGTTAATTGAAGACCACATTGCATGAAATATAGAACATATACACTATAGCAGAAGATTGCATGGTAAAAGTAGATAGCACAATTCACTAGAATTTGTTAAGGAAAGGCAGTAGCTAGCAAACTGTACATGGGTCCTTATAGTGAGCTAATAAGACAAGCTACTCCTCATTGTCAGAGATATTGATGACGATTGGCTCCTTGGACATGGAAGAGGGCGAGGCCTCCACATCGTGAGTGCCCTCATTGTAGTGGTGAGTTGCCTGAGCCGTTCCGAGCACCAACCTGCTGGCTCTCGAGATGAGGTAAGCACATGCACACTGAGAAAACACCTCATAGTCTTCGTCGAAGGCACCGACGGTGGCCTCGAAAAAACGCCACGAACTGTCGTTTAAAGCAGCCAACCGCGTCGCGGCGTCGGTGTGCGAGGCGTTGATACGTCTCCAATGTATCTATAATTTTGGATTGTTCCATGCTATTATATTATCTGTTTTGGATGTTTAATGGGATTTAATATACCTTTTTATATTATTTTTGGGACTAACCTACTAAACAAAGGCCTAGTGCAAATTGATGTTTTTTTTGGCTATTTCAGTGTTTCACAAAAAAGGAATATCAAACGGAATCCAAATGGAATGAATACTTCGGGAGAGTTATTTTTGGAACAAACGTGATCCAGGAGACTTGGAATGGATGTCAAGAAAGAAGCGAGGAGGCCACAAGGCAGAAGGGCGCGCCTAGGGGGGTAGGTATGCCCCCACCCTCGTAGGCCCCTCTCAGCTCCACCGACGTACTTCTTCCTCCTATATATATACCCATATACCCCAAAAACATCGAGGAGCACCACAAAACCCTATTTCCACTGCCACAACCTTCTGTACCCATGTGATCCCATCTTGGGGCCTCTTCCAACGCTCCGTCGGAGGGGGAATCGATCATGGAGGGCTTCTACATCAAGACCATAGCCTGTTCGATGATGTGTGAGTAGTTTACCACAGACCTTCACGTCCATAGTTATTAGCTAGATGGCTTCTTCTCTCTCTTTGGATCTGAATACAAAGTTCTCCTTGATTCTCTTGGAGATCTATTCGATGTAATTCTTTTTGCGGTGTGTTTGTCGAGATCCGATGAATTGTGGGTTTAACATCAAGTTTATCTATGAACAATATTTGATTCTTCTCTAAAATCTTTTATGCATTATTTAATATCTTTGCAAGTCTCTTCGAATTATCAGTTTGGTTTGGCCTACTAGATTGATCTTTCTTACAATGGGAGAAGTGCTTAGCTTTGGGTTCAATCTTGGAGTGTCCTTTCCCAGTGACAGCAGGGGCAGCAAGGCACATATTGTATTGTTGCCATCAAGGATAAAAAGATGGGGTTTATATCATATTGCTTGAGTTTATCCTTCTACACATGTCATCTTGACTAATGCATTACTCTGTTCTTATGAACTTAATACTCTAGATGCATGCTAGAGAGCGGTCGATGTGTGGAGTAATAATAGTAGATGCAGAATCGTTTCGGTCTACTTATCGCAGACGTGATGCCTATATACATGATCATGCCTAGATATTCTCATAACTATGGGCTTTTCTATCAATTGCTCGACAGTAATTTGTTCACCTACTGTAGAATTTGCTATCTTGAGAGAAGCCACTAGTGAAACCTATGGCCCCCGGGTCTATCTTTCATCATATTATTTTCATATCTATCTACTATTTTTATCGTTGTTTATTTTGCAATCTTTACTTTCCAATCTACACCACAAAAATACCAAAAATATTTATATTATTATCTCTATCAGATCTCACTTTTGTAAGTGACCGTAAAGGGATTGACAACCACTTTATCGTGTTGGTTGCGAGGTTCTTGTTTGTTTGTGCAGGTACTAGGCGACTTGCGTGTTACGTCCTACTGGATTGATACCTTGGTTCTCAAAACTGACGAAAATACTTACGCTACTTTGCTGCATCACCCTTTCCTCTTCAAGGGAAACCAATGAATGCTCAAGAGGTAGCAGGCGTCAATGGTGGCCTCGATGGTGAGGTGCTCCTCCAAGATCTAAGGGTCGGCACGAATGGCAGCCATCGCGACCTCATTCGCGTGTGCGGCCGCGATTTGCTTCTCCGCTGCCAAATGATCCTTGAGGTCATGGCTATACTATGCGCACCACGGCTTAGGCCAGCACTTATTTCGTGGAGGGGTCTGTGATTTGGGTGGAATGTGTCATGCTCGCACCGGCGGTCGGGGCATGTGTGATGTGGAAGGAGGAGGAGGATGGGGGTCGGGTGTGGATTACCTGCCTGGATAGGCGAGGCCGAGTAGCGTGAAGGAGGGTCACTGGCAAAGAGGCGGCAGCGCTGCAAGCAAGGAGTGAAGGTTTCAACTTGGAAAGGAAGGCGGAAACAGGGGAAATATGGCTTTTCGTAAGGGGGAGGGGCGGGGAGGTAGATATTTCTGCGGAAGACGAAAATTTGGAATCGCTTCATCCAAAAAACTGGCGCGCAAGTGTCATTAGACATGGTCCCTTATTCAGAGCGGGCTGTGGACTGTAGCCATCGCACCTTTTCACGATGCTCAAAGATATTTTGTGTTGCATCTCACACGGTTGGTTATAATAAACTGTATGGGATCTACTTGATTTTTTGTCTTGATTTGAATTACATAATGGGGTCACAGCGGCCATGGACGGTGTTTGAATTGCTAGACCTTTTACCTGCAATGATCATAAAAGAATTGGAATTATCTAGGGTTCGTTTGGACATTTTTATGCATTAAGTGAGTGTTGGGGAACGTAGTAATTTCAAAAAATTTCCTACGCACACGCAAGATCATGGTGATGCATAGCAATGAGAGGGGAGAGTGTGATCTATGTACCCTCGTAGACCGACAGCGGAAGCGTTAGCACAACGCGGTTGATGTAGTCGTACGTCTTCACGGCCCGACCGATCAAGTACCGAAACTACGGCACCTCCGAGTTTTAGCACACGTTCAGCTCGATGACGATCCCTGGACTCCGATCCAGCAAAGTGTCGGGGAAGAGTTTTGTCAGCACGACGGCATGGTGATGATCTTGATGTACTACCGTCGCAGGGCTTCGCCTAAGCACCGCTACAATATTATCGAGGATTATGGTGGAAGGGGGCACCACACACGGCTAAGAATATGATCACGTGGATCAACTTGTTTGTCTAGAGGTGCCCCCTTGACCCCGTATATGAAGGAGCAAGGGGGTGCGGCCGGCCAGGAGGAGGGCGCGCCAGGAGGAGTCCTACTCCCACCGGTAGTAGGATTCCCCCCCCCCTTTCCTAGTTGGAATAGGATTCGGGAAGGGGAAAGACGAGAGAGAGAAGGAAGGGGGGCGCCGCCCCCCTCTCCTTGTCCTATTCGGACTAGGGGGGAGGGGCGCGTGGCCCAGCCCTGGCTACCTCTCCTCTCTTCCACTAAAGCCCACTAAGGTCCATATACCTCCCGGGGGGTTCCGGTAACCTCCCGGTACTCCGGTAAAATCCCGATTTCATCCGGAACACTTCCGATATCCAAATATAGGCTTCCAATATATCAATCTTTATGTCTCGACCATTTCGAGACTCCTCGTCATGTCCGTGATCACATCCGGGACTCCGAACAAACTTCGGTACATCAAAATGCATAAACTCATAATATAACTGTCATCGAAACCTTAAGCGTGCGGACCCTAGCTACGGGTTCGAGAACAATGTAGACATGACCGAGACATGTCTCCGGTCAATAACCAATAGCGGAACCTGGATGCTCATATTGGCTCCTACATATTCTATGAAGATCTTTATCGGTCAGACCGCATAACAACATACGTTGTTCCCTTTGTCATCGGTATGTTACTTGCCCGAGATTCGATCGTCGGTATCTCAATACCTAGTTCAATCTCGTTACCGGCAAGTCTCTTTACTCGTTTCGTAATACGTCATCTCGCAACTAACTCATTAGTTGTAATGCTTGCAAGGCTTATGGGATGTGCATTACCGAGAGGGCCCAGAGATACCTCTCTGACAATCGGAGTGACAAATCCTAATCTCGAAATACGCCAACCCAACATTCATCTTTGGAGACACCTGTAGAGATCCTTTATAATCACCTAGTTACGTTGTGACGTTTGGTAGCACACAAAGTGTTCCTCCGATAAACAGGAGTTGCATAATCTCATAGTCATAGGAACATGTAGAAGTCATGAAGAAAGCAATAGCAACATACTAAACGATCGGGTGCTAAGCTAATGGAATGGGTCATGCCAATCACATCATTCTCCTAATGATGTGATCCCATTAATCAAAATGACAACACATGTCTATGGTTAGGAAACATAACCATCTTCGATTAATGAGCTAGTCAAGTAGAGGCATACTAGTGACGTTTGGTTTGTCTATGTATTCACACAAGTATTATGTTTCCGGATAGTACAATTCTAGCATGAATAATAAACATTTATCATGATATAAGGAAATGAAATAATAACATTATTATTGCCTCTAGGGCATATTTCCTTCAGTCTCCCACTTGCACTAGATTCAATAATCTAGATTACAAAGTAATGATTCTAACACCCATGGAGCTTTGGTGCTGATCATGTTTTGCTCGTGGAAGAGGCTTAGTCAACGGGTCTGCTATATTTAGATCCGTATGTATCTTGCAAATCTCTATGTCTCCCACCTGGACTAGATCCCGCATGGAATTGAAGCGTCTCTTGATGTGCTTGGTTCTCTTGTGAAATATGGATTCCTTTGCCAAGGCAATTGCACCAGTATTGTCACAAAAGATTTCATTGGACCTGATGCACTAGGTATGACACCTAGATCGGATATGAACTCCTTCATCCAGACTCCTTCGTTTGCTGCTTCCGAAGCAGCTATGTACTTCGCTTCACATGTAGATCCCGCCACAACGCTTTGTTTAGAACTGCACCAACTGACAGCTCCACCGTTTAATGTAAACACGTATCCGGTTTGCGATTTAGAATCGTCCGGATCAGTGTCAAAGCTTGCATCAACGTAACCATTTACGATGAGCTCTTTGTCACCTCCATATATGAGAAACATATCCTTAGTCCTTTTCAGGTATTTCAGGATGTTCTTGACTGTTGTCCAGTGATCCACTCCTGGATTACTTTGGTACCTCCCTGCTAGACTTATAGCAAGACACACATCAGGTCTGGTACACAGCATTGCATACATGATAGAGCCTATGGCTGAAGCATAGGGAACATCTTTCATTTTCTCTCTATCTTCTGCATTGGTCGGACTTTGCGTCTTACTCAATTTCACACCTTGTAACACAGGCAAGAATCCTTTCTTTGCTTGATCCATTTT
This sequence comes from Triticum aestivum, assembly GCF_018294505.1. Taxonomy (NCBI): domain Eukaryota; kingdom Viridiplantae; phylum Streptophyta; class Magnoliopsida; order Poales; family Poaceae; genus Triticum; species Triticum aestivum. The sequence continues at coordinate 62,093,242 of NC_057800.1, read as the reverse complement.
GAACTTTTTCAAAACTTTGTCAAGGTATGTGCTTTGTGAAAGTCCAATTAAGCATCTCGATCTGTCTCTATAGATCTTGATGCCCAATATGTAGGCAGCTTCACCCAGGTCTTTCATCGAAAAACTTTTATTCAAGTATCCCTTTATGTTATCCAGAAATTCTATATCATTTCCGATTAGTAATATGTCATCTACATATAATATCAGAAATGCTACAGAGCTCCCACTCACTTTCTTGTAAATACAGGCTTCTCCAAAAGTTTGTATAAAACCAAATGCTTTGATCACACTATCAAAGCGTTTATTCCAACTCCGAGAGGCTTGCACCAGTCCATAAATGGACCGCTAGAGCTTGCACACTTTGTTAGCTCCCTTTGGATCGACAAAACCTTCCGGCTGCATCATATACAACTCTTCTTGTAGAAATCCATTCAGGAATGCAGTTTTGACATCCATTTGCCAAATTTCATAATCATAAAATGCGGCAATTGCTAACATGATTCGGACAGACTTAAGCATCACTACGGGTGAGAAGGTCTCATCGTAGTCAATCCCTTGAACTTGCTGAAAACCTTTTGCAACAAGTCGAGCTTTGTAGACAGTAATATTACCGTCAGCGTCAGTCTTCTTCTTGAAGATCCATTTATTCTCAATTGCTTGCCGATCATTGGGCAAGTCAACCAAAGTCCATACTTTGTTCTCATACATGGATCCCATCTCAGATTTCATGGCTTCAAGCCATTTTGCGGAATCTGGGCTCACCTTGGCTTCTTCATAGTTCGTAGGTACATCATGATCTAGTAGCATGACTTCCAGAACAGGATTACCGTACCACTCTGGCGCGGATCTTACTCTGGTTGATCTATGAGGTTCAGTAGTATCTTGTTCTGAAGTTTCATGATCATTATCATTAGCTTCCTCACTAATTGGTGTAGGTGTCACAGAAACAGGTTTCTGTGATGTACTACTTTCCAATAAGGGAGCAGGCACAGTTACCTCGTCAAGTTCTACTTTCCTCCCACTCACTTCTTTCGAGAGAAACTCCTTCTCCAGAAAGTTTCCGAATTTAGCAACAAAAGTCTTGCCTTCGGATCTGTGATAGAAGGTGTATCCAATAGTTTCCTTTGGATACCCTATGAAGACACATTTCTCCGATTTGGGTTCGAGCTTATCAGGTTGAAGCTTTTTTACATATCGCAGCCCCAAACTTTCAGAAACGACAACTTTGGTTTCTTGCCAAACCACAGTTCATATGGCGTCATCTCAACGGATTTTGATGGTGCACTATTTAACGTGAATGCGGCCGTCTCTAGAGCATATCCCCAAAACAATAGCGGTAAATCAGTAAGAGACATCATAGATCGCACCATATCTAGTAAAGTATGATTACGACGTTCGGACACACCATTACGTTGTGGTGTTCCGGGTGGCGTGAGTTGCGAAACTATTCCACATTGTTTCAAATGTACACCAAACTCGTAACTCAAATATTCTCCTCCACGATCAGATCATAGGAATTTTATTTTCTTGTTACGATGATTTTCAACCTCAGTCTAAAATTCTTTGAACTTTTCAAACGTTTCAGACTTATGTTTCATTAAGTAGATATACCCATATCTGCTTAAGTCATCTGTGAAGGTGAGAAAATAACGATATCCGCCACGAGCCTCAACATTCATCGGACCACATACATCTGTATGTATGATTTCCAACAAATCTGTTGCTCTCTCCATAGTACCGGAGAACAGTGTTTTCGTCATCTTACCCATAAGGCACGGTTCGCAAGTACCAAGTGATTCATAATCAAGTGGTTCCAAAAGCCCATCAGTATGGAGTTTCTTCATGCGCTTTACACCGATATGACCCAAACAGCAGTGCCACAAATAAGTTGCACTATCATTATCAACTCTGCATCTTTTAGCTTCAACATTATGAATATGTGTGTCACTACTATCGAGATTTAATAAGAATAGACCACTCTTTAATGGTGCATGACCATAAAAGATATTACTCATATAAATAGAACAACCATTATTCTCTGATTTAAATGAATAACCGTCTCGCATCAAACAAGATCCAGATATAATGTTCATGCTTAACGCTGGCACCATATAACAATTATTTAGGTCTAATACTAATCCTGAAGGTAGATGTAGAGGTAGCGTGCCGACTGCGATCACATCGACTTTGGAACCATTTCCCACGCGCATCATCACCTCGTCCTTAGCCAATCTTCGCTTAATCTGTAGTCCCTGTTTCGAGTTGCAAATATTAGCAACAGAACCAGTATCAAATACCCAGGTGCTACTGCGAGCATTAGTAAGGTACACATCAATAACATGTATATCACATATACCTTTGTTCACCTTGCCATCCTTCTTATCCGCCAAATACTTTGGGTAGTTCCGCTTCCAGTGACCAGTCTACTTGCAGTAGAAGCACTCAGTTTCAGGCTTAGGTCCAGGTTTGGGTTTCTTCTCTTGAGTAGCAACTTGCTTGCTGTTCTTTTTGAAGTTCCCCTTCTTCTTTCCTTTGCCCTTTTTCTTGAAACTAGTGGTCTTGTTGACCATCAACACTTGATGCTCCTTCTTGATTTCTACCTCTGCAGCTTTCAGCATTGCAAAGAGCTTAGGAATAGTCTTATTCATCCCTTGCATATTATAGTTCATCACAAAGATTAACTCCCAATTGAATCAAGTGATTATTATACCCAGACATTTTGAGTATATGCTCACTGACAGAACTGTTCTCCTCCATCTTGCAGCTATAGAACTTATTGGAGACTTCATATCTCTCAATCCGGGCATTTGCTTGAAATATTAACTTCAACTCCTGGAACATCTCATATGCTCCATGACGTTCAAAACGTCGTTGAAGTCCCGATTCTAAGCCGTAAAGCATGGCACACTGAACTATCGAGTAGTCATCAGCTTTGCTCTGCCAGACGTTCATAACATCTGGTGTTGCTCCAGCAGCAGGCCTGGCACCCAGCGGTGCTTCTAGGTCGTAATTCTTCTATGAAGCAATGAGGATAATCCTCAAGTTACGGACCCAGTCCGTGTAATTGCTACCATCATCTTTCAACTTTGCTTTCTCAAGGAACGCATTAAAATTCAACGGAACAACAGCACGGGCCATCTATCTACAATCAAACATAAATAAGCAAGATACTATCAGGTACTAAGTTCATGATAAATTTAGGTTCAATTAATCATATTACTTAAGAACTCCCACTTAGATAGACATCCCTCTAATCTTCTAAGTGATTACGTGATCCAAATCAACTAAACCATGTCCGATCATCACGTGAGATGGAGTAGTTTCATTGGTGAACATTGCTATGTTGATCATATCTACTATATGATTCACGCTCGACCTTTCGGTCTCTGTGTTCCGAGGCCATATCTGTATATGCTTGGCTCGTCAAGTACGTATAACCTGAGTATTCTGCGTGTGCAACTGTTTTGCACCCGTTGTATTTGAACGTAGAGCCTATCACACCCGATCATCATGTGGTGTCTCAGCACGAAGAACTTTCGCAACGGTGCATACTCAGGGAGAACACTTCTTGATAATTAGTGAGAGATCATCTTAAAATGCTACCGTCAATCAAAGCAAGATAAGATGCATAAAAGATAAACATCACATGCAATCAATATAAGTGATATGATATGGCCATCATCATCTTGTGCTTGTGATCTCCATCTCCGAAGCACCGTCATGATCACCATCGTCACCGACGCGACAACTTGATCTCCATCGTAGTATCGTTGTCGTCTCGCCAATCTTATGCTTCTACGACTATCGCTACCGCTTAGTGATAAAGTAAAGCATTACAGTGCGCTTGCATTGCATACAATAAAGCGACAACCATATGGCTCCTGCCAGTTGCCGATAACTCGGTTACAAAAACATGATCATCTCATACAATAAAATTTAGCATCATGTCTTCACCATATCACATCACAACATGCCCTGCAAAAACAAGTTAGACGTCCTCTACTTTGTTGTTGCAAGTTTTACGTGGCTGCTACGGGCTTAAGCAAGAACCAACCTTACCTACGCATCAAAACCACAACAATAGTTTGTCAAGTTGGTGCTGTTTTAACCTTCGCAAGGACCGGGCGTAGCCACACTTGGTTCAACTAAAGTTGGAGAAACTGTCACCCGCTAGCCACCTTTGTGCAAAGCACGTCGGGAGAACCGGTCTCGCGTAAGCGTACGCGTAATGTCGGTCCGGGCCGCTTCGTCCAACAATACCGCCAAACCAAAGTATGACATGCTGGTAAGCAGTATGACTTATATCGCCCACAACTCACTTGTGTTCTACTCGTGCATATAACATCAACACATAAAACCTTGGCTCGGATTCCACTGTTGGGGAACGTAGTAATTTCAAAAAGTTTCCTACGCACACGCAAGATCATGGTGATGCATAGCAACAAGAGGGGAGAGTGTGATCTACGTACCCTCCTAGACCAACAGCGGAAGCGTTAGCACAACGCGGTTGATGTAGTCGTACATCTTCACGGCCCGACCGATCAAGTACTGAAACTACGGCACCTCCGAGTTTTAGCACACATTCAGCTCGATGACGATCCCCGGACTCCGATCCAGCAAAGTGTCGGGGAAGAGTTCCGTCAGCATGACAGCGTGGTGACAATCTTGATTTACTACCGTCGCAGGGCTTCGCCTAAGCACCGCTACAATATTATCAAGGATTATGGTGGAAGGGGGCACCGCACACGGCTAAGAATATGATCACGTGGATCAACTTGTTTGTCTAGAGGTGCCCCCTTGCCCCCGTATATAAAGGAGCAAGGGGGGGGGGGTGCGGCCGGCCAGGAGGAGGGCGCGCCAGGAGGAGTCCTACTCCCACCGGGAGTAGGATTCCCCCCTTTCCTAGTTGGAATAGGATTCGGGAAGGAGAAAGAGGAGAGAGAGAGAAGGAAGGGGGGGCGCCGCCCCCCTCTCCTTGTCCTATTTGGACTAGGGGGGAGGGGCGCGCGGCTCAGCCCTGGCCACCTCTCCTCTCTTCCACTAAAGCCCACTAAGGTCCATATACCTCCCGGGGGGTTCCGCTAACCTCTCGGTACTCCGGTAAAATCCCGATTTCATCCGGAACACTTCCGATATCCAAATATAGGCTTCCAATATATCAATCTTTATGTCTCGACCATTTTGAGACTCCTCGTCATGTCCGTGATCACATCCGGGACTCCGAACAAACTTCGGTACATCAAAATGCATAAACTCATAATATAACTGCATTGAAATCTTAAGCGTGCGGACCCTACGGGTTCGAGAACAATGTAGACATGACCGAGACACGTCTCCGGTCAATAACCAATAGCGGAACCTGGATGCTCATATTGGCTCCTACATATTCTACGAAGATCTTTATCGGTCAGACCGCATAACAACATACGTTATTCCCTTTGTCATCGGTATGTTACTTGCCCGAGATTCGATCGTCGGTATCTCAATACCTAGTTCAATCTCGTTACCGGCAAGTCTCTTTACTCGTTTCGTAATACATCATCTCGCAACTAACTCATTAGTTGTAATGCTTGCATGGCTTATGTGATGTGCATTACCGAGAGGGCCCAGAGATACCTCTCTAACAATCAGAGTGACAAATCCTAATCTCGAAATACGCCAACCCAACATTCATCTTTGGAGACACCTGTAGAGATCCTTTATAATCACCCAGTTACGTTGTGACGTTTGGTAGCACACAAAGTGTTCCTCCTATAAATAGGAGTTGCATAATCTCATAGTCATAGGAACATGTATAAGTCATGAAGAAAGCAATAGCAACATACTAAATGATCGGGTGCTAAGCTAATGGAATGGGTCATGTCAATCACATCATTCTCCTAATGATGTGATCCCATTAATCAAAATGACAACACATGTCTATGGTTAGGAAACATAACCATCTTCGATTAATGAGCTAGTCAAGTAGAGGCATACTAGTGACGTTTGGTTTGTCTATGTATTCACACAAGTATTATGTTTCCGGATAATACAATTCTAGCATGAATAATAAACATTTATCATGATATAAGGAAATGAAATAATAACATTATAATTGCCTCTAGGGCATATTTCCTTCAGTGAGTTTTGAATGCATTTATGACCATGATTCAAATTCGAACTACATGCACATGCTCCAGTGCATATAAATTGGTTGAAAATCAAATCTTTGTCCTTGGGTGTATGCTTAGGTCCCATGCAAGAAATGAGAATGAATGTCAAACACCCTGCCACCGTCACTCGGCCGCAAACATTGAGATACCTGGTTTTTAAATTCTAGTAAATCCAAAACTCGTCTGAAATTCATGAAAGTTGGCATGTTATCATGGAGCGGCATCAACATGGCGTGGTAAAGTTTTTGTCCCATTTGGGGCACGTTTGGGTATATGCTTCTAACAAATCAGATCTTCTCACAACAAGCATGATGGTTTCGGTAAGGAACACCCCAACTTTGGGGACGAAATGATATCCATTGCCTCTAATTGCTTTCAATTTTTCTCGTGTCAACATAGAACAACAGGAGTGTTGTGTTATTTTTTGTGATTTTTGGGGTTCGTTTGGACATTTTTATGAATTAAGTGAGTTTTCAATGCATTTATGTGCATAATTCAAATTTGGACTACATGCACATGCTCCGGTGCATATAAATTGGTTGAAAAATCAAATATTTTGTCCTTGGGTGCATGCTTAAGTCCCATGCAAGAAATGGGAATGAATGTCAAACACCCTGCCGCCGTCACTCAGCCGCAAACATAGAGATACCTGGTTTTTAAATTATAGTAAATCCAAAACTCGTCTGAAATTCATGAAACTTGGCATGCTATCATTGAGCGGCATCAACATGATGTGGTAAAGTTTTTGTCCCATTTGGGGCAGGTTTGGGTCTATGTTTCTCACAAACCAGAGCTTCTCACAACAAGCATGATGGTTTCGGTAGGGAACGCCCCAACTTTGGGGGCGAAACGATATTCATGCCTCTTATTTCTTTCAAAAAATTTCTCGTGTCAAAATAGAACAACAGGAGTGTTGTGTTATTTTTTGTGATTTTTTGGGGTTCGTTTGGTCATTTTTATGCATTAAGTGAGTTTTTCAATGCATATATATGCATAATTCAAATTTGAACTACATGCACATGCTTCGGTGCATATAAATTGGTTGAAAATCAAATCTTTTGCCCTTGGGTGCATGCGTAGTTCCCATGCAAGAAATGGGAATGAATGTCAAACACCGTGCCACCGTCACTCGGCCGCAAACATTGAGATACCGGGTGTTTAAATTCTAGTAAATCCAAAACTCGTCTGAAATTCATGAAATTTGGCATGCTATCGTGGAGCGGCATAAACATGGTGTGGTCAAGTTTTTGTCCCATTTGGGGTAGGTTTGGTTATATGCTTCTCACAAGCCAGAGCTTCTCACAACAAGCATGATGGTTTCGGTAGGGAACGCCCCAACTTTTGGGGCAAAACGACATCCATTGCCTCTTATTGCTTTCAATTTTTTTCTCGTGTCAACATAGAACAATAGGAGTGTTGTGTTATTTTCGTAATTTTTTGGGATTTGTTTGGACATTTTTATGCATTAAGTGAGTTTTCAATGCATTTATGTGCATAATTCAAATTTGAACTACATGCACATCCTCCAGTGCATATAAATTGGTTGAAAAATCAAATCTTTCTCCTTGGGTGCATGCTTTGGTCCCATGCAAGAAATGGGAATGAATGTCAAACACCCTGCCACCGTCACTCGGCCGCAAACATTGAGATACCTGGTTTTTAAATTCTAGTAAATACAAAACTCGTCTGAAATTCATGAAAATTGGCATGCTATCATGGAGCGGCATCAACATGTCGTGGTAAAGTTTTTGTCCCATTTGGGGCAAGTTTGGGTATATGCTTCTCACAACAAGCATGATGGTTTCGGTAGGGAACCCCCCAACTTTGGGGGCGAAACGATATCCATTGCCTCTTATTGCTTTCAAATTTTTTTCTCGTGTCAACATAGAACAACAGGAGTGTTGTGTTATTTTGTGTGATTTTTTAGGGTTCGTTTGGACATGTTTATGCATTAAGTGAGTTTTCAATGCATTTATGTGCATAATTCAAATTTGAACTACATGAACATGCTCCAGTGCATATAAATTGGTTGAAAATCAAATCTTTGTCCTTGTGTGCATGCTTAGGTCGCATGCAAGAAATGGGAATGAATGTCAAACATCCTGCCACCGTCACTCGGCCGCAAACATTGAGATACCCGGTTTTTAAATTCTAGTAAATCTAAAACTTGTTTGAAATTCATGAAACTTGGCGTGCTATCATGGAGCGGCATCAACATGTCATGGTAAAGTTTTAGTCCCATTTGGGGCAGGTTTGGGTATATGCTTCTCACAAACCAGAGCTTCTCACAACAAGCATGATGGTTTTAGATAGAACACCCATATGCAAAGTGAGAGCAGGATTTGTGCATCTCTTGAACACAAACGGTTCTTTTGGATAACCTGTGTGAACCACTTACAAACAATTTGGTGCAATTTGCATCTGCCATATTGGGTATGTTGCCATTTGTCAAACTAGAAAGATTGACATTTTTTGATCTAGTAACATTGCCATTTTCCAACCTTGTAACACTGCAATTTGTCAAAATATGAAGCTAAAAATTACTAGCAATATATAATTTTTGCAACTAAAATTCAGTAATTAAGCATAGATGGAGGCGAGGAGGCGTGTTCAGCCAGGCGTGCAGTGGGCGGCGCAGTACTATTTGATTTGACAGCGGGCGGCGCAGTTCCCGATACAGCTTTAATGTAGACGAGGGAGAGGGTAGCGGTTCTCGAAATGTTGAACGGCCCGTGATGCATCCTCCTTCAATTAGCATCGTGTGAATGCATGAGGGAAGTAATGGGAGGACCGGAAAAGAGGCAGCATGATGTGAATGCAACGCAGTTTGCACTCATATAAAGGCGACCCTCCATTACAATGCATCTACCACGTCATACGCACCTAAGCATTTGCCTAAGCACCTACACTAATAAGCGCAAAAGTGCCCACTCTAGACCCATGGCAGCGAGGAGCACGAGCAGCCAGCGGTTGTACCAGATGGTCCACGACACCGTCCTGCGGCATGGCACCGTGGGTCGTCTCCATATGGTGTTGGCGACCGGCTGGTGGATGGCCGCCGTCGATGCTAGCTATGACTCTCAGTTGGACCAGATGATCGTTCGCACCACTAACAGGTTCACCGTCGTCAAGAAGCTCGCGGACGACATCGCCGTACTCCTCCAGCACGCGCGCCCGGGATCCTCATTGCCTGCCACCCTAATCGGCCTCCATGGTTGGAACCTCTTTCAAGCACTGGTGGCCCTGCGACTGCCTGTCGATGCCACGAAGAATGTCCATCTAGAGGTCACACTCGCCGCAAGGCGCCTCCATTTGCAAGAAACCGCACTACAAAAAAAGACACATCCATGGCATTTTGGGCCGAACGAATTTTTTTTCTGTCATACATATGACACTTCTGTGACGATAATTGTGACAAAACCCGGTATCATCATAGATGTGGTGGGCTCCTACTTCTATGACAAAAAATCATGACAGAAAATGGGTTTTCATCCTGGGCGGGCCGGAGACGCAGCTGCATGACATTCTTTGGGCCGTCCATGACGGAAAAAACCGTGGTAGAAGCGAGGGCGAGGAAAATTTCGGGGAGTTCCCGGTTACGGTGGGAGGTCGGGGGCCGAGCGATGCACGTTTCTCTCGTACACGTACGCGCGTGTGTGCGAGGCGTTGGCTCTAACTGAACCCGAGCGAGGCGTTGGGCTCTAACTGAACCCGAGCATTGCACTGCAGGCTACACGTTACTGAACCCGAGCGATCGATCGATGGCTGTTAACTGAACCCAGTCGAGCGATTCCTTCGCTAGTGCTGCTAACTGAAGCCGATCGATGCTGCCTCTGGATGAACAGTGAGCGTTGCCGGGGGGTTGGATGAACAGTTCCCGATGGGGGTGAATGAACAGGACCCCGTGGTGTTCCCTCTAGACGAACAGGACCCCGATCGATCGAGCTAGTTGGGGCTAGATGAACAGGACCCTGTGGAGGGCTGGATGAACAGGACCACCCCGTGGAGGGCAGGATGAACAGTAGACGGTGGAGGGCAGGATGAACAGTAGCATGTGGAGGGGTGGTTGAACAGGAGCCTGTGGAGAGGGCTGGTTGAACAGTAGCCAGTGGAGTAGCGCATGGTGGAGGCTGGATGAACAGGAGCCCGTGGATGAACAGTCGCAGGTGGAGGCGGGAGGAGGTCGACGGTGGATGAAGAGTAGCTCATGGAGGCTGGAGGGGGTCGACAGTGGAGATGAACAGTATCCCGTGGAGTCCCGTTTTGCGGTACGCCACACCCCTCCTGATGAACAGGACCCCGTGGAGTCCCGTTTTGCGGTACGCCACACCCCTCCTGATGAACAGGACCCCCGTTTCGACCGTAGCGCTCCAACACAAGTCCATTTCGTCCGTTTTGCGGTACGCCACACCCCTCCCAATCAACAGGACCCCCGTTTCGACCGTAGGAGGTCCGTTTCCTCCATTTTGCGGTACGCCACACCCCTCCCGATGAACAGGATCCCGTTTCGAACGTGGCTGGTCGAACACAAGGACGTTTCCTCTGTTCTACGGTACGCCAGGCCTCGTTTCCATCGCCTGTTCCGTCCAAGCCCTCCCGCTGAACACGACGCATTCCGTTGCCTCCCCATGAACACGACTCATTCTGTTGCCTCCCCATGAACACGACGCATTCTGTTGCCTCCCCATGAACAGGACGACGACGCTCTTTCTCCGTTCCGACCCAGCCATGTACACGAGCCTTGGCCGTACGTATGCGCGAGTAGGCGTTCGAGACCCACCCGTATGTACACATACGTGGCTGTATTTTCTTTCTTGCACCCTGGCCGCTGTACGTACGTGTAAATGCTATATGCGTGCCTCTACTACGACACGTGTGCGCCTCTACTACGACACGTGCGCGCCTCTACATCGACCAGTATGTACGTACACGTTCGCGACCAGAATGACAACGCTACGTACGCTTCGACCAGGTGGGTCCCGACTGTCAGGCACTTCCTTGCCTGCGAAGATGTAGCTAGTGGGTCCCAGCAGTCAGGGGGCGAATCGTTTTTTCCTGGACGCACTTCCTTGCGTGCGAAGATGTAGCTGGTGGGTCCCAGCAGTTAGGGGGAAACATTTTTTTCGTGAAATACGATGGCTTGTCCGGTGGGTCCCGCTGTCAGGTGGAGGAATAATTAATTTGCACGTAATAAGGAGGCACTTCCTTGCTGCGGCCGTGGACCTAGCTGTCAGCCTCTCCACATACAGTCCATGTTCGATGGAAGCCGTTCCTTGACCACATTGACCACGCTGCGCCGAGAGCACCAGGGCGGTGGACGACGGCGAGGCCTAGGAAGGGGACGACATGGAGCCCGGGAAGACGCGGAAGTGGCTGCCCATGCGTAGAGGCATATGAGGGTTCACTGGTTCGTTGCGGTGTGAGGCTGCCATCGCCGCAGAATAACAGGGGGTGTGGGTGAGTAGAGGGATGGCCTGGCCAGTGGTGGGAGTAGTAGGGGCGGTGAGGCCTCCGCCGCATCACAACCGGCCACGGGAGGCAGGAGCACGAGGCACGACCGGTGCTTGTTTGGGCGACTGGAGCAAGAAGACCAAAGGTTGAAGAAGCACTAGGGCCGTTGGATGGACATCGTACGGTCACTGGAGCTAGAATCGTGCATATTGACTAAGTTGACAAAGCCCTCTTGTAACACCCCGGATGTAACTTTCCCAATTTGTACTCCAACTCTTGCCGTTTCCGGCGTTAAGTTATTTTATTTTCTCGGGTTCGGGTCTTTGTCTACGCGTGTTGTGGTCGTTGTCATGCATCTCATATGATGTCATCATGTGCATTGCTTTTGCATACGTGTTCGTCTCATGCATTCAAGCATTTTCCCCGTTGTCCGTTTTGCATTCCGGCCATTCGTTCTCCTCCGGTGGTCATTTCCAGCTTTCTTTCGTGTGTGGGGATTAAACATTCCGGATTGGACCGAGACTTGCCAAGCGGCCTTGGTTTACTACCGGTAGACCGCCTGTCAAGTTTTGTCCCATTTGGACTTCGTTTGATACTCCAACGGTTAACCAAGGGACCGAAAAGGCCTCGTGTGTGTTGCAGCCCAACACCCCTCCAATTTGGCCCAAAACCCACCTAAGCCTTCTCCATCATCTAAAGCGTTCGATCACGATCGCGTGGCTGAAAACCGCACCTCATTTGGACTCTCCTAGCTCCCTCTATGCCTATAAATAGGTCCTCCTCGAAAATCTCGGATCCCCCTCCCCGAAACCCTAAAAATTCGTCTCCGCGCGGCCGGACATTGTCCACACCGCACCGGACACACCGCCGCCGCCACTCCCACGCCGCCATGGGGCACAGCAGCCGTGCCGCCGCCGAGGCCCGTTCGGCCCAGGGCGGGCCCTCACCGCCGCCAACCGGGCCGCCGCCTCCTCAGCCGTGCCCCGCCGCCTCCTCAGCCGCACCCCGCCGCCTCCTTCTCCGCGCCGCCACCGAGCCGCCGCCGCCCCGGCATCCACCGGCCGCCACGCCACCGCGGGACCCCGCCGCCGCGAGCTGCTCGAAGCGCCGCCCCGCCGTGCCGCCTCCGCCGCCGTCCACGCCGTCCTCCTCCTCTCCCTCGACTCTGGCAGCCCCGACGAGCTCCGGCCGCCAAGAGCTCGCCGGTGAACCGTACCTCGCCGGGCTCCTCGGTTCGCGTGCTGGATCTGGATCTGGAAATTCGGAGGTTGACTTTTTCTCAGAAACCCTAATCCATATGCTCCTGTTCATGGCCTCATAACTTTGCATCCGTAGCTCCGATTCATGCATATAGCATATCAAAATTTTCATCTCAGAGAGTACATCATTTCATTCAATTGTATCACTTTCATTTGAGTTCATATTGATGCCCAAAATGCTGTTATAAGAGGGCTACTTGAGTTAATTGTCAGATCTGGTACTCCATTTAGGTTTTTGTCATTTTTGCCATGATTAATGTGTGCATGATATGCCCCTGAGTTCTACATATGTTTTGTTAAGGGTTTTGTCATCTTTACAGAGGTGCAATCCATGTATTTTTGTGATGTGTGTGGTGACTAGTGCAAGCTTGCAAAGTGGTGCACTTGGTAATTTTGTTTTCAGGGACTTAGCAATTCCACTAAGTCCTTGATCTGGTTATCTCATGATGCCATATGTTCATGTTGTTTCCTAGTGATCCGTGCCTCTTTTGAGGATGATCAGTAAGGATGTTTTGTTAATATTGTAGTGCTCTATCCATCCATGTCTTTGTTTGCAATTATGGAGCACCCTAGCTTGAGTCAATCGAGCTCTACTTTTGCTACTTTGTGAATCTGGGCAGATTGTCAACTTGTTTGCAATTTTGCCGATGATGTTGTAGTTGATCCGTGCATGCTATGTTATTGTTCTTGCCATGTCTAGATTGCATTTTGTTACTTGTTGATGGATGTATGCTTTTCTTGTCATGACTTGCACCATAGTGAGTGCATCGAGCTCGTAAACATGTCTACTTGAGTTATGTTTCAGCATGTGCCAGGTTTCACTAAGTCTGAAAATTGATTATGTTTTTGCTATGTTCACATGCTTGCAATTGTATTTTCTGATACCTTTTGGCTCAAGGTCACTAAGAGACTTTTGTTAAGATCTTTGAGTAGCTCCATGCCATGCTTTGTCTTGCCATGTTCAGGTCCTATAGCATGTAGTTTTGTTGCTCCGAAGAGTGCTATCTGATATGAGATTCCAGACAAGTGTTAATTTCACTAAGTCTGAGATCTGTTTGTCATATGCATTTTTGCCATGCTTGTTTGAACCTGTTAATGGATGAATTGGCCGTAGCTCAGTGCTAGACTTTTGTTAAGCATCTTGAATGCATCCCTGCCATGTATTTTGTTGTCATGTTTGGGTGCTGTAGCATGTTCATCTCACTGCATTTAGATGGCTACTTGCTGTAAATCGCAGACCGGTGTCATATTTGAATCGCTTGCCATTTCCAAATCGTAACTCCGATTCCGGTGATCTTTATATCGTTTTCAAGCGATTTCATCTCATTATTCTAGTGGCACACTCGGATTTCCATGTTGAGGCCAGGTTCATGCTTTTCCTGTCATATCTTGCATTTTGCATCCCGCATCGCATCCCGCATAGCATATCATCTTTGCATCATATTGTTTGATCCTTGCACGTGGTTGATTCTGTCCTTGTTGCTTGTTTGTCTTGTTTGGGTAGAGCCAGGAGACGAGTTCGCTAACGAGGAGCCTGTTGAGTTTGCTTTCGAGGATCCAGTCAACTCTGACAACTGTGCAGGCAAGATGATCATACCCTCGAAATCACTACTATCTTTGCTATGCTAGTTTGCTCACTCTTTTGCTATGCCAATGCTACAATGCCTACCATTTGCTTTCAAGCCTCCCAAATTGCCATGTCAAACCTCTAACCCACCATGTCCTAGCAAACCATTGATTGGCTATGTTACCGCTTTGCTCAGCCCCTCTTATAGCGTTGCTAGTTGCAGGTGAAGATTGAAGGTCGTTCTTTGTTGGAACATTTATTACTTGTTGGGATATCATTATATTGCCATGTTATCTTAATGCATCTATATACTTGGTAAAGGGTGGAAGGCTCGGCCTCTCGCCTAGTGTTTTGTTCCACTCTTGCCGCCCTAGTTTCCGTCATATTGGTGTTATGTTCCCGGATTTTGCGTTCCTTACGCGGTTGGGTTACAATGGGAACCCCTTGATAGTTCGCCTTGATTAAAGCTTTTCCAGCAATGCCCAACCTTGGTTTTACCATTCGCCACCTAGCCTTTTCTTTCCCTTGGGTTCTGCAGACTCAAGGGTCATCTTATTTTACCCCCCCGGGCCAGTGCTCCTCTGAGTGTTGGTCCAACTGAGCGATGTCCGGGGCTACCAGGGGCAACTCTGGGCCGGCCTACCCGATGTCTGGCTCATCTGAGTGTGCCTTGAGAACGAGATATGTGCAGCTCCTATCGGGGTTTGTCGGCACATTCGGGCGGTGTTGCTGGTCTTGTTTTAACCTGTCGAAGTGTCTTGAATAACCGAGATATCGAGTCTGATCGGAACATCTTGGGAGGAGGTCTATTCCTTCGTTGATCGTGAGAGCTTGTCATGGGCTAAGATGGGACTCCCCTGTAGGGATTTGAATTTTCGAAAGCCGTGCCCGCGGTTATGGGCAGATGGGAATTTGTTAATGTCCGGTTGTAGATAACTTGAACCTTAACTTAATTAAAATGAATCAACTGAGTGTGTTACCGTGATGGCCTCTTCTCGGCGGAGTCCAGGAAGCGGACACGGTGTTGGAGTAATGTTTTCATAGGTTGCTCTCTAGTTTCTCGCTCGCGCTTTGCCTTCTCTTCTTGCTCTCTTTTGCGAACAGGATAGCCACCATATTTGCTAGTCGCTTGCTGCAGCTCCACATATATTTACCTTGCCTCACCTATAAGCTTAAATAGTCTTGAACGCGAGGGTGCGAGATTGCTGAGTCCCTGTGGCTCACAGATTACTATTACACCAGATGCAGGGCCTGATGATTCCACTCTAGGAGACGCGCTTGAGCTCAAGTGGGAGTTCGACGAAGACTCTCAACGTTACTATGTTTCCTTTCCTGATGATTAGTAGTGGTGCCCAGTTTAGGGTGATTGGGACCGTGTCGCATGTTGGGTTCTCTTTTATTTTGGCGCCGTAGTCGGGCCATGAGTGTTTGGTTGATGTAATGTTATTTATGTACTTGATTGACGTGGCGAGTGTAAGCCAACTATGTTATTCTCCCCTTTCATATTTATATTACATGGGATGTTGTGAAGATTGCCTAACTTGCGACATATGCCTTCAATGTGATTATGCCTCTAAGTCGTGCCTCGACACGTGGGAGATATAGTCGCATCAAGGGTGTTACAAGTTGGTAATCAGAGCCTTCCCCGACCTTAGGATCCCCATTGCGTGATCGTTATTAGCGGCCGAGTTGTGTCTAGAAAAATGTTTTGAGTCATTAGGAATTATATATCGGAGAGTTTAGGAATTCTTTTTACTTCCCAGTCTCCTCATCGCTCTGGTAAGGCATCCTGACGTAGAGTTTTGACTCTTGTCTTCTCAAATTTCACTAAAAAAAAATTTAGGATCACGCGGGTATCTTGGAATCGTTCCGATGGTTTTATGATGAGAACATTGTCTTGGTGCCTCCTGTCAGGGGTTTAGTGGAAGTGTCCCGGGGAGTTGAGCTCTGAGGTGTTGTCATCATAATTTTATCATTGCAGTTCTGGAATACCCGAGTTTAGTACGCCGACATCGAAAATCTCTTTTATGCAGTTCGTTGGTGAGATAACCTCGACGCCACCCAGTACTGGGGCGGGAGTTCGGGAGTATCGCCATAACTTGTATAACAGATGCTTTTCGAAGGTTGAGGTAGATGGTTTCCGAAGGTTTCTTGGTTATGTGTTGAAGGATGGATACAGCTGGATGTAGGATTTGCTAGTTTGGGTGAGATATTATGCTTCCCCTGTATCCCCAACACCTGATTGCATAACCGGAAAGGTTCAGGAGTTTCATAGGTGGGAATTCTTGTAGCTCTAGTTCTTCTTCCACGGATATTGGTTTGAGACTGAGATTTCTTACCGATTATTCGTTCTTCATCCGTACCTTGTTGATTTATTTCTCTATCTCAATTCTACGTGGCTTCTCAACTTGTGGATATGTGACCATTTCAAGAGGAATGCATTCGTTCATTTTGTTCGGATGTGAAGACTATATGTTGCAATTTTCATTCCGTTGGATTCAGCTTCAATATTTGTCTGTCAATGTGCTAATGGTGGTCAACCTTTTCAGGATGGCTCCTCCAACGCGCACGACTCCGAATCCTGATCCGCCACCACCTCCACCTCCTCCAGAGGCATGGCAAGCTGTGATGGCCGCAACCAATGCAAACACACAGTTGATCATGCAAATTCTTCAAGAGCGCAATCAAGGCAACCAAAGGAATCAAGGCAACAATCAGAATCACTTTGCTACACTCAACCAGTTCCTTGCTAACGGGCCAAAGACTTTCAGCAATTGTGTTGAGGCAACCGATGCTGACGATTGGCTTGTGGATCTGTGCAAGCATTTCGAGTGCAGTAACGTCAGGCCTGAGGACTTTATCAAGTTCGCTTCCTTCCAACTCAAAGATCAAGCTGCAGAATGGTTCCAGCAGTACAAGGATTCCAGAGGTGGACGTGTTATCACTTGGGATGATTTCCGTCGAGATTTCTGAGCTCATCATATTCCTCAGAGCCTGGTTGAAAGCAAGCGTGAGGAATTCCGCAATCTGAAGCAAGGCTCTTTGTCTGTCTATGACTACAACAAGTTGTTCCAGAAGCTCGCCCGCTTTGCCAAGCAGGACGTCCCTGATGAGAAGAGCATGATATACCAGTTCAGGGATGGTCTCAGAGAAGAAATTTAGCTAGCTCTTGTTCTCTTTGAGCCCTTGAGATACGATGAGTTCTACAACATGGCATTGAAGCAAGAGGCTGCTCAGTTGAGGTGTGATGCTTCCAAGAAGCGAGTCAGAGATGTTACTCCTTCTTCCTCTACTCAAGTGGCCAAGCAGTAGAAGTATTGGCATCCTCCTCCTCCGTTCCGTCAGCCGTATCAGCAGAAGAGCAAAGGTGGCAGTGGTTCTTCCCACCCACCCAACCCTGGCTTTCAGAACAAGACTTCGTCTCAAGCTCCAAGATCGAGTGCTCCGTATCACCGTCTGCTTTCAGAGGTCACGTGCAACAAGTGCCAACAGAAGGGTCACTATGCCAACAAGTGTTTCAACCAGAGGCGTCTTCCTCCTCCTCCTGTCAGATCGGCAACTACAGCTGTGGTCAAGCATAACCCCAAGTCCGCCAAGAGTCAACCCAAGTACAAGTGCTACCGCCTTGATGACAAGGACACTCTCTTCTTCGAGGATCATATTGTTGTACCTAAAGGTGACCTCCGTGAAGTGATCATGAACGAGGCTCACAATTCCCTCCTCTCCATCCACCCTGGGAGCACGAAGATGTATTAGGACCTCAAGCAGGCTTATTGGTGGACTCGAATGAAGCGCGAGATTGCTCAATTCGTGAATGAATGTGATGTCTGCAGAAGAGTGAAGGTAGAACACCAAAGGCCAGCAGGTCTCCTCCAACCTCTTGCCATTCCAGAACAGAAGTTTGACCACATTGAAATGGACTTCATGACTGGGTTTCCAAAGTCCAAGCGTGGCAATGATGCTATATTCGTTGTCATCGACAAACTCACCAAAGTGGCTCATTTTCTGCCTATCAAAGAGTAGATCACTGCAGCTCAATTGGCGGAACTCTATAACTCTCGTATTGTCTCTCTGCACGGTATTCCTCAAGTGATCTCTTCAGACCGTGACAGCATCTTTACCTCGAAGTTTTGGGATTCTTTTCAGAAGGCTAGGGGTACCAACATCCGCTTCAGCACAGCTTTCCATCCTCAAACTAGAAGTAAAGTCGAGCGTGTCAACCAGATTCTTGAAGATATGCTCAGGGCTTGTGTGATCTCCTTCGGCATGAAGTGGGAGGATTGTCTTCCTTATGCTGAATTCTCCTACAACCACAGTTTTCAAGCAAGTTCGGGCAAGGCCCCATTTGAAATTATGTATGGCAGGAAGTGATGTACCCCTCTCAACTGGTCTGAAACCGGTGAACGTTAGCTGCTGGGTAATGACTTAAACACAGAGGCAGAAGAAGTGTGCAAAGTCATTCGTGATAACCTCAAAGCAGCCCAATCCCGCCAGAAGAGCTACTATGATAGTAAGCACCATGATTTGGCTTTCGAGATCGGAGATCATATTTACCTCCGCGTCTCTCCTATGAAAGGTACTCGTCCCTTCGGTATCAAAGGGAAGCTTGCCCCCAGATACGTGGGACCTTTCAAGATTGTCAGCAAGAGAGGCGACCTCGCCTATCAACTCGAGCTTCCTTCAAACTTTGCAAATTTTCATCACGTGTTCCATGTCTCTCAGCTCCGAAAGTGCTTCAAGACTCCTGACCGCACCGTCAACTTCGAGGATATTGAGCTCCAAGAAGATCTCTCTTATCGTGAGCACCCAGTTGCTATTCTTGAAGAGACTGAACGCAAGACTCGCAACAAGTCAATCAAATTTCTCAAAGTCAAGTGGTCACACCATTCCGACCGTGAAGCTACCTGGGAAAGCAAGGATAACCTCCATTCTGAGTACCCGGCGTTCTTTCAGTCCTAGATCTCGGGACGAGATCCTTTCGTAGTGGTGGAGTGTTGTAACACCCCGGATGTAACTTTCCCAATTTGTACTCCAACTCTTGCCGTTTCCGGCATTAAGTTATTTTATTTTCTTGGGTTCGGGTCTTTGTCTCCGTGTGTTGTGGTCGTTGTCATGCATCTCATATCATGTCATCATGTGCATTGCATTTGCATACGTGTTCGTCTCATGCATTCGAGCATTTTCCCCGTTGTCTGTTTTGCATTCCGGCGCTTCGTTCTCCTCCGGTGGTCATTTCTAGCTTTCTTTCGTGTGTGGGGATTAAACATTCCGGATTGGACCGAGACTTGCCAAGCGGCCTTGGTTTACTACCGGTAGACCGCCTGTCAAGTTTCGTCCCATTTGGACTTCGTTTGATACTCCAACGGTTAACCGAGGGACCGAAAAGGCCTCGTGTGTGTTGCAGCCCAACACCCCTCCAATTTTGCCCAAAACCCACCTAAGCCTTCTCCATCATCTAGAGCGTTCGATCACGATCGCGTGGCCAAAAACCGCACCTCATTTGGACTCTCCTAGCTCCCTCTATGCATATAAATAGGTCCTCCTCGAAAATCTCGGATCCCCCTCCCCGAAACCCTAAAAATTCGTCTCCGCGCGGCCGGACATTGTCCGCACCGCGCCGGACACACCGCCGCCGCCACTCCCACGCCGCCATGTGGCACAGCAGCCGCGCCGCCGTAGAGGCCCGTTCGGCCCAGGGCGGGCCCTCGCTGCCGCCAACCGGGCCGCCGCCCCCTCAGCCGCACCCCGCCGCCTCCTCAGCCGTGCCCCGCCGCCTCCTTCTCCGTGCCGCCGCCGCCCCGGCATCCACCGACCGCCGCGCCACCGCGGGACCCCGCCACCGCGAGCCGCCCGAAGCGCCGCCCCGCCGTGCCGCCTCCGCCGCCGTCCACGCCGTCCTCCTCCTCTCCCTCGACTCCGGCAGCCCCGACGAGCTCCGGCCGCCACGAGCTCGCCGGTGAACAGTACCTCGCCGGGCTCCTTGGTTCGCGTGCTGGATCTGGATCTGGAAATTCGGAGGTTCACTTTTTCTCAGAAACCCTAATCCATATGCTCCTGTTTATGGACTCGTAACTTTGCATCCGTACCTCCGATTCATGCATATAGCATATCAAAATTTTCATCTTAGAGAGTACATCATGTCATTCCATTGCATCATTTTCATTTGAGTTCAACTTGATGCCCGAAATGCTGTTAGAAGAGGGCTACTTGAGTTAATTGTTAGATCTGCTACTCCATTTAGGTTTTTGTCATTTTTGCCATGATTAATGTGTGCATGATATGCCCCTGAGTTCTACATATGTTTTGTTAAGGGTTTTGTCATCTTTCTAGAGGTGCAACCCATGTATTTTTGTGATGTGTGTGGTGACTAGTGCAAGCTTGCAAAGTGGTGCACTTGGTAATTCTGTTTTCAGGGACTTAGCAATTCCACTAAGTCCTTGATCTGGTTATCTCATGATGCCATATGTTCATGTTGTTTCCTAGTGATCCGTGCCTCTTTTGAGGATGATTAGTAAGGATGTTTTGTTAATATTGTAGTGCTCTATCCATCCATGTCTTTGTTTGCAATTATGGAGCACCCTAGCTTGAGTCAATCGAGCTCTACTTTTGCTACTTTGTGAATCTGGGCAGATTGTCAACTTGTTTGCAATTTTGCCGATGATGGTGTAGTTGATCCGTGCATGTTATTGTTCTTGCCATTTCTAGATTGCATTTTGTTCCTTCTTGATGGATGTATGCTTCTCTTGTCATGACTTGTACTGTAGTGAGTGCATCGAGCTCGTAAACATGTCTACTTGAGTTATGTTTCAGCATGTGCCAGTTTTCACTAAGTCTGAAAACTGATTATGTTTTTGCAATGTTCACATGCTTGCAATTGTATTTTCTAATCCCTTTTGGCTCAAGGTCACTAAGGGACTTTTGTTAAGCTCTTTGAGTAGCTCCATGCCATGCTTTGCTTTGCCATGTTCAGGTCCTTTAGAATGTAGTTTTGTTGCTCCGAAGAGTGCTATCTGATATGAGATTCCAGACAAGTGTTAATTTCACTAAGTCTCAGATCTGTTTGTCATATGCATTTTTGCCATGCTTGTTTGAACCTGTTAATGGATGAATTGGCCGTAGCTCAGTGATAGACTTTTGTTAAGAATCTTGAATGCATCCCTGCCATGTATTTTGTTGTCATGTTTGGGTGATGTAGCATGTTCATCTCACTGCATTTAGATGGCTACTTGTTGTAAATCGCAGACCGGTGTCATATTTGAATCGCTTGCCATTTCCAAACCGTAACTCCGATTCCGGCGTTCTTTATATCGTTTTCAAGCGATTTCATCTCATCTTTCCAGTGGCACACTTGGAATTCCAAGTTGAGGCCAGGTTCATGCATTTTCCTGTCATATCTTGCATTTTGCATCCCGCATCGCATCCCGCATAGCATATCATCATTGCATCATATTGCTTGAGTCTTGCACGTGGTTGATTGTATCCTTGTTGCTTGTTTGTCTTGTTTGGGTAGAGCCGGGAGACGAGTTTGCTAATGAGGAGCCCGTTGAGTTTGCTTTCGAGGATCCAGTCAACTCTGACAACTGTGCAGGCAAGATGATCATACCCTCGAAATCACTACTATCTTTGCTATGCTAGTTTGCTCGCTCTTTTGCTATGCCAATGCTACGATGCCTACCACTTGCTTATTCAAGCCTCCCAAATTGCCATGTCAAACCTCTAACCCACCATGTCCTAGCAAACCGTTGATTGGCTATGTTACTGCTTTGCTCAGCCCCTCTTATAGCGTTGCTAGTTGCAGGTGAAGATTGGAAGGTCGTTCCTTGTTGGAACATTTATTACTTGTTGGGATATCATTATATTGCCATGTTATCTTAATGCATCTATATACTTGGTAAAGGGTGGAAGGCTCGGCCTCTCGCCTAGTGTTTTGTTCCACTCTTGCCGCCCTAGTTTCCGTCATATCGGTGTTATGTTCCCGGATTTTGCGTTCCTTACGCGGTTGGGTTATAATGGGAACCCCTTGATAGTTGCACTTGATTAAAGCTTTTCCAGCAATGCCCAACCTTGGTTTTACCATTCGCCACCTAGCCTCTTTTTCCCTTGGGTTTCCGGAGCCCAAGGGTCATCTTATTTTAACCCCCCCCCGGGCCAGTGCTCCTCTGAGTGTTGGTCCAACTCGAGCCGTCCGGTGGCTACCAGGGG
The DNA here is from genome assembly GCF_018294505.1 of Triticum aestivum. Classification (NCBI taxonomy): domain Eukaryota; kingdom Viridiplantae; phylum Streptophyta; class Magnoliopsida; order Poales; family Poaceae; genus Triticum; species Triticum aestivum. Next base: position 62,070,611 of record NC_057800.1, on the reverse strand, counting down.
CAACTCTAGGCTGGCCTACCGGAAGTTAGCTCATCTGAGTGTGCCCTGAGAACGAGATATGTGCAGCTCCTATCGGGATTTGTCGGCACATTCGGGCGGTGTTGCTGGTCTTGTTTTAACCTGTCGAAGTGTCTTGAAGAACCGAGATACTGAGTCTGATCGGAACGTCTTGGGAGGAGGTCTATTCCTTCGTTGACCGTGAGAGCTTGTCATGGGCTAAGTTGGGACTCCCCTGCAGGGATTTGAATTTTCGAAAGCCGTGCCCGCGGTTATGGGCAGATGGGAATTTGTTAATGTCCGGTTGTAGATAACTTGAACCTTAACTTAATTAAAATGAATCAACTGAGTGTGTTACCGTGATGGCCTCTTCTCGGCGGAGTCCAGGAAGCGGAACACGGTGTTGGAGTAATGTTTGCGCAGGTTGTCTCTCTAGTTTCTCGCTCGCGCTTTGCCTCCTCTTCTCGCTCTCTTTTGCGAATAGGATAGCCACCATATTTGCTAGTCGCTTGCTGCAGCTCCACATATTTACCTTGCCTTTCCTATTAAGCTTAAATAGTCTTGATCACGAGGGTGCGAGATTGCTGAGTCCCTGTGGCTCACAGATTACTTCCAAACTAGATGCAGGGCCTGATGACTCTGTTCCAGATGACGCGCTTGAGCTCAAGTGGGAGTTCGACGAGGACTCTCAACGATACTACGTGTCTTTCCCTGATGATCAGTAGTGGTGCCCAGTTGGGAGTGATTCGGGACTGTGTCGCTTGTTGAGTTATCTTTTATTTTGGCGCCATAGACGGGCCATGAGTGTTTGAATGTTGTAATGCTATTTATGCACTTGATTGACGTGGCGAGTGTAAGCCAACTATGTATCTCCCCTTTTATTATCTATATTACATGGGATGTTGTGATGATTGCCTAACTTGCGACATTGCTTTCAATGCCGTTATGTCTCTAAGTCGTGCCTCGACACGTGGGAGCTATAGCCGCATCGAGGGCGTTACATTCGACCAGGTGGGGTCCCAACTGTCAGGCACTTCCTTGCCTGCAAAGATGTAGCTGGTGGTCCCAGCAGTCAGGGGGCGAATCGTTTTTTGCCCGCACACACTTCCTTGCATGCGAAAGATGTAGCTGGTGGGTCCTAGCAGTCAGGGGGAAACGTTTTTTTCGCGAAATACAGTGGCCCATCCGGTGGGTCCCAGCTGTCAGGTGGAGGAATCATTATTTTCCGCGTAATAAGGAGGCACTTCCTTGCTGCGGCCGTGGACCTAGCTGTCAGCCTCTCCACATACAGTCCACGTCTGACGGGAAGTCATTCCTTGACCACGTTGACCACGCCGCATCGAGAGCAACAGGGCGGTGGATGTTGGCGAGGCCTAGGAAGGGGACGACACGGAGGCAGGGAAGACTCAACAGTTGTTTCCCACGCGGAGGGGAAGTACGACTATACAAGGGTTTACTGGTCGTCTGCCGTCGCCGGAGAATAACAACATGTGTGGGTGAGTAGAGGGATGGCTAGGCCAGTGATGGGAGTACGGTCGGGTGTGAGGCATGGGCGGCAGCACAGCCGGCCGCGAGGAGGAGGGAGCAGGCAGTCCCGCCGGTGCTTGTTTGAGCGGCTGGAGCAGGAAGAGTAGAGATTGAAGAAGCACGACGGCCGTTGGATGGACATCCAACAGTCAGTGCTTGTGCGTCAACCTTTTTTTAGGAAAGCCTCAAATCTGTGGAAAACAGCATACAACCCATCTGCCATTATTTCTAATAATTTACAGCCCATTTGCTAATTCTAAAGGTTTTTTTGGAGCCCATATTCTTTTTGTTAGCATTACAGCCCATATTGTGGCAACGGTTAAAAAATTATATGAAATTTTGCATATTTCGGTGTGGCCGAACTGTTTTTAATCCCGAAATTTTAACTCACATTCACATTGATTTTAAAAATAAATGTATATCAATATAAAATCCAACAAATTCTCCACGCACAAAAAATAATGTAATTTAAAATCTTGAAATGAAAAAAAAAGATATTTGAAATTAATTGTCGGTTTGATGTGTTTTAAAAATGTACAACCCATTTCCCATTACTGATGGGCCATTTTCTCAGCCAGCTGAATGAAAGCTCTCCTTGTCTTGAAAGATTTGCAGCCCAACAGGCCTGACAAAGCGACTTACTTGGCAAATCACAAAAAAACTTGGTTGTGGCTGTGGACCCAGCTGTCAGCCTCTCCACGTACAGTACTCTTCTGATGGAAGTCGTTCCTTAACCACGTTGACCACGCCGCGCGGAGAGCACCACGGCGGTGGACGACGGTGTGGCCTAGGAAGGGGACGACGCAGCAGTGGAAGCCCGCGCGAAGAGGACTACAAGGGTTCACTGGTTCGGCTGCAGTGTGAGGCTGCCGTCGCCGCAGGGCCTGGCCAGTGGTGGGAATAGTAGCATGCACAGTCGGCCTCTGCGGCAGCACAGCCGGCCACGGGAGGCAGGAGCATGCGACACGACCGGCGCTGCTTTGGGCGGCTGGAGCAAGAAGACCAGAGGTTAAAGAAGCACTACGGCCGTTGGATGGACATCGTACGGTCATTGGAGCTAGAATCGTTCATATTGACTAAGTTGACAAAGCCCTTCGTCCCTGTCAACATAGTAGGCCCACAAGTCAGCCTCCCAGCAAGGTGGGTCCCAGCTAGCCGGGGGAGTATTCATTTTTTTGTGCGTAATAAGGAGGGACTTCTGGTGGGTCCGAGCTGACAGCGGGGGGAACGTTTTTTTCACGAAATACAGTGGCCCGTCCGGTGGGTCCCAGCAGTCAGCGGGAACCGATTTTTTTCACAAAATACTTGTGGCCCGTCCGGTAGGTCCCCGCTGTCAGGTGGAGGAATAATTATTTTCCGCATAATAAGGAGGCACTTCCTTGCGGCTGTCATGGACCCAGCTGCCAGCCTCTCCACGTATAGTACTCTTCCGATGGAAGTCAGTCGTTGACCACATTGACCACGGCGGTGGACGACGGCGAGGCCTAGGAAGGGGATGACGCGGAGCCGTGCAATACGTGGTGGTGGATGCCCACGCGGAGAGGAGTACGAGTGTTCACTGGTTCGGCTACGATGTGAGGCTGCCGTCGCCGCAGAATAACAGGGGGTGTGGGTGAGTGGAGGGATGGCCTGGCCAGTGGTGGTAGCACAGCCGGCCACGGGAGGCAGGAGCAGGCGGCACGACCGGCGCTGCTTTGGGCGGCTGGAGCAAGAAGACCAGAGGTTGAAGAAGCACTATGGCCATTGGATGGACATCATACGGTCACTGGAGTATTGACTAAGTTGACAAAGATCTCCGTCCCTATCAACTTAGTAGGCCCACAAGTCAGCCCAACAATATGGTGGGTCCTAGCTAGCAGGGGGGTATTCATTTTTTGGGCGTAATAAGGAGGCACTTCCTTGCGTGCGAAGATATAGCTGGTGGGTCCGACCTGTCAGCGGGGGGAACGTTTTTTTCGCGAAATACAGAGGCCCTTCCTGTGGGTCCTAGCTGTCAGGTGGAGGAATCATTATTTTGCACGTAATAAGGAGGCATTTCCTTGCGTGCGGCCGTGGACCCAGCTGTCAGCCTCTCCATGTACAGTCCACTTCCGATGGATGTCGTTCATTGACCACGTTGACCAGGCCGCGCCGAGAGCACCAGGGCGGTGGACGACGGCGAGGCCTAGGAAGGGAACGACATGGAGCCAGGGAATACTCGGCAGTTGTTTCCCACGCGGAGGAGTACGAGGGTTTACTGGTTCGTCTGCCGTCGCCAGAGAATAACAGCATGTGTGGGTGAGTAGAGGGATGGCTAGGCCAGCGATGGGAGTACGGTGGGGCCGTGAGGCCTGCGCGGCAGCATAGCCGGCCGCGGGAGGAGGGAGCAGGCAGTCCCGCCGGCGCTTGTTTGAGCGGCTTGAGCATGAAGAGCAGAGATTGAAGAAGCACGACAGCCGTTGGATGGACATCCAACAGTCACTGCTCTCGTGTGTTGACTAAGTTGACAGGGCGTTGCGTGTGCGTCAACCTTTTTTTATGAAAGCATACGCGTCAACCTGTAGTAGGCGCACAAGTCAGCCTCAAATCTGTGGAAAACAGCATACAACCCATCTGCCATTATTTCTAATAATGTACAGCCCATTTGCTAATTCTTAAGAATTTTTTTGGAGCCCATCTTCTTTTTGTTAGCATCACACCCCATATTGTGGCCACGGTTAAAAAGTATACGAAATTTTGCATATTTCGGTGCGGTCAACTGTTTTTAATCCAGAAATATCGATTCACATTCAAACTATTTTGAAAAATAATTTATATAAATATAAAATCCAAATAATTGTCCACGCATAAAAATCAATGGAATTTAAGATCTTGTAATGAAAAAAATTGAAACTAATTCCCGGTTTGATGTGTTTTAAAAATGTACAGCCCATTTCTGGGCAAACCGAATGAAACTCTCCTCGTCTTGAAAGATTTGCAGCCCAGCAGGGCCGATAAAGCAAGTAGGCCTTGTTTGGGTATTTCTTTAAAAAAATAGAACTGGGCTAGCCATTTTCAGCAAGAAAAAAACACAACTGGGCTCATGATGTGGTAAACATAAATAAAACCCTGGCTAGACGGGCCACAGCCCCCGCACAGCCCCGTTGTTACCCTGATCCGTCGCTAAAACTAGTATAAATAACAACTGCTTGTTCCTCAAAAAAACTGCGCGACTTGCTGGGTCCCTGGTGTCAGCCGCTCGTAGTGTAATTCTCTCGTTTATTGACTACGTTGACAATGGCGTGAGCCCCAGATGTCCAACCATTAGGAGGAACCATATTTTTGGGCTTGTACTATAGAGGCACTTGCTTGCGTACTGCCATGACGCTGGTGGGTCCCTACTGTCATCCTCTCCACGTACAGTCATCTCCTTGTTCCTCTCGGTTGTTGACGACGTTGACAACGCAAGAGGGCGGCGCACCGCGCACGGCGAGCGAACCAAGGCCGCAAGGCGGAGGACGACGGCGAGGCCTCGGACGGAACGAACAGGAGCCGTTGAAGATGCGCCGGTCCAGTCGCAGGCGGAGGGGAGTACGAGGGTTGACTGGTTCGGGCGCGGGTGCGTGTTGGGGCTGACGTCGCCGGAGAATAACAGGACGTGTGGGGGAATAGAGGGAGGGACTGGCCAACGTTGGAGGGTACGTACGGTAGGGCGGCGGAGGCGCAGCCAGCCATGGGAGGCGGGAGCAGGCGGAGCCGACGGGGTGGTTTGGTTTGGGCGATTGGAGGAAGAAGAAGACAAGAGATAGAAGATACACGACAGATGTTGGATGTCAATCCAACGGCTGGTAGGCAGAATCGTTTGTTGACTGGCTAGTAAGTCGACACCACCTTGGATAGGCTATTTCCTCGCGGGTCCCAAATGTCAGAATCCAAATCTGTCACGGTCATGCAGCCTTTCCTATGAAAATTTACAGCCCATTTGATGTGCTAGTTCGAAATAAGTTTGTGGGTGCTGGTGGGGGCTAATCACTTGGCTTCTGTAATGCACAGTGAGCTCAAGCAGCCGGCGAGAGTGATGTTATTTCCCTTGGTTTGGATTTGTTACAATATTTCACTCTAAATTAAACGAATGGCAAGCCATTTGCCTTGTTTCAAAGAAAATATGACAGTCACAGCCGAGTTGAAAAGGGCAGGAACATCTAACTCCAGCTTACAAACTGTACAAAAGCACGAGGGTTAATTGTTCATCAGGTTTACAAAAAAACCAGATTGAAAAGGGCAACAACATCTAACTCCAGCACTGTTTTCGGCAGTCACAGTCAAATGGATCGGTCAGGTCCATAGAATGAACATCCTGGGTCGTAAAATTTACTGGATTATGACCACAATATGTTGTAAATAGAAGCCCGGCACGTTCAGAAGCTCTTTTGCCCACCTGAAACTCCTTTTTTTGCTCTTCGACATACCCATCCGTCAAAACCATGCTGCTGATAAACTTAAGCCTGATGGACAATAGTAACCTCGCATTCAGCAGGAAGAATGTGACAAATCTTGTGTTTGCACGGTTGGCTACATATCGTTCTAGCGTTATTGTCTTCAATCGAATCTCATGAGAAGTGAGAAAATCCCGATGCTTACGAATCCACCGATTGGTTATAACTTTCTTACCCCGTCCTGTTGCCTAAATAGACATGAAGATTGAAAACAGTTAAGGTCTAAAAGAAGAGTGTCGAAAGAGCAACAGCTGAACGGTTAATTCTAGTACACTATATGCGGGCTTCCAATGTGCGTGAAATTATCACCTTTATATACAACTTCTCCAGACATGGAAAGCATTGCAGCAAGCCAATAATCTTGTTCAGATCAAAACTATTCATTTGGATATATAAGATCTTGACAGAATCCAGCACCATTGATAGGCCATCCATGGAGAAACTCTTCATTGAGCATAGAACATAATATTAGTACAAAATGTGTACTCCAAGATGATATATAAATTATGCGCAGAAATTTAAAATGCAGCTTATGGTTACAAGTGTAGATGATAATATAAAGTACCTGAAGAACTGTGGAGCCAAACACCATATTGAAATGAGCACAGAGATCATGTATTACACCCAAGGTCTCCAGTTTAGGCGCAGAGAGGACGGTTATTTGCAACGGTGAATAACTAGAATCAAGGATCAACCTTTGAAGTGAAGGGGCATCTTGGATGATGAGCTGCCTTCCGTCAAAAGAAATTCCAATTCTTACAAGGTTAGGCGACTTTATTTGGAGACAACCGATTCTAACTGTGAAAACAAGCACCAAGCACTCCAGCGCAGGGCAACTGGAGTGGATGATGCTGTGCAATGAGGCCTCCGATATACGAACCCGCACAAGTGAAAGTTTCTTGAGAAATGGGAGTCGAAGGTTTAGTACCAGATTGTCTGGTAGGTAGCACTGCGCAAAGGTGGCGGTGTGGAGAGAGGACGAAAACCCCGAGATGGACATCGGTGCTGAGGGCACAAGTTCATGGCGTTCGGTATGTGGTATGTGATTTCCAGGGGAATAGTAGAACTCAAGCAGCTGTAGTTCTGTGAATTCAGGGGATTCCAGCCAGGCGTCCACCGTGCAGGGCATGGTATGCTTGCTCAGGTAGCATGACGGGATGCAGAGGCTTTGAACGGAGCCCTGGTGGGAGGAGATGATGGCTCTGGGGATTTCAAAATCATTGAAGAGAGATAGCTGACGACAGTCGAGATTAAGGGGAACGGCGCGCCATAGAGGGCGCCACCGAATTGAGAGGACTTGGGTGCGGCAGCAATCCTTGGTGGGGAGAAGCGAGATGATCTCCCCAAGGATGGCGTCCGGGAGATCGCTGATGCGGTCCACCCGAGATTCTACGGGTTCCTGGGATCCGGTGGGGGCGGGGTCGCCGCTTCTCCCCGCGCTGCCGGGTGCGGGATCTACAACAGGCGTCGCCGCTGGCGGGAGCCTCATCTTCTTGGCGCTGGGGTCAGCCGACTCCATTTTCCTCGAGGGCGTCGCGTCGCGCTCACGGATTTGAGCAGAGTAACGAATGACGAGCCTAGTTGTAGTGCGAGCGAAGAAGAAGGGGAGCTGGGGGTTTTCTGTAGGAGTGAGGAAGAAGGGGAGCTGGGGTTTTCTGTAGGAGTGAGGTGAGGAATTTGGGGGTACGAGTGGAGCGAGCTGACGTGAGGTGGGTGGGAGCGAGGAGGAAGAAGAGCACCCAGGTTTTTGAATTGATTTTACTATTTACTAGTGTGGATGGGCTGTTTTGTCTTGGGACCCGAGAAACAATTACTACTAGTACAGTGGAGACACTCTACAGCTACCCAGAAAAACAATTACTACTAGTACAGTGGAGACACTCTACCGCTTCTGGCTCCTCCTAGGTCATTGAAACGTCTCCCTCTACTGAATGCCGTTATACTTTTGTTCACCGACATGCGGGCCATGCAGCGCGCGGGCCCAAATGCCATCCACCAAATTAGAAGGCAGTATGCAGGCGGAGAGTCACCCCGGTCGTAGCGCGGCAGTAACGAGCCGTCGTATCACAAAACCCCACCTCCCCGCAGTCTAAGTTTGACGGACGAAGCAACCATCATTTCACTCTTCGCTGAATCCCCTTCTCCCTCACCGTCTTCAAGAAAGGCAACACTTGCATCTGCCACTGTTCTTCTCTCCGAACGAAGGGAAGGTAAGCGGATCCGTGATGTTGGTATATTTTCGTTCAGAGGAAAAAAAGAACTTTTGCAAAGCAGTAACCGATCCTCACTCTCTTTTTTGTTTCATTGTCATTGCGATTGTGTTTTCCTTTCAGTGGACTCCTAGTATTCGTCAGTTTCATGATGGACCAAGGAGAACCAGGCAAAGATCTGCCGATATTGGAGCAGACGCGGGAGGCTGATCCCCACGAGACAGAGAGCTCCAAGAAGATGGAGGCAACCACCGAGGCGACCCCAGATACTGAGATGGTCAACGCCCCGTTTGAGGTTACAGCCCCCGTGGCACTGCAGGAGCAGTTTTCCCCCTTCGAGGATGTGTCCCCCCCCCCCCGCTGAGCTGCCCAAGGTGATTTCCTTCTTTGCCGATCTCGATTGTGGTTTTTCATCTAAGTATGTGGTGATTTTTTTAGAAAAGGAAGTATGTGGTGATTAATAATGCAAAATTTTATTAGCTTCGATGCCATGGTATACGTAGTGGTTTAAATAACTTGTGTTTCTTATACTGAAAAGTAATTCAGAATTTGTTTCTGTTTCAATTAGAGCCCTGATGCAGACAAGGATTGTGTGGTTGTACATGTCACTCGCTATGAGGCGGACGACCTGAATATACGCACTGGGAAAACAGAGTTCTTAGGCTGTTGGATCCTGGAAGCCATTTGCGGTTATACCAATGAAGAGTTGTATTCCAGCCTCACTGTTGTCAGGCGTGTTGTCCAGGGTGTACTGAAGCACAAGAAGTTCAAAGCTACTCCTTCGTTTGTGAGGAATACTGTTCTTGTCAAGCTTACGCAGGAAGATGACGTGGCATGCCTCCACAAACAAGTTTATCAGTGGCAAGGCCACAAGGTTGTCTTCATGAAGGTTCACAGGATTGAGCTGCTGCGGGACGTCCTCGATGATGTTCATGGCAAGGTCCGTCTTGTGTCCAGCCCAAATTAGATCGAGGCATGAAATAGTTGCCCCAGCTAGTGTTTAATAGTAGTTTGGATTGTGTCTAATTATCCGAACCTTGCCTGTTATCGACCCCTCTGGGGCTAGTACTCTGTTTGAATCCGTCTATGGGAACTGCTGCTACTTTTGTGTGCCCGTGAATCATGTGAGAACCATCGTAATTGTTGCCGAAACAGATGCGTCCTCACTAGTTTTTTCATGAATATGGCATGGTAAGACATAAGTTGTCACGGTTTATCATACGAGCAGTGTGTGTTTTGATGAAATAGAGCACTCGTTCGAGAACCGTGCGCCGACGTATACATAAGTACTTGTAAACACTGTTGGTGCTACCCCACTTGTAAGCAGTTGTGCAAAACACGGCACATTGGCTCAGCTCGCTTCAACACTAGGCTATCGACCAGCTAACAATCAACAATCTGCTGTCTGACATATAAGCAACTATGTATCTTGTTACAGTGGTTCATGCAGTTAATTGAGGCCACAATGTAATAAATTCCAAACGTTCACACGCTAGTCCAGCGCTCATGTGGAACACTCACATTAAACTCGTCTTCATAAAAAACTTGAAAAGCATAAGTTAAGCAATTTTATACATCTCAATGATTCATAGAACATAACAAACATATACTAGTTCACAGCAAAAGACAAAGTTGTGAGAAGGTTTACAAATCAGGAAAAAACAAGCAAGGCTTCTCTCTGAGCAAAGGGCCTCCCGGCAGGCTTAAATTTCCTGGAGTTCACTCTGGTTTTTTCTTGTTGCCACCATTCAGGGTTAGGTTCTCTCATTCCAGAATAACCAATTATAATTGTGGTATCAGCTGGAATGCTGAACTGAACCATGCAGTGTACTGACCAGCTGAAATGCTTGTGCATTCCACTAAATTTAAGCACCGCTATTTGCAGAAATAAGCAGACCACAATGCCTCTTGTCCGCGCACCTGTCCAAAAAACCGCCGTGCAGCCGTGCCAGCTAGTCCTTGGTCCATGGATGAACTGGTAGAAAGTGCATTCCGGACTAGGATGCAGTTGTTTTCGCTCGTCCCTGCACTGCAATCAGGAAGTAAAACGTACGAATCAGCTTCTTTTAGATTGCGTTGGTCATTCTACCTTAGTTACTACCAATGTAGGGATACCTTGAAGACGGGAGGTTAGACGACGGCAGCGAGGGATAGCCATCTCATTTTGCGCAGTTGTACTAAAACTGAGGTGTGTGCTTTTGATTGCGCGGATAGAAACGATACGGAGACAGACATCCCGAAACGATATGGAGACAGACATCCCTGTTTGCGCAAATAAGATATACGGTTATTTAAACAGTGACAGATATTACTACTTTCCCCCGTTTCCTCTTAGAACCAAGTCCTAGATTCATGCTACAGCTTTCCCACTTTCTTCCCTGTTTGAACCAACGCTTTGAGTCGACTGTATGAAATAGCTTTACTTCTAATCTACTACTACTATAATGCGGCAGTTTTGAAATTGGATTTACCACTCCATCTTCGGTTCTCCCGCCCAAACAAGCATTGGCTCAAAATCCACCGTTCATTTCCCCTCTCATGCATATCACTGCCGTCCATCAAACAAAGGATGACATGATCTGACGGCTAAGAGCTGCCGGATTCGCTCCCGCTCCTTGTGCACATGGCCGACTCTGCTCTCCAAGTAAACAAATAAAGAAGTCCCCGTTGAATCTGGATTGCACCTACTGAAGTTGAGAAATGTCTAGAAACTGCTGCCACCTCCTCACATGCAAGTACGACAAGTTGGCAAATAGCTAGCACATTTTGGTTCCCCGTTGTCACCTGGGAAATAAACACTCTACTACTAACTTATTTTTTTAGATTACTGTAAAAATGGATTTTTTAGATGCCGCTATACTGCAAAGTTTACACTGTTCACATAACATAACATTGCATGGCTGATGCTAGCTAAAGTTTTATTCTGCTTCATCGAGAAATGTAATATTTTTATTATTCGCAGAAAAAGTGTAATATTTTATTTCAGTCATACATAAGCTATACCTCAAGCTAATACAGGACATGAGTGTCTGTCAGACCTAAATGACTTATTTAGTTGCACAAAATAGTCCATAAACATGCATGTAAACCGTCAAACAACTCTGGAACTATACATCAGTGGAACCCAGGAAACAACATATAATAAAACTACAACTTTTATCTTGTAATCAAATTCTTACTTGGAACTCAGTTTGATTTGTGCAAGTGATTTGCTTCTTATTTCAGAATAGTCCTTAGATCATGCAAACAAACACACTATGATATCTACTCAAGATACGAGTACCCATTTCTCTCTCTAAAAAGAAGGTATATGAGTATCTATCATACAGAACATACGTGCAAAGCACGTGCCTTAGTAGAAGTCTAGGTGGCTTTGGAACAGCGGACGGAAGTAGAAAAGGATCCACACGAAGGGAGCTGGGGCAGTAGAGCAAGGCAGGTTTCGAAGGAATATATACCTGAGGGTCGTCGGCATGTCGCAAAGACGGCGTCGGGAGGCCGCATCTTGGCCACAATACCGCAGGGAGGAAGAAGGGGTCGGAGGCCCTCCCGAGCCGGCGCTCTCTCGGAGAGAACGGCACGGCCGCCGATCGGGACGCGCGGGCAGCCGTTGGTCTCCTCCCTCGCCGCCGACGACAGCGTGAACGATGCACCTACACCCCTGCCCCGGTCGAGGTTGTCCGGCCGGATTTGTGACCAGCCGTGAGCTGAGAGAGAGTGTGGCCACCTATGTGTTGCTTAGATCTGGAGAGCATGAGAGAGTGAACGAGAGGAACCCTAGTAAAGCAAGCGCTAAGGCTCCTGCTTTTATATATAGTGGAGTGATTTTGTTGTACCAGCTTCAAAAAAATGCGCTCCTACGTGTACCCGCGAGTGGGTGTGAGAGAACTAGTGCGTGCGTGCACCGCTTCTCTTCGTGAGAGTACAATATACTATGCCCAAAGAACGTTCGCCGCAAGAGTAATAGTACAAGTGTGTGACGTGTGAGCTAAAATAAAATGTGCGCGCCGTCTTTTGTTTTTTAGAAGTTCTGAGGGTAGGGTGTGAAGAGCACATATGTGCGTGACGTCTACCTGCAGATAGACGGTGGGTGCGACGTGCGAGTCTGCGAGAGGACTCGGGAGAGTCGTGACTCGTGAGGGTGCGTGTGCGTGAGAGAGAGGGGGGCACGTATCAATGCAATGCATGTGTCCGTAAATCATTATCCGACAAACGTTCGCCACAAGCCTTTTCCTGACGAACGCCGTAAGGACCGTTAGATCGGCATCCGACAGTGTCAGTTTTGCCATGTCATTTAACAGAACAGCCACTCCTCCTACACACAAATCTTCCACGTGAGTGTTAGCAACTGCCGTATGCTCCCTCCGTTCCGAAATGCAGTGCATATAGCTTTATTGAAAATTCGAACCTCGCAAACTTTTACCGAGTTTTCGTGTACCAAATTGCACATGTAGAATACCATGTATATATCATTTCATTCATCTTCGAGAGGTAACTATAAAGTTGGGTGAGGAGTCTACAAAGAAAGACCATCGTATCACCCGCAGCAATTTCAAGCATCCTTTAGTGTCGAGGAATATCATAGGAACTCTATATGATATGATTTTTATAGGATTTTTTCCTTTAGAGCCAATTGGTTCATAGGAATAGATTCATATACTCCACATTTCAAAGGAAATAAACATGATATCATTTCTATAGCTTTAGAGCCACTTGGTTCATATGAATGGATTCCTATACTCCCTTAATTTCAAAGGAAAATAAACATTAGCGTATATTCAATAGAAAAGTTCCTATGATATGAACCAAATTACATCTCTTTTCTAATCCCTCCTCATAGGAATTGAGAAACATGTCATCTCTATATTCAATAGAAAAGTTCCTATGATGTGAACCAAATGACATCTCTTTTCCAATCCCTACTCATAGGAATTGAGATGCTCCATGTCATCTCTTTCCCTACAACTTCCATGTATACATCTTCTATTCCTAAATAGATAGTACAACCCACTAGTAGCTTTTTTCCAAAACATGCAACTATGGCACAAGAACTATATAGTGTGCCAATAACTTTGAAAGATGGTCGCTGGATGAAGCTAACCCGACAGTGCAGAGATAGGCAAATCCGAGCACTACTGGCCGTTGGATATCATCAACATTCCACCAGATCTGCCACATGTACAATTTAGAAGACTCCATGGTTGAACTTAAGCATAATGCACAAACCTCAAAACACAAGCACTTCTCCTTTGTTCTAGAATCTTTTGTATCATAACTGATTATTTTTTTAAATGAATTGCCATTATTTGTTTTTTACTTTATGATTTACTCCCTCCGTTCCAAAATAGATGACCCAACTTTGCACTAACTTTGTACGTTCCCATAAAACCAAGCGGCCCACACATATTTAAGGCGTCGGCTCGAACCCGTTTACTACGACATGGCCCCGCACGCCGTAGTACTCCTACAAACCCTACCGCCGCACTCATCATTGGTTTTCTTCAATAGGACGAGGGAGAAGCCGATTTTTAGTGGAGGCGCTTTCAAAAAAAGGATCTGTAGTGGAGAGCCCTACCCTAGGGTGCCCTAGGTAGTTGTTGCTCGCATCATTGTTTTCTCTTTTCTTTATGCTCTTGCGCCCTAGAGTGAAATGATGGTTGCTTTGTTCGTCAAGCTTAATGCATGAAAGGTGGGGCTTTGTGATTTGACCCCTCGCCGCTCATTTTCTACTACTGCGGCGCTACGACCGGGGTGCCTCCAATTCCAACCGCTGCTCCGAACTGTAATTTGGTGCATCGCACGTGGAACAAGACGGTGGATGAGCCACATGTCGGCCAAAGGGGTCCTGCTAAGTGTGTCGCCATTTCGTGTGCGGATTGACCCTGCTTGAGTTGCTACGCCAACACGACAGGAGCAGCCTACCACTTGGTTTTGCTCCTTGGTGAATCCCGACTATATTGATCTAAAAAGATACGTGCTGAACTACCCTCTCCGTCTCGGTTTTTTTATTTTTAGGCGTCTCGGTTTATAGGGCCTGCACGTAGTTCTAGGTCATCCATTTGACTAACTAAATATGAGTTACTATGTCACAAAAAGTATATCATTGGATTCTTAAGCGGATGTAGTTGTATTTAAAAGTCGAGGGCGGGGCTTTTCCTGCGCGGTAGGCGGCGGGGCAGTTCCGCCTAGTCGGTTCGACAGAGACGCGAGAAGACGAGGGAGTAGGCTGCTGCAAACGTAGGGCTGTGTGATTTGACAGCGAGTTACTGCTGGACAGGTGGGGCCCCGTGATTTGACTTGCCATTATCATTTTAACTGCGGCGCTACGACCGGCGTGAGTCTCCCAGATTCCTGACCACCTCCATACAGGTGCCTCTCCCAATGCTCCACCATGTAGTAGAGGCTGGCTCTTGCATGAGAGCCCACTTCTCCACTTTTTCCTTGCCTCTCTTTCCTCCACATATGCAAAAATGCCATGTAAAGCGCACTATTGTACTTACTTTTACTTGCTCCTACAGGTGCTTAAGCTTGCCACATAGGCATAAAGTCTGATGTGGCAAGTTAATCAAGAAGAGAGAGACTAGTTTGGTGACCCAAGGAAGAAACGGTGCTAAGCGCGTGTACCTAGGTGAAAAGACAATTTTGAGTCTATAGCTAATTAAATGAAGCAAACTTAGCAACACCATTTCATTGGAAGAGGTCACTCCTTGGCAAATGCAATAAATACACGCGCTTAGCACCGTTTCTTCCTTGAGTACGAAGAAAGAGATAGAGAGGAGTAAAAAATACACTTATAGCCAACCTTGTTGTAGTATGAGTGACTAAGTGATGACTATGTATGACATGCCAACATCAGATAGCCTAACGCACCGTGTTAAATCTCCAAGGGCGCGACCGCGCGAGCGACGCGACGGTCGTGGTAGGCGCGACCATGATACGGGCTGCTGGCAGCCCTTGGATCTGAGATCAAACGGTCGCATGCTAAGTTGCTGAAAATTTGCAGAATAACCCTCCAGGATAGGATATTCACCCATAGGTCTAGAATCACGCCATGCAACCGTTCGATCTCAGATCCAAGGGCTCTCGGAAGCCCGTATCATGGGAGAATGGAAAGCCACTACCCTGCCGTTCGCACGCTGGCAGTTCGCTCCTACTCGTCCCCGCACGTCCTTCAATACTACGGCGGTTCGCTCCTAGTCGTCCCGTCCATTCACATTACGGCAGTTCCACTAATCCTAACCCTCCTCCCAAATCCATGGCGTCCCAAATCTCCACGATCGGCGGTGAGTACAAGGTTAGAACCATCACCGGCGATGAGTTCGACGTCATCTACACCCGTTCTTCCGCGACGGTGAAAGGATGCCTTTCTCGCTTCAGCCGCATGTTCGAAAACTCAGATGATGAGTGGGTCGCTGGGCTAGATGTTGAGTACACCACAGTCCTGGGACGAGAGAAGGATCTAAAGGACGAAGAGAGGAAGAAGCCCGCCGTGATCCAGGTTTGCGTACATAACGTTTGCTTGGTCTACCACATATGCCATGCCGACGTTGAGTGCCAGGATTTTAAGAACTTCCTCAAGGACAAAACAGTGAAATTCGTTACTGTAGACTTTGGTAACGACAAAGAAGTCCTGCGTCGGATAGGCCTCGTTGTAGGCAACACCTTCGACCTCCAGAAGAATCGGCTGGTGTCCTCTCGTCAGCCTTCAATGCTGACCCTGGCAGGAGCCATGGTTCATCCTTCGTACGGTAAACTGGAGAAACCTCATTACACGTTTCATCGTCATGCATGGCAGCGGAATGTACTAGATATAGACCACATCCACTACGCTGCAATGGATGGCTACCTTTGCTTCAATATCTACAAGGGTTGGATGAAGAGCAACAGCCAAGTGTGCGGTTCAAGCAAAGAAGTATCGGCCAAGAGGAAGAGGGACAAGGACGAAGTCGAGGACGTGGACGAGGACTCCGAGTAAGGTGGCAGTGTCGTTGCTCATGGTGGTTCTAATGCAGTGTCTACCGGAATAGTTGCAAAGTTTAATTTCAGGTGTGCTTAATTTAATTTGAGGGGTGTGTTGTGCTGAGCCCCCAGCAGAACTATGTTATGTTTCTTCTCGTTACTTTAACTCTTCAGTACGTACATACTAGTATTTCTTACATTTCATCTTTTAGTTGGTATAGTACTACCACTCGTTTCTTCACATTATATACGTACAATATATATGGCCAACATCATATAGCCAGCAGTTTAGTTGTCAAAGAATTTCAGGGTGCTTAGTTTTGTCAAAGAATTCCAGGATGCTTAGAGGGTGCTTGGATCCAAGGGACTTATTTTAGTCTGACTAAAAATAGTCTCTTTAAGAGGCTAAAGTTCCAAGCACCCCTGACTAAAGAGGGGCTAAAACTAGTCTTGAGACTAAATTTTTTAGTCAGGGGTACCCCTACTAAAATGTGGATTAGTCCTCTCTCTACTCATTTAACTCCTCTCCTTTAACACAGGCGAGTTCTGGATTGGAGGGTTTGGAGGATAATAAATGCTCATTAACTTGATTTTAGCCTTTTTAGTATTTGGATCCAAGCATGGGTGAGGCTAGCATGTTTTAGTCCCACTACTTTTAGTCATGGGACTAAAACGTATCCAAGCACCCTCTTAGTTTTATTTGAGGGGTGGGTTGTGCTGGACACCATTATTGTGACTAGCCTTTTTAATAGTACTATATGCATAATTTGGCGACGAGCGCTCTCTATATGTACCACCTTTTTTTAATTTCAATTTTTGCTCCATGGCGCAATCCATCGATAGTACTACTGTACAAAAGTATACATTTTTTAAAAGGCTAGAGTACTGTTCATCACATATATAGCCAGTTAAATTCTCAACCTAGAACGACGTGCATGCCATGTAGTAAACCGATACGGAGGAAGTATAGTAAAAATGAGGTGATTTTACCGAGCGATCGGCGGGGGAGCATGGCCTGTCATGCGGTCCCACGTGTCATGATGTACCAAGGCGATGCGCGTGTCCCTCTTGAGGCAGAAGCAATACTAGTACGTGGTTTGAGATGATGGCGAACCGAAGTGTGAAATAATGGTTGCTTCGTCCGTCTGGGAAAGTGCGGCATTGTGATTTGACGTCTCATTGCTCATTACTACTACTGGGCCGGTACGAGTGGGGTGCGTCCCCCTGCTGTTCTGCACTGTTATTTGGTGCTTGACACGTCGACCCGGTTGCTATATGTCCCACATGTCGGCGACAGGAAGTACAGAATTCATGAAAGGGAGCGTCGACGGAGGAGTATACTACAGAATTCATGAAAGGGAGCGACTTAGTTTTGGAAAAATCTGTTTTTACGGAGTACGTACCCACTAGGGTTTATAGGGCTCATCTAAAAAACATTCGTTTTTCCGTTTGATAAGTCTCAATTCTACTATACTAGTAGTAGTACCATTACATGTTGGATTTCGAGGTGCGTTAGATCACCCGACGCAAGCAGTGTCAAGAGGAAACTAACCAATGCATGTACAAGTTCATGGAAATTTAGTGGTCATTCATGCATTCGTTCTAATTAATGCCTCGGTAAACATAACTTCTTGAGAAAAACGAGCGTACTAATTACTTGTGCAAAATACGAAATTAATTCGACCACTCACCGTCTACCTTGGTTGGAGAGATTTTGAAATTGAGCCATAAACTGGAAAGGAGGGAGTAGTAACTTTTGTCTCGATTACTATTTGTGGCCTTGTATAGATGCAAAATGTATTTTTTATAGTGGCCTTGTATAAGTAAATGGAGGGAGTACTAACCAAAGTACGTAGTAGGGACGAGGAGTAAACGGAGGGAGTAGTAAAATTTTCTCCTCGTGCTGCGAGCCACCGCGCGCGTGGGCGAGGGAGCGGGCGTAAGGCGTAGTAAGCAAGCTTCACCTCATCCTGCGAGCCACCGCGCCCGTGGGCGGGGGAGACGGCGTACTAAGCAAGCTTCTCCTCGTTCTGCGAGTTGACGGGACACATCAAAAGTACTCCAGTGTATAGAGCCTTGCCTCTAAGGTAGGCCCCACATGGTTTGCCTCTTTTTTTAATTTAACATAACGCGTCAAGTCGCAATTTGTTTGTTCACCCGTGGTAGACGATCCTCCCTCCACCAAGTGGACAACCAGTACACGTGCCAAATTACCACGTGGGCTGCCTTTTTCGTACAGAAATGAGCTCCACCGTGTACCCGCGCGGGTGTGGTTGGGAAAGAGACGGGAGTACGTGCGCCGTGCGTGCACCTCTTCTCTTCGTGCACGTCCCCCACCTACGTGGGTGTGTGTGAGAGAGATACAAACCTAGACATAATGCGCCGTCCATCCCCATGCCTCCGCCCAGTCCGACCACCAGTCACCACCACGCCCCACTCCTCCTCACCTTATCTCTCATCTTTCTCCCTCCATTTTTATATACAAGGGGCCACTATCAAAATTACAATTTGCAGATATACAAGGCCACTAACACTAATCGATGCAATATTAATGGTGTTTGCCTCGTGGTACTAGCAAAGGAGGACATTAATTATCCCTTGCATGCATGCGGGAGTTTGTAAAAAAATGCATCTTGATGTTCCGTGCAATGCACGGGCATCTTGCTAGTCCATGAAAACAACACATGGCAAAATTCCACGGCGAACGAGGGATTTGAATCTATTGGGAGGGGCTGTTTGGATCTTGCCCGGGGTAGCCAAAATATTGGCGACCCTTTTGTCCACCGGTGCCTTTGCCACCGATGAACGAGGAATGGCTCGGGTGCTCATGCTGTCATGCATCCTCCAGCGCACACGTTGGAGACGAGCTCGCACGAGCTATGTTTTTTGTCCCACAACGCCGCCCGAGCCACCCGCAGACTGACCGGCGACCCGCAAATTACGCCATCCAACCGTAGCCACACACATTATGACAGCAACTCAACCAACCAGACAAAATTCACGCAAACATGTAGACAAACTGATATTTCATATAAACAACGACGGAAATCATATAAAATACCGGATTTTCATACAAACATGATGGATTTCATTACATTCAAATGAACTACACGGTGCTAGTCCTAGACAGCACAGGTATATAATACCTGGCCTAAATGGTCGCCCCCCGATCGATTTGTGTTCCTCATGTCCGGCAGCACGATCATCGGACTGCGGAGAGCCCCGGAGGTATATGCTTCAGCGCAAAGGACGGCTCGCTTCCCCACTGCCCAACTGATATCATTGGCTGGTGCTGAAGATGATGGTGGCCGGCACCGGTTCGAGTTCATCACCGGCCACTACTTCGCCATGGCCGGCACCGGCTCGAGTTCATCCTAACATTCCCCTCTTCCGTGGAGCCCATGCGGGGTCGACGAAGGTCCTCGCAAAACAAGGATCTGGCAAGACACCTACTGTGTACGCCGGCATTGCCTCCACGGTGGCCTTCATGAGACCCAAGCGGCGGCGGCCTCCCGTGTTCTACTTCTCCTTGATGATGGCGGCGGATGCGGAGGCACTAGCCACCGACTCGTCGCTCTCCGTGCACCCGGATTCTGTCGCTGCTTGCATGGTGCGGCCACCGGCATGGGAGTCTCGGCCACATAAATGGAAGACGCAGTATGAGGCGGCGGCATGGACGGCAGCAACGAATCCCGTGCGCCGCTCCTTGTCGAACTGGCCTGGAGCGGCGAGTTGCTGAACCGTGCGCCGGCTTGGGGCGACAACTGGCTCCGTTGCGCGAGGGGAGGGAGGTGGATCAGCGAGCTGCATAGCTCGTATCCGGCGGGCTACCCAGCCGTCTTGGATGCGGAATAACTACTCTTCGTAAGCCATTGTAAGAGTGGACAGAATGATGGAGGAGATAGGGGAGCGGCCTGGTCATGAACGGACGTGTGTCCAGAGTGGGTTTCTCGGCTTCCACACGGGCGGGTTTCATGGAGGCGTTTGAATGCGACACGGAGGCGTGTTCAGTCGGGCGTGCCGCGAGTGGCGCCCTCGACTCTGACCTAGGACACCGCGCCGTACTTCCACTGACATGTGGGCTCTTTGGGTGCATGGCATGCATGCCAGTGACCCAACGCAGGCAGCGCACAGCAGAGGAATCTTTGGTGGGCCAGGGCGGTCAGAAACGGGCATTTCATAAACCGATGATTGTTCATTGAGTGTGACGTCATCTTTTTCATGTAGATAAGCCTACTATGTTGATAGCCCATTCGATACGTTGTGATTCATAAAGACCTCTGCAAACATCAATGTTCTGCTTATCACAGATAAGATTGATTAATACCCGTAACAATCCATGTCCTTAACAAAGGGTGCATGCACGCATAGGTTGAACATGTGTCTTGCGTCGTGTGCTGTGTGCATGCAGGCGTGCGAGTGTTGTGTGCATGCAAGGGTATGTTTCAGTGTTGCATGCATGGGTGCGTACGTGCGTGTGTTCGTGAGTGCATGTGTACGTGTCAGTGTTGCACGCCAGCATGTGTGCGTGTGTACGTGTCAGTGTTGCACGCCTACATGCATGCATGTCTTGCGTGTGTGTCTTGCGTGCGTGCATGTGTACGTGCGGGGTGAGGATACACGTCAGTCGACTGACTTTTTCAGACGTTGGATACGAAATCAAGGGCCTCCAGTTTATCACCAAACTCCACCCCCTGAGCCGCCAGCCACCACCGGCCGAACCGCCAGCCCCCGCCGCCCGCGGCCAGCCCGCCCTTCGCGAAACCACTCCCCATCGCCGATCCGCCGCCGCACTAGCCATCCCTCTAGCCACCCCCCCCCGCCGAGCTTTTTCTCTGGGGATCCCCACCCCACCGCCCAATGAATGCCCCCCAACCGTCGGTGACTTCCAACCAGAGGTCTCACGACTTCGAATACCCACCGACCTCTAATTTATTACCATTTATGTCCTTCATATACACGCTGACGGGTGGACCCTATGGTAATGTGCGCTGCTGAATGTGGATCGTTTGACTGGTCAATTGATCATGTTATCAACAAATTACGGAGCTGTATGGTGAGCCAGTGACCGTATGATCACCCTAAAATGTACTCCTATTTTATTAACACAGTACAGACTCAAACTACCATTTCTTTCTTTCATATACGGCTAACAGCTGGGCCCCACGGTTACGCGCCCCGATGGTGCAACACTAGTTGCGCCTCATGGAACGTTTGACTGGTCAATTGACTGTGTCATCAACAAAATACGGAGTTGTACGGGTGAGCCAGTGACCGTATAATCATGATATGTATTTGTTTAACACGGTACAGACGCAAGGGCTCATATATACGCGCAAGCACTCACCGCTATAAGCGCACACACACGAATCCTACCCCTATGAGCACCTTCGAGAGAGTGGGCCAGCATATATGATCTTGAGATTTTACGAAGTCACCATAGGTGCCTCGTAGTCGAGTGGAACGTCTCCTCCCACTGAACGTACGTCGCCGGAAAATACTGAAATTAACACAAGATAAATGCGAGCACCGGGACTTTAACCTTGGTGGGCTCGAGAAACCACTGTCCTCTAACCATCCAACCACATGTTGGTTAGCACGACAAAATGTATGTGGTGACCGTGATGAGCTTATTCTGAAGTCCAGTGACCATATCGTGCTTTCGCTTCAAATACAATGACCGTAAGTGTCGTCAACAAAATACGGAGCACGCATCAAATGCAAAGTCCGTCAGTGTCATCAACAAAATATGGAGACGTATCGTGAGCTAGATACCGTTGTACTATTGTATATGCTTATTTTCTTAGTGGCCGATTGCGTGTGTGGTGTGGTGGGCACATCATTTCTAGTTGTGGTGGGTCAACATGAAGACTCATGGGTCGGTTCCATCCTGCGCCACATATAGGTTGGACCGAGACGTGTTATACGAAGACCCATGTGGAGGACTCGGCGTACAACACGAAGCTACCAGAGTCGCGGAGGACTCTATCCCCACTGGTGATAAGCCGACTATATATGATTTGTAACCCTAGGCCCTTAGTATGTTATACAAGCTTGGGGGCTAGTTCGTCGATAGTATACACACACGCACAATGCCTGGTATTCACGTGTACTTTGTACACACCCCTATCACTAATATACAGTACCAGGAGTAGGCTCTTTCTTCAACTGCAATTGAATTCTAGCATGTGCATGTGTTTATTTCATATTATCGATCCATAGAGTGAGAGCGGTTTGAAATACAGGCAATGGATGCTTTTGCAATTCATATATAAACATTAATTAGTGCACTCCATGTTGTTAGTGTGAAGCACTTTATACATTTGTCACTTGCATGGATACATTCCAAATTGCTAGCTACGAAATAGAATACATGTCGAATTCAACATAAAGGGGGTTTCGAAGATTCGAATTCATAGGAAGTGCATTCATCTATTTGAACCCGAGATAATGGCATTTGTAAATCAGATGTAAAAGGGGGCATCAATCTTTGTTGTGAGTTTGAACATGCTATATATATTCATACGCATATCTAACTTTTTTTGCAACCAAGGAGATTATATCTGGAACCATGCATGAACTGAGGTAAGTTGCATATTTTTTAATATATACTCGTGTACAATGTATATTCAAATGTACCCCCTCCATTCCAAAATAATCGTAGCTTTAGGATTTTCAAGAGTAAAGATTTGTGAAGTTTGACAAATCCTGAAAGTTCAATTCAAGAGAACCGAAAACGTTAAGGCCTTCTTTGGTTCATAGGATAGGAATTTTATAGGAATAGGAAAATCATAGGAAGTGAGATGACATGCATGTCAATTCCTATAGAGAAAGAGATGTCATTTGGTGCATAGGATAGGATTTTTTCCATTGAGTCTAGGCTAATGTTTTTTTCCTCCAAAATGTGAAGGATTGATTCCTATCCTACATAGGAATAGGAATCCATTCCTACAAACCAAAGGGCTTCAAAGGAATTTTTCCTTTGCAAATCCTATCCTATAGAATTCCTACAAAAATCCTACAAACCAAAGGAGGCCTAATGCTTCTGCTCCCAAATATTGAACGAAGCGCCAAATAGGCCTCTGGTCACCCGAAACCGCGCGAGACTAATGTTTTGGTGGTAGGAAATTACTGTCCTGACTCTGGCCCGTGTAGCCTATCGGCCCGATGTCCAAAGGTCTAAACCGGGGTAGGTTTGTAACTTCACCAAGACGCCAGAGAAGCATTCATACGCCGTGGGCGCCTACCCATGCGCTCGGCCGAAATCTATCCCGCCCACATTTGGGACACCTGACATGACTGTCCTACCCCCAACCCGCAATATGTCCGAAATTTTAGATGGGGGGAAAGTTTGTAACTTTCCCCAAATTTCAAACAAGCGCGTCTCAAACCGAAACATTGTTCCCCCTTAGTTCCCCGCCTCCCTCCGTTTCCCCATTCATACTCCGTGGGCGCGAAAACGCCCTCTCCACCAGCCGTGAAACCCCAGCCTCCTCCGTCCTCCACCCCATAGCGGCCAATCCACCGCCGCCCTCCTCCATCATGCCGGAGCCGGTACTCGACGTCGTCGTCCAACGCAACCGCAACCGCAACGCCCTCAAGGACTTAGCAGCTGAAGCCGAGGCAGAGCTGCCTCCACGACGCCGACGCCGACGTGCGCTGTACCAGAACCACTCCGACCACGCCGTCCTGCGCCTCACTGCTGCGGCTCCACTGTCGCAACCGTCCACCGCACCGGAGCTGTTCCCGCTACGTCATCGTTCGCCGCCTCGAATCTGCTTCCCCGCCGCCGACAGACGGCCACCGCACCACACTCAACAACTTGGCCATGGGTTCGTCCAAGGCTGCACCGTCCTCCACAACTTCTGGTTTCCGACGAACAACAAGAAGATTGTTGGAAAAACAGAAGGAGGACACAGCACTGCCAGCAGAAAGAGGTACTCCTCTTCCCTTATTCGTGCAAATCTTACGTCTCCGCTCACACCGTATTCATCCCACGAAAGAAACTAGTTGAGCGCTTCTTACTGCATCTTCTTCGTGATACTAAATGCACAAGGTTTCCTCCCTTTTACTATTTCACCTTTGCTAGAGGTCAGTAGCCCGCCTGGATTTCAATTCAGGGTCAGTCGAACCGCAATTAAAAGAAGCAGCACCCGCTTAGGCGCGCGGAGCACCTAGTCCGCCTGTTCCCCGGGGAAGCGGCGCATCGGTGTCTATCATAGGGGTGTGGGGCGCAGGAGCTGCTTGCGCCCGATCTGGAGGTCGGCGGGGCTTGAATGGATGGCCGGGGGGCGGTGCCAAGCACGGCGGTGCGGTGAGGTCGAGGGGAGGGCGCAGGCAGGGGAGGAATACTGGGCCGGTGGTCGCTGGCGTTTCGAGGAAGATCGTCAACACTGACTCGCTGGAGGTAGATGAAGGCGATCTGCCCGTTCTTTGTACATCGGACGGTGCAGAAAAAATGGACTGACCTATTTGCTTTCAGTCGACTGTTATTTTCATAGAATCCTGTAGTAATTTAGTGTGCCATGCATGTTGTAGAGCTATCATATGTCTCCCGTCATTTATTTCTCACCGACCTGCTATCTGCTACCTTTACACTGTACTAATTGTGCACACACTTCACCCATACTCACACTATTGTTTTTTTATGCATGGGTATTTCAGACTCTGACGCAGTGTTGATGAATGCAGAAAAGAAAAGACAGAAGTCGCTCCAGTGTAATTCGAAGATAAGCACTAAGCGTTCCAGCGCTCTAACGGGTGCAGTGTCAGCAGTTGGAGACAGTAAACTTAGCTCTGCAGTTGATGATCTCAATTGCCACACACAACCATCCCAGGTGCTTGCTTTAACTTCGCGCTGTCAAATGTGGTTGCATGTTGCATATGGTGTCTAGCTTGTATTGCTTCCAATTTGGTTAAATTGCATCTGCTTACTTTACACATTATACCTTTGATAATGACATGCCTTCCTGTTTTTGATACATACTACATATGTCTATTAACCATGTTCGTACATCAAACTAATGCTCTTTTGTATCCCTCGTCAATCACTTATGATGAGACAGTCACCCGGGTGGGTTTCTGTGAGACGCCATACTCGTTTAAAGAGTGCAGTGTCATCCTCCCCACATGATTCTCAAGAAACAGCAAGGCTAAATGAAGATAGTCAACGTAGCTCTCTAGTTGATCACCGCAATTCCCCCACACCACCATCGCAGGTGCTTGCTCTTACTTGGCAGTGTGATATGTAGTGTTCGTCTTACATGAAAGTAGTGTTCGTCAGTATCATGCATCAATGAGTTCTGAAGAGCAAATTTTATTCCTTTTTCTTGTGGGTTTGACTTGACAAGGCAAAATCAAGAAAGAGGAAGGAAAAGAGTAAGGAAGGCGATGATGGTGGTCCTCTGCAGCAACGTAAACGGAGCATCTGTACCGATTCTCCTTGTACTGATAGTGCATTACAAGGTCCAAGTCTCCGCTCCCCTACTCCACCATCCAAGGTGCTTGCTCTAACTTGGCAGTGTGATATCTGGTTGCATGTTGCATATGGTGTCTAGCTCGTATTGCTCCTAATTAGTGTAAACTGCATCTGCTTAGCTTACACATGATACATGTGAATATGACACGCTTTCCTGTTTTTGGTACATACTATATCTTATGATAAGGCACCTTTAAGTCGCCACTGTGATATTGGTTGTGTCTTGCATATGATTTCTAGCATGTACTGCTTCTAATTTGTTGAAACGCCATACAGTTTGAACTTGGCAGAGTGATATTGGTTGCATCTTTCATATGGTGTCTAGCTTGCAGTGCTTCTAATTTGTTGAAATGCCTTCTGCTTAGTTACCACATCATAGGTGTGAATATGTCACACCATCCTGTTTTTCATACATATTCCATCCTCGCATCATGTGTTTGCCTTTCATCCGAGTAGTGTTCGTCAGTATCATGCATGAATGAGTTCTGAAGAGCGAATTTTATTCCTTTTTCTTATCGGTTTGACTTCACAATGCAAAATCATTACAGCTGAAGGAAATTAGTCCGGCAGTGGATGATGGTGGTCCTTCGGAGCAACTCAAACAGGGGGTCTCTACAGATTCTACTCCGCCATCCTCCCAACAAGATTCGCAAGACAACACAAGGCTGGACAGTCAACGTAGCTGTGTAGATGATGAGCACATCTCCCCTACTCCACCATCACAGGTGCTTGCTCTAACTTGACACTATTATATGTGGTTGCATGTTGCGTATGATGTCTAGCTTGTATTGCTTCTAACTTGAATTGCATCTGCTTACTTTACACATAATGCCTGTGAATATGACACGTGTTCCTGTTTCTAGAACATACGTGTACATGATGAGCACATCTCCCCTACTCCACCATCACAGGTGCTTGCTCTTACTTGGAACTGTTATACGTGGTTGCGTTTTCCGTATGATGTCTAGTTTGTATTGCTTCTGATTATGTTGAATTGCATCTGCGTAGCTTACAACTTATACCTGCAACGATCACTTACCCATAAGACACATTTAACTTGGGACTGTGATGTAGGTTGCATCTTGCATTGTCTTCTAGCTTGTACTGCTTCTAATTTCTTGAAATGGCACTTACGACGAGACACTTTTTACCTGATAGAGTGATATTGGTTGCATGTTCATATGGTGCCTAGCTTTCATTTCTTCTAATTTTGTTGAAATGCCTTCCGCTTACTGTTTTTTCATACATATTCCATCCTCCTATCGTACGTGTGAATATGAAACACTGTCTTTTTTGTATATATTCCATCCTCCTATCCTGCGCTTGCCTTACATCAAAGTAGTGTTCGTCTGTATCATGCATCAACCAGTTATGCAGAGCTAATTTTATTCATCTTCTTGTGGTTTTGACTTCATAAGGCAATATCAGAAAATAGGAAGGAAAAGAGTAAGTTAGGGGATGTTGGTGGTCCTCCGCACCGACGCAAACAGAGACTCTCTAGATTTGCCACTGCTACTGCTAATGAAGTTGAAGTCCCAAGTCTACATGATGAGTTCATCTCCCGTACTCCACCATCGCAGGTGCTTGCTCTAAGTTGACAGTGTGATAATTGGTTTCATGTTGCATATGTTGTCTAGCCTGTATTTCTTCTATTTTGATTAAATTGCACCTGCTGAGTTTATACGTTATACATGTGCATATGACATGGCTTTCTGTGTCTAGAATACACTGCATCTATCTATCATACCATGTTCTTACATCAAAGTACTGCTGTTGTGTATCCCGCATCAGTCACTCATGATTGGACGCTTTTAACATGGCAGTTTGATAGTGGTTGCATCTTGCATTGATTTCTACGTTGTACTGCTTCTAATTTTTCGAATTGCCACTTATGACAAGACACTTTTAACTTGGCAGAGTAATATTGGTTGCATCTTTCATATGGTGTCTAGCTTGCATTACTTCTATTTTCTTGAAAATCCTTCTGCTTAGTTTGCACATCGTAGCTGTGAATATGTCATGCCGTCCTGTTTTTCTTACATATTCCATCCTCATACGGTTGTCTTACATCAAAGTATTGCTTGTCTGTATCATGCATCAATGAGTTCTGAAGAGTGATTTTATTCTTTTGTGTTGTGGGTACAGCTTGACATGGCAAAGTCAAAAAAGAGCAAGGAAAATAATATAGTAGGGAGTGCTGTTACTCGTCGGGTGAAACGGAAAAGGTTCTGCCGTCGAGATTCTGCTGGTACTTATAGTGCAGTAGAAGGTCCAAGTCCACCGGCTAAATCTACAAACACAGTATCACCTGCTCCACCAGCTGCAGCATCCGCTTCAACTGTACCAGCATCTCAACCAGTTACTCGTTCGTTTGCTCCGGAACTGGCCAGTTCCCAAGCTGCCTTCACACCTAACACTACTTCCGAAGCACTGCTGACACAACAGGACTTGGCAAGATCAGATGAACCTCATGAGCATCAACACCAAGACGGTACCTGACCGAGTCAAGTTGCAGTTGCATGCTCCTTTATATGTACTCTCACAGTTTGATGTACACTAACACTTTCCATATTCGTTGTTGAACTAGCACCACGGCGCAAGCGGAAACAGACATCAGGGATAATGCTTGACAGATTAACAAAATCTAAAGGAGGAAGAATGGAGATCCATTTTGAGGCAGGTTTAAAAAGGCCACGTGATGCTACAGAGTCAGCCAAGTTAGTATCAGAGGCAGCCGTTGCCGTTAGGTGTCATGCACGTATCCTCCCAACGTGGATCCAGTACAGGAATGAGAAAGACAATACCCAGTTTAACACCTTCCTTGACCATTTATCCGTAAGTAATGTTATTCATCGCAATTAGTAATATTGTCTTGCTCTGTCCCATACTTTCTAGCTTCCTCCTAATAAGACTCACATTCTTTTTTCAACAGATGAGGTTCAAGTTGGATCCGAAAGATGATGCAACTAGACAAGCATGCACTCATGTTTTTCAGTCTGCTCTGCGACAGTATCGGTACCACCTTAGAAAATCTCACTTTGAAGGCAAGGCTAACAATGAAATCGCCCAAACATCTCCAGTGGAATATATTACAGATGAAGACTGGACAGCCCTCGTTAAACACTGGTCTGATCCAAAGTATCAGGTAGGCTATATGTATTTGATCAGACCACATATTGAACTTGTATTTATGTATGTGCCTTACAAGTGTATCTTCTTCTAGGCTAACTGTTTGAAGAACAAAACCAACCGTTCTAAAGTGAAATTCCAACAGACCACAGGATCTCGTAGCTATATTGCACACTGCGAGGCTCTTGTAAATAGCTGCTACTTCCTTCTTTTTTGTGCCATATTATCGTATCTATATTGACTTGTTCCAAATACAGAGGAAATCCCGTGCGGACCAAAAAGAACCTGAACCGAATGCAGTGCAAATCTTCAAGGATTGCCACACCAGCAAGATGAAGGGCATGAGCACACCAGTTCAAGCCGCTGTTGTAAGTCCTTACTCCTCCTGCCTTGAACTGATTGGTACTGTGATGTGTTCATTTAACTACTTGGTTTGCAGCCAATGTCAGTTACTCTGTTCACTTTTATTCACAGTTGTCTTAACGTATCATTTCACCTTACATGGTTTAAAAGAGATGAAGGATATTCTTTTGGTCTTGATCTGTAATCTAGTTGTTATGTTCACGTGCGCACACAATGATAAAATAGCCTGTTTGTTTTATATCTGTTTGCCCATGATATGAATGATGTCATACTATGTTCATCCTACTTTAAACCATGTCTCTTTATCCTTAGATGTCAACGAATGTGAGGAAATAGACAATACAGTAGGCATGCTACATGGACATATGTTCCGAAAGTGATTTTATTATGTAGTTGGCACTACAATACATGCTAATGTATTACAGTAGTTCACCAAAATAAGTTATGTATAAACGTTTAACCTACTTTGTTTGTTTTTGTCTCATTAGTAACTTATCTGGTACACTAATCTACAAGTTCAAACTTTCAGGAAGCTATGGAACAAATGATTGAACAGCCACAACCACCTGAAGGTGACGAGGCTACTACAGGCACAATGTCACCTCTTGCTGCAGTGCGTCAGTATCTCTCCACTAACAGTGCAAAAAGCACCTTCCTGCGTAATTCTGGGTTGGTTGTCAAGGTAACCTCGTCCAAATCGCCTACTGAACAAAATCTTCCTGCTAGACAGAGTGATATATCTGTGCTCCAGACACAAGTCCAATCCCTAATGGACGTTGTTTCGGAAACAAGAATAGTGGTTGAGAAATGTCGTCAAGATATGAATGGTTTTGAAACCAGACTATCAGACATTCGCTTCGTTGTTCAAGAGCAATGGCGGAAAAAAGGTGGAGATCGTGCTGCTCCATCAGATTCTACAGCCTGAAACATTAGCACTCAGGTCAAATGATCTGTGCTTCTATACATCTGATGGTGCTTTTATCTGGAAGGACTGTAAACTTTATGCCAACAGGCCTTTTGTTGTATGGTTGGAATTTATTTTGTTGTGATACAACATTTATGATGCTGCCTCAGGCTGCAGTAATTACGACGCTATTTTTGTATAGTGTAGGTTTATCTTAGTAATGTATTCGGCCGAAACCTTCGTAGGAGCCCAACATGCCAACATTCGTCGGGCCCATTCCAATTGGGCTAAAAACGATTACGGGCCGAAATTGGCATGTAGCCCACTAAAAATATCTGGGCCTAAATCAGCATAAGCTTTCATATTTTTCTGGTAGGCCTGTGCCCATAGTGGGCCTTTAACAGGCCTAAACATAATTTGGGCCCTCAGTAAAAATAGGCCGTTTACAGGTGTAAATATCTCGAGCCCATAAAATACATGGGCCTTTAATAGACCGAAAGTGAGATTGGGCCCTGATTGTGCCAAATAACCCACTGGACTTTAACAGGCCGAAATTCGGACGGGCCGTAAATGCGCCGACCTAATACACGGGCCTTTAACAGGCCGGAACTTCGGTCGGGCTAGATTATCGTCATTTTTATATGGGCCGTTAATGGGCCCGATATGACGTTGGGCCACATATGGCCCATGGTTTACGTCCGGCGTTAACAGGCCGAAAATGACAACAGGCCGAAAGTGGCCCAAAGCTATAGTGGGCCTCTAACAGGCCGAATGTCAGACATGGCCGAATATGACCCAAATCCTTCACGGTCGTTTATGGGCCGAAAGTTTTGATGGCCTGTAAATGGGCCCAAATGAAGCCGGACCTTTAACAGGCCGGAAATACACCGGGCCGTAATTCGGCCCAATTACTTAGCGGACTGTTAACGGGCCAGAAGTGACCATGGGCTGCATTGATGACAAGTTTAGGACAGGCCGTTGACGGGCCGATTTGACAGAGAATGTTGGGCCTTTAGCTGGGCCGGCCCATTATGGTCGGCAGAATCTTGTGGGCCTTTAGCTGGGCCGGCCCATTGTGGTCCGCAAAATCTTGTGGGCCTTTAGCTGGGCCGGCCCATTATGGTCTGCAAAATCGTGTGGGCCTTTAGCTGGGCTGGCCCATTATGGTCCGCTAAGTTTTGCGGGCCTTTAGCTGGGCCGGCCCATTATGGTCCGCTAAATCTTATGGGCCTTCGGTTGGGCCGGCCCATTTAATCTTTGTGGGCCACTTTTGGGCCGGTCCACATGTCAACATATCATAGGCCCATCTCGACCGTTGGATGAGTGACACTTGTGCCAACGCGGAGCTGACGCATGGATCCGTCAGCCAATGAGAATTTTACACGTGGAAAATCAGCATTGGTCGTGGCTGTTAACGGGTTATCGGATCCAAAATCCGACTCGATAGCTTAACAGCGTTCCGTTACGGTGGATGCCACGTGTCGGTCACCCTTGACGAAAGCACTTCTGTGACGCGCGATTTATCGTCATGGAAGTGGACACTTCCATGATGATAATTTTGGCAATGTCATGGAACACTTCTACGACGGCACATGTATGACTATCTTGATTCTGTCATAAATTTGTCATGGATGTACATGCATGACAGAAAACGCGACCTACTGTGACAAACATGTATCATCACGGAAGTGTATTTTTTTTGTAGTGCTGTCGACCTACACATCCATGTGTACGAGCGAATCGTGTACATTGGTATCTACAAGGCTAGTGAGGATGCTACGACGTTGGCCTTCTTCAGCCGGCTGGAAGCCTTGGATGCCTTAGCTGAGAAGCACCTTGACCTCGCCACACAAGCCGCCGCTCCTTAGCCACGAGTCGGTGGCCCGGCCGGCACACTGAGTTGAGGAGGAGGAGGTCGTATGTTGATGGATGCATCTTTCTTCTAGCCTCCTGTAACCACCACTACGATCGCATCATCGTGGCCTTAATTCTTATTTTGCTATTGCATTCTCGTTCCAGTCAATACAGACATGTGCGAACCCTTTTCTCAATACAGACATGTCCGTTCCAGTCTTATCTTGATTGGCTTGAATGAAGGTCTATCCCGCCGTTAGGCACTGCAGTGCGCTGTGCTCGCCTTTAGGCGCCACAACACGCTCTGCTCGCGTCGGTTGGCGCGCTCGGCTCGCGTCCATTGGCGCGCTCGGCTCGCGTCCATTGGCGCGCTCTGCTCGCGTCCGTCGGTGCGCTCGGCTTGTGGACAGCTTTTTCTTGCGTGTTCAACTGCTATATGCATATATATATGGTTGCTCGTTGTTTAGGCGATCGCGGAGCGGTCTGCTCGCATCCCTCCACGCACGCTCTGCCAACGGTTGGGCGTGCGCACGATCACGTTGGGGGCCCCGTATGCATGCGGTTGCGCCATGCGCATTGCCATGCAATGCAGTTACGTGCAGCACGATGGAGTTACGCGCTGCAAATTAGAACTGTGATACGTCTCCAACGTATCTATAATTTTTGATTGTTCCATGCTATTATATTATCCATCTAGAGTGGTTTATATGCATTTATATACTATTTTATATGATTTTTGGGACTAACCTATTAACCTAGAGCCCAGTGCTAGTTTCTGTTTTTTTCCTTGTTTTTCAGTTTTACAGAAAAGGGATACCAAAAGGAGTCCAATTGACATGCCAATTTTTGATGATTTTTTAGGGACCAAAAGAAGCCCCTGGAGTGAAAGAGTTGGGCCAGAAGAGTCTCGGGCCGTCACGAGAGTGGGGGGCGTTCCCCCCTATCTCGTGGACGACTCGGAGAACCCCCCTGACATGAAACCTATGCCAAAAATTCCTACAAATATCCAAACCTCCAGAAAATAACATAGATCAGGAGTTCCGCAGCCGCAAGCCTTCATAGCCACCGAAAACCAATCTAGACCCGTTCTGGCACCCTGCCGGAGGGGGCAATCCCTCTCCGGTGGCCATCTTCATCATCTCGGCGCTCTCCATGACGAGGAGGGAGTAGTTCACCCTCGGGGCTGAGAGTATGTACCAGTAGCTATGTGTTTTATCTCTCTCTCTCTCTCTCAAGTTCTTGATTCGGCATGATCTTGATGTATCGCGAGCTTTGGTACTATAGTTGGATCTTATGATGTTTCTCCCCCTCTACTCTCTTGTAATGGATTGAGGTTTCCCTTTGAAGTAACCTTATCAGATTGAGTCTTTAAGGATTTGAGAATACTTGATGTATGTCTTGCATGTGCTTATCTGTGGTGACAATGGGATATTCACGGGATCCACTTGATGTATGTTTTGGTGATCAACTTGTGAGTTCCGTGACCTCGTGAACTTATGCATAGGGGTTGGCACACGTTTTCGTCTTGACTCTCCGGTAGAAACTTTGGGGCACTCTTTGAAGTTCTTTGTGTTGGTTGAATAGATGAATCTGAGATTGTGTGATGCATATCGTATAATCATACCCATGGATACTTGAGGTGACATTGGAGTATCTAGGTGACATTAGGGTTTTGGTTGATTTGTGTCTTAAGGTGTTATTCTAGTACGAACTCTAGGATAGATCGAATGGAAATAATAGCTTCGTGTTATTTTACTACGGACTCTTGAATAGATCGATCAGAAAGAGTAACTTTGAGGTGGTTTCGTACCCTACAATAATCTCTTCGTTTGTTCTCCGCTATTAGTGACTTTGGAGTGACTCTTTGTTGCAAGTTGAGAGATAGTTATATGATCCAGTTATGTTATTATTGTTGAGAGAACTTGCACTAGTGAAAGTATGAACCCTAGGCCTGGTTTCCTAGCATTGCAATACCGTTTACGCTCACTTTTATCATTAGTTACCTTGCTGTTTTTATATTTTCAGATTACAAAAACGGATATCTACCATCCATATTGCACTTGTATCACCATCTCTTCGCCGAACTAGTGCTCCTATACAATTTACCATTGTATTGTGTGTGTTGGGGACACAAGAGACTCTTTGTTATTTGGTTGCAGGGTTGCTTGAGATACCATCATCATCCTACGCCTCCCACGGATTGATAAACCTTAGGTCATCCACTTGACGGAAATTTGCTACTGTCCTACAAACCTCTGCACTTGGAGGCCCAACAATGTCTACAAGAAGAAGGTTGTGTAGTAGACATCAAGCTCTTTTCTGGCGCCGTTGCCGGGGAGGTGGGTGCTTGAAGGTATATCTTTAGATCTTCCAATTGAATCTTTTAGTTTCTTGTTTTATCACTAGTGTAGTTTATAAAATAAAACTACAAAAAAATGGAATTGAGGGTGCCTCATATGCTTCATCTTTTTAATATCTTTCATGAAAGTAAGGATTCCGATAATTTTGCCAAAATGTTAGAAGAAGAATGTATTAAAATGTTTGGCACTAAATCTTTGAATGATGAGCATGATTGCAATGTTGTTAGTATGAACTCTTTGAACATCCATAGTACTAATGATGATTGCACTAGTCATGATGAAAATGTCTCTTATAAGCATGTAAATTTTTGTGTAGTGCATAGAGTTTGCAAGTACACACCAAATAGGGAAGATAGATTTTGCAAGAGGCATAAGTATTTAGAAACTAAATGGTTGAAAGAAAGGCTAGATGTTTGTGCTGAAAATTTAAATTTTCTTAGCCATCCTTGTGAACTTTGCAATGAACATGGTCATTTAAATATCCAATGCAAATTGTTTCATGATCGAATCGTGTCCAAAAATTGTGATGACTTGATTTCCGTTGCACGTCATAATGAACTTAGTTTGCTTCTGGGTTATGAAGAAATGAAATGTATAACTAAGGATATTCCAGAATTTTCCCTTGATAAAGTTCTTGATTTTGATCTAGAGGTAATTTATATGTATTGTGTGGTGAATTGCATTGAAAATCCTTATATTGCCAATTACATAAAGACAAGAAAAAAATAGAAGATGAAGAGTGAGGGAGTCCTGGATTAGGGGGTGTTCGGATAGCCGAACTATACCTTCTACCGGACTCCTGGACTATGAAGATACAAGATTGAAGACTCCGTCCCATGTCCGGAAGGGACTTACCTTGGCGTGGAAGGCAAGCTTGGCGATATGGATGATCAGATCTCCTACCATTGTAACCGACTTTATGTAACCCTAACCCTCTCCGTTGTCTATATAAACCGGAGGGTTTTAGTCCGTAGGACAACATACACATCAACAATCATACCATAGGCTAGCTTCTAGGGTTTAGCCTCTTTGATCTCGTGGTAGATCAACTCTTGTACTACCCATATCATCAATATTAATCAAGCAGGACAAATTGTTTTACCTCCATCGAGAGGGCCTGAACCTGGGTAAATCTTCATGTCCCTTGCCTCCTGTTACCATCCGGCCTAGACGCACAGTTCGGGACCCCCTGCCCGAGATCTGCCGGTTTTGACACTGACATTGGTGCTTTCATTGAGAGTTCCTCTGTGTCGTCGCCGTCAGGCCCGATGGCTCCTACGATCATCAATGGCGATGTAGTCCAGGGTGAGACCTTCCTCCCCGGACAGATCTTCGTCTTTGGCGGCTTCGCACTGCGGGCCGATTCACTTGGCCATCTAGAGCAGATCGAAAGCTACACCCCTGGCCGTCAAGTCAGATTCGGAAGTTTAAACTACACGGCCGACATCCGCGGGGACTTGATCTACGACGGATTCGAACCACTGCAGAGCGCGCCGCACTATCACGACGAGCATGATCTAGCTCTGCCGCCGAACAGTGCCCTGGAGGCCGCGTCCGCATCGGCTCCGACCCCTAGTTCTAAGCCAACTGTGCCAATCGAGGATGGGCGGTTGGACGCCACCTCGGGGGCTGCGATCCCAACGGCGGTTGGGCCAAACACCAGCCCCGTACTCTGCAAGACTCGTGACTCCATGGAGCCGGATTCTTCTCCGGACTCCGAACCCTCCGCGCCCCTGCCGAGCGAATCCGATTGGGCGCCGATCATGGAGTTCACGGCCGCGGTCGTCTTTCAGCACTCACCTTTCGGCGATATCCTAAAGTCACTGAAGTCTCTCTCTTTATCAGGAGAGCCCTGGCCGGACTACGGTCAGCAAGGTTGGGATTCGGACGATGAAGAAATACAAAGCCCACCCACCACCCACTTGGTAGCCACTATCGATGATTTAACTGACATGCTCGACTTCAACTCCGACGACATTGACGGTATGGATGCCGATGAAGGAGATGATGAAGAATCAGCGCCTATCGAGCCCTGGAACGCCACCTCGTCATATGACGTATACATGGTGGACGCACCCAAAGATGACGACGAGAAGCGGAAGGACGCACCGAAGGATTGTTCCCTCGAAAAGCAGTCAATGCGGCGACGCAAGCGCCGCCCCAAATCCCGCCTCGACAGAAATAGCGATCACACTGATCCAGCGCTGGAGCAGGCGAACCGCTGCCAGACAACGGCAATCCCGATAATCAAACCGAACAAACAAATCCTATCAATGATAATGGTCTGGACGACATAACGCCGGACAGGCACTCGGAGTAGCAGAATGCCCGTAAAAGGCTCGTTGCCACTGCAAGGAGCCTCAAAAAGCAGAAGCGGAGGCTCAAGGCCGCGCAAAACACGCTCCAATTCAGATGGAGCAAAATACTCAACACTGTAGCAAGGTACGGCGACAATCGCCCCTCCAAGAGCTACCCAAAGCGGAAGCTGCTACCCGAATTCGATGAGGAGGCCTCAGACCCCCCACAACCAAATATCAAAGCAGCCACCTGGTCGGATAGACGACCCCTCTACCACCACAGAACGGCATTCAACGCCGCTCACAATACAACACGCGACCCATGCGAGGGCTCGCACCCAAAGGACGGTGCAACAAGATCCATCTATGGACCACGCAAGCGCGCCCCAGCATACAATGCAACACAACAAACATCCGAACAACGCGGCACACCCAGCTACAGGGGTGCCGCACACCCCCTATGTTTCACCGATGAGGTGCTGGACCATGAATTTCCAGAGGGATTCAAGCCCGTAAACATAGAGGCATACGACGGAACAACAGACCCTGGGGTCTGGATTGAGGACTATATCCTTCATATACATATGGCTCGAGGGGATGATCTCCATGCCATCAAGTACTTACCTCTCAAACTCAAAGGGCCAGCTCGTCACTGGCTCAAAGGCCTCCCCGAAAGCTCCATTGGAAGTTGGGAAGAGCTCGAAGACGCCTTTCGGGCAAACTTTCAAGGGACTTATGTCCGACCTCCGGATGCGGACGACCTGAGTCACATAACTCAACAGCCCGGAGAGTCAGCCCGAAAGCTTTGGAATAGGTTTCTTACTAAAAAGAACCAGATTGTCGACTGTCCGGACGCCGAAGCCTTAGCGGCTTTCAAGCACAGCGTCCGCGACGAATGGCTCGCCAGACACCTCGGCCAAAACAAGCCGAGAACGATGGCTGCATTAACAAACCTCATGACCCGCTTTTGCGCGGGTGAGGACAGCTGGCTAGCCAGATGCAGCACCAGCGACCCCAGTACATCTGAAGTTAGAGATGGAAACGGGAAATCACGGCGCAACAACAATAACAAACGCCGGAATAAAGAAGACAGCACGAAGGGCACGGCAGTAAATGCCGGATTCAAAGTCCCTCGGCCAAACCAAAAGCCGCCCTCCAAAGGCACCAGGGATGAACTGTCCAGCCTCAACAAAATTCTGGACCAAGTATGTCAGATCCATAGTACCCCTAGCAAACCTGCTAATCATACCCACAGAGAATGTTGGGTCTTCAAGCAGTCCGGCAAGCTCAACGCCATACACAAGGGGAAGGATACACCAAGTGAAGACGAGGACGAACCTCCCACGCAAGACAAGGGGGAACAAAAGAAATTTCCACCCGAAGTCAAAACAGTAAACATGTTACACATGATCAAGAGAAAAAACAACGCGGCACTCCCAGAAAAATATACCAAAATGCCTATCCCCGCGAAGTCCCGCCACTGGCCGTCTCAACCAATCACCTTCGACCATCGCGATTACTCCTCAAGTATCTGGCACGCGGGATGGGCTGCCCTGGTATTAGACCCAGTAATTGGCGGATACCACTTCACACGAGTCTTGATGGATGGCGGCAGTAGCCTAAACCTAATATACCAGGATACAGTCCGTGGGATGGGGCTAGACCCAACACAATTTCTCCATAGGAATACTACATTTAAAGGAGTAATGCCAGGCCCATGGGCTCGTTGTACGGGCTCCCTCCTACTACAAGTTATATTCGGCTCCCCCGATAACTTCCGTCAAGAGCTTTTAACTTTCCACATCGCTCCGTTTCAAAGTGGCTATCAAGCACTACTCAGACGCGAAGATTTCGCTTGCTTTAATGAAATACCACACTACGCCTCTCTAACAATCAAGATGCCCGGCCCACGTGGCATCATTTCAGTGCACGGAAGTATCAAGCGATCTCTGCGCGCCGAAGAGAGTGAGGCTGCCTTGGCAGCCGCACACTAAAGGCGCCCGGACCATCAAGAGCATCCAATAGGTCGTCAAGACCTCAGACACAACTAATCAAGTCTAGCGCCGCTACTCATATCGAATAAACGGTCACACCCCTATCTTTCAAAAGTACAAGGGGCTCAACGCACGCAGACGAGTGGCGATTTCTTCTTATCTTGAATTATACATGGTTTCTTTAGAAAACTATCCTTTTGCACGACAACCTTTTTACCTAAATTCCTCTCTTTTACAGATGATCATCGTGCTACACCCGTCCAGGATACGGCACAACGGAGACACAGGCGCAGACGTGCAGCAGGGACCCGACCCAAGGATTCTTTTTAGATTAAGACCCTGCGTAAACCTTTTTTACTGTCTCTTGTTGATACATATCCACCGTTGAGAAGGATGCTGACGTCTTGGCATGTGGCCACGCCAGAACAATGCACGTACCTGGACACAAGGGGCTTCTTACAAAGGCCATTCTTCAGGCCCGGTTTATACCACAAAGACCGAATACCTTAGGGAGTGTTCGGCGTCGCGAGTTTGGCCCTATATGCATCAGCTCCGAATCATTGTCTTTGGTCAAATGTTGGGTTTGCCCGGCTCCTGTGTTTTGGTGCCTTACGTTCCGCTTTACCGGCTAAGGTAGCACCAGGAGAACTACTGCGATTGTGCCCTGGTTCATCCGGACGAGCACCTCAGTAGAGAAAGCCGAAAACTGACTGTCATGATCTAGCGTGAGACTGGTCAACCACTCGATGACCCATGGGAATGTTAGAATTCCTCCGCCTTAACGAAGGGCCGCTTTCCGGCCAGGCATATACGCACCCGGGATCGGGAGAGTGCGGAGCCACCAGGGGCTATCTAGTAGCCCCACTGTCAAACTCCTATGGCTAAGTGAAAGTGTTAAAGCATTATAGTCCGGTTGCCTCGCTCGCTCCGCTATCACCTCCTTAATAGGACCAAGACGTTGGGTTAAGTGTGAACGCGTGTTTCTGCGAACACCTCCGCATTATATGCGTGGGGGTTGAAGCCGACGACTGCAATCTTTCAGGTTATACACATGTATACATAAACGGCCGCCCAGGAGGCATCACATTACTTTCAGGCAAAAGTATAAAAGTAGCCTTATAAAAATTTATAAAAGCATTTCGCTTACAATGAGATTACATGTCACTCAAACATAATATTTTTTGAGCACTGGGTCTCTATCAAACGAGCACCCTCAAGAACTTCCTCAAAGTAGTGCTCAGCAGCCCTTCGACCTATGGCCGAATCCTGCGCTGCAACAGTGGTAGCATCCATCTCTGCCCAGTATGCTTTAGCACGGGCAAAGGCCATCCGTGCGCCTTCTATGCACGCCGACCTCTTCATCGCATTTATGCGCGGCACCACATCGAGGACCTGCTGCACCAAGCTGAAATAGCTGCTCGGTTTTGACCTTCCCGGCCATAGCTGATCCACAACAGACCTCATGGAGAGTCCGGACAACCTATTTAGTTCGGCCCATTCGGCTAATTGGTCCGTCAATGAAAGCGGACGCTCGGGATAAAGGAATTGCTTCCAAAACAGCTGGTCTACTTCACAGTCCGTCTGACTCTGGAAGTACTTGGCCGCATCGGCAGCGCTCGCCGCCAAATCCATATACGCATCCTCCGAACTCCACAGCCGATCCAGAGGGGCATACCGTGGATCTCTGTACTTCATCTGCAGCATAAAGGACTTCCCAGCTACAATATCCCCGGCTTCCCGCAGCTCCTCCTTCTTTGCCCTCATAGCAGAGCGGAGGTCTTTTCCCGTTGCAGCAGCCTTCTCAAGGTCCGATGCCTTCGCCTGGTTTTCCTTTTCAAGAGCCCGGCAACGATCTACGGCGACTTTTAATTCTACGGCCATATTGGCCATCTTCTCCCAGCTCTCGCCATGTGTGGCCTTCTCGGTTCGCAACTCTTCGGCCGCCTTCAAAGCAGCCGCATTACCCAATCTTGCTTGTTCCTTGGCTCGGGCAAGTTCCGCCCGCAAGGCTTCAACAGTGGCAGCTCCATCTGCAGTCATAACATGTTAAAAACACTGGCATCATACTCTTCCTATGTGGCGTTTACCAGACAAGGATACTTACCCTGCGCCTCGTCAAGCCTTTTGTTAACAAGCTCGATGTCGGCATCTGCCGCATTCAACTGCCGTTCTAAACGGGCAAACTGGCTAGTCCGGCTGGCCACCGGAGCTTCCATCTCCTGCACATAAAGGCAGTATGGTTATTACCTGGGAATATGATCCTCCGTTCGTCATCGTTTCCAACGACAACCAGAGTCTCAGGGGCTACTATCTACACAGGGCACACCTAGCATGTGCAGGACTATTACACATTCCTTTTACGTACCTCAAAGCCTGTCAGTAGACTCATAAAAGCTTCATGCAATCCGCTTTCGGCGGACGATATCCTCTCCATCACCATAGTCATCAGCACACGGTGATCATCTGAGATGGCCGCTCGCCCCACCAACTCCCTCAGAACGTCCGATCGCACACTAGACGGCGCCGGACTCTTTTGTCTGCTCTCTTCGGGAGCCGGACACTGGGAGCCTCGGGGATCAATAGGATTACCTTTTGGCCTCACCGGACTCGGAGAGGCCCTCCGCGACGACACTTTAGGGTCGCCCGCTTCCGGAGCGGAGGAGTCCGGAGGAGGCGTCTCGCTCTCCATCATCTCTGGAAGAAGATCCCCCGAAGACGAGCTCATTTGAGAGGGGCTAAGGCCCGAACTGCACAAATATATGCGGTGGTTATTTTCTCAGAAGAAAAGGATGGCATATCTGTACTATTAAAGTTTTCGGGTCACTTACGACTCCCGGGAGAATTGATCCCCCCGCGGACTTTGTGCGGCAGCAGCGCCCCCAAGGTAGGGCCCCCGGTGGAAGATTTCTTCTCCCGTTTGGAAGCTTCGGCTTCCGAATTCCCGGGCGCAGTCCTTTTCCTCTTCCGGTCGTCTTCCTTCATGGAGACGCTCGCTCCCTCGGTTAGAATAGGCAGCGTTGGGGGCCCGCGTCCGCCCGCATTATCCTCCACAGTATCTTCCTTCAAGGGATCCGGGCAAGGTGCGGTCTGGAGCATCTTTTCCAATACCGGATTCTCCAAACCCTCAGGGAGGGGGGCCAAACACCGAATCAACTTCGCCTTTGTTAGCCAGTCCTGGTCGAAAAAGCAAACTCTCAGAAATAACTTCGTAACGAAGGAAAGATAATATGTTCGGCCGGAAGATTCCTTACCTGTTCGGCGGCGCGGTTACTACTCAGGCCCACGTCCTCGGTGATTTCCGGACACTCTACTTGAGGTCCGAAGAATAACTTATACATATCCTCGTGCGTCAGGCCGAGAAAATTTTGAATGGCACGCGGACCCTCGGGATTGAACTCCCACAAGCGAAGGGGCCGACGTTTGCAAGGCTGGACTTGACGAACCAGCATAACTTGTATTACCGCAACCAAACTGAGATCTTCGTTGAAGAGATCTCGAATGCGGCTCTGCAGTAAAGGCACGTCCTTGGCTGGACCCCAGCTCAGTCCTCTGCTGATCCATGACATCAGTCGTGGTGGAGGGCCCGAGCGAAAAACGGGGGCGGCCGCCCACTTGGCACTTCTAGGAGTCGTGATGTAGAACCACTCCTGTTGCCACAATGTAGACACCTCTGGGATGGAACCTTTGGGCCACGGAGCTCCCGTCATCTTGCGTATTGAGGCGCCTCCACACTCTGCATGTTGCCCTTCGATCATCTTCGGCTTTACTTCAAAGGTCTTGAGCCATAAGCCAAAGTGGGGGGTAACCCGGAGGAAGGCCTCGCATACGACAACAAAAGTCGTGATATGCAGGAAGGAGTCCGGAGCTAGATCATGGAAATCTAGCCCGTAATAAAACATCAAGCCCCTGACGAAAGGATCCAGTGCAAAACCTAGACCTCGGAGGAAGTGGGAGACGAACACGACGCTCTCGTTGGGTTTGGGAGAGGGGACGGCCTGCCCCCGGGGAGGCAGCCGATGTGATATTTCGGCGGTCAGATACCTGGCCTCCCTCAACTTTTTGATGTCTTCTTCCGTGACGGAGGAGGGCATCCATCGGTCTTGGAGGATGGATCCGGACATGACTGAAGGTTCCGAGCACCTGACCTGAGCTTTGGGCGTTTGAGCTTGAGGCGGGGGAAGGATTCGATTGAGCACGGGAGGGAAAAGTAAAAGCTTTGTCCCTTTATAAAGAGGGTGGATATCAAGCGTCCTCCCCGTGTCCGTTTGGACTTGCCTATGATCTAGGAGTCCTAGAAGCGGTTGAGTTACCCACGCCCATATTGATGAGAATCCCGTAATAAGGGGACATGATCTCTACTTTAACAAGAGGTGCCAAGGAAACCACCTCGCATAACACGCTGAGGTGGGTAATTAAACGACTCGGATAAAGGCTTGGCCGTGGTGTGTCGCAAGACGGAATACGTCAGTAGATTAGATTTGTGTAAATATTATTCTCTCTATGGCAGTATGTGGAAACTTATTTTGCAGAGCCGGACACTATCTTTGTGTTTAAGATGTTCTATGAAGTACTTGGAGGAGGAACCCGCCTTGCAATGCCGAAGACAATTTGCGCGCCGGACTCGTCATCATTGAAGCCTGGTTCAGGGGCTACAGAGGGAGTCCTAGATTAGGGGGTGTTCAGATAGCCGAACTATACCTTCCGCCGGACTCCTGGACTATGAAGATACAAGATTGAAGACTCCGTCCCGTGTCCGGAAGGGACTTACCTTGGCGTGGAAGGCAAGCTTGGCGATACGGATGATCAGATCCCCTACCATTGTAACCGACTTTATGTAACCCTAACCCTCTCCGGTGTCTATATAAACCGGAGGGTTTTAGTCCGTAGGACAACATACACATCAACAATCATACCATAGGATAGCTTCTAGGGTTTAGCCTCTCTGATCTCCTGGTAGATCAACTCTTGTACTACCCATATCATCAATATTAATCAAGCAGGACGTAGGGTTTTACCTCCATCGAGAGGGCCCGAACCTGGGTAAAACTTCGTGTCCCTTGCCTCCTGTTACCATCTGGCCTAGACGCACAGTTCGGGACACCCTACCCGAGATCCGCTGGTTTTGACACCGACAAAGAGAATACTACTGAAAGGGGAGAGACTTCCCAATATCCTCCTATTATTTCTTATGATGAGTCAGGTAACGAGGAGGAGCCTTTTATTCAACCAATCTCATTAAGAAGGAGCTCCAAAAAGAGGTTTAAACCCATACATAATGAGAAGAAGAAAAAGAAAAGACGTAGAAGCAAAGGTAAAAAGGTATCCCTCCCAAATGATGTTGCTTCTATTACTCATTGTGATGATGATAATTGCTATACTGT
Source organism: Triticum aestivum (assembly GCF_018294505.1). Taxonomy (NCBI): domain Eukaryota; kingdom Viridiplantae; phylum Streptophyta; class Magnoliopsida; order Poales; family Poaceae; genus Triticum; species Triticum aestivum. The sequence goes on along the minus strand of NC_057800.1, from coordinate 62,026,704 downwards.
TGGTGCTATCCATACTATTAATGATGAGAGTGATTATGCTTATGATATGAAAAGGCCCAAGCTTGGGGATGCTATATTTGATGAGAATGACATGTTTGAGAATTTTTTTGCTGCAATTAATGTTTGTCCCAAGCTTGGGGATGCTATGTTTAACGAAGATGACATTTTAGTCCCCCAAGTTTTGATATGCAAATTTATTATGATGATAGCATGCCTCCTACTTATGATGATTATATTGATGAAAGTGGGTTTGGAAGAGTGTCAACTTTAGGAAGTAATGATCCCACTATTTTGGAGGGTGTTGAATCTTATTGTGATAATTATAAAAGTGGATTTGGAGAGCTCATGACTTTATTTAGTAATGATTCCACTATATTAGAAGAGGTTTCAATCGATTATGATGAGAACAAAGTTGCTACTTATGATAATTATTGCAATGATACTTATGCTATAAAAAGTAGTGATGATTATATTTATAAAACTTGTCATGATAATGATTACCCTTTTTCTGAATTTTATTCTTTCAATGTGGAAACAATTTATAGTATTCGAGTTTCTTATGATACTCTCACTATTCCGAATGAGAATAAAATTGCTTATGTGGAGAGTAATAAAAATTCTATGCTTGTGGCTCATGAAAAGAATGCTTTATGTGATAGTTATATTGTTGAATTCATTCATGATGCTACTGAAAATTATTATTAGGGAGGTATATATGCTTCTAGGAATTGCAATAATATTAAGTTTCCTCTCTATGTCTTAAAAGTTTTGAAGTTATGCTTGTTTTGCCTTCCTACGCTAGTTGATTATTGTTCCCATAAATTATTTGCTCACGAAATCCCTATGCATAAGAACTGTGTTAGACTTAAATGTGCTAGTCATATTCTTAATGATGCTCTCGTTATGTTTCAATTCTTATCTTTTGTGTGAGCATCAATGAAATCATCATGCTTAGCTAGGGGCGTTAAACGTTAGCGCTTGTTGGGAGGCAACCCAACTTTATTTTTGCTCTTTGCCTTTTTTCTCCTGTTTAGTAATAAATAATTCATCTAGCCTCTATTTAGATGTGGTTTTATGTTTTAATTAGTGTTTTTTCCAAGTAAAGCCTTTAGGATCTTCTTGGGTGATTGTTGTTTGATCTTGCTGATAAAAACAGAAAGTATGCACTCATGAAAATAATTATAATTTTTTACCAGAGAGCAATAAAATACTAATTCCAACTGAAGTAGGTCAATATACAAATTGTCCTGGTTGTCCTAATTTTTCATAATTTTTGGAGTGACCAAAGTATTCGAAACGCCCATATTGCTACAGACTGTTCTGTTTTTTGACAGATTCTGTTTTCTATGTGTTCTTTGCTTATTTTGATGAATCTATGAGTAATATCGGAGGGTATAAACCATAGAGAAGTTGTAATACAGTAGATATTACACCAATATGAATTTAGAATGAGTTCACAATAGTACCTAAGTGGTGATTTATGTTCTTATACTAACGGAGCTTACGAGTTTTATGTTAAGTTTTGTGTTGCGAAGTTTTCAAGTTTTGGGTAAAGATTCGATGGACTATGGAATAAGGAGTGGCAAGAGACTAAGCTTGGGGATTCCCAAGGCACCCCAAGGTAATATTCAAGGACAAACAAGAGCCTAAGCTTGGGGATGCCCCAGAAGGCATCCCCTCTTTCGTCTTCGTTCATCGGTAACCTTACTTGGAGCTACATTTTTATTCACCACATGATATGCGTTTTGCTTGGAGCGTCATTTTATTTTATTTAGTTTTGCTTGCTGTTTGAATAATATCCCAAGATCTGAAATTCTTAAAATTTATAGAGTCTTCACATAGTTACATAATTATTCAACTACTCATTGATCTTCACTTATATCTTTCGGAGTAGTTTGTCGTTTGCTCTAGTGCTTCACTTATATCTTTTAGAGAACGGTGGTGGTATTATTTTATAGAAATTATTGATCTCTCATGATTCACTTATATTATTTTGAGTCTTTTAGAACAGCATGGTAATTTTCTTTGGTTATAAAATTAGTCCTAAAATGATGGGCATTCAAGATGGGTATAATAAAAACATTCATATATAGTGCATTGAATACTATGAGAAGTTTGCTACTTGATAATTGTTTTGAGATATGAAGATGGTGATATTAGAGTCGTGCTAGTTGAGTAATTGTGAAATTGATAAATACTTGTGTTGAGGTTTGCAAGTCCCATAGCATGCACGTATGGTAACCGTTGTGTGACAAATTTGAAGCATGAGGTGTTCTTTGATTGCCTTGCTTATGAGTGGCAGTCGGGGACGAGCGATGGTCTTTTCCTACCAATCTATCCCCCTAGGAGCATGCACGTAGTGCTTGGTTTTGATGACTTGTAGATTTTTGCAATAAGTATGTGAGTTCTTTATGACTAATGTTGAGTCCAAGGAGTATACACACTCTCACCCTTCCAATATTGCTAGCCTCTTCGATACCGTGCATTGCCCTTTCTCATCTCTAGAGTTGGTGCAAACTTCGCCGGTGCATCCAACCCCCGTGATATGATATGCTCTATCACACATAAGCCTCCTTATATCTTTCTCAAAATAGCCACCATACCTACCTATTATGGCATTTCCATAGCCATTCCGAGATAATATTGCCATGCAACTTTCCACCGTTCCATTTATTATGGCACGCTTCATCATTGTCATATTGCCTTGCATGATCATGTAGTTGACATTGTATTTGTGGCAAAGCCACCATTCATAATTTTTTATACATGTCACTCTTGAATCATTGCACATCCCGGTACACCGTCGGAGGCCCTCATATAGTCATATTTTGTTCTAGTATTGAGTTGTAATTCTTGAGATGTAAATAAATAGAAGTGTGTTGATCATGATTATTAGAGCATTGTCCCGTGTGAGGAAAGAAAAAAAAGAGAAAGGCAAAAAAAGAAGGCCCAAAAAAAGAAAAAAATGAGAGAAAAAAGAGAAGGGGCAATGCTACTATCCTTTTTCCATACTTGTGCTTCAAAGTAGCACCATGATCTTCATGATAGAGAGTCTCTTATTTTATCACTTTCATGTACTAGTGGGAATATTTCATTATAGAACTTGGCTTGTATATTCCAACAATGGGCTTCCTCAAATGCCCTAAGTCTTCATGAGCAAGTAAGTTGGATGCACACCCACTCAGTTTCTTGTGTTGAGCTTTCATACATTTATAGCTCTAGTGCATCCGTCGCATGACAATCCCTACTCCTCGCATTGACATCAATTGATGGGCATCTCCATAGCTCATTGATTAGCCGCGTCAATGTGAGACTTTCTCCTTTTTTATTCTCCACACAACCCCATCATCATATTCTATTCCACCTATAGTGATATGTCCATGGCTCGCGCTCATCTATTGCGTGAAAGTTGAAAAAGTTTGAGAATACTAAAGTATGAAACAATTGATTGGCTTGTCATCGGGGTTGTGCATGATGAGAGCATTTTGTGTGGCGAAGATGGATCATGGCCAAACCATATGATTTTGTAGGGATGAGCTTTCTTTGGCTATGTTATTTTGAGAAGACATAATTACTTCGTTAGTATGCTTGAAGTATTATTATTATTTTTATGACAATATTAAACTTTTGTCTTGAATCTAATGGATATGAACATTCATGCCACAATAAAGAAAATTACATTGATAATTATGTTAGGTAGCGTTCCACATCAAAAATTCTGTTTTTATCATTTACCTACTTGAGGATGAGCAGGAATTAAGCTTGGGGATGCTTGATACATCTCCAACGTATCTATAATTGTTTATTGTTACATGCTATTATATTATCCATCTAGGGTGTTTTATATGCATTTATATGCTATTTCATATGATTTTTGTGACTAACCTATTAACCTAGAGCCTAGTGCCAGTTTCTGTTTTTTCCTTGTTTTTGAGTTTTATAGAAAAGGAATACCAAACGGAGTCCAATTGATGTGCCAATTTTTGATGATTTTTTATGGACCAAAAGAAGCCCCCAGAGTGAAAGAGTTGGGACAAAAGAGTCCTGGGCCGTCCACGAGGGTGGGGGCGCACCCTACCCCCTCGGCGGGCCTCCCTATCTCGTGGACGACTCGGAGACCCCCCTGACGTGAGTCCTATGCCATAAATTCCTATAAATACCCAAACCTCCAGAAAGTAACCTAGATCGAGAGTTCCGCCGCCGCAAGCCACCGAAAACCAATCTAGACCCATTCCGGCACCCTGCCGGAGGAGGGAATCACTCTCCGGTGGCCATCTTCATCATCCCGGCGCTCTCCATGACGAGGGAGTAATTCACCCTCGGGGCTGAGGGTATGTACCAGTAGCTATGTGTTTGATCTCTCTCTCTCTCTCGTGTTCTTGATTCGACACGATCTTGATGTATCGCGAGCTTTGCTACTATAGTTGGATCTTATGATGTTTCTCCCCCTCTACTCTCTTGTAATGGATTGAGTTTTCCCTTTGAAGTTATCTCTTCGGATTGAGTATTTAAGGATTTGAGAACACTTGATGTATGTCTTGCATGTTCTTATCTGTGGTGACAATGGGATATTCACGTGATCCACTTGATGTATGTTTTGGTGATCAACTTGCGAGTTTCGTGACCTCGTGAACTTATGCATAGGGGTTGGCACATGTTTTCGTCTTGACTCTCTGGTAGAAACTTTGGGGCACTCTTTGAAGTTCTTTGTGTTGGTTGAATAGATGAATCTGAAATTCTATGATGCATATCGTATAATCATACCCATGGATACTTGAGGTGACATTGGAGTATCTAGGTGACATTAGGGTTTTGGTTGATTTGTGTCTTAAGGTGTTAGTCTAGTACGAACTCTAGGATAGATCAAACGAAAAGAATAGCTTCATGTTATTTTACTACAGACTCTTGAATAGATCGATCAGAAAGAACAACTTTGATGTGGTTTCGTACCCTACAATAATCTCTTCGTTTGTTCTCTGCTATTAGTGACTTTGGAGTGACTATTTGTTGCATGTTGAGGGGTAGTTATATGATCCAATTATGTTATTATTGTTCAGAGAACTTGCACTAGTGAAAGTACGAACCATAGGCCTTGTTTCCTAGCATTGCAATACCGTTTACGCTCACTTTTATTATTAGTTATCTTGCTGTTTTTTATATTTCCAGATTACAAAAACCTGTATCTACCATCCATATTGCACTTGTATCACCATCTATTCACCGAACTAGTGCACCTATACAATTTACCATTGTATTGGGTGTGTTGGGGACACAAGAGACTCTTTGTTATTTGGTTGCAGGGTTAATTGAGAGAGACCATGTCGGTGTCAAAACCGACGGATCTCGGGTAGGGGGTCCCGAATTGTGCATCTAAGGCGGATGGTAACAGGAGGCAGGGAACAGGATGTTTTACCCAAGTTCGGGCCCTCTTGATAGAGGTAAAACCCTACGTCCTGCTTGATTGTTCTTGATGATATGAGTATTACAAGAGTAGATCTACCACAAGATCGGAGAGGCTAAACCCTAGAAGCTAGCCTATGGTATGATTGTATGTTGCCCTACGGACTAAAACCCTCCGGTTTATATAGACACCGGAGGAGGCTAGGGTTACACAAGGTCGGTTACAAAGGAGGAGATATACATATCCGTATTGCCTAGCTTGCCTTCCACGCCAAGTAGAGTCCCATCCAGACACGGGACGAAGTCTTCAATCTTGTATCTTCATAGTCCAACAGTCCGGCCAAAGGATATAGTCCGGCTTTCCGGAGACCCCCTAATCCAGGACTCCCTTAGTAGCCGCTGAACCAAGCTTCAATGATGATGAGTCCGGCGCGCAGTGTTGTCCTCGGCATTGCAAGGCGGGTTCCTCCTCCGAATACACCACGGAAAAGTTCGAATGCAAGGATAGTGTCCGACCCTGTAAAATAAGTTCCACATACCACCGTAGAGAGAATAATACTTCCATAAATCCAATCTGCTCACATGTCTTGATAGTATGACATCACTTCATGGCCCGGTTATTATTTGAACCGCTTTTCTCAACCAGCTCCGCACACATAGCGAGGTGGTTTTCTTGATACGTCTTGTCAAAGCAGAGATCGTGTTCCCCTTATCACGGGATTCTCATCAATACGGACATGGCTAACCCAACCGCGCCATCAATTACGGCGCCTGGGGAATAAGCGGTTTTGCCAGGCAAGTGGTGAGACTCATCGCCTCCTCCGCCCTTATAAAAGGGACAAAGATCTACTTTTTTCACCCACGCCATCTTCCTTCTCGCTTTCCCATTCCGCACACTCGAGCTCTAGCGCCCAAGCTCGCGCCCTCCCTCTCAAACCACTCCAAGCATGTCTGGAGCAGGAGGCAAGTGTATGGCTTCCTCCGTCATGGAGGAAGACATCAAAAAGTTATGGGAGGCCGGATACCTAGCTGCGAATATCGCGCACCGGCTGCCGAATGCGGGGCAGGTCGTTCCTACGCCCGAACCCCATGAGAGGGTAGTTTTTCTCACCCACTTCGTCCGCGGACTGGGATTTCCACTCCACCATTCATCCGCGGGCTCATGTTCTACTACGGGCTGGATTTTCATGATCTGGCCCCCAACTTCATCCTCAACATCTCGTCGTTTATCATCGTGTGTGAGGCCTTCCTCCGCATCAAGCCCCATTTCGGCCTGTGGCTGAAGACTTTTAACGTCAAACCGAAGGTGGTGGTCGGCCAGCAGGCGGAGTGCGGAGGAGCCATGGTGGGCAAGATGCCAAACGTCACCTGGCTCGAAGGCTCCTATGTGGAGACCATAAAGGGGTGGCAATCGGGGTGGTTCTACATCACCAAGCCGCGCGACACCAACTGGGTGGCGGCCCCCAAATTTCGGTCCGGAATCCCCACGTGGCTCACCTCCTGGAAAGAGAAGGGATTGTCCTGGGGTTCTTCGGCAGAGCTAACCGGACTCCAAACATGTATCCAGAACATGATGAACAAGAAAATTAAACTTGTCAACATGGTCCAAGTTATGCTCCTCCGCCGGATCCTTCCGTGCCAACGACGGGCATTCAACTTGTGGGAGTTCGACTCGGCCAAGCACCAGATGCTGCGAGATCTCTACGACACGACGCACAAAGACGTCTGGAGGGTGTTGTTCAAGAGCGCCGAGATCCCTCCCCCTCTCACTGAAGACCACGGACTCAGCGCAAAGCGCCATGCCGGTCCAGTAAGCATTTATATTTCTCGGGGTATTTATTTGCCCAGGTATAGTCATGCGTAGGATCTAAGCTCCCATGTCACTAACAGGACTGGTTAAAGATGGCGGAGCAGCTTGACAGCCCAGCCCCGCTGCCCAAAGATCCCGCGGACGCTCTTCTAACGAAGATGCTGACTCCGGCACCTTACGAGGTGCCGGCACAGAAGACCAAGAAGAAGACCGCGGGGACCCGAAAGGGTCTCCGGCGTGCGGTCGTATCGGACGATGACTCCGACGCACACTCCTCCCATGGAAACGAGGAGGAGGAGGAGAGAAGTTCTCCCCCCAGCCAGGGGAGACAAGAAAAGGAAGGCCGACCCATCTGGGGAGGCCGAAGGGTCTAAGAAGGGAAAGACCCTCCCACAGGACTGTGCCACGACGGCCGCCAATAGCGGCGACGAGTGGCTACCCAGGGACAAGCCCCTGGCGAAGTCGTAAGTGTCCGGACACCATAGTATTTCATGGTACGTTTTATTGTACTGCCCTTGCTCATGCCGAACCCGATTATGCAGTCCGACCCGAGCTCATCTCGACGTACCCTCGTCGAGCGGCTCTTTGAGCTCGTCGGATATGAACAGCGGTTCTCCTCCGATGGCTTCCACCCCTCGCCCTACGGACAATGTCGAGGTGGTGTCTCAAGAGGCACCGTGACAAGGGGAGGCGGTCCTGGGGGCGCCTGACGGCGACCTCCCGGACCCTGGGTACCAAGGGAGCGAGGCTCCTACGGGCTTCGAGTTCGGGCCCCAGCCGGACACTGCGCCGGAACCTTCAATGGTTCCGGACTCCCGCAGGCGGTCCCCCATTAAGGGGGGCCAACCATCCGTGTCGGTTTCCTCTATCCAACTAGAGGCACCGGACAACTTACTGGAAGCGCTTCACAGCGCTTCCATCGATGATGAACACCGCACTATCATGAGTGCGGTGGTTAAGAAGGTTCATTCCGCCAAGATCGGACTGACCGAAGCTTGCGCTAGCCTCCTAACAGGCTTTGAGGTAAGCAATCAAAATATAAGAAAATATTACTGCATAGATAGTAGCCCCTGATGCTCAGTTCGGCGTTTGGGAAGAGAAGCCGAATAGAGGGTCAAATGATAACCCATGAGTCTAATTCGAGGATATCTATGTGTATGTGCAGGCTTCCCTGCTGGCCGCTGCCGCACGTACTGCGGAGGCCTCTGTGCTAAAGCAGGACCTGAAGCGGTCCGAGGACGAGCTCGTCCTTACCAAGAGGCAGCTCGAAGAGAGCAAAGGTAAGAAATACCCCCGTCTATGTAGTTAAAAACAAGTTCATGTGTAAAGTAATAGGATCATCATGGATTTTTCAGGAGCCACGACCGAGGTGGAGACCCTGAGGAGGGCGTTGTCCGCGGCCGAAGACAAAGCGGCCAAAGAACATATTGAACGGGAGAAACAAGAAGCCCGAGTGGGTGAGGTACAGCAAGACCTTGAGGCTCTTGCCAAGAAGCACGAGTCCTTAGAGCTTGACTCCAAGACGCGGGAGTCCGATCTCACGCAAGCGCTTGAAAGCGTCCGGAGCGCTAAGGCTGAAGCCCACAAGGCCCTCCAGGAGATTGATGCGGCAAAGAAGATCGCAGCGGGTAAGGAATTCAATATGCAAAGCAAGCATGTGAAGGAGACTTTCCTTTTTCTTACACAAGTCCGGAGCTCTCCGGGAGTGTTTGTAGATCTTCCCCGCAGTGTGCTGGATGCCGCGAAATTTTACCGGGCTAAGGAGGGGAGCTCAACGGAGAAGATGTTCTGGTCTCAGTATACTGGGACCGAACACCCCGTGGCCTTGAGCGACCAGCTGAAGCAGTTGGTCGAGCTTCACAAGGTGGCCAAACAGGCCATGAGGGGCCTTATAGTCCGAATGTGGCCTGGCAAGCCCTTGTCCAGCAGCTACTTTGGTCTAGTGAGGCGGCTTGTGGAAGCCTGCCCATGGCTTGAGCTCATCAAGCGGTCCGTCTGCATTGAGGGTGTACACAGGGCTTTTGCCCGGGCGAAGGTGCACTGGGCGAAGCTGGACGCCGTGAAGCTGGTGAAGGAGGGGCCGCCGGAGGGCAAGGAGCATCGCTGCCCTGAGAATTATTATGAAAGTGTCCTGAAGGGTTCCCGCTTAGTGGAAGATGAGTGTGCCAAGGATGTAATTTTTGAATGAACATGCCCATGTGATCCTGTAATATTAAACGAGATCGTTCGCGCCATGCGATGCTTTCTTAATTTAAAATATTACCTTCTGTGCGGCCATTTATAAAACCTGAGAGTTGGCCAGTCGTTGGCTTCTACCCCCATGTAACTAGTACTGGGGTGTTCGGGATAAATCTAAACACTCTTTACTCCAATTTTGGGTCCTTCAAGGGAGGTGTTCAGCGCAACGAACCAGGCAATCGGACTATAATGCTTTATCACTCTCACTTAGCCATAGAAGTCTATGATTTTAAATTTTTGGCGAAGCCCCTGGTATTCGGAGGGCAGAATTTGGGGTGCTATACACGCCTAAGCCGGACAAGGCCGACTCCTCGCCCGAAGCGGAAAAAGTCTTTAAGGACTTGAGACCTCTCAAACAACGACCAGTCTTTCGCCTTATCATGACAGTCAGTTTTTGGCTTTCTCTACTAAGGTGCTCGTCCGAAAGAACCGGGACACAATCGCAGTAGTTCTCCCACCGCTACCTTAGCCGATATAGCGGAACGTAAGGTACCAAAGCGTGGGAGCCGGGCAACCCAACATTTGACCAAAGACATGATTCGGAGCTGATGCATATAATGCTATAAGCTCGGGGTGCCGCACTGTCGAAAGTGTTTGGACTTCTTGCGCCGTATTATGGGGTAAAGAAGGACCCCTGGCGAACTGACCGTACCCACACGTGAGGGTGCGGATTGTCGTAAATGGACATATAAGAGAAAGAGAAAGACTTAAATAATGCAATGACAGATTAAGGATATGCATTGTTATTTGAATAATACGTCGAAGCATACTGGTACAAGTAGTGCAATAAGCATAAAGTAGGACAATTCGAAATGTCCTATCCCGGGGCAAGCTACGCATAAATAGTGAAAATCGGATATATCAAGTATTACTAGAGACCACCTGGCGGTTCCCGTGTTCATCTTAGCTTCTTGCCGCCTTGGTTGTTGCTTCCGGAATGTGTCCGACAATCGTACTGCCGGGAAGGGCTTCCAAAGAGTTAGGCCCCGAAAGAGAAAAGGAATGTTGAAGGTATATAACCCCTAGTGTGGTTAAGCCACAATGCGGGGCGTGTCCTGATCGTGCCCCCGCCTATGTCCATGGTATTTTTAATGCATAGTTATGTACGCGCGGCACAGATTTCGTTGCTTCACTAGGACTGGGACGGGGCCCGGATTGCTAGGCGAGCTCTGATCGTGCTAGGTGATCCTGTTGTAGCTTGTTCCGGACTCGCTTGAAGGTGTTCGGGGGCCGTGACGCCGAATGAGTGGTCTGCCTGAACAGGCTGCTTTGTGCCTCTGCTGCAAGGGCCGCAGTGTGCTCTTCCATACGGAGCGAGCGTTCTGTGTTTCCATTTACTGTTATGACCCCGCGAGGTCCTGGCATCTTGGGCTTGAGGTATGCATAATGCGGCATTGCATTGAATTTTGCAAATGCTGTCCGTCCGAGCAGTGCATGATAGCCACTGCGAAAAGGGACAATGTCAAAGATTAACTCTTCGCTTCGGAAGTTATCCGGTGATCCGAAGATCACTTCCAGTGTGATTGAGCCTATGCAATGGGCCTCTACACCTCGGATGACACCTTTGAAGGTGGTTTTGCTGGGTTTGATCCTTGAGGGATCGATACCCATTTTTCGCACTTTATCCTAATAAAGCAGGTTCAGGCTGCTGCCGCTGTCCATAAGGACTCGAGTGAGATGAAATCCATCAATGATCGGGTCTAGGACCACTGCGGCAGATCCTCCATGACGGATGCTAGTGGGGTGGTACCTACGATCGAAGGTGATCGGACAAGCACACCATGGGTTGAACTTCGGGGCGACAGGCTCCATCGCGTAGACGTCCCTTAGTGCACGCTTCCGCTCCCTCTTGGGAATGTGGTTTGCGTATAGCATGTTTACTATCTTTACTTGTGGGGGAACCCCCTTCTGTCCCCCTGGGTTTGGCGGCCGGGGCTCCTCCTCATCATCGCTATGCAGCCCCTTGTCCTTGTTTTCGGCATTTAACTTACCGGCCTGCTTGAAACCCAGCATTCTCTATTGGTGTGATTCGCTGGCTTTTCAGGGGTGCCGTGGATTTGACACGAGCGATCCAGTATGCGATCCAGACTGGATGGAGCCGAAGTATTTCTTTTGAATGGCCTTTTCCGCTAACCGGATCTAGATCCTTTGAATCCGGCGTTGACTGTCGTATCTTCGGAGTTATTGCCGTTATTGCGGCGCTTTGGTCTATTACGACGCTGCCTACCGTTAACGTCTTTGGTATCCGAGGTATCCGGATTCCTTGATGTGTTGTTGCTGCGAGCCAGCCAGCTGTCCTCGCCTGTGCAAAAGCAGGTCATGAGTGTTGTGAGGGCTTCCATAGATTTCGGCATCTCCTGGCCGAGGTGGCGGGCGAGCCACTCGTCGCGGATGTTATGCTTAAATGCCGCTAGGGCTTCTGCATCCGGACAGTCTACAATTTGATTTTTCTTAGTCAGCAACCGTGTCCAGAATTGTCTGGCCGATTCCCCTGGCTGCTGGGTTATGTGGCTCAAGTCATCAGCATCCGGTGGCCACACGTAAGTGCCCTGGAAGTTGTCAAGAAATGCATCTTCCAAATCTTCCCAACTGCCGATGGAATCTGCTAGCAAGCTATTCAGCCAATGCATCTTCCTTACTGTCCAATATGTCTCGCAGGTCCTCTGTGCTACCCCGGGCCGTAGTATTTTTGACTGAGTGGTGACAGGGTGCGGGCTGATCTTTAGGTTGAAACGCCTTACTGACTCGGCCACGTAGTGGCCGGTCAGCCGCATTGTACACTGGTGAATGAGGTTTCAATGCTTCTTCCTCGAGGTGAGGTAGCAACCTGCGTTTTGGGTAACTCTTGGATGGGCGCTCGAGTTCGTGCTCTTAGGCCGCAAGGACTTCGGTCCACCTGTCTGCTAGCAAGTCTTGATTAGGTTGAAGCTGTTGCTTCTTTTTCTTCAGGCTATTTGCCGTGGCCATAAGCCGGTGCTTGAAGCACTCTTGCTCGACGGAGTCCTCAGGCACGATAAACTCGTCGTCGCCAAGGCTCGCCTCGTCTTCGGAGAGAGGCATATAATTGTCCTCCTCCGGTTCTCCATCTGCTGCCCACTCTGGAGGGCTAGCTTGTTTGTCCTCCGGCTCTACATCATGCTGGAGGGGATTGTTGTTGTCTTTGGCACTATCCGGAGTGTTATTATCTCCTGTGCCTGTATCACTACTCTTACTGTGGCTGGACTTAGAGTGGCACCGCTGACGTCGGTGCTTGGGTTGCTTCTTGGAGGGGTCATCCTCCGCTTTCTCCTCGCCATTGGCTTCTTTGGGGGTGTCCCACTACAAGAAATATGTCAACTTGTGACCACCACTATTGGTCACTGAATGGTCACAAATTTCCATTTATGACCTTTTTGTGACCAAAAACATAAGGTCAAAAGCTGGCCGTCGTAAACTGACTATAGCGACCTTTCTTCTAGAATGGTCGTAGACGTTTATGACCAAAATACGTCTACTGTGGCGTTTTCGTCACTAGCAACCTCCCCAGGCCACGTAGGCATCCAGCGTGGCAAGCTGATGTGGCACAAGATTCAGCCCGGTCCAATTCGGTTTTCTACATGGGCCTAGCCCAACAATTCAGCCTTTTTAATATATATTTTTTCTGTAAGTTAAGCGGGCCAAGTCCATTTCAGCCTTTTATATATTTTTGGGCCGGGGCCTTTTAACATTGTTTGGGCCATTATATTTTGGAGCTGGTCCCACTTGTCATCATCTTACACATTGGGCCCACTTGACAAAAATTTCAAAACTGCGCAAATTATTTTCATAAGTGGGTCCCATGAGTTAGGTTTCCATTAAACACGTTTTCAAATCACATACATAGTCAATATTTCAGACGGAACAATACAAATATAGTTCACCAAATACAACTAAGTCGTACAAATATAGTTTACCAAATACAACTAAGTCTACCACAATCTGTACATAGTGTATTACAACCCAAATATGCCTACTATTACAATATTACAATATTTACAGTCTATACGGCTCTTTGCTGAGTAGGGCTATACAGCTTCGAACTTCAAATTTCATAGACCTGGAGCTCCTGTAAAAGAGTGAACACATAGGCTACCAGCATTAGAGTCGCTATTATTCCTGGAGTAGATTTGCAAACCTCCAGGTTTAGTGTACAGACTATTGAAAGAGATCTCATAGAAATGTAGATTTATGGGCCAAATATATGATAAATCAACAGATTCAGCCAACTTCAATGACCTAGATGTTTGTGATGCATCTTCACAGAACCACAAGAACACTAGATATAATATAATATGATTCCAGGAGTATAATGCTAACCACAAGAGCATCAATCAGCAGCAGGTAAATAGCTAGCCAACTATCTACTAGACATCATCGACACTTGAACCATAACATATCCAGCATGGAAACAAAAAATGGGACAAGTACTAATTCTGGATAACATGTACAGGAAGTCATCCAATGGTTCCAGCCACATCCTAATAAACCAGCGGCACTCTAATACTAATAATTACTAGCAGCAAATAAAATAGCCAGATTAGGCACCAGTAGTTGATCATCGACACAACACTCGGCAAGGACTCAACCACGGCGCAAAAAGCATCGAAATCCTAACTAACCCATGAAACAGAGCATGATTGTATCATAGCAAAGGGAGGAGCTCACAATGGTGGTTTGTGTAGCCGATGTCGAACAGCCTCCGTTCGTCGCTTGCGAGCACCATGCACCTTGGTGCCTTGCATATAGCCTCCTTCGAGTCTACGAGAGAAAGAACAAGGTGAAGGTTAGTATGCATCTGTTCTGGGTCAAGCTAAGTCAAGGGCATAAGAGATTTTAGTCAACAAAAATTAACATGTGAACATCTTGCACAAACTATCATCATTTATAAAAAATACAAAACAAATATGCAAACAGTTGTACAATAGCCGAGTGCTCATACTTATATTACATTGCTTTAACTCAACTGCTAAGCTAGGAAACAAAAAATCCCACTCTCCATGACGTTATCTCATCGCTCAAGATTTGGGGGCAGCAAGGGTATGAGTAATGGATGCGCTACAGGAGAGAGCTGAGTGGGATTAGTACCTGGAGCTTGCAATTGATGGAGTCATGGTCGTCCTGCTGCTTGTTGTATCCCCATGGAACCCTTGTGCTGCACAAGGACAGATGATTGATCAGCTGAAATTGAAATCAACGGTTGCTGCTGCACAAGAGCCTATAATTAAGCTCAACAATGAAAAAGACATGTTTGTTATGTCTTAGATAGAAAAGAAACATGTGATGTTCTTTTCGTCAAGATCAAGATAAACAAAATTAAGCAATGCAGGTAAACATCATCATCAGTGTATAATTGCCAATATAAACAAGCCATGTAGAAACGCCAAGTTACAGAAACTGCATCACAAATATGATTTGCCTCTGGTGTTTGCCATACAACAACAGCAGTAGTACAAAGATGTTTGATTACATGTGAATAGAGATATGACAATAGCAGATATACATAATTTGAGGGAACCACCAGAAGTACATATGACAATAGTAGTAGTATAGATTATAGTAGTAAGCATGCAAGGAAACAAAACATGGGACTAATATTGATAGCAACAAAACAACCAGGATAACAATAAGCTACTACAGGTGCAGGTTTAGGAAGCAAGGAACAGAGTGAAACGGCGGTGAGTGTGGAGAATTTATTTTGCTGAACTTTTGGTTATCTTATACTTCTACAGGATGCAGGCAATGGGGTCATCAGTCTATGGATTTTCTTCCAATTTGACCGTCTTCCCTAGGGATCAGAAAGATTTCGTTTCGAGGTTTTTCAATTTGCTGCACCAACTGTATCTATCTAACCAATAAGACAAGGTCGATGCTAAAAAAAGGCAGTTGAATCTTTTCCCAGAATTCCAAACTGGTGACTTTTGGCACAACGACTAAGCTCCATAGAACCAAGAGATGCTCAAGATCGATGCTAAAAAAATTGGAAGCATTAACCCTCTACAAGGTAATAATCTGCTATCGCAACTTCAGGTACACGCACTTTCAGCTAGACTAGTCAACAGTGGATTTTCAGCTCATGTTCCAAAATTCTACTAGTCGGCAAGGTCGTCATACGCTCATGCGCATGGTCAGCAGAAGACAAACATATCCTTGTTGGAAGAAATTAGCCTCCGCGCAGACGACATTCCGACGATACGCTCCAGCTGCAACAGAAAATGTCGGCCCATGTTAACTTGTTTGCTAGGCGCTCGAATACAATCAAAACTGAATTTTAACAAAACAATACAGAAGAAATCTAATGTACTACTATATATGAACCAGCTATCTGACTATCACACTCCAACATGCTTTTTTTACAACATGGTGTAGACTGTAACTTTGATGCGCCATGAACTTTGTGGCTGAAGTGCTGTACTTGGAACCAAACTTCTACAAGAGTATGAACGATGAATGTGCTCGACCAAGGTGATGTGTCTGACCTAGTTTTCCAGCAACTTTTTCCAGTTGTAGTTGATGTCCCCATTGATCTCCCACCCGAAATTCTTGGCGTCCTGCACCCGAAACTTTTTCTAGCAACATGGTGCAGACTGTAACTTTGATGCACCAGTATCACGCACCTAGATGCAGCGAGCACACACAGATAGATTCAGAGCGTAATTGCAGCAACAAAAATGCAGAGAAGGAGGTAATTCAGGATTGTGCTTACGTTCCGCCGTGTCCTCCCAGCCAATCCGAGCTGATGGGGTGGAACGGGAGCTCGCAGATCGCAACCTGTTGGTACGAGGTCCATAGGCGCACTCAGAAACCCATAGTGGCCCTGAAGGTAGCAGTCCTCCGCCAGGACAACGGAGACCATCAGCGTGAGGTGCAAGATCCGCTCGCTGAGAGGACGTGCCGGCTGGAGAAGCCCCGTGGCCAGCGACCGAAGGCAGGCAGCCATGGCCACGCGCTGCGTAGCACCAACAGAAGGTTCATCAAGCAGCGCCAAATCAAATCCAAAGAGAGGGGGGTCGAATAGGGGAGTTCCTACCTTGAGACGAAGGGGGACCAATAGACTCCAGCTCCAGGTAGTCGATGACGGAGCACACGAACGCGTCGTCCACCCGCGCCACCGCGCGCTTGATCCGCTCCGCCACGAACCCTAGCGACTGCGACAACACGTCCCCCACATGCACCGTCACAAGGTCCCGCATGATGGCCTTGCTGAAGTAGTTGGCCGGCAGCTACGGGCACAGGCGCTGCAGAATGTTGTCCCCTGCAGCGAGAGGGACGAGCGCGGCGGCCCTGCGGCGGAGGGCGCCGACTGAGGCCTCCGGGACGGGCAAAGGAAGAGCGGCGGACGTCCTCCGGGAGGCGAGGAGGAGCAGGTAGTGGCGTGTGGGCATGGGCGGCGGGGTCGGATCTGAATTAGGGAGGGATGGGATCGCCGGGGTGGCAGCGGCGATGTGGGAGACGAGGGGAGAGGGAGCGCGTGAGGGAGAGGGAGCGCTAGGGTTCGTGGGGTGAGAGGGTGAGGGAGTTTTCTTTTTTCTTTTTTTTTGAGACAAAGAGGGGGAGGGGGTGAGGGAGAAAGGGCTGTCGTCGGATCCGAGAGCATCCAACGGCGTTTGAGCACGATCCGCGTGACATGTCCACGGACCAATCAGAACCCAGTACACGTTATGACCTTGTAAATTGGTCGCAATCGACTAAAAATAAGGTGTTAACCATATTTTTTCAAAAAAAAGTGTTGAATCATAGAAACAGTTTTATGAAATGAGAAATTCAAAAAGAAACATTCTCATTCTGTCACCAAATGTGACATAGTTTTTAGGAAAGCTAACAAACTTGGAATTGGAATAAGACAAATATCTTTTAAAAATTGTCATGAGAAATGAGTTTTTACGGGGGGGTCATTTTCTACTTTTTCACATGAAAAATTAAAAGAAATCATCTCATATTGTGCACAAGGGTGCATATTGGAATGCAAAACAATGTTGCCTAAGGAAGTTTTCATTTTCTTTGGACGAAAAAACCATTTTCCATTTTTCGAGTGCCCAAAAGGAGGTTTTTTGTGAAGGACCTCCCAAATAATTGTTGCAAAATTGGACCAAATCATTTTTCTAAAATACTAGGACATATTTAATGCACAATTGACCAAATGGTTGGGTGTGAAAAGTTTTGATCCACCTCTGGTGAAAAAGACAAATTTACGCCGATTCAGTTGGAAGCGGGTCAAATTTGAACTGTAGCTGCCTCATAGTTTGCTATTTATTTTTTTCAAAAATCATTTCTAGGTATATAAGTATCTTTTTAATCAGAGAAACACCAAAAAATTCCAAGATTCAACCACTAGCTAGGAACGGTCATTCCCGCCGTTTTGACCGCATTTTGAAACGGGCATAAAAAATTCAAAAAAAATCAAAAAATTGGGAAACCTTCGCATTGTGTCATTATATGTGGCCAAGTTCTTAGGAAAAATAACAAACTTGTAATACGGCAATTATTATAAAAAAGTGTTCTCAGAAACGAGCTATCATGTGTGGAGATCAATGGCTTTCAAGCCAAATGATCAATCTTATGGCCACATTCATGGCATAGTTTGTTCAAATGATCTCATATTGTGCACAAGGGTGCATATTGGAATGGCAAACAATGTTTCCTAAGGAAGTTTTCATTTTCTTTGGACGAAAAAACCATTTTCCATTTTTCGAGTGCCCGAAAGGAGGTTTTTTTGTGAAGGAACTACCAAATAATTGTTGCAAAATTGGACCAAATCATTTTTCTAAAATACTAGGACATATTTAATGCACAATTGAAAAATGGTTGGGTGTAAAAAGTTTTGATCCACCTCTCGTGAAAAAGACAAATTTCCGCCGATTCAGTTGGAAGCGGGTCAAATTTGAACTGCAGCTGCCTCATAGTTTGCTATTTATTTTTTTCCAAAAATCATTTCTAGGTACATAAGTATCTATTTAATCAGAGAAACACCAAAAAAATTCCAAGATTCAACCACTAGCTAGGAACGGTCATTCCCGCCGTTTTGACCGCATTTTGAAACGGGCATAAAAAATTCAAAAAAATCAAAAAATTGGGAAACCTTCGCATTGTGTCATCATATGTGGCCAAGTTCCTAGGAAAAATAACAAACTTGTAATACGGCAATTATTATAAAAAAGTGTTCTCAGAAACGAGCTATCATGTGTGGAGATCAATGGCTTTCAAGCCAAATGATCAATCTTATGGCCACATTCATGGCATAGTTTGTTCAAATGATCTCATATTGTGCACAAGGGTGCATATTGGAATGGCAAACAATGTTGCCTAAGGAAGTTTTCATTTTCTTTGGACGAAAAAACCATTTTCCATTTTTCGAGTGCCCGAAAGGAGGTTTTTTTGTGAAGGACCTCCAAATAATTGTTGCAAAATTGGACCAAATCATTTTTCTAAAATACTAGGCCATATTTAATGCACAATTGACAAAATGGTTGGGTGTAAAAAGTTTTGATCCACCTCTCGTGAAAAAGACAAATTTCCGCCGATTCAGTTGGAAGCGGGTCAAATTTGAACTGTAGCTACCTTGTAGTTTGCTATTTATTTTTTCCAAAAATCATTTCTAGGTACATAAGTATCTATTTAATCAGAGAAACACCAAAAAAATTCCAAGATTCAACCACTAGCTAGGAACGGTCATTCCCGCCGTTTTGACCGCATTTTGAAACGGGCATAAAAAAATCAAAAAAATCAAAAAATTGGGAAACCTTCGCATTGTGTCATCATATGTGGCCAAGTTCCTAGGAAAAATAACAAACTTGTAATACGGCAATTATTATAAAAAAGTGTTCTCAGAAACGAGCTATCATGTGTGGAGATCAATGGCTTTCAAGCCAAATGATCAATCTTATGGCCACATTCATGGCATAGTTTGTTCAAATGATCTCATATTGTGCACAAGGGTGCATATTGGAATGGCAAACAATGTTTCCTAAGGAAGTTTTCATTTTCGTTGGACGAAAAAACCATTTTCCATTTTTCGAGTGCCCGAAAGAAGGTTTTTTTGTGAAGGAACTACCAAATAATTGTTGCAAAATTGGACCAAATCATTTTTATAAAATACTAGGACATATTTAATGCACAATTGACAAAATGGTTGGGTGTAAATTTTTTTGATCCACCTCTCATGAAAAAGACAAATTTCCGCCGATTCAGATGGAAGCGGGTCAAATTTGAACTGCAGCTGCCTCATAGTTTGCTATTTATTTTTTCCAAAAATCATTTCTAGTTACATAAGGACCTATTTAATCATAAATACATGGTTTGGTGGTGATACGTCGAGGTTTGGGCGATGGCCGAGGGCCCCAACTCTAGAGCGCGTAAACTCGCATGCCCGTCGCGTGGTCACCGCGTGACCATAATGTTGCCATGTGTTCTGGGTGGCCTAGGCATGTCTAGTGGGTTGGGCACTCCCCAGGTTGGTGCTAGGAAGAAAATTACAACATAAGATTCTCACGAGGAGACCGATCGATGCTCAAACATGAATTAGCAGCCAAGTGTTTGATTAGCGGTACGGGAAATGCACATGGCCAATGGGCGTGAGTTTTGGCTGAGGATGATCATCTACTAAGGAGAATGTCTTCACAAATTTTTAGCTCAAAAGGAGGATCCTAGGTGGTACTTACTTTGCAAAGTACCACGCTGGACAAAAATATGAATGTTGAAGCTGGGCTCAAAATAATGAATGGATTGAGCTGAAATTTTGTGGAGGATGGTTATTTGGGCATAGGAAAGCATTGTAGAAAATTGATACCATTTGGACATGCCAAAGTAGTACTTCCTTCACAATGCTCTTCTATGGACAAAAACTTGGGAAAACTAGTGAGAGAGATTGGATGAATGAAATGAGCTCAAAATTGGTGTAGGTAAGTTACTTAGGTATGGTCATGCGCTGGTAAATTTTCAGATCATTTGGGTAAGCCTAGCTAGTACTTACTTCACAAAGCTTCTCTCGAGGTAGAAACTTTGGAAATTTCCCGAGAAAGATTTACTAGGAAAATTGAGCTGAATATTATCATGTGGCAATGATTTGGGTATGGAAGAGTGCCTGAAAAGTTTGAGGGTAATAGGAGGGGTCTATATAACACTTGCTTTGCAACGTGCCAATTTGGCCATAAAATATAAATTGAACCTGGGCTCACATAGATGATTTGACTGAGCTGCAATTTGGAGGAGGGTGATAATTTGGGCATATGAAGGAACTGTATAAATTTCATGTCATTTAGAGATATAAAAAGGTACTTCCTTCACAATGCTTCTAGGTGGACAAAAACTTTGGAAATTTGCCGAGGAATATTTGCTAGGCAAATGGAGCTGAATTTTGTCATGCGGTAATAATTTGGATAGGAAAGAGTGCCCAAAAATTCCGAGGGCAATCAAGAATATATAAATAGCATTTCCTTCATAAAGTGTTGTTGTGAACAGAATAGGAAAATGAATATTGTTGAATTAGTTTTGAACTAGGCAAGGAAGGATTTTTACATATTTGATGAAGATATGCCCCAAAGAATTTATGAGATTTTTTTGGGAATTTTGGGAATGATAGAAATATAGGTTGCTGCACAACCTAGGGCAAAAAATGCCACATGGACATGACACATAGGCAAAACTGATGAGATGGCGCCTAGTCATCACAACCAACCACAATCTACAAGGCTATGACCATCTATATTGGTCATTAACAACTAGAAATAAGGCAGCGGACTAGCACTGTTTGCTTTGTGACTATTTCGTGTAAGGAAATTACGACCTTTCTGACCAAAATGGTCGCAATGGTTTAGGGTTTTGAGCCCCCTGAACAGCTTTTGACCAATTGGTCTAAAATGGTCATAAATTTATGACCAATTCTTCGAGGGTGACTGACAGAAGGTCATAAGTTGACATATTTCTTGTAGTACCATATATATATATCATATGATGAGGTAGCAGTCCAGTGCCCCGATGGCGGTGGATCCTGTTCTTCTCCGGCTTCGTCGTCCATACCGTCGAAGCCTCCGGAGCTGAAGTCGAGCATGTCGGTTAAGTCGTCGACAGTGGCTACTAAGTGGGTGCTATGTGGGCAGCGAATTTCTTCGTCGTCCGCATCCCATTCTGGCCGGACATAGTTCGGCCAAGGTTCTCCTGACAAGGAGAGAGACCTTAATGAATTTAGCACATCTCCAAAAGGTGAGTGCTGATAAATATCCGTGGAGGTGAACTCCATGATCTGCGCCCAGTCGGACTCGACGGGCACGGATACGAGCGGCTCGGAGTCCGTGGCCGAGGATGAATCTAGTGGTTTGGCAACACGGCTCTCGTAAGGGGTGAAGTCAGTATCCGGCTCCATCGCCACTGAGAGTGCGGCCTCCATGGCGGGGTCCATCCCTCCGCTCTCGGATGGTGCGACTTGCTCCGGATTAAAGGCCGGAGTAGCTGTGGACGCGATCTCCCGAACACTGTCCGACGGCAGAGTTGCGTCATGCTCGTCGCGACTGCGTGGCGCGTCCGGCATGGGCTCGAATCCGTCGAAGATCAAGTCTCCGCGGATATCGGCCGTGTAGTTCAAATTTCCAAATATGTCCTGATGGCCAGGGGCGTAGCTCTCAACCTGCTCCAGATGGCCAAGATAATTGGCCCGCAGTGCAAAGCCGCCGAATATGAAGATCTGTCCGGGGAGGAAAACCTCACCTTGGACCGCATCGCTAGTGATGGTCGAAGGAGCCATCGGGCCTTATGGTGACGACATAGTTGAACTCTCAATGAAAGCACCAATGTCGGCGTCAAAACCGGCGGATCTCGGGTAGGGGGTTCCGAACTGTGCGTCTAAGGCCGATGGTAACAGGAGGCAAGGGACACGATGTTTTACCCAGGTTCGGGCCCTCTTGATAGAGGTAAAACCCTATGTCCTGCTTGATTGTTCTTGATGAGAGTATTACAAGAGTAGATCTACCACGAGATCAGAGAGGCTAGACCCTAGAAGCTAGCCTATGGTATGATTGTATGTTGTCCTATGGACTAAAACCCTCCGGTTTATATAGACACCGGAGGAGGCTAGGGTTACACAAGGTCGGTTACAAAGGAGGATATATACATATCCGTATTGCCTAGCTTGCTTTCCACGCCAAGTAGAGTCCCATCCGGACACGGGACGAAGTCTTCAATCTTGTATCTTCATAGTCCAATAGTCCGACCAAAGGATATAGTCCAGCTGTCCAGAGACCCCCTAATCCAGGACTCCCTCAGACCATCTTCATCCTACGCCTCTCACGGATTGATAAACCTTAGGTCATCCACTTGAGGGAAATTTGCTACTGTCCTACAAACCTCTGCACTTGGATGCCCAACAACGTCTACAAGAAGAAGGTTGTGTAGTAGACATCAAACTGCCATCAGGGCCTGCCGATATTCCTGGCCGTCCAGCTTCCCTTTTAATTCCCGCGGCCATTATAACCTTAGTCTCTTCAAACTTTTGATCGCGCCCCACAACACAACAAGCACACCCACGACGACACATAGAGAGGGGATGTCCAGCGGCGCTCCAATGGAGTTCGGCGAGCATAGAGTGGATACCCACCACTACAAAAAAGACACATCCGTGACATTTTGGGTCGAACGAATTTTTTTTGTCATACTTATGGCACTTCTATGACAATAATTGTGACAAAACACGGTATCGTCATAGATGTGGTGGGGTCCTACTTCTATGACAAAAAATCATGACAGAAAATGGGCTTTTGTCCTGGGCGGGCTGGAGACGCAGCTGCATGACATTCTTTGGGCCGTCTGAGGGAGTCCTGGATTAGGGGGTCTCCGGACAGACGGGCTATAACCTTTGGCCGGACTGTTGGACTATGAAGGTACAAGATTGAAGACTTCGTGCCATGTTCGGATGGGACTCTACTTGGCGTGGAAGGTAAGCTAGGCAATACGGATATGTATATATCCACCTTTGTAACCGACCTTGTGGAACCCTAGCCCCCTCTGGTGTCTATATAAACCGGAGGGTTTTAGTCCGTAGGACAACATACAATCATACCATAGGCTAGCTTCTAGGGTTTAGCCTCTTCAATCTCGTGGTAGATCAACTCTTGTACTACTCATATTATCAAGAACAATCAAGCAGGACATAGGGTATTACCTCCATCAAGAGGGCCCGAACCTGGGTAAACATCGTGTCCCCTGCCTCCTGTTACCATCCCCCTTAGACGCATAGTTCGGGACCCCTTACCCGAGATTCGCTGGTTTTAACACCGACATTGGTGCTTTCATTGAGAGTTCCACTGTGTCGTCACTGCAAGGCTTGATGGCTCCTTCGATCATCGCTAGTGATGCGGTCTAGGGTGAGGCTTTCCTCCCCGGACAGATCTTCGTATTCGGCGGCTTCACTCTGCAGGCCAATTCACTTGGCCATCTGGAGCAGATCGAAAGCTACGCCCCTGGCCATCAGGTCAGATTTGGAAACTTGAACTACACGGACGACATCCGCGAAGACTTGATCTTCGACGGATTCGAGCCCATGTCGGACGCGCCGCACAGTCGCGATGAGCATGACGTAACTCTGCCGTCGGACGATGTCTGGGAGATCGCATCCGCAACCACTCCGGCCTTCAATCCGGGGCAAGTCGCGCCATCCGGGAGCGGAGGGATGGACCCCGCCATGGAGGCCGCACTCTCAGTGGCGATAGAGCCGGATACTGACTTCACCCCTTATGAGAGCCGTGTCACCAAACCACTGGATTCATCTCTGGCCATGGACTCCGAGCCGCTCACATCCGTGCCCGTCGAGTTCGACTGGGCGCCAATCATGGAGTTCACCTCCGCAGATATCTTTCAGCACTCACCTTTCGGAGATGTGCTAAATTCATTAAGGTCTCTCTCCCTGTCAGGAGAACCTTGGCCGAACTATGTCTAGCTAGAATTGGATGCGGACGACGAAGAAATTCGCTGCCCACCTACCACCCACTTAGTAGCCATTGTCGACGACTTAACCGACATGCTCGACTTTGACTCCGAAGACTTCGACGGTACGGACGATGAAGCCGGAGACAAATAGGAACCACCGCCCTCAGGGCGCTGGACTGCCACCTCATCATATGATATATATATGGTGGACACCCCCAAAGAAGGCAATGGCGACGAGACAGCGGAGGATGACCCCACCAAGAAGCAACCCAAGCGCCGATGACAGCGGCGCCGCTCTAAGTGCCGTCATAGCAAGAGCAGTGATACCGGCACAGGAGATAATGACACTCCGGATAGCGCCGAAGACAACAATCCCCTCCAGCACGGCGTAGAGCTAGAGCACGAACAAGCTAGCCCTCCAGAGCAAACAACAGATGGAGAACCAGAGGAGGACAATTACATGCCTCCCTCCAAAGACGAGGCGAGCCTCGGCGACGACGAGTTTATCGTGCCTGAGGACCCCATCGACGACGAGTTTATCGTGCCTGATCTACATGCCATCAAGTACCTCCCACTAAAACTCAAAGGACCAGCTCAGCATTGGCTGAATAGCTTGCCAGCAGATTCCGTCGGCAGTTGGGAGGATCTGGAAGACGCATTTCTTGACAACTTCCATGACACTTATGTTCGGCCACCAGATGCTGATGACTTGAGCCACATAACCCAGCAGCCAGGGGAATCGGCCAGACAATTCTGGACACGGTTCCTTACTAAGAAAAATCAAATTATAGACTGTCCGGATGCAGAGGCCCTAGCGGCATTCAAGCATAACAACCGCGACGAATGGCTCGCCCGCCACCTCGGCCAGGAGAAGCCGAAATCTATGGCAGCCCTCACAACACTCATGACCCGCTTTTGCGCGAGCGAGGACAGCTGGCTGGCTCGCAGCAACAACACATCAAAGAATCCGGATACCTCAGATACCAAAGATGTTAATGGTAGGCAGCATCGTAATACACCAAAGCACCGCAATAACGGCAATAACTCCGAAGATACGACAGTCAATGCCGGATTCAAAGGCTCTCGATCCGGTCAGCGGAAAAAGCCACTCAAAAGAAATACTCCGGCTCCGTCCAGTCTGGATCGCATACTGGATCGCTCGTGTCAAATCCACGGCACCCCCGACAAGCCAGCCAATCACACCAACAGAGAATGCTAGGTGTTCAAGCAGGCCAGCAAGTTAAATGCCGAAAACAAGGACAAGGGGCTCCATAGCGATGACGAGGAGGAGCCCCGACCGCCGAACACAGGAAGACAGAAGGGGTTTCCCCCACAAGTGAAGATAGTGAACATGATATACAAAACCCACATCCCCAAGAGGGAGCGGAAGCGTGCACTAAGGGACGTCTATGCGATGGAGCCCGTCGCCCCAAAGTTCAACCCATGGTCTACTTGCCCGATCACCTTCGATCACAGGGATCACCCCACTAGCATCCGTCATGGCGGATCCTCCGCACTAGTCCTAGACCCCATCATTGACGGATTTCACCTCACTCGAGTCCTTATGGACGGCGGTGGCAGCATGAACCTGCTTTATCAGGATACAGTGTGAAAAATGGGTATCGATCCCTCGAGGATAAAACCCAGCAAAACCACCTTCAAAGGCGTCATCCCAGCTGTAGAGGCCCATTGCACAGGCTCAATCACACTAGAAATGGTCTTCGGATCATTGGATAACTTCCGAAGCGAAGAGTTAATCTTCGACATCATCCCTTTTCGCAGTGGCTATCATGCACTGCTTGGACGGACATCATTTGCAAAATTCAATGCAGTGCCGCATTACGCATACCTCAAGCCCAAGATGCCAGGACCTCGCGGGGTCATAACAGTAAATGGAAACATAGAACGCTCACTCCGTACGGAAGAGCACACTGCAGCCCTTGCAGCAGAGGCACAAAGCAGCCTGTTCAGGCAGACCACTCATTCGGCGTCACGGCCCCCGGACACCTTCAAGCGAGTCCGAAACAAGCTGCAACAGGATCGCTTGGCACAATCAGAGCTCGCCTAGCAATCCGGGCCCCGTCCCAGTCCTAGTGAAGCGACGAAATATGTGTCGCGCGTACATAACTACGCATTAAAAATACCATGGACATAGGCAGAGGCACGATCAGGACACGCCCCGCATTGTGTCTTAACCACACTAGGGGTTGTATACCTTTGACATTCCTTTTCTCTTTCAGGGCCTAACTCTTTGGAAGCCCTTCCCGGCAGTACGATTGTCGGACACATTCTGGAAGCAACAACTAAGGCGGCAAGAAGCTAAGATGAACACGGGAACTGCCAGGTGGTCTCTAGTAATACTTGACATATCCGATTTTCACTATTTATGCGTAGCTTGCCCCGGGATAGGACATTTCGAATTGTCCTACTTTATGCTTATTGCACTACTTGTACCAGTATGCTTCGACGTATTATTCAAATAACAATGCATATCCTTAATCTGTCATTGCATTATTTAAGTCTTTCTCTTTCTCTTATATGTCCATTTACGACAATCCGCACCCTCACGTGTGGGTACGGTCAGTTCGCCAGGGGTCCTCGTTTACCCCATAATACGGCGCAAGAAGTCCGAACACTTTCGACAGTGCGGCACCCCGAACTTATAGCATTATATGCATCATCTCCGAATCATGTCTTTGGTCAAATGTTGGGTTGCCCGGCTCCCACGCTTTGGTACCTTATGTTCCGCTATATCGGCTAAGGTAGTGGTGGGAGAACTACTGTGATTGTGTCCCGGTTCTTCCGGACGAGCACCTCAGTAGAGAAAGCCAAAAACTGACTGTCATGATAAGGCGAGAGACTGGTCGCTGTTCGAGAGGTCTCAAGTCCTTAAAGACTTTTTCCGCTTCGGGCGAGGAGTCGGCCTTGTCCGGCTTAGGCGTGTATAGCGCCCCAAATCGGCCCTCCGAATACCAGGGGCTTTGCAAAAATTTAAAATCATAGACTTCTATGGCTAAGTGAGAGTGATAAAGCATTATACTCTGATTGCCTGGTTCGTTGGCTGAACACCTCCCTTGAAGGACCCAAAATTGGAGTAAAGAGTGTTTAGATTTATCCCGAACACCCCAGTACTAGTTACATGGGGGTAGAAGTCGATGACTGGCCAACTCTTAGGTTTTATAAATGGCCGCACAGAAGGTGATATTTCAAATTAAGGAAGTGTCGCATGGCGCAAACGAACTCGTTTATTATTACAGGATCACATGGGCATGTTCATTCAAAAATTACATCCTTGGCACACTCATCTTCCACTAAGCGCGAACCCTTCAGGACACTTTCATAATAATTCTCAGGGCAGCGATGCTCCTTGCCCTTCGGTGGCCCCTCCTTCACCAGCTTCACGGCGTCCAGCTTCGCCCAGTGCACCTTCGCCCGGGCAAAAGCCCTGCATGCACCCTCAATGCAGACGGACCGCTTGATGACTTCAAGCCGTGGGCAGGCTTCCACAAGCCGCCTCACCAGACCGAAGTAGCTGCCGGACAAGGGCTTGCCAGGCCACATCCGGACTATAAGGCCCCTCATGGCCTGTTCGGCCACCTTGTGAAGCTCGACCAACTACTTCAGCTGGTCGCTCAAGGGCACGGGGTGTTCGGTACCAGTATATTGAGACCAAAACAACTTCACCGTTGAGCTTCCCTCCTCAGCCCGGTAAAACTCCATGGCATCCAGAACACTGCGGGGAAGATCTGCAAACGCTCCTGGAGAGCTCTGAACTCGGGTAAGAAAAAGGAAAGTCTCCTTCACATGCTTGCTTTGCATATTGAATGCCTTACCCACTGCTATCTTCTTCCCCACGTCAATCTCCTGGAGGGCCTTGTGGGCTTCAGCCTTGGCGCTTCGGACGCTTTCAAGCGCCTGCGCAAGCTCGGACTCTCGCATCTTGGAGTTAAGCTCCAAGGTCTCGTGCTTTTTGGCGAGAGCCTCAAGCTCTTGCTGCACCTCGCCCACTCGGGCCTCTTGTTTGTCCCGTTCAATGCGTTCTTTGGCCGCTTTGTCTTCGGCCTCGAACAACACCTTCCTCAGGGTCTCCACCTCGGTTGTGGCCCCTAACAAATTCATGATGATCCTATTACTTTACACACGAACTTCCTTTTAACTCTATAGACAGGGGTATATCTTACCTTTGCTCTCTTTGAGCTGCCTCTTGGTAAGGCCGTGCTCGTCCTCGGACCGCTTCAGGGCCTGCTTCAGCGCAGAGACCTCCGCAGTACGTGCGACAGCGGCCAGCAGTGAAGCCTGCACATACACATAGACATACTCTAATTACTCCTGAGTTTTCATTTGATCCTCTATTCGGCTTTTCTTCGTGAACGCCAAATAGAGCATCAGGGGCTACTATCTATGCGGTAATATTTTTCTTATATTTTGATTGCTTACCTCAAAGCCTATTAGGAGGCTGGCATAAGCTTCGGTCAGTCCGTTTTTGGCGGACTGAACCTTCTCGACCATCGCACTCATAATAGTGCGGTTCTCTTCATCGATGGAAGCGCTGTGAAGCGCTTCCAGCAAGTTGTCCGGTGCCTCTGGTTGGACAGACGACACCGGCACAGATGGTTGGCCCACCTTAATGGGGGACCGCCTGCCGGAGTCTGGAACCATCGAAGGTTCCGGCGCAGTGTCCGGCTAGGACCCGAACTCGAAGCCCGTAGGAGCCTCGCTCCCTTGGTACCCAGGTTTTGGGAGGTCGCCATGAGGCGCCCCCAGGATCACCACCCCTTGGCTCGGTGCCTTTTGAGACAACACCTCGTCATTGTCCGTAGGGCGAGGGGTGGAAGCGGTCGGAGGAGAACCGTTGTTCATATCTGACGAGCCCAAAGAGCCGCTCGACGAAGGTACGTCGAGATGAGCTCGGGCCGGACTGCATAATCATGTTTGGCATGAGGGCAGGCAGTGCAATAAAACATACCATGAAGAACTACGGTGTCCAGACACTTACGATTTTGCCAGGGGCTTGACCATGGGTAGCCACTCGTCGCCGCAGTCGGCGGCCGTCGTGGCGCAGTCCAGAGGGAGGGCCCTTCCCTTCTTGGACCCTTCGGCCTCCCCGGATGGGTCGGCCTTCCTTTTCTTGTCTCCCCTGGCTGAGGGGGAGAACTTTTCTCCTCATCCTCGTTTCCATGGGAGGAGTGCGCGTCGGAGTAATCGTCCGATGACTCTGATACAACCTTGCGTCGGAGACCCTTTCTGGTCCCCGCGGTCTTCTTCTTGGTCTTCTTTTCCGGCACCTCGTAGGGTGCCGGAGTCAGCATCTTCATCAGAAGAGCGTCTGCAGGATCTTCGGGCAGCGGGGCTGGGCTATGAAGCTGCTCCGCTGTCTCTATCCAGTCCTGTTAATGACATGGAAGTTCAGATCCTACACACAACTAAACCGGGGTAAATAAATACCCTGGGAGATATAAAAGCCTACCGGATTGGCGCGGCGCTTTGCGCTGAGTCTGTGGTCCTCAATGAGGGAGGGAGGCTTCTCGGCCCTCTTGAACAACACCCTCCAGACGACCTCGTGCATCATGTCATAGAGCTCTCGCAGTGTCTGGTGCTTGGCCGAGTCGAACTCCCACAAATTGAGTGCTCGTCTTTGGCACGGAAGGATCCGGCGGAAGAGCATAACCTATACCACATTGACAAGCTTGATTTTTCTGCTCGTCATGTTCTGGATGCAGGTCTGGAGTCCGGTCAGCTCAACTAAGGAACCCCAGGACAGGCCCTTCTTTTTCCAGGAGGTGAGCCGCGTGGGGATTCCAGATCGAAATTTGGGGGCCGCCACCCAGTTGGAGTCGCGCGGCTCGGTGATGTAGAACCACCCCGATTGCCACCCCTTTATGGTATCCACATAGGTTCCCTTGAGCCAGGTGACATTAGGCATCTTGCCCACCATGGCGCCTCCGCATTCTGCTTGCCGGCCTCCCACCACCTTCGGTTTGACATTGAAGGTTTTTAGCCATAGGCTGAAGTGGGGCCTAATGCAGAGGAAGGCCTCGCACACGACGATAAACGCCTAGATGTTGAGGATGAAATTGGGGGCCAGATCATGAAAATCCAGCCTGTAGTAGAACATGAGCCCGCGGATAAACGGGTGGAGAGGGAATCCCAGTCCGCAGACGAAATGGGTAAGAAAAACTACCCTCTCATGGGGTTCGGGCGTTGGGACGATCTGCCCTGCATTCGGCAGCCGGTGCGCGATATCCGCAGCCAGGTATCCGGCTTCCCGTAACTCTTTGATGTTCTCCTCCGTGACGGAGGAGACCATCCACTTGCCTCCTACTCCAGACATGCTTGGAGTGGTTCGAGAAGAAGAACGCGAGCTTGGGCGCTAGAGCTCGAGTGTGCGGGAATGGGTAAGCGAGGAGGAAGAAGGCGTGGGTGAAAAAAGTAAATCTTTGTCCCTTTTTTAAGGGAGGAAGAGGCGATGTGCCTCCCCACTTGCCTAGCAAAACCGCTTATTCCCCAAGCGCCATAATTGATGGCGCAGTTGGGTTACCCACGATCTCTGGTTTGACAAGACATGTCAAGAAAACTATCTCGCGATATGTGCGGAGCTGGTTAAGAAAAGTGGCTCGAATAAAAACCAGGCCATGGCATGATGTCATGTTGTCAAAACGTGTCAATGGATTAGATTCGTGGAAATATTATTCTCTCTACGGTGGTATGTGGAACTTATTTTGCAGGGTCATACACTATCCTTGTATTCAAAATTGTATTCGGAGGAGGAACCCGCCTTGCAATGCCGAAGACAACACTGCGCGCCGGACTCATCGTCATTGAAGCCTGGTTCAGGGGCTACTGAGGGAGTCCTGGATTAGGGGGTCTCCGGACAGACGGACTATATCCTTTGGCCCGATTGTTGGACTATGAAGGTACAAGATTGAAGACTTCATCCTGTGTCCGAATGGGACTCTACTTGGCGTGGAAGGCAAGCTAGGCAATACGGATATGTATATCTCCGCCTTTGTAACCGACATTGTGTAACTCTAGCCTCCTCCGGTGTCTATATAAACCGGAGGGTTTTAGTTCGTAGGACAACATACAATCATACCATAGGCTAGCTTCTAGGGTTTAGCCTCTTTGATCTCGTGGTAGATCAACTCTTGTACTACTCATATTATCAAGAACAATCAAGCAGGACGTAGGGTATTACCTCCATCAAGAGGGCCCAAACCTGGGTAAACATCATGTCCCCTGCCTCCTGTTACCATCCGCCTTAGACGCATAGTTCGGGACCCCCTACCCGAGATCCGCCGGTTTTGACACCGACACCGTCCATGATGGGAAAAACCGTGATAGAAGCGAGGGCGAGGAAAATATCAGGGTGTTCCCGGTTACGGTGGGTGGTCGGGGCCGAGCGATGCGTGTTTCTCTCATACATGCACGCGCGTTGGTGCGAGACATTGGGCTCTAACTGAACCCGAGCGAGGCGTTGGTGTCTAACTAAACCCGAGCGATTGCACTGCAGGCTACGCATTACTGAACCCGAGCGATCGATCGATGGCTGTTAACTGAACCCAATCGAGCGATTCTTTCGCTACTGCTGCTAACTGAAGCCGATCGATGATGCCTCTGGATGAGCAGTGAGCGTTGCTGGGGGGTTTGGATGAACAGTTCCCGGCGGGGGTGGATGAACAGGACCCCGTGGTGTTGCCTCTGGATGAACAATGAGCGTTGCTGGGGGTTTGGATGAATAGTTCCCAGTGGGGGTGGATGAACAGGACCCCGTGGTGTTGCCGATGGATGAACAGGACCCCGATCGATCGAGCCGGTTGGGGCTGGATGAACAGGACCCCATGGAGGGCAGGATGAATAGGACCACCCCGTGGAGGGCGGGATGAACAGTAGACGGTGGAGGGCTGGATGAGCAGTAGTCCGTGGAGGGGTGGTTGAACAGGAGCCCGTGGAGAGTGCTGGTTGAACAGTAGCCGGTGGAGTAGCGCGCGGTGGAGGCTGGATGAATAGGAGCCCGTGGATGAACAGGAGCAGGTGGAGGCTGGAGGAGGCCGACAGTGGATGAACAGTAGCCCGTGGAGGCTGGAGGGGGTCGACGGTGGAGATGAACAGTATCCCGTGGAGTCCCATTTTGCGGTATGCCACGCCCCTCCCGATGAACAGGACCCCCATTTTCGACCGTAGACGCTCCAACACAACTCCATTTCCTCCGTTTTGCGGTATGCCACACCCCTCCCAATCAATAGGACCCCCGTTTCGACCATAGGATGTCCGTTTCCTCCGTTTTGTGGTACGCCAGACCCCTCCCGATGAACATGATCCCGTTTCGAACGTGGCCAGTCGAACACAAGGTCGTTTCCTCCGTTACGCGGTACGCCAGGCCTCGTTTCCATCGGCTGTTCCGTCCAAGCCCTCCCGATTAACACGACGATGCATTCCGTACCGACCCAGCCGGTTGGCTCCCCATGAACACGACGACGACGTAGTTTCTCTGTTCTGACCCAGCCATGTACATGAGCCCTGGCCGTACATATGCACGAGTAGGCGTTCGAGACCCTGCCCGTATGTATGTATGTGGCCGTATTTTCTTTCTTGCACACTGGCAACTGTACGTACGTGTACATGCTACGTGCGCGCCTCTACTACGACACGTGCGCGCCTCTGCATCGACCAGTATGTACGTACATGTTCGCGACCAGCATGACAACGCTACATACGCTTTGACCAGGTGGGTCCCGACTGTCAGGTACTTCCTTGCGTGCGAAGATGTAGCTGGTGGGTCCCAGCTGTCAGGGGGGCAAATCTTTTTTTTTTGCCCGAACGCACTTCCTTGCATGCGAAGATGTAGCTGGTGGGTCCCAGCAGTCTAGGGGAAACATTTTTTTGCGAAATACGGTGGCCCGTCCGGTGCGTCCCCGCTGTCAGGTGGAGGAATAATTATTTTGTGCGTAATAAGGAGGCACTTGCTGCGGCCGTGGACCCAGTTGTCAGCCTCTCCACATACAGTGCACGTCCGATGGAAGCTGTTCCTTGACTATGTTGACCACGCCGCGCCGGGAGCACCAGGGCGGTGGACAAAGGCGAGGCCTAGGAAGGGGACGATGATAACCCACAAGTATAGGGGATCAATTGTAGCCTCTTTCAATAAGTAAGAGTGTCGAACCCAACGAGGAGCTAAAGGTAGAACCAATATTCCCTCAAGTTCTATCGACCACCAATACAACTCTACGCATGCTTAACGTTCGCTTTACCTAGAACAGGTATGAAACTAGAAGTACTTTGTAGGTGTTTTTGGATAGGTTTGCAAAATAATAAAGAGCGCGTAAATAAAAAGTAGGGGCTGTTTAGATAAAGAAGCAATAAAGTAAATATAGCGAGTGTGGAAAAGTGGTGGTAGGCGTTGCGAAATTGTCCCTAAGAAATTGACTACTCTACTAGACCGATAGCAAGTTTTATGTGGGAGAGGCCACTGCTAGCATGTCATCCCTGACTTGGAATTCTATGCACTTATGATTGGAACTATTAGCAAGCATCCTCAACTACTAACGTTCATTAAGGTAAAACCCAACCATAGCATTAAGATATATTGGTCCCTCTTCAATCTTGTATGCATCAATTTCTATGTTAGGATGAAGTTTCTGTCACTCTTGCCGTCCAATACATAGTCCTATCAACATACAACTAACCCTTGTGATCCACACGCGCGCTCATATGATGGGCACCAAAAGACAGCAACATAATCACAAGCAAATTAAATCAATCATAGCAATTCATCAACCACCGATAGGACAACGAAAATCTACTCAGGCATCATAGGATGGTAACACATCATTGGATAATAATATGAAGCATAAAGCACCATGTTCAAGTAGAGGGTACAGAGGATTGCGGGTGAGTGGACCGCTGTAGATAGAGGGGGGAAGGTGATGGAGATGTTGGTGAAGATGGCGGAGGTGTTTGTGTAGATTGCGGTGATGATGATGGCCCCCGGCGGCGTTCCGGCGCCACCGAGGGAGAGGGGGAGAGAGCCCCCCTCCTTCTTCTTCTTCCTTGACCTTCTCCCTAGATGGCAGAAGGGTTTCCCCTTTGATCCATGGTCTCCATGGCGTGGGAGGGGCGAGAGCCCCTCCGAGATTAGATCTGTCTCTCTGTTTCTGCGTTCTGGTATTCTGCCCTTTCACTGTTTCTTATATTCCTGGAGACCCATAACTCCGATTGGGCTGAAATTTTAACACGATCTCTATCTAGATATTAGCTTTCTTGCAGCTAAAGAAGGGCATCAACCGCCTTACTGGGTGGCCACGAGGGCCCAGGGCGCGCCTGACCCCCTGGGGCGCTCCCCCCTGCCTCGTGCGCCCCTCGGGCATCGTCTCACATTGATTTTTCTTCCCAAAAATCATATATATTTCAGAAAAATGTCCGTCAGTTTTTATCCCGTTTGGACTCCATTTGATATGGATTTACTACGAAAAAACATGCAACAAACAGGAACTAGCACTGGGCACTGGATCAATATGTTAGTCCCAAAAATAGTATAAAAAGTTGCCAAAAGTATATGAAAGTTGTAGAATATTGGCATGGAACAATCAAAAATTATAGATACGATGGAGATGTATCAGCATCCCCAAGCTTAATTCCTGCTCGTCCTCGAGTAGGTAAATGATAAAAAATATATAATTTTTGATGTGGAATGCTGCCTAGCATAATCTTGATCATGTAATCTAATCGTGGCATGAATATTAAGACACGAGTGATTCAAAGAAATAGTCTATCATTTGACATTAAGATAATAATACTTCAAGCGTACTAATAAAGCAATCATGTATTTTCAAAATAACATGGCCAAAGAAAGTTATCCCTACAAAATCATATAGTCTGGCTATGCTCCATCTTCACCACACAAAATATTGAAATCATGCACAACCCCGGTGACAAGCCAAGCAATTGTTCTCAAACCTTTTCAACTTTCACGTAATACATGAGTGTGAGCCATGGATATAGCACTATAAGTGGAATAGAATATGATGGTGGAGGTTGTGTGGAGAAGACAAAAAGCGAGAAAGTCTCACATCGACGCGGCTAATCAACGGGCTATGCAGATGCCCATCAATTGATGTCAATGTGAGGAGTAGGGATTGCCATGCAACGGATGGACTAAGAGCTATAAGTGTATGAAAGCTCAAACTGGAAACTAAGTGAGTGTGCATCCAACTTGCTTGCTCGTGAACACCTCGGGCATTTGAGGAAGCCCATTGAGGGAGTCCTGGATTAGGGGGTGTTCGGATAGCCGGACTATACCTTCAGCCGGACTCCTGGACTATGAAGATACAAGATTAAAGACTCTGTCCCGTGTCTGAAAGGGACTTTCCTTGGCGTGGAAGGCAAGCTTGGCGATACGGGTATGAAGGTCTCCTACCATAGTAACCGACTTTGTGTAACCCTAACCCTCTCTGGTGTCTATATAAACCGGAGGGTTTTAGTCTGTAGGACAACATACACATCAACAATCGTACCATAGGCTAGCTTCTAGGGTTTAGCCTCTCCGGACTCCGAACCCTCCGCGCCCCTGCCGATCGAATCCGATTGGGCGCCGATCATGGAGTTTACTACCGCGGACATCTTTCAGCACTCGCCTTTCGACGATATCCTGAAGACACTGAAGTCTCTCTCTTTATCAGGAGAGCCCTGGCCGGACTACGGTCAGCAAGGTTGGGGTACGGACGATGAAGAAATTCAAAGCCCACCCACCACCCACTTTGTAGCCACTGTCGACGACTTAACCGACATGCTCGACTTCGACTCCGAAGACATCGATGGTATCGACGCCGATGAAGGAGATGATGACGAACCAGCGCCTACCAGGCCCTGGAAAGCCACCTCGTCATATGACATTTACATGGTGGACACCCCAAAAGAAGGAGATGGCAATGGAACAGCGGAGGATGACCCCGCCAAAACAAATACGGTGATTCCAGCACGGGAGATAATAATACTCCGGAAAGTGCCAAAGAAAATCCCCTCTAGCAAGATTTAGCACAGGAGGATGGAGAAACCAGCCCTCATGAGAGAGCAGCAGACAGAGAGGTCGAGGATGACAATTATATGCCTCCCTCCGAAGACGAGGCAAGCCTCGACGACGACGAATTCGTCGTGCCAGAGGATCCCATCGAGCAAGAGCGTTTCAATGCAGGCTTATGGCCACGGCAAGAAGCCTCAAGAAAAAATAGCAACAGCTTAGAGCTGATCAAGATTTGCTAGTCGACAGATGGACTGAAGTCCTCGCAGCCGAAGAGCATAAACTCGAACGCCCCTCCAAGAGCTACCCAAAGCGCAGGTTGCTACCCCGATTAGAGGAGCAAGCACTTGATGCGGCCGACCGGCCACCTCGTGGCCGCGACAGAGAGGCCTCTCGGCCCTCCACTCAAGCCCCACCCCGTACCAAGGCACGGGAATATGCGCCGGACTTACAAGACATGTTGGAGGACAAGGCAAGGCAAACAAGATTGATCTACGGATCACGTGGGCACCCCACGGCTCGAGACGGTAACCGTCACGCCGGCCACAAATTCGGCAGGGCCGAACACAGTAGACAAGGCTCATTGGAGCTATGTCATGATATAGCCCAGTACAGAGGCGCCACACACCCACTATGCTTTACAGACGAAATAGTGGATCATCAAATCCCTGAGGGTTTCAAACCCGTAAACATCGAATCATATGATGGCACAATAGATCCTGCGGTATGGATCGAGGATTATCTCCTTCATATCCACATGGCCCGCGGTGATGATTTCCAAGCCATCAAATACCTCCCACTCAAGCTTAAAGTACCAGCTCAGCATTGGCTCAACAGCTTGCCAACAGGATCAATCAGTTGTTGGGAAGACCTGGAAGCCGCATTCCTCGACAATTTCCAGGGCACTTATGTGCGACCCCCAGACGCCGATGACCTAAGTCATGACCTGCTTTTGCGCGGGAGAAGACAGCTGGCTTGCTCGTAGCAACCATATGACCAAGAACCCTAGTAATTCGGACACCAGGGACAGTAGTGGCAGGTCGCAACAAGCAGAAGCGCCGCATTAACGGCGACAATGCTGAGGATATGGCAGTTAATGCCGGATTCGGAGGCTCTAAATCCGGTCAGCGGAAAAAGCCATTCAAAAGGAATCCTAGGGGTCCGTCCAGTCTGGACCGAATACTCGACCGCTTGTGCCAGATACATGGCACCCAAAAAAGCCGGCCAATCACACCAACAGGGGTTGTTGGGTGTTCAAGCAGGCAGGCAAGTTAAATGCCAAAAATGAAGACAAGGGGCTGCATAGCGATGACGACGAGGAGCCCCGGCCGCTGAATAACAGTGGACAGAAGGGCTTTCCGCCATAAGTGCGGACGGTGAACATGATATACGCAACCCACGTCCCCAAAAGGGAGCGGAAGCGCGCGTTAAGGGACGTATACGCGGTAGAGCGAGTCGCCCCAAAGTTCAACCCATGGTCCTCTTGCCCGATCACCTTTGATCGAAGGGACCATCCCACTAGCATCCATCATGGCGGTTTCACCGCATTGGTTCTAGACCCAATTATTGACGGATTTCATCTCACTAGAGTCCTTATGGACGGCGGCAGCAGCCTGAACCTGCTTTACCAGGATACAGTGCGGAAAATGGGCATAGATCCCTCGAGGATTAAGCCCACCAAAACGACCTTTAAAGGCGTGATACCAGGTGTACAGGCTCAGTCATACTTGAAGTGGTCTTCGGATCTTCGGATAATTTCTGAAGCGAGGAGTTAATCTTCGACATAGTCCCGTTTCGCAGTGGTTATCACGCACTGCTCGGGCAAACCGCATTCGCTAAGTTCAATGCGGTACCGCACTACGCATACCTTAAGCTCAAGATGCCAGGCCCTCGAGGAGTAATTACGGTCAATGGAAACACCGAATGCTCCGTCCAAATGGAGGAGCACATGGCGGCCCTTGCAGCGGAAGTACAAAGCAGCCTCTCCAGGCAGTTCTCCAGTCCGGCCACTAAATGACCGGACACCATCAAGCGCGCCCGGAGTAACCTACAACAAGACCGCCTGGCATGATCCGAGCAGGCGTAGCAATGCGGCTCCAACCCTCGCAAAAAGGTGACGCCAGTACTTCGCGTACATAACTACGCTCTAGAGATACCATGGGTACAGGGGGAGGGGCACCATCACGGCACGCCCAAAACACGGCTAAAATCGTACCAGGGGCTGCCGATTTTTTAATTTTCTCTTACTTTTAGGACTCCATCCTTCGGAAGGCCTGTTCGGCAGTTCAATTGCTGCACAAATGATGCAAGAACCAGAGAAGCAGACAAGCCACGCCGCATTACGGAACTCCCAGGTGGTCTCTATCACGAGCAGTATACCTGTTCCGCATACTATTCCGCAGCTTGCCCCTGGAACGGACATGTTAACTAGTCCAACCTTCCACTTATCGCATTATTTGTATCGTTCTGCTTTGTTCGCAGCCCTTTTTCATAAACAATGCATAGCTTTCGTCTATTTTTGCATTACCTTTTTTTTCTTTATATATGTTCCTTAACGACATGTAGCACCCGTACACGTTGGTACGGCCAAAATACGCCAGGGGCTTTAGTACCCCTCAATATGGTGTGAGAAGTCCGAACACTTTAACAAGTGCGGCACCCTGAACTTATAGCATTATATGCATCGGCTCCGAATCATGTCTTGGGTCAATAGTTGGGTTTGCCCGGCTCCTATGTTTTGGTGCCTTATGTTCCTCTATATCGGCTAAGGTAGCACTAGGAGAACCACTGTGATTGTGCCCCAGTTGAGCTGGGTCAAGCACCTTAGTGGAGAAAGCTAAAACTGACTGTCATGATGAAGCGAGAGTTGGTCGCTGTTCGAGAGGTTTTTCGAGTCCCTAAAGACTTATGCTGCTTAGGGAGAGGAGCCGGCTCTGTCCGGCCAAGGCGTGGATAGCGCCCCAAACTCGGTCTTCCGAATACCAGGGGCTTCGCCGAAATTTAAAATTATAGAATTCTATGGCTAAGTGAGAGTGTTCACGCATTATAGTCCGATTGCCTTGTTCGTTGGGCTGAGCGCCTCCCTCGAAGGACCCAAACATGGGAAAAAGAGCGCTCGGGTTTATCCCCGAACACCCCAGCACTAGCGGCACGGGGGCAGAAGTCGACGACTCGCCATCTCTCAGAATTGATAAACAGCTGCACAGAAGGTAATATTTTAAATTCCAACAGCATTGCTTAGCGCATATAAACAAGTTTTTAGCGCACAGGACAAAACGAACAAGTTTCACTCAAAAATTACATCCCTAGAACATTCATCCGCCACAAGGCAGGCACCCCTCAGAACATCCTTATTGTAATTCTCGGGCTTGCGATGCTCTTTCCCCGGCGGTGGTCCATCCTTCACAAGCTTCTCAGCATCCAGCTTGCCCCAGTGCACCTTATCACGGGCAAGGGCCCTACGGGCACCTTCAATGCAGATGGAGCGCTTGATGACTTCGATCCTTGGACAGGCCTCCACCAGCCGCCGCACCAGCCCGAAATAGCTCCCAGGCAAAGCCCCTCCAGGCCACAGTTGAACAATGAGGCCCTTCATGGCTTGTTCGGCCGCCTTGTGGAGCTCGACCAGTTGCTTCAGCTGGTCGCTCAGGGACACGGGGTGTCCGGCCTCAGCATACTAGACCAGAACAACTTCTCTGTCGAGCTGCCCTCCTCGGCTCGATAGAATGCGGCGGCATCGTACACACTCCGGGGAAGACATGTGAATGCTCCTAGAGAGCTCCGGATTCGGGTAAGTAACAAGTAACTCACGTTTATGTGTTTTCTTTGCATAAAGAATGCCTTACCCGCCGCTATCTTCTTCACCTCATCCAACTCCTGGAGGGTCTTCTGGGATTCGGCCTTGGCAGACTTGGCATTTTCAATAGCCACCGCGAGCTCGGACGCTCGCGTCTTTGAGTCAAGCTCCAAACTCTCATGTTTTTCCACGAGAGCCTGGAGCTCTTGCCGCACCTTGCCAACCTCGGCCTCATACTTCTCCCGCTTGGTGCGCTTCGAGGCCGCCCTCTTCTCGGCCTCGACCAGCACTTGCTTAAGGGTCGCCACTTCAGACGTGGCCCCTACAATAGCCACAATAATCCTGTCATTCTTTGCAATTGCACCTTTATATATATATATTTAAAAAATAAGGTATTTCTTACCTTCATTGTCCTCGAGCTGCTTCTTGGCACGCCCGAGCTCTTGCTCGGACCGCTCGAGGTTCTGCTTTAGCGTGTCCACTTCCGCAGTCAGTGCGGCAGACGCAAGCAGAGAAGCCTGCATACGCATATTGACTCATTTTTGTTAGACTCCTGCGAATTTTATTTGATCCTCTATTCGGCTTTTCTTCCCGAATGCCAAACAGAGCATCAGGGGCTACTGTCTATGCGGTAATATTATTTACACATTCTTTACTTACCTTAAAGCCTGTTAAAAGGCTAGTACAAGCTTCAGTCAGTCCGCTCTTGGCGGACTGAACCTTCTGGACCACCGCACTCATAATAGTGTGGTGCTCCTCGTCGATGGAGGCGCCT
Organism: Triticum aestivum; assembly: GCF_018294505.1. Lineage (NCBI taxonomy): Eukaryota > Viridiplantae > Streptophyta > Magnoliopsida > Poales > Poaceae > Triticum > Triticum aestivum. Next base: position 61,985,744 of record NC_057800.1, on the reverse strand, counting down.
TGGAGCGCCTCCAACATATAGTCTGGTGCCTCCGGTTGGAAGGGGCCACCGGCACTGTGGACTTGCTCCTCTTAGAAGGAGGTCCCCCGCCGGACTCTGGAACCTTTGAAGGTTCCGGAGCGGTGTCCGGCCTAGAGCCGGACTTGGAGCCCTGGGGGGTTTCATCCCCTTTACTCCTGGAGTCCGGGAGGTCACCTTGCGGCGCCTCCAGGACCACCTCCTCCCAGCTTGGAACCTGTTGGGACAACACTTCGGTGTCGTCCGTAGGGCGGGGGGAGGAAGCCGTCGGAAGCGAGTTCACATCTGACGAGTCTAGTGAGCCACTCGACGACGCGTTGAGCCGGTCTTTGGGTGGGCTGCATAAACATGTTCGACGTAAGGGAAAGCTGTGCAATAAACGAATACTATGAATTACTCTGGTATCCGGATACTTACGATTTTGCCAGGGGCTTGGCCCTGGGCTGCCACTCCTCTCTGCCGTCATCGGCGTTGGTGGAGTAGTCCGGAGGAAGGGTTTTCCCCTTCTTGGACCCTCCGGCATCCCCAGAGAGGGCAGCCTTCCTTTTCTTCTCTCCCCCTGCCGGAGGGGGAGAGGTCTCTTCTTCTTCCTCCTCATCTTCACGGGAGGAATGCGCCTCAGAACTGTCGGATGATGGATCCGACACCTCCTGGTGCCAGGCACTCTTTCGAGTCCCCACGGCCTTTTTCGCGGCCTTCTTCTCCGGCACCACATAGGGTGCCGGAACCAGCAGCTTCGCCAAGCGAGCGTCCACTGGGCCTTCGGGCAAAGGAGCCGGACAGTTGATCTGTCCGGATGTCACCTGCCAATCCTGTCAAAGGTAAGGGAGCTTAGATCCCGCATGGAGTCAAACTATGAAAAACTGATACCCTGTAAAAGGAAAAAAACAGCTTACCGCGAGAGCGTGATGTGCGCACTGAATCCATGATCCTCGGTAGCAGATGCGGGAGCCTTGGCGCCCTTGAAAAGCACCTTCCAGGCATCTTCGTACATCGTGTTGAAGAGCCTGCTCAGAGTTTGGTGCTGCGCCGGGTCGAACTCCCACAGGTTGAAAGCCCGTTGTTGACACGGGAGGATCAAGCGGATGAGCATAACCTGGACTACATTGACAAGTTTGAGCTTCTTGTCCACCAGGGTTTGGACGCATGCTTGGAGTCCGGTCAGCTCTCCTTTCTTAACCCACGACAGGCCCGTATCCTTCTAGGAGGTGAGCCGCGTAGGGGGTCCGGATCGAAACTCAGGGGGTGCGACCCATTCGGCGTCGCGCAGCTCGCTGATGTAAAACCACCCCGATTGCCACCCCTTCAGGGTCTCCACAAAGGAGCCTCGAGCCATAGGACGTTGGCCATCTTGCCCACCATGGCGCCTCTGCACTCCGCCTGGTTGCCGCGCACCACCTTCGGCTTGACGTTGAAAGTCTTGAGCCATAGGCCAAAATGGGGGCGGATGCGGAGGAAGGCCTCGCACACGACGATAAACGCCGAGATGTTGAGGACGAAGTTCGGGGCCAGATCGTGGAAATCCAGGCCTTAGTAGAACATGAGCCCCCGGAAAAATGGGTGGAGAGGGAAGCCCAGTCTGCGGAGGAAATGGGGGAGGAACACCACCCTCTCATGGGGCCTAGGGGTGGGGATGAGCTGCCCCTTTTCGGGAAGCCGGTACGCGATGTCGTTAGACAGGTATCCGGCCTTCCTCAGCTTTTTGATGTGTCCCTCCGTGACGGAGGAGACCATCCACTTGCCTCCCGCTCCGGACATGGCTGGAGAAGGTTGAGGTGGGGAGTGTGGACTTGGGCACTGGAGCTCGAGTGCGCAAGAATGGATAGGCGAAGGAGGAAGAAGGCGTAGGTGAAAAGGTGGATCCTTATCCCCTTATATGGGTGGACACTACTACATGTCCCCACCAGCCTGGTAAAACTCGCTTATCTCCAAGCGCCGTAATCAATGGCGTGGTTGGGTTACCCACGCCCGTATTGATGAGAATCCCGGTATAAGGGGACACGATCTCTGCTTTAACAAGACGTGCCAAGGAAACCCCCTCGCATGACGCGCTGAGGTGGGATAATGAGACGACTCGGATAAAGGCTTGGCCGTGGTGTGACACGCTACGGAATACGTCAGCAGATTAGATTGGTGTAAATATTATTCTCTCTATGGCAATATGTGGAAACTTATTTTGCAGAGCCGAACACTATCTTTGTGTTCAAAATCTTCTATGAAGTACTTGGAGGAGGAACCCGCCTTGCAATGCCGAAGACAATCTGCGCGCCGGACTCGTCGTCATTGAAGCCTGGTTCAGGGGCTACTGAGGGAGTCCTAGATTAGGGGGTGTTCGGATAGCCGGACTATACCTTCAGCCGGACTCCTGGACTATGAAGATACAAGATTAAAGACTTCGTTCCGTGTCCGGAAGGGACTTTCCTTGGCGTGGAAGGCAAGCTTGGCGATACGGATATGAAGATCTCCTACCATTGTAACCGACTTTGTGTAACCCTAACCCTCTTCGGTTTCTATATAAACCGGAGGGTTTTAGTTCGTAGGACAACATACACATCAACAATCGTACCATAGGCTAGCTTCTAGGGTTTAGCCTCTCCGATCTCCTGGTAGATCTACTCTTGTACTACCCATATCATCAATATTAATCAAGCAGGACGTAGGGTTTTACCTCCATCGAGAGGGCCCAAACCTGGGTAAAACTTCATGTCCCTTGCCTCCTGTTACCATCCGGCCTAGACGCATAGTTCGGGACCCCCTACACGAGATCCGCCGGTTTTGACACCGACACCCATCATCGGAATATACAAGCCAAGTTCTATAATGAAAATTCCTACTAGTATATGAAAGTGCTAACTCAAGAGACTCTCTATATGAAGAACATGGGGCTATTCTGAAGCACAAGTGTGGTAACAGGATAGTCACAGTGTCCCTTCTCTCTTTTCTCTCATTTTTTTATTTTTTTATTTTTTTTCTCTTTTTTGGTGGGCTTCTTTGGCCTATTTTATTATTTTTATGTCCAGAGACTCATCCCAACTTCTGAGGGAATCATAGCTTCCATCATCCTTTCCTCACATGGGACAATGCTCTAATAATGATGATCATCACACTTTTATTTACTTACAACTCAATATTACAACTCGATACTAGAACAAAATATGTCTCTATATGAATACCTCCGGCGGTGTACCGGGATGTGCAATGATCTAGCATAGCAATGACATCAAAAAATGGACAAGCCATGAAAACAGCATGCTAGCTATCTTACGATCATCCAAAGCAATATGACAATGAATGCTCAAGTCATGTATATGATGATGATGGAAGTTGCATGGCAATATATCTCGAAATGGCTATGGAAATGCCATGATACGTAGGTATGGTGGCTGTTTTGAGGAAGATATAAGGAGGCTTATGTGTGATAAAGCGTATCGTATCACAGGGTTTGGATGCACCAGCGAAGTTTGCACCAACTCTCGAGGTGAGAAAGGGCAATGCACGATACCGAAGAGGCTAGAAATGATGGAAGGGTGAGAGTGCGTATAATCCATGGACTCAACATTAGTCATAAAGAACTCACATACTTATTGCAAAAATCTACTCCCTCTGTAAACTAATATAAGAGTGTTTAGGTTACTAAAGTAGTGATCTAAACACTCTTATATTAGTTTACGGAGGGAGTATTAGTCATCGAAACAAAGTACTACGCGCATGCTCCTAGGGGGATAGATTGGTAGGAAAAGACCATCGCTCGTCCCCGACCGCCACTCATAAGGAAGACAATCAATAAATAAATCATGCTCTGACTTCATCACATAACGGTTCACCATACGTGCATGCTACGGGAATCACAAACTTCAACACAAGTATTTCTACAATCCAGAACTACCCACTAGCATGACTCTAGTATCACCATATGTATATCGCAAAACTATTGCAAGGAATCAAACATATCATATTCAGTGATCTACAAGTTTTATGTAGGATTTTATGACTAACCATGTGAATGACCAATTCCTGTCATCTCTCTATATAGATATAAGTGAAGCAAGAGAGTTTAATTCTTTCTACAAAAGATATGCCCATGCTCTAACAAATATAAGTGAAGCCAAAGAGCATTCTACAAATGGCGGTTTTCTATGTGAAGAGAAACAGGCAATCCAAACTTCAAATGATATAAGCGAAGCACATGAAGCATTCTATAAAGCCATACTCAAAAGATATAAATGAAGTGCAATGAGCATTCTACAAATCAACCAAGGACTATCTCATACCAGCATGGTGCATAAAATAAAAGTGAAAACTAAATGCAAAAGACGCTCCAAGAGTGCACATATCGCATGAACGAAACGAATCCGAAAACATACCGATACTTGTTGAAGAAAGATGGGATGCCTTCCGGGACATCCCCAAGCTTAGACGCTTGAGTATCCTTCAATATTTACTTGGGGTGCCTCGGGCATCCCCAAGCTTTATCTCTTGCCTCTCTTCCTTCTTCTCACATCGAGACCTCCTCGATCTTTGAACACTTCATCCACACAAAACTCAACAGAAAGCTCGGTAAGATCCGTTAGTATAATAAAGCAAATCACTACTCTAAGTACTGTTGCAAACCAATTCATATTTTTTTTTGCATTGTAGCTACTGTAATATAACTTTTCCATGGCTTAATCCACTGATATAAATCGATAGTTTCATCAAAACAAGCAAACTATGCATCAAAAACAGAATCTGTCTAAAACAGAACAGTATGTAATAATCTGAACATTCACCATACCTCTAGTACTTCAAAAATTCTATAAAAATTAGGAAAAATAAAAAAATTTGTATAGAAATACAGTGCAAAAAGTTTCAGAACCGTTTGTTGTTCCAGTAAAAAATGTAAAATCACACGCTACAGCCAAAGTTTCTGTCCTGCACCGCACAAACCAACAAGTAATCTAAAACATCCTAAAGGCAAACCTTGGCACATTGTTTTTATAATACAATGGAATTGTTCAAGGGGATAATTATTTTTGTTGAAAAGTTTCTGTGATCAAGATTCACAAAGTTTCCGTGAGCATGAACAAAGTTCAAGGAGCTCCCCCACTTCAACAATGCTTGTCTTTCTCACTTTCACTTTCCTTTTTGAAAAGTTTTGGTTCCCCTCTTTATTCTTTTTATTTTTAAACTTTATAAAAGAACTCAACAGAAATAAATTACTCTCTAAAACTTCCAGGTTGTCTCCCTGGCAGCACCTTCTTTAAAGCCATTAAGCTAGGCATAAAGTGCTCAAGTAATGAATTCACCCGGATCCCAAGGTATATCAAAGCCAATTTGAATCAACAATGATTTGTAATTTAGTGGTGAGCACAAAGTAACATATATCATGTAATGACGAAGTCTAACTCTCTTCCTATGCATCGGCAAGTCATAAAAGAACAATTCATGCACACAGAGTAAAGGCCAATGCATAGTATAAACAGTTTCTTGCAATTTTATCATATTGGAAAAATAGAGAGGTGGAGATATAGTTCCTCTCTCATAATAATTGCAAGTAGGAGCAGAAAGCACATGCATATTATATCTATAAAAATCATCATGTGTAGTAGTAAAATGCAACCCATCAATATAATCCAACAAGAGCAAACTTCTCCGATATAGTGTAGTCGGGAGAATTCAAAAAGATAATAGGACTATCATGCGTGGGTGCAATAGCAACAATTTCATGTTTAACATAAGGAACTATAGCAAGTTCATCTCCATAAGCATAATTCATATTGTCATCTTGGCCACAAGCATAGCAAGTATCATCAAAAAGGGATATTTCAAGAGAATCAACGAGATCATAACAATCATCATAGCATTCATCCTTTGGTAAGCACGAAGGGAAATTAAACATTGTATAGGATAAAGAGTTACTCTCATTAGAAGGAGGGCACAGGTGATCAATCCTCTCTTCCTCCTTTTGTTCTTCGCTCTCCTCCTCATCTTTTTCATCCAATGAGTTCACAGTTTCATCAATTTCTTCTTCCATAGACTCCTGCAAAATATTAGTCTCTTCTTGGACAGCGGAGACTCTCTCAATAAAATCATCAATGTCGGAATTGAATTCATAATTCTCATAGCAATATTTAAAGGATAGCTAAATTTTTAGGTCTATAAACTGAATCATCAAAATTTTCACTCTTTAAACAAAGATTCCATTTCATAAGCACTCATAAAAGCAACAAATTCTTCTATTTGTTCCACATCATAGTAATCATATATATACCATTGGCATAAGAAGCCAAGGTTTTATCATCATTAAATTTGCATGAAAAGGGAAGGTGTGGAGCCTTCATCCTAGAGCAACAAGTATAGTCATATCTCAAGCATAGTTCCCAAGCATATCAATGCAACATATGAATTTGATCCCATAATAGTTTCCCTTTTTGACTCAAGCAATAATCCCTAAAGTATTAGCGTTGATCCAACATGTCTCCCATTAAATAATTGAATGGGGTTTTCTCAGGATTATCAAAGTAGTACATAATATTTTTCACATAACCAGGATCGAGGGTTTTAGGAGGTTCCCCATCTCCATGAGTAGCAAGTAATCCTAATTTTTTTGGTATTTCGTGTTCCAAATCCATAACTAAAGATAGAGAACAACTTAAAACAGTAAATAAAAATTACTTAGTGATAAAGCAAACAATCACACACGAGAATATTCACCCCACGCTATAACTCCCCGGCAACAGCGCCAGAAAAAGGTCTTGATAACCCACAAGTATAGGGGATCAATTATAGCCTCTTTCGATAAATAAGAGAGTCGAACCCAACGAGGAGCTAAAGGTAGAACAAATATTCCCTCAAGTTGTATCGACCACCAATACAACTCTACGCACGCTTAACGTTCGCTTTACCTAGAACAGGTATGAAACTAGAAGTACTTTATAGGTGTTTTTGGATAGGTTTGCAAGATAATAAAGAGCGCATAAATAAAAAGTAGGGGCTGTTTAGATAAAGAAGAAATAAAGTAAATATAGAGAGTGTGGAAAAGTGGTGGTAGGCGTTGCGAAATTGTCCCTAAGCAATTGACTACTCTACTAGACCGATAGCAAGTTTTATGTGGGAGAGGCCACTGCTAGCATGTCATCCCTGACTTGGAATTCTATGCACTTATGATTGGAACTATTATCAAGCATCCGCAACTACTAACGTTCATTAAGGTAAAACCCAACCATAGCATTAAGATATATTGTTCCCCCTTCAATCTCGTATGCATCAATTTCTATGCTAGGCTGACGCTTCTGTCACTCTTGCCCTCCAATACATAGTCCTATCAACATACAACTAACCCTATGGTGTGATCCACGCGCGCACTCATATGATGGGCACCAAAAGATAGCAACATAACCACAAGCAAATTAAATCAATCATAGCAATTCATCAACCACCGATAGGACAACGAAAATCTACCCAGACATCATAGGATGGCAACACATCATTGGATAATAATATGAAGCATAAAGCACCATGTTCAAGTAGAGGGTACAGAGGGTTGCGGGAGAGTGGACCGTTGTAGATAGAGGGGGGAAGGTGATGGAGATGTTGGTGAAGATGGCGGAGGTGTTGGTGTAGATTGCGGTGATGTTGATGGCCCCCGGCGGCGTTCCGGCGCCACCGGGAGAGAGGGGGAGAGCCCCCCTCCTTCTTCTTCTTCCTTGACCTTCTCCCTAGATGGGAGAAGGGTTTCCCCTCTAGTCCATGGTCTCCATGGCGTGGGAGGGCGAGAGCCCCTCCGAGATTGTATTTGTCTCTCTGTCTCTCTCTGTTTCTGTGTTCTGGTATTCTGCCCTTTCACCGTTTCTTATATTCCCAGATATTCGTAACTCCGATTAGGCTGAAATTTTAACACGATCTCTATCCGGATATTAGCTTTCTTGCGGCAAAAGAAGGGCATCAACCACCTTATGGGGTGTCCACGAGGGCCCAGGGCGTGCCTGACCCCTGGGGAGCGCCCCCTGCCTCGTGCCCCCCTTAGGCATCGTCTCGTGTTGATGTTTCTTCCCAAAAATCACATGTATTTCACAAAAATCTCCGTCAGTTTTTATCCCGTTTGGACTCCGTTTGATATGAATTTACTATGAAACAAAAAAACATGCAACAAACAGGAACTGGCACTGGGCACTGGATCAATATGTTGGTCCCAAAAATAGTATAAAAAGTTGCCAAAAGTATATGAAAGTTGTAGAATATTGGCATGGAACAATCAAAACTTATAGATACGACGGAGATGTATCAGATGACGCGGAGCCGGGGAAGACGCGGCAGTGGATGCCCACACGTAGAGGAGTATGAGGGTTCGCCGGTTCGCTGCAGTGTGAGGCTGCCGTCGCCGCAGAATAACAAGGGATGTGGGTGGGTAGAGGGATGGCCTGGCCAGCGGTGGGAGTAGTAGGGTCGTGGCATCGCAGCCGGCCACAGGAGGCAGGAGCACGAGGCACGACCAACGCTGCTTTGGGCGGCTGGAGTAAGAAGACCAGAGGTTGAAGAAGCACTACGGGCATTGGATGGACATCGTATGGTCGCTGGACCTAGAATCGTTCATATTGACTAATAAGTTGACAAAGCCCTGCGTCCCCATTAACTTAGTTGGCCCACAAGTCAGTCTCCCACTATTGTGGGTCCCAGCTACCAGGGGGTATTCATTTTTTTTGTGCGTAATAAGGAGGCACTTCCTTGCGTGCAAAGATATAGCTGGTTGGTCCGACCTGTCAGCGGTGGGAACATTTTTCACGAAATACAGAGGCCCTTCCGATGGGTCCCGGCTGTCAGGTGGAGGAATCATTATTTTGCGTGTAATAAGGAGGCATTTCCTTGCGTGCGGCCGTGGACCCAGCTGTCAGCCTCTCCATGCACAGTCTACTTCTGATGGTGTCGTTCGTTGACCACTCCGCGCCGAGTGCATCCAAGGTGGTGGATGACAGCGAGGCCCCGGACAGCAACGAGCTGGAGATGGGAAGACGCGGGAGTAGAGTCGCAGATGGAGAGGTGTACGAGGGTTAACTGGTTCTGGTGCAGTGTGGTTCGGCAGTCGGTGGAGAAGAACATGAGGTGGGGAGGGGTGGAGGGATGGCCTGGCCAACGGTGGAGTAGTGCTTCACAGCGAAGCGTGCTAAGCAGAGCTGCTAGCAGCAGGAGGCGGGAGCAGGTGGTCCCGGTGGCGCTGGAGGAAGAAGACAAGAGATTGAAGATGGATGCCGGTCGTTGGATGTAAATCCAACGGCTAACGATGTCAGAATCATTTGTTGACTAAGTTGACAACGACTTGCATTGGCTTCAACCTATTGGCCCACATTTCAGCCTCCAAAAATGTGGCACGTATTCAACCCATTTTTCAGAATTTACAGTCTTTTTTGCGGGGTAGAATTTATAGTCCATTTGATCTCTTTTTTTTTAATTACAATCCATTAGCTGGACTGGGTGAACAAATAATGTAGCGTCCATGCGGCCCATTTATGTTTTTCCTAAATAATTACACGCCATTTGCACTTTCTCGAAATACACGATTTTGCTGGGCTTATTCTAATTATAATGTTCGGCTGGGCGCAACAATGTTATCAAAAAATAAACAGGGGCTGAGATTTTTGTTAAAATAAGTGATTTATTATTACATTGGTCCTTAAATCTTACCAAGCTTTTGTACACAATCACCAGGATTTTCGTTGCCAAAACATTCAGGATTTTATTATTAAGAAATTATTTTTATAAGTTAATAAGATGTGTATTGTTTTCTTACATATGTAACTATCTGTTAAATATATGATGACAATAACAATAATATATAATAACATATAAAATAATTTAAATATATATAATATAGTTAGAAGGGAAACATAAGTTGGACCAGGCGTTCCTATTCTTATATAGAAAAATAGAACAGACCTCTGCGTTTTCTTCAAAAAATACATAAATTGGGCTGCCGATGTTTCAGGAAAAATAAAACCTGAGATGGGAGGTCCATAGGCCGGTCGATACATGACGGCCCTCAAGAAAATACAAAAAGGCCTATGGACCAATCATCCGAGGTCGTGGGTTGCGCCTGTTAAAAAAGAAAGCCTAGACGAGACAGCCCAAAACTCAGGTGATACTTGCTGCCCCAGTGATAATAAATGATACCTGCCAGCTCCCCGGCTTCGTTGTGAATTTATTGTTGGGAAACGTAGTAATTTCAAAAAAAATCCTACGCACACGCAAGATCATGGTGATGCATAGCAACGAGAGGGGAGAGTGTGATCTACGTACCCTTGTAGACAGACAGCGGAAGCGTTAGCACAACGCGGTTGATGTAGTCGTACGTCTTCACGGCCCGACCGATCAAGCACGGAAACTACGACACCTCCGAGTTCTAGCACACGTTCAGCTCGATGACGATCCCCAGACTCAGATCCAGCAAAGTGTCGGGGAAGAGTTCCGTCAGCACGACGGCGTGGTGACGATCTTGATGTTCTACCGTCGCAGGGCTTCGTCTAAGCACCGCTACACTATTATCGAGGATTATGGTGGAAGGGGGCACCGCACACGGCTAAGAATATGATCATGTGGATCAACTTGTGTCTAGGGGTGCCCACTGCCCCGTATACAAAGGAGCAAGGGGAGGAGGCCGGCCGGCCCCTATGGCGCGCCAAGGAGGAGTCCTCCTCCTAGTAGGAGTAGGACTCCTACTAGGAGGGGGAAAGAAGTGGGGAGGGAGAAGGAAAGGGGGGCGCCGCCCCCCCTCTCCTAGTCCAATTCGGACCAGTGGGGGAGGAGGCGCGCGGCCCACCTTTGGCAGCCCCTCTCTCTCCACTAAGGCCCATATGGCCCATTACTTCTCCCGGTGGGTTCCGGTAACCCTCCGGCTCTCCGGTTTTCTCCGAAATCACCCGGAACACTTCCGGTGTCCGAATATAGCCGTCCAATATATCAATCTTTATGTCTCGACCATTTCGAGACTCCTCGTCATGTCCGTGATCACATCCGGGACTCCGAACTAACTTCGGTACATCAAAACTCATAAACTCATAATATAACTGTCATCGAAACCATAAGCGTGCGGACCCTACGGGTTCGAGAACAATGTAGACATGACCAAGACACGTCTCCGGTCAATAACCAGTAGCGGAACCTGGATGCTCATATTGGCTCCTACATATTCTATGAAGATCTTTATCGGTCAGACCGCATAACAACATACGTTGTTCCCTTTGTCATCGGTATGTTACTTGCCCGAGATTCGATCGTCGGTATCTCAATACCTAGTTCAATCTCGTTACCGGAAAGTCTCTTTACTCGTTTCGTAATACATCATCTCGCAACTAACTCATTAGTTGTAATGCTTGCAAGGCTTATGTGATGTGCATTACCGAGAGGGCCCAGAGATACCTCTCCGACAATCGGAGTGACAAATCCTAATCTCGAAATACGCCAACCCAACATTCACCTTTGGAGACACCTGTAGAGCTTCTTTATAATCACCCAGTTACGTTGTGACGTTTGGTAGCACACAAAGTGTTCCTTCGGTAAACGGGAGTTGCATAATCTCATAGTCATAGGAACATGTATAAGTTATGAAGAAAGCAATAGCAACATACTAAATGATCGGGTGCTAAGCTAATGGAATGGGTCATGTCAATCACATCATTCTCCTAATGATGTGATCCCATTAATCAAATGACAACACATGTCTATGGTTAGGAAACATAACCATCTTCGATTAACGAGCTAGTCAAGTAGAGGCATACTAGTGACACTTTGTTTGTCTATGTATTCACACATGTATTATGTTTCCGGTTAATACAGTTCTAGCATGAATAATAAACAATTATCATGAAATAAGGAAATAAATAATAACTTTATTATTGCCTCTAGGGCATATTTCCTTCAGCCTCCCACTTGCACTAGAGTCAATAGTCTAGATTACACAGTAATGATTCTAACACCCATGGAGCTTTGGTGTTGATCATGTTTTGCTCGTGGAAGAGGCTTAGTCAATGGGTCGGCAACATTCAGATCCGTATGTATTTTGCAAATCTCTATGTCTCCCACCTAGACTAGATCCCGGATGGAATTGAAGCGTCTCTTGATGTGCTTGGTTCTCTTGTGAAATCTGGATTCCTTTGCGAAGGCAATTGCACCAGTATTATCACAAAAAAATTCATTGGACCCGATGCACTAGGTATGACACCTAGATCGGATATGAACTCCTTCATCCAGACTCCTTCATTTGCTGCTTCCGAAGCAGCTATGTACTCCGCTTCACATGTAGATCCCGCCACAATGCTTTGTTTAGAACTGCACCAACTGACAGCTCCACCATTTAATGTAAACACGTATCTGGTTTGCGATTTAGAATCGTATGGATCAGTGTCAAAGCTTGCATCAACGTAACCATTTACGATGAGCTCTTTGTCACCTCCATATATGAGAAACATATCCTTAGTCCTTTTCAGGTATTTCAGGATGTTCTTGACCGCTGTCCAGTGATCCATTCCTGGATTACTTTGGTACCTCCCTGCTAGACTTATAGCAAGACACACATCAGGTCTGGTACACAGCATTGCATACATGATAGAGCCTATGGCTGAAGCATAGGGAACATCTTTCATTTTCTCTCTATCTTCTGCATTGGTCGGACTTTGAGTCTTACTCAATTTCACACCTTGTAACATAGGCAAGAATCCTTTCTTTGCCTGATCCATTTTCAACTTTTTTCAAAACTTTGTCAAGGTATGTGCTTTGTGAAAGTCCAATTAAGCGTCTCGATCTGTCTCTATAGATCTTGATGCCCAATATGTAGGCAGCTTCACCGAGGTCTTTCATTGAAAAACTTTTATTCAAGTATCCCTTTATGCTATCCAGAAATTCTATATCATTTCCGATTAGTAATATGTCATCTACATATCATATCAGAAATGCTACAGAGCTCCCACTCACTTTCTTGTAAATACAGGCTTCTCCAAAAGTTTGTATAAAACCAAATGCTTTGATCACACTATCAAAGCGTTTATTCCAACTCCGAGAGGCTTGCACCAGTCCATAAATGGATCGCTGGAGCTTGCACACTTTGTTAGCTCCCTTTGGATCGACAAAACCTTCCGGCTGAATCATATACAACTCTTCTTGCAAAAATCCATTCAGGAATGCAGTTTTGACATCCATTTGCCAAATTTCATAATCATAAAATGCGGCAATTGCTAACATGATCGGACAGACTTAAGCATCGCTACGGGTGAGAAGGTCTCATCGTAGTCAATCCCTTGAACTTGCCGAAAACCTTTTGTGACAAGTCGAGCTTTGTAGACAGTAACATTACCGTCAGCGTCAGTCTTCTTCTTGAAGATCCATTTATTCTCAATTGCTTGCCGATCATTGGGCAAGTCAACCAAAGTCCATACTTTGTTCTCATGCATGGATCCCATCTCAGATTTCATGGCTTCAAGCCATTTTGCGGAATCTGGGCTCACCATCGCTTCTTCATAGTTCGTAGGTTCATCATGATCTAGTAGCAGGACTTCCAGAACATGATTACCATACCACTCTGGCGTGGATGTTACTCTGGTTGATCTACGAGGTTCAATAGTATCTTGTTCTGAAGTTTCATGATCATTATCATTAGCTTCCTCACTAATTGGTGTAGGTGTCACAGAAACTGGTTTCTGTGATGTACTACTTTCCAATAAGGGAGCAGGTACAGTTACCTCGTCAAGTTCTACTTTCCTCCCACTCACTTCTTTTGAGAGAAACTCCTCCTCTAGAAAGTTTCTGAATTTAGCAACAAAAGTCTTGCCTTCGGATCTGTGATAGAAGGTGTATCCAATAGTTTCCTTTGGATATCCTATGAAGACACATTTCTCTGATTTGGGTTCGAGCTTATCAGGTTGAAGCTTTTTCACATAAGCATCGCAGCCCCAAACTTTCAGAAACGACAACTTTGGTTTCTTGCCAAACCACAGTTCATAAGGCGTCGTCTCAACGGATTTTTATGGTGCCCTATTTAACGTGAATGCGCCCGTCTCTAGAGCATATCCCCAAAACGATAGCGGTAAATCAGTAAGAGACATCATAGATCGCACCATATCTAGTAAAGTACGATTATGATGTTCGGACAGACCATTACGCTGTGGTGTTCCAGGTGGCGTGAGTTGCGAAACTATTCCACATTGTTTCAAATGTACAACAAACTCGTAACTCAAATATTCTCCTCCACGATCAGATCATAGGAATTTTATTTTCTTGTTACGATGATTTTCAACTTCACTCTGAAATTCTTTGAACTTTTCAAACATTTCAGACTTATGTTTCATTAAGTAGATATACCCATATCTGCTTCAGTCATCTGTGAAGGTGAGAAAATAACGATATCCGCCACGAGCCTCAACATTCATCGGACCACATACATCTATATGTATGATTTCGAACAAATATGTTGCTCTCCCCATAGTACCGGAGAACGGTGTTTTTGTCATCTTACCCATAAGGCACGGTTCGCAAGTACCAAGTGATTCATAATAAAGTGGTTCCAAAAGCCCATCAGTATGGAGTTTCTTCATGCTCTTTACACCGATATGACCCAAACGGCAGTGCCACAAATAAGTTGCACTATCATTATCAACTCTGCATCTTTTGGCTTCAACATTATGAATATGTGTGTCACTACTATCGAGATTTAATAATAATAGACCACTCTTTAAGGGTGCATGACCATAAAAGATATTACTCATATAAATAGAACAACCATTATTCTCTGATTTAAATGAATAACCGTCTCGCATCAAACAAGATCCAGATATAATGTTCATGCTTAACGCTGGCACCAAATAACAATTATTTAGGTCTAATACTAATCCTGAAGGTAGATGTAGAGGTAGTGTGCCGACTGCGATCACATCGACTTTGGAACCATTTCCCACGCGCATCGTCACCTCGTCCTTAGCCAATCTTCGCTTAATCCCTAGTCCCTGTTTCGAGTTGCAAATATTAGCAACAGAACCAGTATCAAATACCCAGGTGCTACTGCGAGCATTAGTAAGGTACACATCAATAACATGTATATCACATATACCTTTGTTCACCTTGCCATCCTTCTTATCCGCCAAATACTTGGGGCAGTTCCGCTTCCAGTGACCAGACTGCTTGCAGTAGAAGCACTCAGTTTCAGGCTTAGGTCCAGGTTTGGGTTTCTTCTCTTGAGTAGCAACTTGCTTGTTGTTCTTTTTGAAGTTCCCCTTCTTCTTCCCTTTGCCCTTTTTCTTGAAACTAGTGGTCTTGTTGACCATCAACACTTGATGCTCCTTTTTGATTTCTACCTCCGCAGCTTTCAGCATTGCGAAGAGCTCGGGAATAGTCTTATTCATACCTTTCATATTATAGTTCATCACGAAGCTCTTGTAGCTAGGTGGCAGTGATTGGAGAATTCTGTCAATGACGCAATCATCTGGAAGATTAACTCCCAATTGAATCAAGTGATTATTATACCCAGACATTTTGAGTATATGCTCACTGACAGAACTGTTCTCCTCCATCTTGCAGCTATAGAACTTATTGGAGACTTCATATCTCTCAATCCGGGCATTTGCTTGAAATATTAACTTCAACTCCTGGAACATCTCATATGCTCCATGACGTTCAAAACATCGTTGAAGTCCCGATTCTAAGCCGTAAAGCATGGCACACTGAACTATCGAGTAGTCATCAGCTTTGCTCTGCCAGACGTTCATAACATCTGGTGTTGCTCCAGCAGCAGGCCTGGCACCCAGCGGTGCTTCCAGGACGTAATTCTTCTATGCAGCAATGAGGATAATCCTCAAGTTACGGACCCAGCCCGTGTAATTGCTACCATCATCTTTCAACTTTGCTTTCTCAAGGAACACATTAAAATTCAACGGAACAACAGCACGGGCCATCTATCTACAATCAAACATAAACAAGCAAGATACTATCAGGTACTAAGTTCATGATAAATTTAGGTTCAATTAATCATATTACAAACGAACTCCCACTTAGATAGACATCTCTCTAATCCTCTAAGTGATTACGTGATCCAAATCAACTAAACCATGTCCATTCATCACGTGAGATGGAGTAGTTTCATTGGTGAACATCACTATGTTGATCATATCTACTATATGATTCACACTCGACCTTTCGGTCTTCGTGTTCCGAGGCCATATCTGTATATGCTTGGCTCGTCAAGTATAACCTGAGTATTCTGCGTGTGCAACTGTTTTGCACCCGTTGTATTTGAACGTAGAGCCTATCACACCCGATCATCACGTGGTGTCTCAGCACGAAGAACTTTCACAACGGTGCATACTCAGGGAGAACACTTCTTGATAATTAGTGAGAGATCATCTTAAAATGCTACCGTCAATCAAAGCAAGATAAGATGCATAAAAGATAAACATCACATGCAATCAATATAAGTGATATAATATGGCCATCATCATCTCCATCTCCGAAGTACGGTCATGATCACCATCGTCACCGGCACGACACCTTGATCTCTATCGTAGCATCGCTGTTGTCTCGCCAATCTTATGCTTCCACGACTATCGCTACTGCTTAGTGATAAAGTAAAGCATTACAGCGCGATTGCATTGCATACAATAAAGCGACAACCATATGGCTCCTGCCAGTTGCCGATAACTCGGTTACAAAACATGATCATCTCATACAATAAAATTTAGCATCATGTCTTGACCATATCACATCACAACATGCCCTGCAAAAACAAGTTAGACGTCCTCTACTTTGTGGTTGCAAGTTTTACATGGCTGCTACGGGCTTAAGCAAGAACCAATCTTACCTACGCATCAAAACCACAATGATAGTTTGTCAAGTAGGTGTTGTTTTAACCTTCGCAAGGACCGGGCGTAGCCACACTTGGTTCAACTAAAGTTGGAGAAACTGTCACCCGCTAGCCACCTTTGTGCAAAGCACGTCGGGAGAACCGGTCTCGCATAAGCGTACGCGTAATGTCGGTCTGGGCCGCTTCATCCAACAATACCGCTGAACCAAAGTATGACATGCTGGTAAGCAGTATGACTTATATCGCCCACAACTCACTTGTGTTCTACTCGTGCATATAACATCAACACATAAAACCTAGGCTCTGATACCACTGTTGGGGAACGTAGTAATTTCAAAAAAATTCCTACGCACACGCAAGATCATGGTGATGCATAGCAACGAGAGGGGAGAATGTGATCTACGTACCCTTGTAGACCGACAGCGGAAGAGTTAGCACAACGCGGTTGATGTAGTCGTACGTCTTCACGGCCCGACCAATCAAGCACCGAAACTACAACACCTCCGAGTTCTAGCACACGTTCAGCTCGATGACGATCCCCGGACTCTGATCCAGCAAAGTGTCGGGGAAGAGTTCCGTCAGCACGATGGCGTGGTGACGATCTTGATGTTCTACCGTCGCAGGGCTTCGTCTAAGCACCGCTACAATATTATCGAGGATTATGGTGGAAGGGGGCACTGCACACGGCTAAGAATATGATCACGTGGATCAACTTGTGTCTAGGGGTGCCCCCTGCCCCCGTATATAAAGGAGCAAGGGGAGGAGGCCGGCCGGCCCCTATGGCGCGCCAAGGAGGAGTCCTCCTCCTAGTAGGAGTAGGACTCCTACTAGGAGGGGGAAAGAAGTGGGGAGGGAGAAGGAAAGGGGGGCGTCGCCCCCCTCTCCTAGTCCAATTCGGACCAGGGGGGAGGAGGCGCGCGGCCCACCTTTGGCTTCCCTCTCTCTCTCCACTAAGGCCCATATGGCCCATTACTTCTCCCGGGGGGGTTCCGGTAACCCTCTGGCTCTCCTGTTTTCTTCGAAATCACCCGGAACACTTCCGGTGTCCGAATATAGCCGTCCAATATATCAATCTTTATGTCTCGACCATTTAGAGACTCCTCGTCATGTCCGTGATCACATCCGGGACTCCGAACTAACTTCGGTACATCAAAACTCATAAACTCATAATATAACTATCATCGAAACCTTAAGCGTGCGGACCCTACGGGTTCGAGAACAATGTAGACATGACCGAGACACGTCTCCGGTCAATAACCAATAGCGGAACCTGGATGCTCATATTGGCTCCTACATATTCTACGAAGATCTTTATCGGTCAGACCGCATAACAACATACGTTGTTCCCTTTGTCATCGGTATGTTACTTGCCCGAGATTCAATCGTCGGTATCTCAATACCTAGTTCAATCTCGTGACCGGAAAGTCTCTTTACTCGTTTCGTAATACATCATCTTGCAACTAACTCATTAGTTGTAATGCTTGCAAGGCTTATGTGATGTGCATTACCGAGAGGGCCCAGAGATACCTCTCCGACAATCGGAGTGACAAATCCTAATCTCGAAATACGCCAACCCAACATTCACCTTTGGAGACACCTCTAGAGCTCCTTTATGATCACCCAGTTACATTGTGACGTTTGGTAGCACACAAAGTGTTCCTTCGGTAAACGGGAGTTGCATAATCTCATAGTCATAGGAACATGTATAAGTTATGAAGAAAGCAATAGCAACATACTAAACGATCGGGTGCTAAGCTAATGGAATGGGTCATGTTAATCACATCATTCTCCTAATGATGTGATCCCATTAATCAAATGACAACACATGTCTATGGTTAGGAAACATAACCATCTTCGATTAACGAGCTAGTCAAGTAGAGGCATACTAGTGACACTTTGTTTGTCTATGTATTCACACATGTATTATGTTTCGGGTTAATACAGTTCTAGCATGAATAATAAACATTTATCATGAAATAAGGAAATAAATAATAACTTTATTATTACCTCTAGGGCATATTTCCTTCATTTATCTCATATAGTAACTACGTTGAAGCACCTAAAAATGTAACTATGTTGACAAACCCGTGGGCCCCAACATCAGTATAGCATTAGGAGGAAGTATTTTTCAATGAGGCACTTGCTTGCGTACGGCCATAGACCTGGTGGGTCCCGACTGTCCACCTCTCCACATACATTCCTCTCCAGATTCCTCTCGTTTGTTCACCATGTTCACAACGGCAGACAGCAGCGTCACGGCGAGTGTACAAAGGCGTAGGAGAAGATCCGACCACCTGAGGAAGTGCCTTATTAGTAATGAAACAACTGAACTTGCCTAGTGGTCGAGTGACACTACCCGACAGCTGTTCCGCCCGGGTTCGATTCCACCTGTGCAGAGAAAATGTCTCCAAATTTTTTTCCTCTGCCTTTATTGACATGTGGGTCCCAATTTTCATCTACGCACACCGCGTCCAACACTTGACAAAACTTCGTCCCTCGTTTTCTCTATTTTTCGCACACTCGACATTGTGTGGGCATCTTGAAACTAGCATATTCTTTTTGATTGTGCATCATATGAAGATGTGCTATGCATGAATGTTGATCAGCATGATGTTAGCTGGCTGGTAGTTCCAGTTTCGACCATGAATAAAACTTCCAGCATGATGTTAACACTGTTTGAAAAGGCCGTGTTAATATAAATGCTCTGGCTCTAAAAGTTGCGGTTTCTTATCTGAAACTGAACTTGGAGTTTGTTATCTGAAACTGAAACTTGCAGTTTCTTCTCTGAGAATCACCTGTCAGCAACCGAAAGGCAGGGGAACCTCTCCTCTCCATCATCTCCATTCCAAAACCACTGTCTCGCCTCTCCCTCTTCTTCATTTCAAAACCACCCCCTCTCCTCTCCATCATCTCCATTCCAAAACCACCATCTCGCCTCTCCCTCTTCTCTATTACAAGACCACCGTCTCTTCTCCCATCTTCCAAAGCTAGCACCGGACCACTCATCAGGACATCTATGGAGGTGATGCAGCAGCGAATCAGGAAGATCGCCGGCGGTGACCAGGCAAAGTTAGCCAGGTTGAAGGAGATCCTTACTTGGTTTGACAATGAGTGGGGGATTTCGAGGACGGTGAGGGCCATGTGGAAATGTATGCGAAAGAGCGAGACGACGGCGATGAGGGCGGCGATGTACTCCTCAGCGGCATTCACGCCGCAGTCCTTCGAGTTCATCGAGTATCTCCTCTGGGCGATGGAGCATACAAATTCGCCTGAGGCAAAAGTCGGGCGGAGGTGGTGGGTCTACAGGTCGAAGGTCGAGCACCCAGAGGATAACGAATCGATCAAGTACGGTATGCCGTTCGTGAGGGTGCAGAGCCAGCCGGAGCCACAGGAGTATTCGTTCTCCCACTGCAAGAGGAGGCCGGATGGCGCCCACCGTTATCCACGGTTCCGTCCATGCTCTCCACGTTTCAACGACGTCAGTAGGGTTTAAGGTAAGCTTCGCACTAACCTAATCTTCAATCTGCTCATGCTTAAAATTAGTGTGACAACTAATAAAAATCATGCTTACAGTCAGTCTCCAAGTACTATGCCAATCACCCTAAAATAGCTCTGGAACTTTGGGTCAAAGTTGTGACACTGTGTACAAATAAAGAAAAATAGATTGGTGCTTCTTTCAGAAAAGAGTACACCCCTAGAAAACTGCCAATATAAGCTACTAGTATTTTTTTAAGTCTAAGATACTAGTATTTGGTTAGAGGATTTGCTACCGAGAAAGATCTGTCCACAGTGAGCGCCACACATCCCACTAATGGTGGTGGATGCCAATGCTTAGATGGAGCAGGGTTGGTGTCAGTAATTTTTACTTGGCACCTCGCACTCTGCATATATGCCGGTTCCATCCGTACATTTGTGCAGTTCCACCAAAATGCAGCTAAATAACCCTGTTTTCACAGATAATGAAAAGGCGTGATTACATTATAGTGGCACTAGTTGATGAAACATACACTAATAAACAGAAGAAAATATTACATCATACTAGAAATCGACCCAAGTCTCCCTGATACACCTTCTGCCAGTGATGAACATTAGTGTACAGCGGTATTACAAGGAGGGGCCTTGAGACATTCAAATCTCTATTTTTGTGCAGATCAACTAAAATTAAGCACCCCAGTTTGCAGAAATGCTTAAACATTAACAATGGGACTAGTTGATGAAACATACATTAACAAAGAGAAGCACTTTCTTTACCTACATTGGAAATGAAATGATAGAGAGGACACTCGCTCTATTTTAACTGTATTATTACTTCATTTTATCAGTGACACTAGGGTCGAGCAGGTGGCAAACGAGGTGTACCGTGCGTCGCAAGGATGAAGATCGGGGGTGCTTAGACTGGGATGCTGAAGCTGGCTCTTTCAGTCCCTATCTTCCCCCTGATGTTTCTGTGGTAGCATTTGGGTTGTAATCCAAACTTGGTCGAGCTGGTGCTGCGTCCCCCTACCTGCCTAGCTTATGTGGCGAACTTGTCTCCTGCTAGTACTCAGTCCGTTCTAGTAGTAGTTGCATAACTGCCCGTTTACACTGAGATGTTGTCGGATAATGGTTCTCTATGGTTGGGTTTCTTTAATGAAATTGGAGGGAACCCCCTCTTTCGATATATAAAAAATAGTGGCACTAGCGGTGCCAAAACATTGCCTCAAATTAATAGTGCCACTAGATTAAGGTGCAAAATAATAACATTACTGGTTTATCATGGCAGTGCCAAAACAGTAGCACAAGAGCAGGATCAACATGCAGGATCTTTGGCAAACGGTCAGACCAAAAAGGAACATACCTCGTGATGGGAACCATATCTGCAGTCAACGCCATTGTAGAAGGGATGACACCAGTCACCAACATGGATGATTTAATTCATGGGACCTTTTGGTGCAGTTCACCTAATATGAAGCAATGTCCCATGAGCTAGCAGCTTCTTCTTCTTCTTTTTTAAGAAAAGGGCTCCAGCCCCGGTTCCATTTCCATCAGAAAACGAAACCCACAGAGCTTCTTCTTCATTAGTTGCAATAAAATTGAGCAACATCAAGGTTGGTCGTGAAGCTCCTGGAGAGTAGTTGGACCAGGACAGTTGCATCTCTAACGAAAAGAAGCAACTTATCTTAATGGGAAATTTAGCAGGACATGAAAAAAAGTGCCATTGATTCATATTACTGGAGGCATTACATTGAAAACAACATTGGTTTAACGTGTCCTTACTTTTAACAGTGTGACTGCTACATTTTACCAGTGGCATTACATAAGAGCGGCTCGGGCAACAAACATCAGAAGAGGATATCTGGGTTGGTCCCATTTTTGTTCGGTATATAGCCACCTTATACTGTGTGAGGCTAGCAAATCTAGTGCTGGACTTACTCTGTTGACTTGTCCCCCAGTCCCCACTTTCTTTCCTTTTTCAACCAATAGATCGGGTTTATATTGAGTTTGTACTGCGTTCCCTTTATTTCCCTATTAGACCTAGAGACCAGTTGGATAGCCAGTCTCTGCTACTTTTCGCCCCCATTATTTCCTCTTTCGACCAAGTCCTAGATTCAGGTAACAAATCTTCCCCCACCCCCACCCCCTTTCTTCCTTGTTTGAACCAAGTACTACTAGATTCGAGTGCATGAACTAGTTTTACCTCTTAACAGTGAAAAATTAGGTGGTTTTCAAACAGCCGGTCGATCCTATTTACACGAGGGGGTTGAGAAATAGTAAAAGATACAAATGCAGCGACGTCGGGAGCTCAGGAAGTAGAGCAAGGCCAGTTTCAAAGGAAGTTATACCTAAGGGTCGCCGGGATGTCGCTAGGTGGGTGGCGGGAGGCCGGATCTGCCCACACTACGGTAGCGAGGAAGAAGGGGTGGGAGGACCTCCCTCGCCAGCGAGGCTTGGGAGAAAATGGCAAGGCACGCTGATCGGGACGCGCCGGCAGTGGGTAAGAGCCGTTGCCGAGGACGACCGTGTGAACGTTGCACCTTCTCACCTTCCCCGGCAGAGAGGATCCGGCTGGATCTGTGGCCAGCGGTGAGTAGAGAGAGAGTGTGTGGCCACCGCTGTCGTGTTTAGATCTGGAGAGGACGAGACAGTGTGAAGAGAGCAACACTAGCAAGCAAGCACGGAGGCTCCTGACTATATAGTGGAGTACTAGTTTTCTTTTGTCTACCGGCCGGAGCCAGCTTGACCTCGGCAATGACTATCGAGAAGTCTTCATGCACGTGCCCCAGAGGCACAGTTGTCGTCATTTTGATCTGAAGCACCGGATTATAACATATAACACGAAAAAATGCCACATGACAAGAAATCATAACCTCACTGCCCAAAGGAGACAAGATGAATCCCGATGGACAAACTAGACGAGGATCAAAGCTCAAATTAAAGATAAACTCATAGAAAAGGGGTCCGTCGATAGATGTCCTAATTAACATAGCCGGCTTGACCTAGATGGCAGTCGAGTAGTCTTCGTGCATGTGCCCCCAATGACTAGCCCAACTCAGTTGTCGCTGTTTAACCCTCGCAGTGATCCGAAGCACATGAAACCTAATTTTGCGAGATGACAAGAAACCATTTTTTAGATTTCTCACCAGAACTACAGCCCTGTACAACATAGCCTACATGATATGTAGACGATAGCCAATCCAGGCATGTCTGCTGGAGTCTGGTCACATGCATGGACGAACTGATCTTCCGTGTCTTGCAGGGATCGTCCAGGTACCAACGTATGTACTTCTATTAACTCACCCGACTTGCGGGGCCGGGGAGTGTGCCTATGGTCGGTTCTCAATTGCGGTCCCACATGTGTGTGCAAACGCAATATGACGTGCGTTCCATTCGGAGAGCGGCGTGCCAGACCGACCGACCGTCTGGGGTGCGACGCGAACGCGACGGGCGTGTTGTATACTCCGTACATGTGTACCGCCGTTTTCTTGAGGCTTTGCTCCATGGCGCAATCCATGGATACAAAATTAGTATACTGTACTATTTAAAAGTCGAGGGCGGGGCTTTTCCCGCGCGGTAGGCGGGGCAGTTCCGCCTAGTCGGTTCGACAGAGACGCGAGAAGATGAGGGAGTAGGCTGCTGCAAACGTAGGGCTGTGTGATTTGACAGTGAGTTACTGCTGGACAGGTGGGGCCCGGTGATTTGACTTGCCATTATCATTTTAACTGCGGTGCTACGACCGGCTTGAGTCTCCCGATTCCTGACCACCTCCATACAGGTGCCTCTCCCGATGCTCCACCATGTAGAGGCTGGCTCTTGCTTGAGAGCCCACTCCTCCACTTTTTCCTTGCCTCTTTCCCCCAGATATGCAAAAATGCCATGTAAAGCGGGCTTATAGCCCACTATTGTACTTGATCCTACAGGTGCTAAGCCTGCCACATAGGCATAAAGTCTGATGTGGCAAGTTAATTAAGAAGAGAGAGACTAGTTTGGTGACCCCAGGAAGAAACGGTGATAAGCGCGTGTACCTAGATGAAGCAAACTTAGCAACAAAAAACTAAGCACCTATGCATTGGGGACTTGAGTTGCTAAGCCATTTAATGCCCATAGCACCTCATCTAAGCACCATTTCATTGGAAGAGCTCACTCCTTGGCAAATGCAATAAATACTACGAAGAAAGAGATAGAGAGAAGTAAACAAAAAATACTCTTATAGCCAACCTTATAGCTAACCTTGTTGTATGAGTGACTAAGTGATGACTATGTATGACATGCCAACATCAGATAGCCTAACGCACCGTGTTAAATCTCCAAGGGCGCGACCACGCGAGCGAGGCGACGGTCGTGGTAGGCGCGACCATGATACGGGCTGCTGGCAGCCCTTGGATCTGAGATCGAACGGTCGCATGCTAAGTTGCTGAAAATTTGCAGAATAACCCTCCAGGATAGGATATTCACCCATAGGTCTAGAATCACGCCATGCAACCGTTCGATCTCAGAGCCAAGGGCTCTCGGAAGCCCGTATCATGGGAGAATGGAAAGCTTCGTATCACCTGTAATTTTCCCGACGCTTGACATGACATCGAAAGCCATTTAATTGGGCGTCGAGTAGACATGACATCTAATTGGGCCCCATAGTACTGTGCATGAATCCATTTATCCACCAGGCAAGCCACTACCCTGCCATTCGCACGCCCCCCCACTCGACATTTTTACAATCGATAAACCGCTCCTAGTCGTCCCGTCCTTTCACATTACGGCAGTTCCACTAATCCTAACCCTCCTCCCAAATCCATGGCGTCCCAAATCTCCATGATCGGCGGTGAGTACAAGGTTAGAACCATCACCGGCGATGAGTTCTACGTCATCTACACCCGTTCTTGCACAAAGGTCAAAGAATGCCTTGCTCGCTTCAAATGCATGTTCGAAAACTCAAATGATGAGTGGGTCGCTGGGCTAGATGTTGAGTACACCATAGTCCTGGGAAGCGAGAAGAATCTAAAGGATCCAGAGAAGAAGAAGCCCGCCATGATCCAGGTTTGTGTGCATGACTTATGCTTGGTCTACCACATATGCCATGCCGACGTTGAGTGCCAGGATTTTAAGAATTTCCTCAAGGACGGCCGAGTCAAATTTGTTACTGTAGACTTTAGGAACGACAAAGAAATCCTAGGTCGGATAGGCCTCGTTGTAGGCGACCCCTTCGACCTCCAGAAGAAAGGGCTGGTGCCCTCCCGTGATCAGCCTTCAATGCTGACCCTGGCAGGAGCCATGGTTCATCCTTCATACGATACACTGAAGAAACCTCCGTTCAAGTTTCATCATGCATGGGAGTGGAATGTACTAGATATAGACCACATCCACTACGCTGCAATGGATGGCTACCTTTGTTTCAATATCTACAAGGGTTGGATGAAGAGCAAGAGCCAAGTGTGCGGTTCAAGCAAAGAAGTATCGGCCAAGAGGAAGAGGGACAAGGACGAAGTCGAGGACGTGGATGAGGAGTCCGAGTAAGGTGGCAGTGTCGTTGCTCATGGTGGTTCTAATGCAGTGTCTACCGGATTAGTTGCTTAGTTTAATTTCAGGTGTGCTTAGTTTTATTTGAGGGGTGTGTTGTACTGAGCCCCCAGCAGAACTATGTTATGTTTTTCTCGTTATATTTCGTACATTTCATCTTTTAGTTGGTATAGTACTACCACTCGTTTCTTCACATTATATACGTACATTATTATGGCCAACATCATATAGCCAGCAGTTTAGTTGTCAAAGAATTTCAGGGTGCTTAGTTTTGTCAAAGAATTCCAGGGTGCTTAGTTTTATTTGAGGGGTGTGTTGTGCTGGAGACCATTAACTTATCATTGTGAGAATCGGCTTATTTTTGTCATGTAACATGGTCAACGGGTTTGACGTGAAAATAACAATGTCTAATGGCATTTCTAATATACGCTGCCTCCCCCAGATTTTCTTTACAGAGGCAACATAGAACTATATGAGTGCCCTGTTAAATTTTGGAATTATTCCGGGTTCGTTTGGCCTTTTTTATACATTAATTGAGTTTCTGGTCATTTAATGTGCATAATTCAAATTTGAACTACAAGCACATGCTCCCGTGCACCAAAGTTGATTGAAAAATCACATGTGTGTCCTTGGTGAATTTCTAGGTCACATGCAAGAAATGGGAATGAAATTCAAACATCTGGGCATCGTGGTTCGGCCGAGAACATTGAGAAGCTTGGTTTTAAAATTCTTGTAAATCCAAAACACGCCTGAAAATCATGAAACTTGGCATGGTGTCATGTCATGGTACTACCATGCTGTGGTAAAAAAATTTGCAGAATAGGAACAAGTTTTGGTATAAGTTTCTTGCAAACCGGAGCTTCTCTCAAGAAGGCTCGTGGTTCTGAGAGGGAACGTGTCACCTTTGTGTGCATAATTCAAATTTTAAATACAAGCACATGCTCCAGTGCACCAAAGCTGGTTGAAAAATCACATGTGTGTCCTCGGGTAAATTTCTAGGTCCCATGCCAGAAATGGGAATGAAATTCAAACATCTGGGCGTCATGGCTCGGCTGGAAACATTGAGAAACTTGGTTTTTTAATTCCTGTAAATCCGAAACACGCATGAAAATCATGAAACTTGGCTTGGTGTCATGACATGGCACCAACATGCTGTGGTAATTTTGCTGTCCGATTTGCGAAGGCGCACACATTAACAATCAACAAAGTCATTTTGGAACAAGTGTTGTCACGTTACAATCGGAAACACAAGTATTATTGAAACCGTGGGCGTTCTATTTACCATTTACGTGCCGCCATGCGTCCCCTTTTTTTATTAGCTAGGAGGCGTCGTGCAAGATAGCTATTTGAGTACGGGAGGTGTGCGAGCCCTTTGACCTCCATCTGTCGTCCACCTCTCTCCCAAGGTATCCATTAATGGCGCCCGAGCCTCTGTTTAATGGCGTGGCAATGTCTCACTCGACTGAGATTTAAGAGAGAAAAAGAAAATCTGAAAAGAAATTTTGCACGGATCTTGATGTAAGATCCGACGGACCTATATAGCATCTACTGCGACTTATAGCAAGACTGATGAATATATATAAGGACGATGAGAGTGGATAATAATTGTCTTACATAATTAGGAAGATAATTAAAAAAGCCACATGCGGCTACGCCCAAAATACACAAGGGCAAAAGAAGAAGGAAGACGCATAAAACGATTTAGCTTGCTGATCTCTACTTTCTTTATGCGCTGCAGGTCGCGGAGACTAGTTCTCGCGGCGGGCGATGATCTCTTTCATCAGTTTCATGTCCTTAATACACTGCTTGGCAGCATCCATGGATTCCTCCACCAGCCTGTTGCGCTCGATGCGGAGCATGGCATTCTCGTCCATAAGTTTCTTGATGATGACGTCCGTCCTCTGCAACAAGGCAGCGGTCTCCTCCTCCTGCTTCGCCCTTCCGGCGATCTTCGCCCTCAGCAGGTCACGCTCGCCCTGGAGCTTCGCATTGCCCTCCCCTAGTTGACGGATGACGCCGGTAGCCTCGTCCTGCATCCTCGCCCAGCCGGAGATCTGATCCATCTGGCTATGGACTATCGCATGCATGTGCCTGTAAGAGTCCTCGCCTGCCCGCGAGAAATTTTCCCAGGCCGCTGCAGCGCGGCGGGACATCCCTGCTACTTTGGCGGCGTAGCGGGACATCTCTGCTGCTTCTGCGGCATGGCCGGACCAGTCTGCTACATCGACGGCACGGCGGGACCTCTGTGCTGCTTCGGCGGCGCGGCGGGACCTCTGTGCTGCTACTGCTGCGCGGCTGGACATGTCAGATGCTTTCGCGGCGAGGCGGGACATCTCTCATGCTTCCTCTTCCATGCTCACCTCTCTCTGGTGGAAATCTCTCGACCCAGAACTCACGCTGGCTATGGCTTGATTGACTTGATTGTTTTTTGTGGATGAGGAGTTGAGGAGGAACGTGCAGTCATCTTAGCATAGTAGTATTTATAACTGAGTACTACTAATACGTTCCTAAGTGGGAAACCATTTAGGTTGTGATTGGTGTGAACATGTTTGCAATTAAATATAGCATGGTAGTAGTAGTAATTTGGAATGTGACGAGACGCGCTCAAAATTTATTGACGGTTCTAGTTTCAAAGTGCGGCACTATACCCGGATGGTGTAACGTCGGCACGTTTTCTCGGCCATGGTGTAGCATATGCCATGGTACTAGTTCTTTTCTACTACTTTGTATGTGCAAAAACTGGCACCGTCGGATACATATCTTACGCTTGGCGTTCGACAGGAATAGCCTCGTGGCGAGCTATAGACTAGTCATTTTTCAGACGCATTACACCTATCTCTTGGGACTTCTCGCACGCACCATCACTGCTCCCTAGGTCGATGCCACCCACATACAGTTGTACTCTGAGAAGAGGTGCACACACGCACTCGTCCTCTCTCACACACGCATCTGTAGCTACAAATTGTAATGTTCTCAACCATCCGATTGGCTCTATCATAGGTTTCACGTTGCTCCTTGGCCTTGAGATTGAGAAGTTTAAAACGCGGAGGCTAAGATGGAGGCGCAAGGTTTTGGTTAATGTGCGGGCCGCACACGGCACCAACACGACACGAGCTTCGTCTGCCTGGTGCGCATGCAGTCGGGTGAGTTGTCCAAGTATAGACACAACCAGACCCTCGTTGGTATCCGCGCCACGACTTTGGCTGGTCATAGTGGAGAGTAGCATAGACTAGTTACTAGTCTATGTTACTAGTACCTTCATAGTGGGTTGTGTCATATAGTACATGCATAATTTGGCGACGAGCGCTCTCTATATGTACCACCTTTTTTCTTTAATTACATCTTGTTAGTTTTGCTCCATAGTGCAATCCATCGATACTACTACTGTACAAATGTATACATTTTTTAAAAGGCTAGAGGGCGGGGCAGTCTAGCTTGGTCCTTTTCACGAAGGCGAGGGCCTTTGTGATTTGACGGTTCATTACTACTGGAAGGCGGGGCCTTGTGATTTAACTGCTCGTATAAATGTGCCGACGACCTGAGGAGGAGCAAAGAACTATGATGTATACTCAAGTTTTCCACTGGTGTACGACAGAGGAGCACGAAACACGGCACCCCAGTGCCATATCCTCTACTCTCTACTCTTATTATATATTACTAGCAAGAGGCATTGTTCTATTGGCGATAAAGAATGATCTAATTTGCTAGTCATCTCATTTTTAGCATTGTTCTATTCATGCCTCACAGAGAAGGTGACACGTGCGGCCAAACACCCGAAGCAAAATAAGAAACACAGGAGCAAAAGAAGAAGAGGATTATCACCCCCAAAAAAGAAGGAAGACGCACACACAAGTCTGGGGCGTTGCTCTCACTACATGAAGGGTTGCTGGCCGCGGAGTCGTAACTGCTTCTTCATCGCCTCCACGACCTCCATCTCCTTGCGCGTCTCCTCCGCCATCTTCATCATTGTGTCCATGACGCGGGATTTCTCGACGCGAGCCTTCATCATCTGCTCCACGACCGCATTATGTACCTTGACAGCAGCCGGGTGCTCGATGCGGAGCTTCGCCAACTCCTCCTTCTATTCCATGATGAGGGCCCGCAACATCTTCATCGAGGAACTACTATTCGCATGCAGCTTCTTCCAGCCGATGTTCTCCTCCTTCAGCAGGTCGAGCTCGTGACATACCTTCGCCTTGTCCTCTTGAAGTTGTAGGATTTCATCGGTTGCCTTTTTCTCCGAGGCAATGCTCTTCTTCAGTAGCATCACCAAGCCGGCGGTCAACTCCCCCTGCTCATTGAGCTCAGCGAGCATGTCATCGAGGCTCTCCTTCAACAGCTCCACCAAGCCATGGATGAACTCCTTCTGCTTATTGAGGTGCTTATTGAGCCGATCGGGCATGCCGTCGAGGGATAATGACTCTAGCGCCACCTTTTCGCCTCCGCGTCTAGGGCGCTCCTGGGAGACATCGCCTGCCTGTGAGAGATCTTTCGAGGTCTCTGCGTGGCGGCGAGCCCTCTCTTTTTTTCCGTAGCCTTGGTTGCCGCTCCCTTTTTACGAGTAGTTCTCGACCTAGAGCTCTGCACACCGGCCATGGCAAGGACGGATGAAGAAGGAGGACTTATGAGGAGGAAGGTAGAGTAATTTTCGGTTAGGTAGTTCCCCTACCTAAGTACTAGCACTAGTACTAAAACCTGCATAGTGGGAACACATTCAGGTTTGATACATACTGGTAGGTGTGAGCAGACTTGCACTTAATTGTAGCACTAGTACTTTCGAATGTGATGGGAACAAGGTAAAGATTAATTGATGGTTTTTGGTTTCGAGGCCCGAACGGCTCCCGATGAGTTTAGTGGAACATAAATTTCAAGTAGACTACACTGCTCAGATGTGTAAATATTATGTTACTGTCAAAAATTGGCACAAAATATGAAGGAGACCAATGGAAGTACTACTAGCAACCCATGATTTAACTACTCGCATGCGCGCAGTACTACGCGCATGTCTTTCTTCCGCCCTCACGTCCACTCAATTTGCATGCACTGTATTAATTGACCATCAATG
This sequence comes from Triticum aestivum, assembly GCF_018294505.1. Lineage (NCBI taxonomy): Eukaryota > Viridiplantae > Streptophyta > Magnoliopsida > Poales > Poaceae > Triticum > Triticum aestivum. Next base: position 61,954,857 of record NC_057800.1, on the reverse strand, counting down.
AAGTGAAGGACTTTACACGCGTCAAATTATCACATGGGGTGGATCATGGTACAAAATTGCGTCTGCCCGTGTACCGGCGTGTGCGAGGGAGGGAATTAGTGCGTGCGTGGCATGCGTGCACATCTTCGCTTCGTGCATGTACCACCAGTGCGGCTCAGGGAGGACGAGTACATTCTTCTGGAACCAGTAGCACGTCATTGTGATCAATCCAATCAAGGATGTCGCGACAACGCCTCCACATGTGCCACGTAGCTTCATGAACTGTAAGAGAGACACTGTGTAGCGTGCCATTGTGTTTTGCACATACTCGAAGTACTAGTAAGGTACACGTGCATTGCACGCGTCAGATTTTGCAACCAAATTATGAATAAATACCACACTGTAGCATGTAAGCTCTGAGTCATATATGCCTGATGTAGACCTTCGTTTAATTCTTATAGTTCATCTCATTCAAAATCAATTAGTTTTTTATAAAAAACCTAGGGCCTCTTTGATTCGTAGGATTTCCAAAACGCGGGAATAGGAAGAACATGGGATTAGAGTGGAATGTCGTCTTGAATCCTACAGGATGGTACGAGTGTTTGATTGTGCATAGAAAAAACGCAGAATTTTTCAAAGAGGTTTGAGTGGATGGGATGTTTCCTATGAAATCTAGTGCAAATGAATCATATGGAAAAATTCCTATGGTTTACAATCCTACGAATCAAACAACCAAGATAGAAAAATTCCTAAGGATTAGAATCCTCCAAAATTCCTTCGAGAATCCTTTGAATCAAAGAAGCCCTTAATCTATTTTATGATTCATGGAATTGTGCGTTGTAAAGCATAAAGTAAAAACAAATAATGGCAATTCAACTAGAAAAAAGTTTGGGCGGTTATGATACGGAAGATTCTAGAACAAAGGAGAACCACTGTTGTTTTGAGATTTGTGCATTATGCTTAAGTTCAACCATGGAGTCTGCTAGATTGTACATGTGGAAAAATCCGGTGGGGGCTAGAAGATGGTGCGAGGGGCCGAGTGGAGGGAGACTATGAAGGAGTGCACAACTGCGAGATCGATATTTAGAGAGAGGGGGCGAGAACGTGCGCTGTTGCGCGCAGTGGCGGAGCCATGAAAAATGTCCCATGAGCTAGGGGGCAAGCATTGCTAATCCTTTACGAGGAGGGCCAATTCATCAACTTAAACCATTTTTACCAGGAATTGTCTAATGATCACATTCATATTAGCCTCGATATATAGTGATGTTAGGGGGAGGGCCCTTGCTGCCCCTGTCTTCGCCATTGTGCGCGCGTCTGAGAGATGAAGAGGAAGGCATGGATGATGAGAGGGGGCGTTGGATATATAATTAATGTGGGTGTATTAGCTATATATGTAATCCTATATAGAGAGGTATAGATTGATCAATGTGGACGTGGGAAAGAGGGTGAGACCTCACTAGATATATAGATTGATCAGTTTATGTGGAAAACTATGAAAGACCTAGATATATACACACACACATAGAGGAACATCGATTGTTGCGCATGCACATGAGAGATAAAGAGTGCCCGATATGATGGAAAGGGGGATGTGTGTGTGTGCGTGTGTGCCTTCATGGGAGACCGACCGGAAGAAAAATATTGCATGTGTGCGATGGATAATGCCGACTGGTAGTGTGTGTGCAATCATGCACGAGAGGAAGTTAGTGGTACAGTTATAAAGAGAAGACCAATGTGTGGGTGTAAAAGACTAGGTGAGGTCATAATCAATGTAAATTTGAATTCAAATATTTGAATAAGAGATCATGATGTTTCAAACCCATGCATGCATGAATATAATGGAGACCTGTGCGGCGTGGTTTGGAAACGAGCATGTTGTAATGTATACACAGTGAACAAGGTCAGACTGGTTTGAATTTGAGATACTGATGGCAGACATCGTTTGGCCACATTGCATCCGTGCATGGACACACTATTCTAATTGGAGATGATGGGTGGCTTTTGCATCACATATCTATATCTATACCCCTATATATACATTATATTTTATATTTTTTATATAGTGTGCGGATAACTTTAACTTTGAAAGATGGTTGTTGGATGAGGCCAATCCGATGGTGCAGAGCTGGCAAATTTGAGCACTACTGGCCGTTGGATATCATCTGGGTTCCACCAGATTTTGCCACATGTACAATCTAGAAGACTGTTGAACTTAAGCCTAATGCACAAACCTCAAAACACAAGCACTTCTTCTTTGTTCTAGAATCTTCCATATCAGAATTGCCCAAATGTTTTTCTACATGATTTGTTTTTACTTTATGCCTTACAATGCACAATTCCATGAATCTTAAAATAGATTAGCTTTCTTATAAAAACTAGATGATTTTGAATGAAATGAACTATAAGAATTAAATGAACATCTACATCATGCATATATGACTCAAAGCTTACATGCTATAATGTGGTATTTATTCATAATTTGGTTGCCAAATCTCATGCGTGCAATGCACGGGTACCTTACTAGTCTAAATGGTGTATGTGTGTGTTGTGCGTGTTAAACACATTGTACGTAGTATATCATACTAGTCTAAATTGTCTTTTTTTCTTTTGGGTACACGTTAAGCTTGTTCCCTGAAATTTCAAGTCGCGCCTTGTTATGCCGAAATTTCAAGCTAGCGTCTATGTCTATCGTGCTGCAAAACTCCTGCCTCTTCAACCCGCGCCTGGTTACCCCGAAATATTTAAGATAAATCTTTGTCTCTTTGTGCTCCAACAACTCCCTCCATCTCAACCCGCGCCTTGCTATTCCAAAATTACAACGCGCGCGAAAACTCCCACCTCCTATGAAATCCCGATACGCGAAATGCTCGTGATACCCCTGAACCGGAAGAATCCCCTCAAATCGGTGGCGGTACTTTCGTAACTTACCCCACATTTTGGACAAGCGCGTCTCTAAGCCATGGTTCCCCACTCCCATCCCATCCGCCCACCCATTCGTACACCGAGGCCGGCAAAACCCGCGAAGCTCCACACCCTCCTCCATCCGCCACCCAGTCGGAGCCTCTTCCCCAACAATGTCGCCCACAGCAACACCTCGACATCCCTCATCCACCGTACCGAATGAGGATCCATCGTCGATCTGGTCGTCCCGCCGGTTCAGCCACCTTGTCCTCCACCTCCAAGGAGCTGCCCCGACGTTCCCCTCGTCTTTCGCACCACCTCCATTCCACACCATCGTCTTCACCTGCACCACTGGAAGAGCATCATCATCACCGTTTCCTCGGATGAAGTTGCGGCCTAATCAGCGCCACCAAAGAGGTTGTACACTAATTGCCTCATTTTCTTCTTGATTCGATCTCACAGTGTTGCCGGTGATCGGTCCCGAGCCGACACGGCGCGGCTCCATCCACGGCGGCATCACTGGCCACTTCCACCACGGCGTCGCTCCCTCGGTGCCGGTGTCCACATCAGTAGGAGCTGCTGCTGCTTTAGCTCTCGCTCGCGTTGCTGCTCTGCTCTTGCTCTCGGTCCCTGATACGTTTCCAATGTATCTATAATTTTTGATTGCTCCATGCTATATTATCTACTGTTTTGGACTATATTGGGCTTTATTTTCCACTTTTATATTATTTTTGGGACTAACCTATTAACCGAAGGCCCAGCCCAAAATTGTTGTTTTTGCCTATTTCAGTGTTTCGAAGAAACGGAATATCAAACAGAGTCCAAACGGAATAAAATCTTCGGGAACGTGATTTTCTCACTGAACGTGAACCAGGAGACTTGGACCCTGCTCCAAGGAACAAAAGAGGCGGTCACGAGGGTGGGGGCGCCCCCTCCTAGGGTGCGCCCCCCTGCCTCGTGGGCCCCTCCTTGCTCCTCCGGTGTACTTCTTCCTCCTATATATACACACGTACCCCCAAACGATAAGAACAGGAGCCAAAAACCTAATTCCACCGCTGCAACTTTCTGTATCCACGAGATCCCATCTTGGGGCCTGTTCCGGAGCTCCGCCGGAAGAGGGTCGTCATCACGGATGGCTTCTACATCATCATAGCCTCTCTGATGAAGTGTGAGTAGTTTACCTCAGACCTTCGGGTCCATAGTTAGTAGCTAGATGTCTTCTTCTCTCTCTTTGAATCTCAATACAAAGTTCTCCCCCTCTCTTATGGAGATCTATTCGATGTAATCTTCTTTTTGCGGTGTGTTTGTTGAGACCGATGAATTGTGGGTTTATGATCAAGTCTATCTATGAATAATATTTGAATCTTCTCTGAATTCTTTTATGTATGATTGGTTATCTTTGCAAGTCTCTTCGAATTATCCGTTTGGTTTGGCCAACTAGATTGGTAGTTCATGCCATGGGAGAAGTGCTTAGCTTTGGGTTCGATCTTGCGGTGTCCTTACCCAGTGACAGAAGGGGCAGCAAGGCACGTATTGTATCATTGCCATCGAGGATAACAAGATGGGGTTTATTTCATATTGCATGAATTTATCTCTCTACATCATGTCATCTTGCTTACGGCGTTACTCTATTTTTAACTTAATACTCTAGATGCATGCTGGATAGCGGTCGATGAGTGGAGTAATAGTAGTAGATGCAGAATCGTTTCAATCTACTTGTCACGGACGTGATGCCTATATACATGATCATGCCTAGATATTCTCATAACTATGCTCAATTCTGTCAATTGCTCAACGGTAATTTGTTCACCCACCGTAGAATACTTATGCTCTTGAGAGAAGCCACTAGTGAAACATATGGCCCCCTGGTCTATTCTCATCATATCAATCTCCATCACTTTAATCTTGCTTTGCTTTTTACTTTGCTTTTACTTTGCATCTTTATACCAAAAATACCAAAAATATTATATCTATCAAATCTCACTCTCGTAAGTGACCGTGAAGGGCTTGACAACCCCTAATCGTGTTGGTTGCGAGTAGCTATCGCTTTGTGCAGGTACGAGGGACTTGAGCGTGGGCTCCTACTGGATTGATACCTTGGTTCTCAAAAACTAAGGGAAACACTTATGCTACTCTGCTGCATCATCCCTTCCTCTTCGGGGAAAACCAACGCAAGCTCAAGACGTAGCAAGAAGGATTTCTGGCGCCGTTGCCGGGGAGTCTATGCAAAAAGTCAACATACCAAGTACCCATCACAATCCCTATCTCTCGCATTACATTATTTGCCATTTGCCTCTCGTTTTCCTCTCCCCCCCCCCAATTCACCCTTGCCGTTTTATTCGCCCTCTCTCTCCCTATCCTCCCTCTCTATTTGCCTCTTTTTGCCCGCTTGCCTCTTGTTTGCTCGTGTGCTAGTTGGTTTGCTTGTCGTCATGACTAGTCTCATATCTTCTCCGTTGTCCCCCGAGAGTGAAGTTCGAAATTTTAAACAAAGGGAGGGAGAAAACTAAAAGATGCTTGGTATAGAATTTGCAATGCTCAAAATAGATCTACCAGAAAGCAATCTACCTTAGTTCTTCTCTGCAATTTTTATGTAGGTGTTAATCCTTGGTATCCATATATCCTTGACACCATTACTGCAGGGAACTTCTTGGGTAGCCATACTTTTGATTCTTATAATGCTATGCTGAATTTATTTGGCTCACCACCTCTTTTGGTTAATGGAACCACGTTAACTTTGGAGCATGTTATGCAAAGACTTGAAATTATCAAAAATAAAGTTGCTACTGTTGAATCAATTGAAAATCTAGATAAAAAGATCCACAATCAAATTACTCAATATGGATCTAAGGTAGGAATGACTTTGAAAAATATTAAGGAAAAAGAACCCATAGTTAATGAGAGAATGAACTTAGATTCTACTAGAATTGATAAACTTGAGGGTATCATTACAAACTTGGGAACCGCTTTTTCTTCCATAAAGAATACTCCAAGTCCTCATACTAAAATTTCCAAGCTTATGTACGTTCCTAAAAATAAAGGTGAATCATCTAGTACGGAAACTGCGGATCTTAAATCTATAAGTGTTCATCCCAATCTTTTTGCTATCATTAAGGAACCATTTATTACAAATGAATTTTTCAATCTAGTGCCTAAAAGTTTGATAATAAATAAAAAGAAAGAAATTCCTAAAGATGGTAGATGCCTAATTGAAGAATTTCCTACCAAAGATGGCAATACCTAGATCTATCCTCGCTTTTATGCCTAGCTAGAGGCGTTAAATGATAGCGCTTGTTGGGAGGCAACCCAATTTTATTTTTATTCCTTGCCATTTGCTCCTGTTTAGTAATAAATAAATTATTTAGCCTCTGTTTTGGTTGTGTTTTTTGTGTTTAATTAGTGTTTGTGCCAAGTAGAACCGTTGGGAAGACTTGGGGAAAGTCTTGTTGAACTTGCTGTAAAAAACAGAAACTTTAGCGCTCGCGAGAACTGCTGTCATGTTTACTTGAAGAGTGCTATTTAGTTAATTATTTTTGAAGATGATTAATAGATAAATTCCTCACGTCCAGTAATTTATTTTAGAATTTTTGGGGTTCAAGATCTTGCGCTAGCTACAGATTACTACAGACTGTTCTGTTTTTGACAGATTCTGTTTTTCGTGTGTTGTTTGCTTATTTTGATGAATCTATGGCTAGTAAAATAGTTTATAATCCATAGAGAAGTTGGAATACAGTAGGTTTAACACCAATATAAATAAATAATGAGTTCATTACAGTACCTTGAAGTGGTCTTTTGTTTTCTTTCGCTAACGGAGTTCACGAGTTTTCTATTTTGAGTTTTGTGTTGTGAAGTTTTCAAGTTTTGGGTGAATTCTTTTGATGGATAATGGAACAAGGAGTGGCAAGAGCCTAAGATTGGGGATGCCCATGGCACCCCCAAGATAATCCAATGACACCAAAAAGTCAAAGCTTGGGGATGCCCCGGAAGGCATCCCCTCTTTCATCCACTTCCATCGGTAATTTACTTGGAGCTATATTTTTATTCACCAACATGATATGTGTTTTGCTTGGAGCGTCTTGTATTATTTGTGTCTTTGTGTATTAGTATGCCACAATCATCCTTGCTGTACACACCTTTTGAGAGAGCCATACATGAATTAACATTTGATAGAATACTCTATGTGCTTCACTTATATCTATTGAGCGTTATAATTTTGCTCTATGTACTTCACTTAGATATTTTAGAGCGCGGTGGTGGATTTGTTTTAAAGAAACTATTGATATCTCATGCTTCACTTAAATTATTTTGAGAGTCTCTTAATAGCATGGTAATTTTCTTAATAATAATATGCTTGGTATTCAAGATTTGTGAAACTTTCTTTTGAGTGTGTTGAATACTAAGAAAAGATTGAAGCATGATAATTGTTTTAAGATATGGAGGTGATAATATTAAAGTCATGCTAGTTGAGTAGTTGTGAATTTAAAGAATACTTGTGTTAAGGTTTGTGATTCCCATAGCATGCACATATGGTGAACCGTTATGTGATGAAGTTGGAGCATGATTTGTTTATTGATTGTCTTCCTTATGAGTGGCGGTCGAGGACGAGCGATGGTCTTTTCCTACCAATCTATCCCCCTAGGAGCATGCGTGTAATACTTTGCTTTGATAACTTATAGATTTTTGCAATAAGTATATGAGTTCTTTATGACTAATGTTGAGTCCATGGATTATACGCACTCTCACCCTTCCACCTTTGCTAGCCTCTCTAATACCGCGCACCTTTCGCCGGTATCATACACCTACCATATACCTTCCTCAAAACAGCCACCATACCTACCTATTGTGGCATTTCCATAGCCATTCCGAGATATATTGCCATGCAACTTTCCACCATCTACTTCATCATGACACATTCCATCATTGTCATATTGCATATCCCGGTACACCGCCGGATGCATTCACATAGAGTCATATTTTGTTCTAAGTATCGAGTTGTAATTGTTGAGTTATAAGAAAAATAAAAGTGTGATGATCATCATTATTAGAGCATTTTCCCAGTGAGGAAAGAATGATGGAGACTATGATTCCCCCGTAAGTCGGGACGAGACTCCGGACGAAAAATAAAATAAAAAAAGAGGCCAAAGAAGCCCAAATAAAAAGAGGCCATAAAAAATCTAAAAAAAGTGAAAAGGCCCAAATAAAAAAATGAGAGAAAAAGAGAGAAGGGACAATGTTACTATCCTTTTACCACACTTATTCTTCAAAGTAGCACCATGATCTTCATAGTAGAGAGTCTCTCATGTTATCACTTTCATATACTAGTGGGAATTTTTCATTATAGAACTTGGCTTGTATATTCCAATGATGGGCTTCCTCAAAAATTGCCCTAGGTCTTCATGAGCAAGCAAGTTGGATGCACACCCACTTAGTTTCTTTTTGAGCTTTCATATACTTATAGCTCTAGTGCATCAGTTGCATGGCAATCCCTACTCACTCACATTGATATCTATTGATGGGCATCTCCATAGCCCGTTGATATGCCTATTTGATGTGAGACCATCTTCTCCTTTTTGTCTTCTCCACAACCACCATTCTAGTCCACCTATAGTGCTATATCCATGGCTCACACTCATGTATTGCGTGAAGATTGAAAAAGTTCTAAAAAAGTTAGAGTATGAAACAATTGCTTGGCTTGTCATTAGGGTTGTGCATGATTTAAATACTTTGTGTGGTGAAGATGGAGCATAGCCAGACTATATGATTTTGTAGGGATAACTTTCTTTGGCCATGTTATTTTGAGAAGACATAATTGCTTTATTAGTATGCTTGAAGTATTATTATTTTTTATGTCAGTATAAACTTTTGTCTTGAATCTTTCTAATCTGAATATTCATACCACAATTAAGAAGATTTACATTGAAATTATGCCAAGTAGCACTCCGCATCAAAAATTCTCTTTTTATCATTTACCTACTCGAGGACGAGCAGGAATTAAGCTTGGGGATGCCTGATACGTCTCCAATGTATCTATAATTTTTGATTGCTCCATGCTATATTATCTACTGTTTTGGACTATATTGGGCTTTATTTTCCACTTTTATATTATTTTTGGGACTAACCTACTAACCGGAGGCCCAGCCCAGAATTGCTGTTTTTTGCCTATTTTAGTGTTTCGAAGAAACGGAATATCAAACGAAGTCCAAACGGAATAAAATCTTCGGGAACGTGATTTTCTCACTGAACGTGATCCAGGAGACTTGGACCCTGCTCCAAGGAACGAAAGAGGCAGTCACGAGGGTGAGGGGCGCCCCCCCCCAGGGAGCGCCCCCTGCCTCGTGGGCCCCTCGTTGCTCCTCCGGCGTACTTCTTCCTCCTATATATACACCCGTACCCCCAAACGATAAGAACAGGAGCCAAAAACCTAATTCCACCGCCGCAACTTTCTGTATCCACGAGATCCCATTTTGGGGCCTGTTCCGGAGCTCCGCCGGAAGAGGATCGTCATCACGGAGGGCTTCTACATCATCATAGCCTCTCCGATGAAGTGTGAGTAGTTTACTCAGACCTTCGGGTCCATAGTTAGTAGCTAGATGTCTTCTTCTCTCTCTTTGAATCTCAATACAAAGTTCTCCCCCTCTCTTATGGAGATCTATTCGATGTAATCTTCTTTTTGCGGTGTGTTTGTTGAGACCGATGAATTGTGGGTTTATGATCAAGTCTATCTATGAATAATATTTGAATCTTCTCTGAATTCTTTTATGTATGATTGGTTATCTTTGCAAGTCTCTTCGAATTATCCGTTTGGTTTGGCCAACTAGATTGGTAGTTCATGCCATGGGAGAAGTGCTTAGCTTTGGGTTCGATCTTGCGGTGTCCTTACCCAGTGACAGAAGGGGCAGCAAGGCACGTATTGTATCATTGCCATCGAGGATAACAAGATGGGGTTTATTTCATATTGCATGAATTTATCTCTCTACATCATGTCATCTTGCTTACGGCGTTACTCTATTTTTAACTTAATACTCTAGATGCATGCTGGATAGCGGTCGATGAGTGGAGTAATAGTAGTAGATGCAGAATCGTTTCGATCTACTTGTCACGGACGTGATGCCTATATACATGATCATGCCTAGATATACTCATAACTATGCTCAATTCTGTCAATTGCTCAACACTAATTTGTTCACCCACCGTAGAATACTTATGCTCTTGAGAGAAGCCACTAGTGAAACCTATGGCCCCCGGGTCTATTCTCATCATATCAATCTCCATTACTTTAATATTGCTTTGCTTTTTACTTTGCTTTTACTTTTTACTTTGCATATTTATACCAAAAATACCAAAAATATTATATCTATCAGATCTCACTCTCGTAAGTGACCGTGAAGGGCTTGACAACCCCTAATCGCGTTGGTTGCGAGTAGCTATCGCTTTGTGCAGGTATGAGGGACTTGAGCGTAGGCTCCTACTGGATTGATACCTTGGTTCTCAAAAACTAAGGGAAACACTTACGCTACTCTGCTGCATCATCCCTTCCTCTTCAGGGAAAACCAACGCAAGCTCAAGACATAGCAGTCCCCTGCCTGGTCTGCTCTTGCTCGCTCTGCTGCTCTCGCTCTTTCTCTTGCTTGCGATGTGATAACCCACAAGTATAGGGGATCACAACAGTTTTTGAGGGTAGAGTATTCAGCCGAAATTCATTGATTCGACACAAGGGAAGCCAAAGAATATTCTCAAATATTAGCAGCTGAGTTGTCAATTCAACCACAACTGGAAACTTAAACTTAATATCTGCAGCAAAGTGTTTAGTAGCAAAGTAATATGATAGTAGTGGTAACAGTAGCAAAAGGTAATGATAGAAAAAGTAATGTTTTTTGGTATTTTGTAGTGATGATAGCAATTGCAACGGAAAAGTAAATAAGCGAAGAACAATATATGGAAAGCTCGTAGGCAATGGATCGGTGATAGAGAATTATACCGGATGTGGTTCATCATGTAACAGTCATAACCTAGGATGACACAGAACTAGCTCCAATTCATCAATGTAATGTAGGCATGTATTCCTAATATAGTCATACGTGCTTATGGAAAAGAACTTGCATGACATCTTTTGTCCTACCCTCCCGTGGCAGCGGGGTCCTAATGGAAACTAAGGGATATTAAGGCCTCCTTTTAATAAAGTACTGGACCAAAGCATTAACACATAGTGAATACATGAACTCCTCAAACTACGGTCATCACCAGTAAGTATCCCGATTGTTGTCACTTCGGGGTTAACGGGTCATAACACATAATAGGTGACTATAGACTTGCAAGATAGGATCAAGAACTCTCATATACTAGATGACTAGTTGCGCCAATGGCGCAAAGGCCGAGAGCAAGCCATGTATTGAAAGAGTGTACATTAATATTATTCGGGCACATATTGAAGTGATAAACATTAGACAGAGTCATGGCTGCACGTTTGACCATGGCGGCAAAAGCAAGAGCGAGCCAAGCATTCAAAGCATGTGCATGAGATTGATTTAGAATCAACTTAAAGATACTTATATTCCATTACATGAAAGCTTGGTGCTTAAAAGAAAATATTCAGATCACTTGGTAATAGCATACATTGGCTTTAAAAGACAGGCTATATTAGCATAGATGGATGGTGTATATAGTGATTGCCGTTAACCATCGCTCGAGTCTTGTACCTGCCATCGGCAGGAAGGAAGGAACCTACGACCTAGGCGGACGAACAACCTAGCCGCACACTGCAGACAGGATCAGAGGCCTATAGACGAACAAAAAGAATCAAGCGACTGTGTATAAAACAATAAGCAGATGGTACACTTTATTAATTATTTTTCTAGCTGTTTTTCCTTTATCACCAAGTAGTGCGTATTAGTTGGGTAAGAAATAACCAGGTGGTACACTTGATATTGGAACCCCCAATACATTTATTATTCTCTATTCATCCAAAGAACAAACCCGAGCAGGCATTGCGAGACTATTAAGAATCGGTATGAAACTAAGAAAAGTGGGCATCCTCAATAAAGATGGATATTGACCAATGGCATATGAGCACACAATCACCCAGGAAGAAAACCACCAGGACAAGCATAAGGTAAAACAAAAATTTATGATAAACAGTCTGTAGATAACAATATATATAGCTTCAAGTGCACTATATACCAGTAGACATGACCATGAGGACAGATTCAAAGCCAAATGGCATGGAAAGGAGTCAAATATATACCATAGAAAAACAAAACTGGGAGTGTCAAAAAGACGTAAACAGAGTATACAGATAGAACGGCATGGTAAGATAAATAACATGATGTAACAGTGGCTATGATTTGTTTCTGTTAAAACCATCACAGAGAAATAAAATTCACATGAAAATATTTGCTTCCTACAGGCTTACAATGATAGGTATAACTACTTAAACTCATAATTGGATAAGAAGAATGTATGATAAAGGCTGGAAGATGCAAAAGGACAACAAATTTAAACAGAGCCTTTGTTTCCATCATTTTTTCACCTGGAGAAGTGATGCATTGCTACATAAGAACGAAAAGCACAATTTGAGAGGAATCACAAAGCCAAAAAGCACAATCTGAGAGGAATCACAAAGCCAACCAGTACATACATCGTTTTAGAATGACATGAACATATTTTTCTTCATTAGGACTTTTACAATTTATTAGGAGGAATTTGTTTCAGGAGATCCATTTGACAAGCACAAGTTGATCATGATGCAACAGAGAACATTCACCATGTAAAATCAAGATTACCTGAGACTGTTGTGGACCAGCCAAACCATTCAGTTCCTCTGCAAAAGAAAGGTAAGGATTTGACAGAGCAGTTCCAACCTGTGATAAAATAAATACCATTAGTGCTAGATAAACAGGTTAGTGCATGTAGGGTATATAAACAGGAAACAAGTAAACAACCAAAGCACACTAAGCTAGTAGGATCACAAGCAACGCACAAATAATTGAAGGCCAACCAGACAAAGCTGCTCCACTTCAAAAAGGCTCCAAATTGCAGCGCTACAAATTAGGAGGCTTCATATGCTATTCACCATTACAACAATGATGCGTCACAGTCGCACGGGCACCAGTGCCTTCGCAAAGGCCAAAAGTGAACCAAGTATTCAAGCCATGAATATAAGAATATTTAGAGTCTGGTCATAAAATCCGTAAAGCATTAGAAAATGGGCTAAAAAGATCCGCCTCCTCGGCAGCCCTTAGATCTGATGTTATCCAACAACCCAGCTCTGTCCTCATCATTGCAACAAAGGTGACGTTGCAGAAGCCTTTGAAACAGAACTCATGCTACAGAAACATTTGTAACAGAGGTTGTTTAGCAAAATTCTTTTTTTCAGCTTCACCTTTTTGCAACAAAGATGATGTTGCGGAAAGAACTTTTGCAACATGGATGATGTTGCAATTTTTTATTTTTTTACAATGAAAGGATGTCGCAGCAACAACGTCGTCATCGCCATCGCCGTTCTACATCTTCATAGTTGTTGAAACTCGTCGGCATGCGCCGCATGGCCTGGCGGGCATGGGCGGCGGAAGCGCGAGGCCGACCCGTCGGTGTCGTGACGCTGTCCCTGAACCCGCTTCGCCGCCGGCGACGGGGTCCTCTGGCCGGGATCGCGCCGCGGCGAAGGAGGCGTGGCTCTTCCTTTCGTCACCTGGGTAGCTTCGACGGCGACCGCTCGGGCCCAGCCGACTTGGTCGCCCTACCATGGTCGCCTAGTGGGTTCGCAACAGACTGCTTGTATGTGTGGATAGCGTTTCAGTGGAGGTAAGGATGAAAGAAAAGATGCGGTGCGCGGGCCCATGAAGACGCACGGTAGACGTTGAACGTGACGGATGTTAGGGAAAAATCGGTCAGTTGAGTACCAACTTTTCCCTTAGAAAATAGATATTTAGATATGATGTTCTTACACGGCGTTATAAGAAAGACATGAGATCAGTTCATGATAGCTTTTTTACATGAAAAAGCGGTTATTTGCCACTTCCGATATTGGGCTTCGCAGAACTGCCACTCTCAAAATTGGCCTGGTAAAAATGCCATCTAGCTCCGTTGCATTTTGATTACCATGCCATTTTTTCTTTTTCCATTACTTTTTCTTTTTCCATTTCAATTTCCTGTCACCTGAAAGGACCAAAGTACCCTTACCTCTTTCTACCTTATCCAATGTGTTTGTGGTTATCCGATTGCTCTGTGGCTAGCTTGTTCTGGTCGCCATGGTTGCTCGCCGGCGTACGTCGCTGATGCCTGCGCGAGGTACCCTAACTCGCCGCCCTAGCTTCCCACGCCTGAGCGAGTAACTGCAGGTCGCCGCCGGTGCTCGCCCATGGCTGCGCGCGCCGCTGCAACTCACCCTCGTCACTGCAGCTCTCCGCCGGCGCTCGTCCATGTCTGCACGCGCCGGCGCAGCTCGCGCTCGCGTGGCGGATGCTTGCGCTCTGTGGGTGCTTGCCCTCGCCTTGCGGATGCTTGCGCGTGCCAGCACAGCTCATTGCGGGTGCTCGCCCAGGCCTGCGCGCGACAACACAGCTCGCCCTCCCCTGCGTACGTTGGCGCAGCTCGCTCCGCGACATGCTGGAGAAGTGGGTGGCGCTGAACATCAGCACCAGTGGCGTGATGGCAGCAGCAGCTGGAGGAGGAGATGGATGCGTGTGAAGTTCTGAAGATGTTGAATGCAAGCAACCTGTAAGTGATGTTTGCTGTAATCTTTACTTGATGTTGGATGCAATTTCGCAATTACATCAAGAATAGCATGTCATATTTAATTTCACGTCCAGAATCAACTGAGCAACAATACGACAAATAAATAATGCGGCAAATTTCAATCTATAAGCTACTTGCTGCAATATCTTCTTTTGCATTTATTGTAGCTTATTCAGAGACAAGAAATGGAATTGTGGCTAGAAAAAAGTATGTAGACCTCAAATTTTAGTACATTGGCAAGGGAGAGACATATAGACACTTCAACCATGATTGATAGATGAATATGAAATGAGTTCACTTGTCACAAAACAAAGTGTTGAGTTTACATAATAAGTTCACAGCTCAAAAATATATATGAGCTCACAGCCGAGAGAAATTGGAGAAATTGAGTTATAGAAGATCGGTGGCACGCGGCGTCAAGGAAATCGGCGGCGTCATGACGTCCAGGAGACGGGGGTGGCGTCCAGCGATTGACCCAAGAAGTCCAGGCAATCAGGGAATGTTCCAGCAAAGAAGGCAATGACTTTTCCATATCACCCATATCATGAATTTTTTGACTTCAAACTGTATGATATCATGGACTCTGCATAAGTTGATAAGACATGATAATTAACCGCAAAAAGCATGGGTATGGATAACACATTGAAAGTAATACCAGAGAGCAAATTTAACGCTTACAATAAAGCATGGGCACAGATAACTTATTGGTTCATCTGCCACTGCTTATTATCTACCAAGAAACTACAAATGAAATGTATAACTAAATTAGGAATAAGAACTCCATAAAACATTGGCTTTGGTCTGCAAACCATTAATCTGATTGGAGATGGAAACTAAACCAAGATCGGGTAAAGTTTGAACGTAAGATATAAGTACAGTCATTCGAGTAAATAATAGAGAGGTAACCACCAGATCATCTTCTATTCTAGAACTCTGTAAATCTGGGATTACAATATTTGGCAACAAAACTGACATCTTAGGTATTCTATTGACTAACATCACCCATCTGTTTGCAGAGAACACAACTTTTAGATACCTTTGAAGAGCAATAAGATATCGATATGTCAGGTTAAAATGCTATAAAACTAAATTTACCATGCTACAAAGTAAACTTGCCATGTTAGTTCACATAATGAATCCTTTGTGCAGGGAGTTCTAGCGACGCATTATACAAGGAGCTATGGCATGCTTGGGCTAGGCCGTTGATCACAGTGCCTCGCCAAGGTGAAAGGATTTACAACTTTCCGCATGTTTATATGGAACAGGTATGTCTCACCGCATTGGTGTTTGCTCTTCTTGATGCCCCATAACTAATGAATGAATTTTCTACTCAACACATGCAGTAGCTATTTGTGTCATGGGACACTGCTTTGTTCTTGTGTTAAAAATGACAATATGACTTTGTTTATGTGGAATAATCATCCAGGTATTTAAAGATCATCCACATCCACGTACATATTTAGAACCTGATAGGATCCTTGTGTGTGCGCGGCGTGTGCTTCTCTAGTGTGGTCATGTATTAGTTGACAAATGAATATCCATCAAAGGGTACCACCTTACATACAGTGCTTCCAGCCTTGTAGGCCTCACCAGAAGTCCCTTTGCTAAGCTTCACTGCGATGCCTAACTTACTACATTTGACAAACATCTTTGCTAACTGATAAAAGCAACAGCGTAAGTAAATAAAATCATTTTCACATGTTATGACAAACTGATTCTTCCAGCTGACCAAAACCAAAGAAAACAGAGTACTAATACACAAAGAGACTGTATAATTGTTAAGGCTACTTTACGAACTAATTTGGGAATAGACTGAACATATCAGGAAATACACGAGTTGACTGAAGAAAAAAAACATCATCTACTAATACTATACTAAATGAACATTATCCATTCACATCTCCAGTATTGTACTATTATACATGATAGAGAATGACTAATAGTACTCATTCTTCTCTTAAAGACGTCACGAAAATACAGTCAGTAGAAAAGGTAGAAGGATTTTGAGCACTAAACTCCAGTTATCAGTACACCTGACTATCTACATATCTCCAACTGGTTAATTTATGAATCATCACATTTACCTATAAGGGGGCATTTGTCTGTAAGATGTGATTTGCTTGCATGCATTTCATAGATAAATATGTGAATAAAAGTTAGGACTTGCTTACATACCTGGATATTGACATTCACATACAGAGACAATACATCTTCAAGACACAAGAATGTATAGTCACAAACTCACAATTCCATGGCAGCAAAAATCTTCAATAATCTGTGAACTCCATAAACAATGATATTATAGATCTCTTGTTTTATTGATATATTGGAATATAGAAGAAGGAGATGTACTCTACAAGAGAGAAGCAACCATCAACCGTGCTAATGTCACCTCTCCATACTACCATCGGTCCAAAGGCACTCAAGTAAAAATCAAAACACAAAAACGGCAAATGGCACTTGGAGTTTGGAGCCCGCTCATCTGATTTAGATAATCTGGGAAAGAGCAATGATTTTGCCCTCTTGTGGACTTAAAATAGAATTCGAAAAGTTCAGTGAACTGATGAATGGGTGCTTTAAGCTCATCCAACTTCCTTAGTTTTGAAAATGAACAAATCCCTCTCAAAACATAATTTAATACATCATATTTATGTAGACATTGCCAATTCAATTTTCTGGTACGCAATAGTTAAAAAATAGGAACTTCTAGTACAACATACATATACGCAGGAGTATATCAGTAAGCATGGTAGAGTTCATCTGCAACACAATAAATGTTCAAATACATGGAAGGCTGAAATTATCTTTATAGATTAATATAACCAAGGCATCAATCAGTACATGCATGAGATCTGTGTTGCTCGCTAGCAGGAACAAACCTTGTTGTATTCACAAGAGAAAAGATTCACCTTCCTTTGCTAGATTCCTCTTCTCATCTTATTTCTTGGATCTGCACACATCCATTTTAGAAAGTCCATATCTTAGCAAGCCAAAAATCAGAGTGGCGGGGCAAATGAATGGTAAAGAGAGAAGCACCTACTTCCTAACCTTGCATTCCAAATAACTACATAAATGATACCCTGGCCTTTTTTACACTTTTCCAAGCAGTAATTGCATTTTCACACTTTGTCGAGCAGATTCAGTCTATAACAAAACAAACAATAGATATGTGAGGTAAGTGTTGCTTGCGGGCAAGTAAATGGAAGGCAACCAGAACTGAACATATACCTGTTCTGGACTGGATGGCCGCTGCTTATTTCAAAGGTGTGGCTGGCCCTCTTTTGTCCGAGATAAAAATCAAGCAATGAAGAACCCATAAGCAAATTGTAGACTACCATAATCACATGGTCAGCAACTGAAACAGCCATAAATTACCATCCAGACCCTTAATTTTTGCAGCATACCTTTATATGTAAGAAATGTAGATATGGAAATGATCCAAAAAAGTAGACCCAAACAAAATTTGCCATAGAACTCGCTTTAGATTATTTAGTAATTACTAATGAAGTATATTAAAATGAGATATAACCAATTCATCTGTGGTAGAGTACATACTAACCTAAGTAAAGCAAACCCTGAAATCCTGGGTGCTGTAATAAAGCTAGTGGTCAATAACTGAAAGTAGCATGGGAGTATAGCATGCTCATAGACGTGCCATAATGATTTCCACACTCTCATGCACATCTACAATTTTAATGCACAATGGCTTTGGCTAACTGAATGGAACCTAGCTGCATTTGTTAAGCGACTTGACACTGATCTATGTCACCAAACTGCAACAGGAGTCTCCCGCAAATTGAATCCGCTGAAGAATAAACTCTGAATCCGCTGCTAATGCAGAAGCTAATTAAACAGCAGTGGCAAACTGCGTTTGAAAAGCAGTGCATGATTGAGGGGGAGGGTAGCTTCGCTGCGATAGCCACTCCCTCCTTATTACTGTATGCCCCCTCGGTAGTTTGATTCATGGCGTGCACCTCTTGGTTAGCACCTAATGGCCATCTGCAAGGCCGATGCAATGAGGCATCACTAAACAATAAAACACATATATAGGAATATGCAGACCTACAATCTGGCTCGAGCAAGGAAAATAAAAACCTACTAAAAGGGCCAAAACACTAACCTGAGAGGGTGAGGGATGACAAAAGCACACTCGTCATGAAGCATATCGGCATGGTGCATATTTGGTTTTCTGAAATAAAGCATTAGCAATTAACATTCTTTTTTCATCATACACGGCCAGAGATTAAAATCTCCTCCTTAAAGCATGTAAGCCAGTAATATAGCATGCAGAATATAGCATCACAAAATTTCTCCCCAAAAGAAACGCCTAATTTCACATGGCGGTAATTAAAACAACATCACAATGAAATAAGAGAATAAAGCTACAATCAAATTGATCCACAAACCTCTGTAGCTTGCATATACACCAATGGAAGGTAGCTGGCAATCTGAAATTACAAACCTAGCTAAAGTTAGTGAAAGCGCTAAACTTGAAAGGAAGCATGGGGGCAGCCGAGCAGTGATAGCACCATACCTCCATGTACCTCATCCTTTGTGGCCAATTGCAGATTACCAAGAAGCCATCGCTGCTCTTTGTGGCCTCCTTTGAAGGATAATCTGCAGACCACCGTACTGTATAATAAAAAAATCAGTGTGGGGATTAAATATTTTAGATCAAGGACGACTCACCTGGGCAGGGGAGAAGGGAAGTGGAGCGCCGCCAACCACAACACGCGAAGGCCGCCGAACTTGAACCGCCACCCCATCCTGCTCCATCAGCCTATTTCTTTGCCGGTCGCACGCCTTCCTCCGACGATGAGGGATTCCGGCAACCATCGGATCCACCACTTCTGTCCATCTAATCCAGCAGAACCAGACCTAGGCCGACGAGGAGGAAGACCTGGCAGGTCGGGGCGCTGTCAGGGAAGGATGTCCTCTTCCTCTCGTCTCCTTATCCATACCACAGCGGTCTCAGCCGGTGACGTCTAGGTCGACGGCGGCGGCGGCGACAACGACGACTGAGGTAGGAGAATTCGGGGAGAGGAGAGGAGGAGGCGGCGGCGGCAGGAGAACGAGGAAGAGGAGAGGAGGCGGCTGCAGCTGCAGGCGGCTAGGTCACATGGCCTCTGACCAATGGTCGAGACCGCCACGCCGCTCTTATCCAGTTGGCAATCCATCTCGTATGAGCTACCTGAGCACCCAAGCCACTTCACAGCGGGCCCAAATGCCAACCGGGACCATCGAAACAGCAGGGTAGAGCACGGTCTACGTAGACCAGGGAAAACCCATCCCTTCACGTCGCTCCCACCCAACCACGAACTGCAGTCCACCAGCCAATCGCCCACCCAGCTCAAGAGAAACCCAGCCTCCGCTTAGTGGCCCCATAGACGCTCGATGTGTGAATGCAACGAGCGGTTGGCCAATTGACAGCAGGGTAAAACTGCAAACAGTAAATGCATCGTGCGGTTGAAAATGCTGCGCGAACACAATGCCGCTGGAACAGCGGGTAGTCTAGCAGGCTTTATATGTTAGATTGATGAAAACATAATAGGTTCAGATCTGAAATCATGGCACTCGGGCCCTAGTGACAAGCATTAAGCATAGCAAAGTCATAGCAACATCAATCTCAGAACATAGTGGATACTAGGGATCAAACCCTAACAAAACTAACTCGATTACATGATAAATCTCATCCAACCCATCACCGTCCAGCAAGCCTACGACGGAATTACTCATGCACGGCAGTGAGCATTATGAAATTGGTGATGGCGGAAGGTCGATGATGACGATGGCGATGGATTCCCCTCTTCAGAGCCCCGAACGGACTCCAGATCATCCCTCCAGAGAGGTTTTAGGGCTTGGCGGTGGCTCCGTATCGTAAAACGTGATGAATCCTTCTCTCTGGGTTTTTTCTCCGCGAAAGAAAATATATAGAGTTGGAGTTGAGGTCGGAGGAGCTCCAGGGGCGCGCCCCCCACCCTCGAGGCTAGGGTGTGGGCCCCCTGGTCTTCATCTTTTGCAAGGATTTTTTATTATTTCCGAAAGATGTTCCGTGAAGTTTCAGGTCATTCCGAGAACTTTTGTTTCTGCACATAAATAACGCCATGGCAATTCTGCTGAAAACAGCATCAGTCCGGGTTAGTTCCATTCAAATCATGCAAGTTAGAGTCTAAAACAAGGGCAAAAGTGTTTGGAAAAGTAGATACGACGGAGACGTATCAACTCCCCCAAGCTTAAACCTTTGCTTGTCCTCAAGCAATTCAGTTGACAAACTGAAAGTGATAAAGAAAAACTTTTACAAACTCTTTTTGCTCTTGTTGTTGTAAATGTGTAAAGCCAGTATTCAAGTTTTCAGCAAAGATTATGAACTAACCACATTCACAATGACGCATAGGTCTCATGTTTACTCATATCAATGGCATAATCAACTGGCGAGTAATAATAATAAATCTCGGATGACACCACTTTCTAAAAACAATCATAATATGATATAACAAGATGGTATCTCGCTAACCCTTTTTGAGACCGCAAAACATAAACGCAGAGCACCTTTAAAGATCAAGGACTGACTAGACATTGTAATTCATGGTAAAAGAGATCCAGTCAAGTCATACTCAATGTAAACTAATAGTAATGAATCCAAATGACAACGGTTCTCTCCAACTAGTGCTTTTTAATAAGAGGATAATGACTCAACATGAAAGTAAATAGATAGGCCCTTCGCAGAGGGAAGCAGGGATTTGTAGAGGTGCCAGAGCTCGGTTTTGAAATAGAGGTGAATAATATTTTGAGCGGTGTACTTTCATTGTCAACATAACAACCAAGAGATGGCGATATCTTCCATGCTACACACATTATAGGCGGTTCCCAAATAGAATGGTAAAGTTTATACTCCCCCTCCACCAACAAGCATCAATCCATGGCTTGCTCGAAACAACGAGTGCCTCCAACTAACAAGAGTCCCAGGGGGAGTTTTGTTTGCAATTATTTTGATTTAGTTTGCATAAAGCATGGGACTGGGCATCCCGGTGACCAGCCATTTTCTCGTGAGTGAGGAGCGGAGTCCACTCCTCTTGAGAATAACCCGCCTAACATGGAAGATACGGACACCCCTAGTTGATACATGAGCTATTCGAGCATACAAAACAGAATGTTTATTTGAAGGTTTAGAGTTTGGCACATACAAATTTACTTGGAATGGCAGGTAGATACCGTATATAGGTAGGTATGGTGGACTCATATGGAATAACTTTGGGGTTTAAGGAGTTGGATGCACAAGCAGTATTTCCGCTTAGTACAGGTGAAGGCTAGAAAAAGACTGGGAAGCGACCAGCTAGAGAGCGACAACAGTCATGAACATGCATTAAAATTAATCAACACCGAATGCAAGCATGAGTAGGATATAATCCACCATGAACATAAATATTGTGAAGGCTATGTTGATTTTGTTTCAACTACATGCATGAACATGCGCCAAGTCAAGTCACTTAAATCATTTAGAGGAGGATACCACCCGATCATACCACATCACAACCATTTTAATAGCATGTTGGCACGCAAGGCAAACCATTATAAGATCCTAGCTAATCAAGCATGGCACAAGAAACTATGATCTCTACTTGTCATTGCAAGCATGTTTATTCATAATAGGCTGAATCAGGAACGATGAACTAATCATACTTACAAAAACAAGAGAGGTCAAGTTCATACCAGCTTTTCTCATCTCAGTCAGTCCATCATATATCGTCATAATTGCCTTTCGCTTGCCCGACCGAACGATGTGGATAATAATAATAGTGCACATGCATTGGACTAAGCTGGAATCTGCAAGCATTCAATAAACAGGAGAAGACAAGGCAATATGGGCTCTTTTGTCAGATCAACAATAATGCATATAGGAGCCACTTCAACAATTTAATCATGGTCTTCTCCTATCGACCCCCAAAGAAAAGAAAATAAATAAAACTATTTACACGGGAAAGCTCCCAACAAGAAAAAGAAGAGCAGGAAATCTTTTTGGGTTTTCTTTTTAATTACTACTACAAGCATGGAAAGTAAACTAATTTTTTTGGTTTTTCTTAAGGTTTATTAAACACACAAGAAGAAAGCATAAAAAGGAAAATAAACTAGCATGGATATTACAATGAAAAAGTATGAGCACCAACATCCAACAATGAGTGTGTGAACATGAATGTAATGTCGGTGAGAAATACGTACTCCCCCAAGCTTAGGATTTTGGCCTAAGTTGGTCTATGGCCACGGTTGACCTGGTGGATATCCATAGTAATAGTTGGGGTCGTACTGAGATGCAGCGGCTTTCGCCTCCTGAGCTGCAGCGTGGCGACAAGCGGCCTCTGCCCTCCTCTCGTACTCATCTGCCTCCTCTTTGGTAACAACATATCTTCCTTTTGCCTGATGATCAAAGAAGGCAGGAGCAGGTAGAGTAATACGGACAGCACGACGTCTGTCAAAGATTAAGCGATACTGGAGAGGTGATTCATTCCTCTCGACAAACTAGTGGTGAACCATAGCATTAAAGTCTAGGTAAGCAGGAGGTAATTCAATATCATCATCACATATAGTTACACCAAGAAAATCAGCTAACCGGGTTGCATAAATTCCACCAAAGAAATCTCCATTAAATCTATTAAGATGCAACCTACATGCAACAATGGCTCCCAAATTATAAGATTTGTCTCCTAACACAGCACTCCTAAGAATACTGAGGTCAGGAACACACATATGACATGCTTCATCTTTACCATTAATGCATCTACCTATGAAGAGAGCAAAATAATGTATAGCAGGAAAGTGAATGCTCCCTATGGTAGCTTGTGTTATATCTCTAGATTCCCCCACAGTTATACTAGCAAGAAAATCTCTGAATTCAGATTTGCGAGGTTCCCTGACACTACCCCATTGTGGAAGTTTGCAAGCAGCGGTAAAATCCTCTAAGTCCATAGTATAAGATTTTTCATAAAGATCAAACAGGACAGTAGGAGAATTACGTGAAGATGAAAATTCAAACCTCCTCACAAAGGAACTAGTGAGATAGTGGTACTGGCGGCATTTTTCTTCCTCGAAGCTCACAAGATCAGCGTTACGCAAATATGCGTTAAATTCTTCCTTAATTCCCGCTCGGTCCATAAAGTTTTCCGAAGGCCATTCACAAGGACGCACTGGAGCGTCTCTTGGTGGCTCTTCCTTAGCATCACGCATTGCCAGCCTGGGTCCTTGCTTCCTTGAAGAACCACCTTGGTACATTTTCCTAAGCATATTTCTTCCTCTGAAAAATTTCTGAAATTTTTCATAACTTCAAGTAAAAGTAAACCAAACTAAACAAAATTGATAGCAACTACTCCTACAAGTGCCTAGAGCCTATATCGTGCATCAAAACTACTTGGAACCATATAAATTTGACATGCAAGCTCAAAAACATGGTCACCTAGGCAGCATAAATTTGCAATGAATAAAGCATTAGAACAAAAACTAATTGGACCAATGGAGGAGTCACATACCAAGGAACAATCTCCCCAAGCAGTTTTGTGAGAGGTGCTTTGAGCAAGGAGATCGGAAATGGCAGCAAAATGAGCTAGAACTCGTGCTTGAACTGGATAATCGTGTTTGTGGGAGGAAGAAGGGGTGTGTGGGTGCAGGAATAAGTGGAGGAGGGCCACCGCGGGCCCATGAGGCAGGGGGCGTGCCCAGGGGGTAGGGCGTGCCCTCCACCCTCGCGGCCAGGTGGAAGCCCCCCGTGCTGTGTTCTCGGTGCCAAATATTCTCAAATATTCTAGAAAATATTTAAATTTTAGGGCATTTGGAGAACTTTTATTTTCAGGGTATTTTTATATCGCACGGATAATTCAGTTAACAGACGGAAAATACTTATTTTTATTTTATTTAATATAAATAAAAGAGAGTAAAAGGAGGGTACAGAGAGTTGTGTTTTCTAACTTCATCCATCTCATGATCATCAAAAGGAATCCATTAACAAGGTTGATCAAGTCTTGTTAAAAATTCATTCCGAATAACATGGAACCGGAGAATTTTCGAATAACACTAGGTTACCTCAACGGGGATATGCACATCCCCAATAATAAGAATATCATATTTCTTTTTGACAGTAGGTAGAGGAAATTCAAAACCTCCAAAAATAATCGATGGAATTTTTCCAATAGAATTGATACTGTGGACTTGAGGTTGTTTCCTCGGAAAGTGTACCGTATGCTCATTACCATTAACATGAAAAGTGACATTGCCTTTGGTGCAATCAATAACAGCCCCTGCAGTATTCAAAAAGGGTCTTCCAAGAATAATAGACATACTATCATCCTCGGGAATATCAAGAATAATAAAGTCTGTTAAAATAGTAACATTTGCAACCACAACAGGCACATCCTCACAAATACCGACAGGTATAGCAGTTAATTTATCAGCCATTTGCAAAGATATTTCAGTAGGTGTCAACTTATTCAAATCAAGTCTACGATATAAATAGAGAGGCATAACACTAACACCGGCTCCAAGATCACATAAAGCAGTTTTAACATAGTTTCTTTTAATGGAGCATGGTATAGTGGGTACTCCTGGATCTCCAAGTTTCTTTGGTATTCCACCCTTAAAAGTATAATTAGCAAGCATGGTGGAAATTTCAGCTTCCGGTATCTTTCTTTTATTTGTAACAATATCTTTCATGTACTTAGCATAAGGATTCATTTTAAGCATATCAGTTAATCGCATACGCAAAAAGATAGGTCTAATCATTTCAGCAAAGCGCTCGAAATCCACATCATCCTTTTTCTTGGATGGTTTGGGAGGAAAAGGCATGGGTTTTTGAACCCATGGTTCTCTTTCTTTACCATGTTTCCTAGCAACAAAGTCTTTCTTATCATAACGTTGATTCTTTGATTGTGGGTTATCAAGATCAACAGCAGGTTCAATTTCTATATCATTATCATTGCTAGGTTGAGCATCATCATGAACATTATCATTAACATTATCACTAGTTTCAGGTTCATTACCAGATTGTGTTTCAGCATCATAAATAGAAATATCATTTGGATTCTTAGGTGTTTTAGCAATAGGTTCACTAGAAGCATGCAAAGTCCTATCATTTTTCTTTTTCTTCTTTTTAGAAGGACTAGGTGCATCTATATTATTTCTCTAAGAATCTTGCTTAATTCTCTTAGGGTGGCATTCAGGATACAGAGGTTCCTGAGTCATTCTACCAATTCTAGTAGCCACTCTAATAGCATAATCATTATTCTTACTATTCAATTCATTGAGCAAATCATTTTGAGCTTTAAGTACTTGTTCTACTTGAGTGGTAACCATAGAAGCAGGTTTACTAATAAGTTTAAGTTCACCTTTGACATTAGCCGTATAATCACCCAAGTGTTCAAGCATATTTGAATTGGATTTCAATTGTCTACGAAAATAAGCATTAAAACCTTCTTGCTTAACCATAAATTTATCAAACTCATCTAAGCATGGGGTAGCAAACTTAGTAAATGGGATTTCAGCTTTATCATATCTATAGAGAGAATTTACCTTTAATACCTGTGTCGGGTTATCAAGACCATGAATTTCTTCAATAGGTAATGGATTAAGATCATATGTTTCTTCAACAGGCAGTAAATTAAGACCGTGTATTTCTTTAATAGGAGGTGAATTCTTAACATCTTCAGCTTTAATACCTTTTTCTTTCATAGATTTATTTGCCTCTTGCATATCTTCAGGACTGAGAAATAGAACACATCTTTTCTTCGGAGTTGGTTTAGGAATAGGCTCAGGGAGTGTCCAATTATTTTCATTTGTCAACATATTATTCAATAGAATTTCAGCTTCATCTGGTGTTCTTTCCCTCAAAACAGAACCAGCACAACTATCCAGGTAATCTTTGGAAGCATCGGTTAGTACATTATAAAAGATATCAAGTATTTCATTTTTCTTAAGAGGATGATCAGGCAAAGCATTAAGTAATTGGATAAGCCTCCCCCAAGCTTGTGGGAGACTCTCTTCTTCAATTTGCACAAAATTATATATATATATATATATATATATATATATATATCCCTTAAAGCAGCTTGTTTCTTATGAGCAGGGAAATATTTAGCAGAGAAGTAATAAATCATATCCTGGGGACTACACACACAACCAGGATCCATAGAATTAAACCATATCTTAGCATCACCCTTTAATGAGAACGGAAATATTTTAAGGGTATAAAAGTAGCGAGTTCTCTCATCATTAGTGAACAGGGTGGCTATATCATTTAATTTAGTAAGATGTGCCACAACAGTTTCAGATTCATAGCCATGAAAAGGATCAGATTCAACCAAAGTAATTATATCACGAATTATCAGTAACACAGATAGGTGAATTAGCAAAAGAAGGGTCAGGTTTCATTCTAGCATTAAGAGATTGTTGCTTCCATTTAGCTAATAACCTCTTGAGCTCGTATCTATCTTTGCAAGCTAAAATAGCTAAAGCAGCTTCCTTTTCAAAAACATAACCCTCAAGAATAGCAGGTGATTCATATGTATTAGGGGGAGAGTCTTCACCATCACTTTCATATATATTATCAGTTTCAATATTTTCATTCTCTCTAACCC
This sequence comes from Triticum aestivum, assembly GCF_018294505.1. Classification (NCBI taxonomy): domain Eukaryota; kingdom Viridiplantae; phylum Streptophyta; class Magnoliopsida; order Poales; family Poaceae; genus Triticum; species Triticum aestivum. Next base: position 61,927,630 of record NC_057800.1, on the reverse strand, counting down.
TAGCAAGTTGTTCATTAAGAAATTCACCAAGTGGCACAGTAGTATCAAGCATAGAAGTAGTTTCATCATAAGTATCATGCATAGCATAAGTGGCATCATCAATAACATGCGACATATCAGAATGAATAGCAGAAGCAGTTTTAGGTGTCGCAAGCTTATTCAAAACAGAAGGTGAATCAAGTGCAGAGCTAGATGGCAGTTCCTTACCTACCCTCGTAGTTGAGGGATAAATCTTCGTTTTTGGATCTCTCAAGTTCTTCATGATGATAAGCAGATATAAATCCCAAGTGACTCAAAGAATAGAGTTATGCTCCCCGGCAACGGTGCCAGAAAATAGTCTTCATAACCCACAAGTATAGGGGATCGCAACAGTTTTCGAGGGTAGAGTATTCAACCCAAATTTATTGATTCGACACAAGGGGAGCCAAAGAATATTCTCAAGTATTAGCAGCTGAGTTGTCAATTCAACCACACCTAGAAACTTAATATCTGTGGCAAAGTGTTTAGTAGCAAAGTAATATGATAGTAGTGGTAACGGTAGCAAAAGGTAGTGATAGCAAAAGTAATGTTTTAGGTATTTTGCAGTGATGATAGCAATAGCAACGAAAAAGTAAATAAGCGTAGAACAATATATGGAAAGCTCGTAGGCAATGGATCAGTGATAGAGAATTATGCCGGATGTGGTTCATCATGTAACAGTCATAACCTAGGGTGACATAGAACTAGCTCCAATTCATCAATGTAATGTAGGCATGTATTCCGAATATAGTCATACGTGCTTATGGAAAAGAACTTGCATGACATCTTTTGTCCTACCCTCCCGTGGCAACGGTGTCCTAATGGAAACTAAGGGATATTAAGGCCTCCTTTTAATAGAGTACCGGGCCAAAGCATTAACACATAGTGAATACATGAACTCCTCAAACTATGGTCATCACCGGTAAGTATCCCGATTATTATCACTTCGGGGTTAACGGATCATAACACATAATAGGTGACTATAGACTTGCAATATAGGATCAAGAACTCTCATATATTGATGAAAACATAATAGGTTCAGATCTGAAATCATGGCACTCGGGCCCTAGTGACAAGCATTAAGCATCGCGAAGTCATAGTAACATCAATCTCAGAACATAGTAGATACTATGGATCAAACCCTAACAAAACTAACTCGATTACATGATAAATCTCATCCAACCCATCACCGTCCAGCAAGCCTACAATGGAATTACTCACGCACAGCGGTGAGCATCATGAAATTGGTGATGGAGGAAGGTTGATGATGACGATGGCAACTGATGCCCCTCTTCGGAGCCCCGAACGGACTCCAGATCAGCCCTCCCGAGAGGTTTTAGGGCTTGGCGGTAGCTCCGTATCGTAAAACGCGATGAATCCTTCTCTTTGATTTTTTTTTCTCCGCGAAAGCAAATATATAGAGTTGGGGTTGAGGTCGGAGGAGCTCCCCCACCCTCGTGGCTATGGTGTGGGCCCCCTGGTCTTCATCTTTTGCAAGGATTTTTTATTATTTCCAAAAAGATGTTCCGTGAAGTTTTAGGTCATTCCAAGAACTTTTGTTTCTGCACATAAATAACACCATGGCAATTCTACTGAAAACAGCGTCAGTCCGGGTTAGTTCCATTCAAATCATGCAAGCTAGAGTCCAAAACAAGGGGAAAGTGTTTGGAAAAGTAGATACGACGGAGACGTATCACGATGTTGCTCCGATTTAGCTAGAATTCATTCGACTGAATCGACTTTTGGGTCAGTCGATTTTCAGAGGGTGTGGGGCTCGCCGGAGTTAAGGAAGAACCAGCCGTGGGGGGAGGGGGCTCGCCAGAGAGGTACCCCACTATCTATCTTAGGGTTCAGGGTGGGGGCGTTGGTCGCCAGCGGTGGTGGGGCGGTGGCGTGGGGATCGCCAAAGAAAAAGCTCGGCACGGGGGGGGGGGGCTACAGGGATGGCCGGGGCGGTGGCGGACCGGCGGTGGGGAGTGTTTTGGGGGCAGGCGAGGCGGCGCACCGCCGTTCGCGGGTGGCGGGGGGCGGCTCTTTGGCCGGTGGTGGCTGGCGGCTCAGGGGGTGGAGGTTGAAGATGAACTACAGGCCCTTGATTTCGATCCAACGGCTAAAAAATCAACTGATCAGAGATGAAAAAGTCAGTCGACTGACGTGTAGCCTCACCTCTAGTGCGTTCAGTTTCGACAGTAAAATTCAGTTTCGACAGTTAAGTTCAGAGATGAGCGGCTGATGTAGACATCTAGCACTTTGTGGTTATGTATTTTATGTCATCTATTGGAGATGCTATTAGAATTCCACTCAGGTTAACATTGTCCCTCTTGTCCTGCTTCAACCTCGGTGTCTTACAACTCAGCGGAGTTGCTCCAACGATGAAACCCTCCATCACAGCGGAGCAGTACCTCGGGCTCCATCTCCAGACGCCTAAAATCTTCTTCCCCTCCTCCGACAGCCAAGTCAGTCGGAGCATCCTCACCGGCCAACCCAATCACGCTGAGGTCGACATGGCTTCGCCAAAGAGGTTGTACACTTATTGTGGTTTGACTTAATCTCACCATGCTTCTTTGCATCCTGTGATCTTCCAATTCTTGTGAACCAAACACCCAGATTGGCAGAAATCCTGTGTTTTTAAATTCTCTGTTTTGCACGTGCATTCCTATCATATTCCTGTCTATTTCCTATCCCTGCATTGTTAGAATCCTCAAATTCGAACAAGCCCTTACACAATTACTTCTATTACAAATATGTGTCAAAGAAAACCTTGTGTGGTTTGTCCTGCTCCTGCGGTGCTGTGTTCCACCCCAGCTCAGCTGCTCCAACGACGGAAGGGTTCACCACAGCAGGGATCCGCTCTCCAGACTATCTTCCGCCGCCTCAGATCTTCTTCCCCGCCGCCGGCAGCCACGACAACTGCATTACCATCATCAACTGAGCAGATGACCTTGAGGACTACACAGGTCCGCAAGAGAGGTCGCACTCTTCCATGTCTGCTTACGTTATGCATTGCTTAATATGATGACATGCTACTTTATCGTCATGTTCACCTATTAGACTCCGACTCAGGTCTAAACTTATGCTGAAACTTGAGTTTTTAAATGGTTGTGGGGTACATATTGGGGCAGCAATCAGTACTATCTGACTACTATCTGGTTAATCTCGGGTGTCTACTATGAGTTTCATGTTGGGTGCAAACAAACATTAAAGGAGCCATTATCTGTATTTTTTAACTAAAGCTATTATCTGCCTGCTATCATTTGTTTTGGGTCTATCCACAGTTTGCTACCATCACTCTGGATTTGTGCATGCACTCCTTACATAATCTCACTATGTTTTATTCCTATGCATGTCAATTATTGTACACAATGGTACAGAACATGTAGAGCAAAAGAGACGAGCCTTGCATGACAATAAAATTGCATGCAGACGTCGCTCCATGGTGGGCGCAAAGGCAGCCCCCCTCCACCCATTTCGGATCGTAATCAAGAGGAAGATAATTGTTCTGAGGAGGATTCATAAGCAGAAGACCACTCCTATTTACCCCATGAGGTCTTCGCTCTAACTTGGCATGCTGATGTTGGTAATATCATGCATATGGTGCCTTGCATTGCTTACTTTATACATCAAAGATGTCATCTGCTTAGTTTAGACATGCTTTGTGTCAATGCCATCTGTTTAGTTTCTTTATCGTATATGTGAATCATGCAATGCCACCTTGTTTAGCCAGGCATCATATATGTGAATTTTGCAATGCCACCCTGGTTAGCCAGTCATCTTATATGTGAATTATATCATGACATCATTTTTTTATTATGAGTTAAATTTGTCAACAATTTTAGTACATTCAATTAATCTTCCTCTGCATCAGCCATTCGGCACGGTCATGGGAAAATCTGGAGTGGAAACAAGGTCTTCAGAGCAGACAATGCTATCTGATGAAGCGCATGTCTTGCTGTTTATGTTGCTCATATCGTGTGTATGGTATCTTGCATTGTTATGTCATTTGCTTAGTTTAGACATGCTTTGTATGAATGCCACCTGTTTAGTGTCTAATTACCATATATGTGAATTATGCAATGCCATCTTGTTGCATGACATTATATATGTGAATTATGCAATGCTATCTTGTTGCAAGGCATTATATATGTGAATTATGCAATGCCATGCTGTTTAGCCAAGCGTCGTATATGTGAATTATATCATGCCGTCCTTTTTTGTATTTCTCATTGCTTTTGTCGACAATGTTTGCATATTCAACTGCACTTCATGTGCATCAGCCATTTGAATTGGTGATGGAGAAATCTGGAGTGAAAACAAGGTCTTTAGAGCAGACAATGCTACCTGGTGAAGCAGATATCTTGCTGGTTACAGATAGCTCTTCAGAGGAGGATTCAGAGGCAGATGACCAGTCCTATTATCCCCATGAGGTGTATGCTCAAACTTGGCAGGGTTATATTACTCATATCATGCATATGTTGTATTGCAATGCTTAGTTTTTACATCATATACACGATATTGAATGCCATCTCCTTAGTTGACACATCATATATGCGATTGCCCTCTACTCACTTCCTTAGTATATAAATCATATATTTGAATTATATCATGCCATGATGTTTACATAGACAGCATGTATCTGAATTATGGCATGCCAACCCATTTTCTAAAGACATAATATAGTTATATCAGCTCATCCTGTTCACACTTCACATAGTCATTATATTTTGAATTATGTCATTCTATCCGTGAATTATATCATGCCATCATGTTTCCATCGATGGCATGTTTGTGATTTATGGCATGCCAACCACTTTAATAGACACATTGTATAGTTATATCATGTCATCCTGTTTACATAGTCATCATATTTGGAAGTATGTCATTCTATCCTGTTTAGTTAGCCATCATACATGTGAAATTGTGTCATGCTATCCTGTTTAATTAACCATCATATATGTGAAATTATGTCCTACTATTCTGTTTGGTTAGACAACATAAATGTGAATTATTTCATGCCCTGTTTTCTTCCCTACTATCCATTGCACCTGTCTATCTTACAATGTCTGTACATTCAATTACTTTCATTCTTTATCAGCCATTTCAATTGGAGGGGTGATGGTAGTATATGTGGGAGTAAAAGCACGGTCTTCAGAAAAGATCGTGCTACCTGTCGATGGAGATAGAACCACGGTTGTACTTGCCCAAGAACCAGCCCCACCACACATAACCCAGACTCACGCAGATTGTACCCCTACCCAGTTGGACAGAGAACCAGCTACACCCCTTCTAACCCCAACCCCAGGAGATATTAACCTAGTTCCCGTTGACACAACACTGTCTCCACCACAGAGCACCCAAACACGAGCAGTTAGTAAGGCAACTGCAATGCCCAAAGCACAAGGGCCACCACTCCGAACCCCAAGTCAATGCTTAAAGCAGAAGAAGAATTGTTCTCAGGTCAGGTTCCGTAGCTATGGTTCATAATACTTTGCTCTTGCATCACTGTATTTACTCATACCAACTAATTTCAAATTTGAAGGATGCAATTGAAACTCCAATGGCGCAACATGTATGTTTTAAACCTGTTTCTTTAACGTGTTTGCTGTTGTAACTTGCTCTATGTTGATTTCAGTTTCAATTGAATAAACAGTTATATTCTCATGCCATGCACCTTACAAGTGTTGTTATTGTTGTGTAGTTTCCCACACTTATATTCTGTCTAAGTTGCTTTGTCTTAAATAGATATGATTCGAACGGTATCTATCTTGATTTGGCAACATAAACTAGAATGATATAGACCATACAGTGACCATACTACATAGATATATGTTTGTTTCATGTTGTTATCCTGTCCACCTTACTACTGAACTGGTTTACCAAAATGAGTTTCATATACTACATTGTAAACCTGTGTTGTGTTTGTTTGTTTCTCTTTTAGAATGCAGATAAAATATTGGAGAAGAGTACACCGTTATGCAATGGTACAGGAAGTAATGCAGATAAGGTTTAAGATAGTGAGACATCCCTGTTGGTCTCCAAGAAAACTGATAAAAGCTATATTGAAGACACTGAGACAACCCCAAAGTCATGTCTTGATGTAGTGTTCGAGTTACTGGCTACTACTGCTGGCACCAACTCTTTGAACTCGCTGCCTGAATCAGTTTGGCTTCTTGAGTCTCAACTTCAAGTTGAAAGACATCGATCAGATGTTATGCGACTGGAAGCCGAAGGACTTAGGAAGTCCCTACAGAATTCAGATGCATACTTTCCGGTGCAACAGCAAGTGCTGGAGGATTTAAGCACCAAACAAGAGAAAGTTAATAAGCTTGCTAAGCATCTTGCCAGCATTATGGGTACCTAGGATATTGTTTCTTGAGCTCTTCTGAAGTGGTTTTAGTTCTGGACTTGTTTTGCTACGGTGTTTATATGCTGCTTTGTTCCCTATATTTGCACTGGTGGCGAACTTTGATGCCTAGTGGATGTAATATATGTAATAGCCGTGATAGCCTAGCGTAAGTTGCTTGCCTATTTATTTCCTTATTGTCTTGTTTATTTGTTTTCTTGTAGTCAGTGCAGTTCTTTTTCCGCGGTTTGCTAGTGACCGCAATAACCTATTTTTTTAAACTAGGCCACATTAACTATGGGCTACATATTTACTGTAGTTAACATGGGCCTCCTATGGGCCGTAGAAACAATGGGCCTTCTACGGGGCGTAGAACCATGGGCCTTATACGGGTCATTGACACAATGGGCCTTCTACGGGCCGTATGATCGGTTGGCCAAACATGGGCCAATAACATACCACATTATGGCAGTAAATGGCCTAGAGTTGAAATCGTCCGTTCATGGGCCGACCATAACGGGCCGTCGTTAATGGGTATGAAAATGGCCCAACGTATTAACGGGCCACAAATGGGCCGACTGTAACCACGGGCTGAATTTGGCCCACAAGCAGAAATGACAGTAACGGGCCGAAAGTAAATGAATGCTGGAAATGATCCCAAGAATAAATGGGCCCTGAGAAGGCCTAAAGATAACATGGGCTAGAAACAGCCCAACGGAATAATGGGCCGTTAATGGATATAAAGTGATACACTGTTCATTACGGGCCAGTTTTACCACGGGTCGTTAATGGGCCGAGGGTTACTAAGGGCCTCATATGGGCCGAAAGACGTCATGGGCCATACATGGGCCGGAAGTTAAAACGGGCTGAAATTATATTGGACGGCCCAGATGACGCTACTGGGCCTAATTCGGATAGGCCGTAAACGAGCCTTGGGTTAGCGGGTTGTAAATGGGCTATATGCGAACAGACCGTTAACAGGCTTGTTGTGGGCTGGCCCGCCACCTTTTGACCAAGTCAAACGGGCCGGCCTTTTCAGAGGAATGGGCCTCTCTTGGGCCGTGCCACGTGTCGACTTATCATATGCGCTTTGGGTCCAATGAGTGGATGACATCTGTCCCAACGGCGAGCCGACACGTGTTCCCTCCAGCCAATGATGATTTTACACGTGGAAAATCCCCATTGGTCGGGGCTGTTAACGGGTTATCGGATCCAAAACTGGACCCGATAGCTTAACAGCGTTCCGTTACGGTGGATGTCACGTGTCGGTCACCCTTGACGAAAGCACTTCTGTGACACGCGATTTATCGTCATGGAAGTGGACACTTCCGTGATGATAATTTTGGTAATGTCATGGAACACTTCTACGACAGCACAGGTATGACTATCTTGATTCTGTCATAAAATTATTATGGATGTACATGCATGACAGAAAACGTGACCTACTGTGACAAACACGTATCATCATGAAAGTGTATTTTTTTAGTGCACGCGAGGGAGACGGATCTCTCGGTGGTGTACACCATCAACCCAGCCATGGTGGACGACTACATCAACAGTGTTGAGCAGTTGCTTGCTGGAGACAAGTACAAGGTGGTCGGCATCGACCTCCAGTACACCGCCGGTTGTCCCGACATAGATCAGAAGGTTGTCGCCTAGTTGTGCGTGCACCATCATGTCCTCATCTACCACTACTGCATGGCCACAGAGCCTTGAGACCGTTTCAACAGGTTTGTCAACAGCGCCGACTACAAGTTCGCCACGGTGGATATCAAAGACAATGTAAATGTGCTCAGTGTTACAGGCTTGGCCTGCAAGAACCTTGTCGAAATCCATGACCACTACAGGGTCTGGGGCGGCACGAAGAAGGACTCCCTGGTCGAACTCGCCTCGGCCATCATCGACCCCTACTATGAAAAGATGAAGCAGGATGCCCAGAGAACAAGCCCCCTATCCTGGCATAGGGCCTAGATGCAGCAACTGGATGAACCTCACCTCAGGTTCGTGGCCAAGAGTGTGTACACATGCTACGAGATGCACAGGCAGATCGTTGACATGAGGAAGTGCCTCGTTACCCAAATCGGCGAGCCCGGATCGAGCCAATGATCAGATGATCGTTTATGCTAGTTAATCATGCATGTAATATATAGTTTACTTTATTGGTGTGTGGAAATGTCATGTGTGTAGTAGCCACCTATGTAATTATGCATGTAATAGTTTACTTTGGTGTGTGCAAATGTCATGGTTGTAGTAGCCACCTATGTAAGTGGATGTTTAATTTGGTTATGCAAGCATGTCCTTATAAGTGTGTGTGTGTGTGTGTGTGTGTGTGTATGTGTGTGTGTTGCTGCTGTTGCGGCTGTTGTTGTTGTTGTTGTTGTTGTTGTTGTTCTGTATGCAATCACTTCGCACAATACACACGTCTTATTAAGTTGAACCATTTCTGTTCTCTTGTGTCAACACAAACAGTTCATCCGAGTGAACCGCATGCCCTATATCGCACACACCTTCATTTGGCTGACCGTTTCTTTTGTGTTGCCTAATCACAAACAGTTCATCCGAGTCAACTGTATGCTGTACATCTCACACACCTTCATTTGGTTGCCCGTTTCTTTTGTTCCTCCTCATCGAAAATGGTTAATTGAACTGAACCGTATGCCCTGAATCACACACGCAACTAAAATTTGAACCGTGTTTGATGCATCCTCCATCGCAAACGTTTTACACCTTTTTTGACAGTTTTTTACACCATTGTTTGTGATTATGGCATCACACACAGTTTCGTTGAAGGGTCTTTGATCGTAGTGTTGCGTTAGCAGCAACCTATAGTAGTGTGTAACAGATGAGTTTTCGTCCATGTAAACATGTAAAAATATACATAAAAAATACATTGATCATCAATGATCTTTTTGTGTAGAATCTGAATTGGCCACAGATCCTACACATAGAGTTTAATGAAGACCAAGTGGTTGTGATAGTTTGAGAAGTAACATATTTAAGGTGGTAAAAACCATGTTAGCGGAGCGAGGTGGGACTAAAAAGCTGATGCATGGCGAATCAACTAAAAAACTTTAGTACCGGTTTGCGGCATGAACTGGTACTAAAGGGGATGGGGTCCCAGCCTGCCAACAGACTGCCGACAACCTCTGTAGTACCAGTTCGTGGCACGAACCGGTACTAAAGGTTTGCCACGAACCGATACTAATGAGCGACGCCCGCCTAGCCGTTTGAACCGGCACTAATGGTCACATTAGTGCCGGTTCAGCTACAAACCAGGACTAAAGTGCCTCACATTAGGCCCTTTTTCTACTAGTGGGTGCCAGGCACCACTGGTCCCTTGCCGCCTGACCAAGAAGGCAGGGACAGCGTCGTGCCGCCGCGGGGCGCCGCAGAGTTGTAGTTGCCCAAGCAGGCCGTTGTCGACGCTGTGGACGAGGAGCTCGCCGTCGCAGTGCATCCGTGATTAGCTGAGGGCAATGCAGAGCGCTAGCTCCTCATCATTCGGTGCAAACGGGCTCGAGGAGTCCGCGTTGAGCTTCTCTAGTCGATGGAGTTAGGGTCACTATCGGACCCGTTCTCGACCATAGCAGGGGGTAGTGCGAAGAGAGGAAGGAAAGGAGACAAAAGTGGAACAAAGAGGTCGAAATAATGCGGTTGACTAGGGTTTGATCGTCCGACTTCGGTATTTGTGAAGACAGGGTAGGGACGACGTGGGTCACAGTGACTGGTCCGACGTGGCGGATGCACCCGGGCGTGTCCGGACCTCCCCATATCTGTCCTAGACATGGGCTAGATATGAGGGGTGCCGCTCAGCCCGAAAATATAGGGACGACATGAGGGGTGTGACTCGATCGAGATTTTATGACCGGTGACCGTGGTCTGCCCGAATAGAAAACGTTTGAAGAGTCGGATTGATGCTCTAAGGGTCGATTCTTTTGAATAAGCTGGGATAAGTTGCCTATAACCAGTTTATTCTAAAACCCAACCAAATTTATTTTGGACCCTGATAAGTGTCACACGTGTGGGACGAACACATGGCAACTCCGAACGTTCTTTATGGCAAGTTTAGTTACGCGAGTATGACAACTAGTTGTCAAGCATGGCAATTTCCTTTTCAGATGGCAAGTTTCAGTTTTTTTGTTCATTTTTTTATGGATGACAACTTTAGTTGTAAATAGCGTCAGGGCTAGAGTGGTTCGTGCCACACATGTGGCACTTATCATATATGTTTATTTTTTAGAAGCCTATTAAGACTTAACTAGTTCTTTATTTAAGAAAATTAAGACTTGACTAATAGGATTCAAAACAAATTGATTGGGCTTCTAGAATAGCCAAAAAAGCTAGCAAAAAACTGGCGTAAGGCGTGCTCTCATGGCCTCTAGACCATACCTGGCCAAACGGGCCGGCCCGGCACGGCACGGTCCAGCCTATGCTAATCGTGCCTGGCCCAGCATGGCCCGCCGTGGCACGTTTAATAGCCGGGCCATGCCGTGCCGGCCCACGGGCGCTGCTCCTTGGCCCAGACATGGCCTGATTAGTAAACGGGCCAACCCGATGGCCCGTTTAGCACGCTGGGCTGTATAGAGCATGTCGGGCTGGTTTTTAGGCCTATTGGGCTATATTTTATGTATACATTTATAAAAAAATCTGAAATATATATAAAAAATAGACGGGCCGTGCCGTGCCGGCCCGCGTGCCCAGGCTTGAGGCCCAGGCACGGCCCAAGGCGTGCCGCGTGCCGGGCACGGCCCGTTTAGCCCATGCCGTGCCTGGCCCATGGCGGGCCGTGCCGGCGTGCTCGTGGGCTTTCCTGTTTGGCCGGCCCATTTGGCCAGCTATACTCTGGGCCAGGCTACCCGCGTGTGAGTCCCTCTCAGAAGTCTCAACCCTTGACACCACTTCGCCGCCGCATGCTCCGCCCACTGCTCGCTCCTTCATCTGCTGCTGTGGCGACGGCGACCTCCATGGCCTCCACCGCTACGTCCCTCTGTCTCCACCACGGACCCCACAGGCCACAACCCTAAATCCCACGGCCACCCCTTCCCCTCGTCATCCATGACCTCTGCCTCCGCCTTCCACAGCCGCACATGATTGTGCCTCTGATTATCGACGCGCTCATTACCCCAATGCCTTCAGCTGAAAATGTTCCCCAAGGGTGTACAGCCGGCGCCTTGATGTCCATGCCGTAGGCCGGCGCACCTCCAACTCCGACGGCTCTACGAGGCTCTCCGGGTCCACATCCACAGCAGATGGGCAGTCTTTGGTGCATTCCCGTAAATTTCTTTTCCAATTATACAGTATGCACTCATTTGCTACAGGGAGCATGTAGTCTCTAGTCTGTTTTCTTTGATTTGCCTCTCGGCTGTATTTGGTTTTCCAAGTTATTTGTTGTTACTTGTGACTGTAAGCACACTTATCTCCGTGTCATTAATCAACGAAATGAATTGAAAGAGGAGGCATAGAGTATACACAGGACCTGCACCTGACCTTTTTTTAGTTGCCTTTTTAGTGTGATGTTTGGAGAGAAGCTTGATTTCAGTTTCGATTAGTTGCGTTAGGTTCACCCATTCATAAGTTCAGAAATTTTTATGAGTGTGTGCTACACAATTTAATTTTAATCATTTGAACAGAATCTAACTCAGACATGGTGCGTCTGGAGCCTCATTGCTGCATAAATCTAGCAGTACTCTATTTGTATTTGAGATAGATATTGGAGGACTCGCCTAGCAACTTCAGTTATCTCTACTTATCTTGATGGATGGTACAGAGCTGGACTGATCTAGAGATGTCCTGCCTCCTTTTTTCTTCTTCTGAATTTTCAGTTGCAGATTATTATTATTTTGTACTGGTAGATGTTTTCTTCATTCAGATCCCAAATCTGTTGCAGATTGGATTAAGACTACGAGGAGGGTGGGAACATAGCATGCATGTCAAAGGCACAGCATATATATTATTGTGACACACTGTTTTTTTGTAGGGGTATTGCGATCGACACACATTCACCCATCATATGTTGAATGAAATATGTATCCAGAGTCCAGCAAGTTTGTGCTGGACTTACCTGGATACATGAATCAAACGTATATTAAGGTATTGCTTATACAAGTTCTCAGGGAAGTAAAGAAATGCTGCAGTAGGCAACGTACATGAGCGTATGATTCTTAGTTTCTAACTGTGTTATTTTACGGTCTCCTAACTATTAGTGGCACATGTCTGGTGTTTGCATTTCTCCGCTAACCAATAGAGCTCTGTTTTACTGATATTTCTGCCGTTTCTGCTATGTACTTTTAATAATCGTATTGTTAGTAAAACTAAAAATACTTTGGTACAGTCTGCGAAATTAGGGTGTCTAATATTAGCATAGGTAAGGTAGTTTCGTAAGTTGACACACCAAGCGATTGGTTAACGATTATCTGCTTTGTCCTTGGTCTTGCATAGAGAACATTATCCTAGCATGTTTGTTTGGTGGTGGTAAAAAAACTTGGTTCCAGCATTCAGCATAGTGCATCTCCATTTGAGGTTTGCACTAAAACTTGCTGGAACACAGGAAACTTAACCAAGATCCTTTCTTTTCCTATATGGGCCAAGGAGCAGCTGCCGCTATTGCCTTCTCTTCCTCTTCCTGTTCCAAGCGGCAGTGGCTCCTCCTGCCGTGCTTGTTGCTACACCACTGCGGCGCCCTTCCCTCCGATATTGGCCTCTTCTGTGTGGCTACCATCATGGGGGTGAAGGGCTGTGGTTGCCAGAGGACACGGCACCCAATGATGGCATGATCCTCCTCCATCGCCTCCCTCTGCTTCATCTTCTCCTTGAAGTCAGCGCGCCGATAGTGAGGTTCCTGGCGGCAGCAGACAGTTCATCCACATTGTAGCGGCCGTGGCAGCAGGTGCTCCGGTCCACTGGTTTTCTTTTTCTTTACCTGAACTTCCTCCAGATCCTTTTTTTTTTGGTTCTTCAGTTTTCTCCATTGTTTCTGCATGTGGTTGACAATAGCACCAATTGGATATGAATATTCTTTTTATTTATATGAAACTATCTTGCAAATAGTTCATGTTATTAGTCCAACACCTGCTAAATTTGTTGCTCTGTGAGTTGGATCCTTAATTTTTCTGCAACCCAGAATAGCTTAGAAATTTCGGTAGCTGTGTTATCTGCCCAAATATCCATCATAGCATAGTTCTGCATTTTTTGCTGCTCAGCTGGATCATGAAGTTTGTTACCTCCTGGTTTATATGGTTAGTCATTGCGCAATAGTCAGCCTAAGTGGATTTATTCCATGCCATTTTAGTCAATAACGTGCTGTTTATTTGTGTTGGCAATGGTAGGTAGTCAAACTTTCCATTTTTTTACTGCTAATACCTTTTAACACTAGAACATGAAAATGACAAGTGCGAATTTGTCTCAAAAGGTACTTTACCACTTTAATTTTTTTGGAATTCATAAATTTATTGTTGTAAAAATCCGCGGTCAAAGTTATGTTCTCAAAACCCTATCAATGTTCAAAGTGGCCTTTTTAAGGGGACCAGGGAGTACTTATACAACATTATTCACACAGTGAATTATCCTTATCATGCATATTTCTTCTTGATTTGTTCTGAATTCGAACCAGAAGATAGGGCTGCCTAATTAGATTATTGGGAATGGTGCAATGTAGTGATCTCCAAATACTAATTCATTCAGGGAAATCGTCCAGTGTATTGGTTTGGTAAATGTTTCTTTTGTTCCAATAAAACTACAGGTTTGATTGATGGCTGGGTGGATGGGTTTAATCTTTACAAGAAATATTGACATTTAATCCTACTGACTGTGCACCCGTGCAAAAATTGGATATTGTTTTTGTAGGGTGGAGCTACTTAATCTGCAAGATGTCAACCGAAGAAGACGCTCTGCCAACAACCTCACAAATAGATCAGTTATGGATATTGCTCCAACTAATATGAACCAGACCACACCCCATCCAACTGGGAGCAACTACAATAGAAAACAGGCTTGTTGTACAAAATAGAAAAAATCGTTCTGGACCGTCGGATCCAAAATGGATGGCCCATACTCGAGCGGAGACATCCCAGGCCACTTAATGGACATTTTATGGAAACCCCCCTGATCATGTGTACATATGAAACATGACTTTTACAGTAATGACCTCAACTTTCTCATATTCAATGGTTTCTCCTCAGTAAATAAGACTAGTTTCCAATTCCTCTGGACGTTGCCCTATCTTTGCACATATCTATTTCATACTATACTAAGTACATAATGGCTTCTACTAGATAAGTGATTACCCAAGAAAAATGAAATTGTTAGCCTTTGAAAAATTTGTCAACATATATTACAATATTTGTATACACATGAAATTTGAGATATCTCATTCAAGTACATGTCAAACTGGATCATCCCAGGCAAAATCATTAACCAAATGAACAAAGGTGACTCAAGTAGAAACATGCCTCATCCATTTTTTTAAAATAGCCATCATCCAAACACAGTAGCTCTTATAAGCAGGAACACAATAATTCTTTCCAATAGCAAAAGCATGGCAGGAAGGGAAGCAACCAAGATCCGGCAATAATCTATGCTTATTACAAGCAGAATTAATAAGTAGAAACATGCATACAACAGGTTAACAACTACCATATGCAGAATTACATAATTATGGATTCAATTCTCAGCAAGGATTGGTCCATGATCTACAACTCTGATACAAACTCAGTGCAAAGCAGAGTGGAAATACCACTCAGTTACAGGGGTTTTGGCATCAAGCAAGACTTGCTCTATCCTCGTAACCTGTCCACTTGGACATGAGCATCTTTGGTGCTGGTGCTTCTTGCTCATCGAGGTCTATGTGATGGAAAGATGACACCAAACAAAGTCTGAATCAGTTTGAGCACAAAACCGTGTAAGTCTCACACATCTATACTTAAATTATTTGCTCCTGAGCTAATCTAATGAGTAAAAATACCATTTCATTAGCAGAAAGAGAACTGTAATTTGTACACTTTACTTAATATCATCACTAAACTTGCAATAACAATTTGATCATGTATAATTTTTGCCATAGGGGGAGATGAAATTTCCTACAACATTCTCTCGAATATGTGAGTGGAAAGATTATTCGAATGCAATATAACCAGCTAAATCATTTGGGTATTGTTACTATCTAGAACGAACATTATATCTATTTATGGGTGATTCATTTATGTAAGGGGCAAAAAACAGACAATTTGTACTAACAAACTAGCTCAGCCACATGATCAGGATGTTCGATGAAGAGTGGTATGTTTGATGAGGTCCCATTTCACTCTTACTCCAATGTACTCCCTCCATACCTAAATATAAGACCTTTTAGAGATTTTCAATATGTCTATATACATCCGTATGTAGTGCATATTTAAATCTCTAAAAGGGCTTATATTTAGAAACGGAGGAAGTACACAACATAATAGTTTCCTACATCCACATAACAAAGCATACATAGTAAGGAGAAACAAAATGGTTTTGAATTTTTTAAATGGAGTTTATGACTATTTTATAATGTGGATTAATAGTGTAAACAAAGAATTTTTTAAAATGGAGCCCTATGACTAGCATTTGAGCATCACAAAAGAAATTTAAATGAAATTTTATGAATAGCATTGGCCTTTTTGGACCGTGTGTTCTCACCTGATAGTGTTGGTACACAGTTTGCGATTTTTGGAACTATGGGCCCTCCTAAAGGTGACATCGCACTACTTCCCTCAATTTCAGATTGAGATGCACCAACAGAACAGCGGGGGCGAGCTTAGTAGTCGACGAGCTGTGATCTATCCAGCATACCCAAACCAGACATTGTGTTCTGCTCCAAAATCCAAATAGCTGATTGTTTAGTCACCTTGATATAACAAAATAAGACATCTGCCCAATTACAAGACTGCAAAGTTAAGGTTGCAAATTAAAGAGATGCACACAAGCAGACTTATTTTTACATATAAAAGGTAACAAAGGTGCGGTACTTTTTACAACCAGTGTGTTATTACAACTGAATGAGGAAGAGGAAAGAGCCAACACAATAGTTTCACTATAGCGAAACTAGAATGATTTTTGGTTTCAGTGCCATTACTGGACAAATAGATTGTAAACTCTCAAAAACCAGTAAAGTGGTACATATTGCAAGTGCAATAAATTCCAGTCTTGTGTTGACAAGCACTTAACTTCCAAGTACTTTAATAGGTAGATGAGATTAGTTCGTTCTCATGTACAGTTCCAGCAAGTTAACGAAGTTTCACAATATCAACTTGGTCGAAAATCTAGTCCAAGCAAAATATAGCAAGCTGACTGGGAATAAGAAAAAACACCTATATATCCAATTGGAAGATAGTTACCCATTGAATGATCTTTTATTCGCAAAAATGATACTCCAGTCTATTAGTTTTGATGCTCTTTTCATCTACATTCCATCACATGTGCAAGGGGTCTCCAGAAAATACTCTTGTGATTTAGCTATCTACCAAGACTCGTGAGCAATTATACGCCATTGGTTTGTTCCAGACGATGAATATCCATCGTCCGCCAGTACGCAACCCAAGTGATCCAACAGCTAACATTTATGGGATTCACTCGGATTCACTCTGTACGGACACGTGCCAAAACAACTGTGCGACCTTTCTGGAATCCTCGCGGCTCCAAATGCTCTCACTCACAATATCAATGGGTTTGTTCTTGTGCAAAAGTGTGCTATTTAAAATCTGTTGTGGCTATTCTGAACTTCACTGCTCTCAATGATTGGAGGATCGGACTATAATTAACCCTCACAAATCAGCGGGTAAACAACCAGTACTTTAGCAAATCAATCGCATCGGCACCGCAAAAAAAACATATCTACACTGAACTTCCAACGGATTGGACAATAAAGTTGTGTACATCTTCAACAGGAATTTATATCACTGAAAAGAATTGTAGTATGCAACGTTGGCAGCGTCTGAATAAGCCATATCTTTTCAAATAAAGAGTAAGCGAGGGTAGAAATCATGAATTGCACGTGGTGCCTTCTACTAGTACAATTGAACAAGAAAAAGGGTTATCTGGCTGATTCTTATGTGACAAATCTGGGAGGGGAGCCTTGTTGAGTTAAGCTACTGAGACATAGATACAGGGAGTTCAGTTTGTTGCAGTGGCAATGATGCCTGCAAATCTGTAGCACTAGAGCAGTACCAGCCGCCGAATACAGTACCCGCAGATCTTGTCGATTGCAATGGGGTAAGACAAATGGTAGATCGAGGTTGTCCTTGGCGTTTGGGGAACTGTACCTGGAGATTGGCTCGGCCAGCGTCGCGGCGCAGCAGAGGAGAGGTCCGCCCGGGCAGCCCGACCACCGGCGACGAGACGATCAAGATTCCTCCAATAGCCAAGGCCGTCCAGCTAGGTACATCTAGGGGCAGAGATGGAAAGCTTCCTCGAGTAGCCAAGGTCGCCCATCTAGGTACAAGATCTACACCGCCGTCGCCATTGGCAAGCCATTATGGTTGGGGATTTGTTGGACCTCATCCGCCGCGGTTCGATGTGGAAGGAGATGACCGGTAGAAAATAAGAGGAGATCAGGAGCAAAATAATTGGAAATAAGGGACTATTTTGTAAAGATGAGCGCACAGATCCCTCACTAGAATATGGGTCATCCATGTTGGATCCGACGGTCCAGGATGATTTTTTCTATTTTTGTACCACAAGTGCGTTTTCTATTGTAGTCACTCCCCATCCAACTAGCCGGTGATCGATGTATTCGTTTGCAGTGTGTGACAGTAGACAACCACTAATATAAAAAGGTCAAGTCGAACTGGTATAACTAGTTGCATCTTTCCATGGTCGATTTACCTTGAGTTTGTATATGTGCCTGGGGGATCATTCTTTCAATACATCTTTCTCCGCAGGTTCCTTGCCGCAAGTCAATGGAGATGTTCAAGAAGTTGACGGAAGTTATTCCCAGTTTAGATTGACAGTTAACATAACTGCGGTTTTTTAGAAGGAACATACTAATATTGTAGTATCTTTCTGGACTTGTAATTATAATTAGCATTTTCAGTTTTGAAGCATAATTAGCATACTATACTTGACATGTAAGACTGGTACACGTGTGTTGATGTGAGTCAAATATTCTGTTGATTTTCCAATTATTTGTGTACTTCGATTTTCCTGAAGAAAAAAAATCAAATTACTATATTAATTTTGTACCTTCGACTTGTGGAAAATGGAATAGTTTACATTATGAGAAATATGGTGTTATTTGTGGTCAGTTTTCATTATAATGACCCATTTTTAAAAAAAATTACAAGTTCCCTCCTCTCTTCTAGTGTACAAATGAACATAACAGGTATTTTCCCGTGGTTTGTATGGGATCCCAAGTGAGCAGGGAAACGCAATTTGGGGGTTTTACTGCCCAAGGTTTTTGATCCCAACAACCATATTAGCCCTTGTAGTAAGAAATTGACAAACGAGAAACAAAGGAAACAATATCATCCGTGAAACAACAACTAAGAAACATGTATTAGCACTGGCCAATTGCGCAAACGGCATAGAAAAGTGACAATTTACTGTTCATAAGCAACCGAGAACGCCATAGACATGAAGAAACCCATCTTCACAAGAAACAGATTATGGTTTTACTTGATCATGAACTCACGCGGGTCTGACTCGAGCTCGCGTGGAGGGATGGGCTGCGCTGCCCCGGCCAGAGTAATCTTGAGCCGCACCTCACGCGCACGTTCCTCCAACTCCTCGTACTCGCCGAGCAGCCTCTTTCTGATCTCTCCATGTCTTCTGGTGCCTTGTCTGCAGGGCCCTCCTGTTCCCATCGGCTCGCGCCTGCGCGCGCTAGCTCCATCCGGTCGAACATAGACTGCATCTGGGCGCGGCGCTCCACCATCTGCACGTAAATGTCGGTGACCTGCGCGCGTAGCCCCTCGACACGAGGAAGGATGGCGGCCTCCGCCGCGGCAGGAAGATCCCCGCCCTCAGCGACGGCTGGTGGGAGGGCGCCGCCCTCGTCCTCGTCCTCGTCCTCGTCCTCCGCGGCTCTGGCTGCGGCTGGGAGGGCGCCGCCCTCGGGCTCGTCCTCCCTGGCGGTGGCTGCGGGTGGGCCCTCCGTCTTGTCGTCCGCGGCGGCGGGTGGCAGCTCTGCCTCCGCCTGGCCAGGGGCGGCGACCGTGGGCTCCGCGGTGCCTGTAGCCCCGCCACGCGGCTCCTCGGCCGCTCCCCCGCCTGCGGGTGCGGGTGCCAGCCGCACGAGAGCGAAGACGACGTCGCCCCCGGCGGCATTGCGCCCCGCCTCGGCAGGGAAGAGGCGGATGGGGACGCGAAGGAGGACGCGGCGCGTCGGGGCGGTCTGCGACGGCAGCGCCCCGACCGCGACAAGGGTCGCGACGTCGACGTGGCCGAAGACCGAGCCGTCTGCCCCGACGAGCGGCGCCCACGCCACCGCCGGCAGGCGCGTCCCGCGGAACACAGGCACTCTATAGCGTGGAGGCGGCGCGTGGCGAGCGTCTGCCCGCCGCGCTCCTGCACGGAGCTCCGCGCGGCGGTGCCCGCCGCGGAGGAGGAGGGGGCACGATGCGCCGCGGCTTGACGGCGGTGGCGGTGCCTCAAACGCGTGCGAGGGGCGATGGGGGACTGCCACTGGCGCGCCCACGTCGCCGAGCGGGGGTGGCTGCACGCGAGGTGGCGCGTCCGCGACGCGGGGAGGGGAGAGCGCGTGGGAGGGGCGGCGGCGATGGCGGCGAGGTGGCGCGCCCACGGCGCCGAGCGGGGGTGGCTGCACGCGAGGTGGCGCGTCCGCGACGCGGGGAGGGGAGAGCGCGTGGGAGCGGCGACGGCGATGGCGGCGAGGTGGCGCGCCCACGGCGCCGAGCGGGGGTGGCTGCGCGCGAGGTAGCGCGTCCCTGACGCGGGGAGGGGAGTGCGCGTGGGAGCGGCGGTGGCGGTGAGCGTCCATGGCTGCGGACTGCGGTGGAGAAAAGCCGTTGGTTGGGCGGTTGGTGGTTGGTTGTGTTTCGTAGAGGAGGGCGGGGACGGGGATTTTATAGGCGAAGTCGTATCCTGCACCGCGAGCAGGCCGCCGGGTCGGCGCGCCGCGACTGCACTCTGGCGAGCATCCCTCCGTAGGATGATGAAAAGCGTTTACAACATCACAACCACGATTACCAAATGCTCCGTATACATTCGCGGACGTGTCCGGCTCACAGTGACAGGTCACTCTTGTTTGTCTTCGTCCACGGTCCCGTGTCGCCACGTCCGTGAAGTTCGTCGGTGATAAGCCGCGGGGGAGGCGCCAACTCATGTGCCCGCTTCCGCGTCGCCACGTCCGTGAAGTTCATGTCCTAATAGGACCGCCGGACGCACCACGCTGCAGCGCCGTACGCGCGGGCGCCCTCCTGGGCGGTGTCGAAGGTTCCGAGGTCGAGGCGCATGTCGCCCGACCGAATCTCGACGAAGTAGGTGCCGGATGGACGCATGCAGACGCCGCGGTAGCCCGAAACTCCCCGGCGGTGAGGCGGCATGGTGGCGCGATGGTGGCGTGTCGGCGGCAAGAAGAGAAAGCGGTCGAGGGAGCGATGAGAGAGCGGTAGAGGCGCTGCAATTTTATAGGTGCGCCGGACGCGGTGCGCCAAATACAACGCGCGAGCTGCCGCTTTTTCCCGCGCGCGCTAGTTTCCCGCCTCCGCTGGAGCGCGCGAAAACGTCCCGCGCGTGCTAAAATGCCACTTTACCACGCGCGCGCGTCTTTTGGCGGGGCTGTTGGAGATGCTCTAACTAAATACAACGGAATGGGGTGACGGACATCACCATTTCCTTGCCAGACCCTTCAACTTGCGGTCACCGGAGCGGAGGTAGTGGTCCTCCGTGTAGGCGTCCATAGCCGGGAGGTGCATCATCGTGGTCCGTGCTCATCGTGTCACTGTCTGATGACAATGAGAAGATGCCGAAGCGACGTCGGACGACGCGGGCTTGCTCCTTCGGGCTGTCGTGCCACCTTGGCCTTGGCGGTCTCCTTCTGCCTCGCGAGGCGCTCCGACTCTTCGATGACGTGCCAGAGTGCCTCGCGTTCTTCTGCGTCGTGGTCAACGAACAACGGAGGACATAGCGCATGGCATGCTCCTCCGGGTCCACAAGAGTAGATCTCGCGCGTGTGCAGGAGGAGCCGCTCCGCAGCCCTCTGCGCCGCCCGCTGCCTCTCACGGCGGGCGGCTTTGGCCTCTGACTCCGGCATCCTCATCCACTGGCTTGGTGGAGGCACAAGCACCCAACACTGCCCTGGAGGAGCTCGGACCAAAGGGAAAAGGGGAGTAGTGTTCCCGGCGGACCGGCACGGACCATGACTGTGCGTGACACTTGGCAATGTGTCATCGGGCTACCCCGAACGGGGCAGAGCTTGAGCTCCCGCCAATGTCTATCCGCAGTCGCTCGATGACAATGTGGAGCGCAAGCTCCTCGTCATCCGGCCTCGTTGTCAGAGTCGTCCTTCTTCAAGAGCCCGTCCCAGTTGATGGGATCGGACTTGTTGCCAGAGGAACTACCGAAGCCGGCCATGGCAAAGAGGAGAAGACTAAGAGTGAAGTGGAGTGAAGCAGAGCGATTTGAGTGTGGACTTTGACTAGGGCTTCTTCTGTTGGTGGGGTATTTGTGGCGAGCTATAGCGGGCCACATCCTACAAGATGGACGCGTTCGGCGCATCTAGGCCTTCCATATTCACCCACATATGGGTAGGGTATAGGGTGTGCCAGACAGCTCGAATGTTTGGGCTGCTTTGAGGCGGTCGGATTATTGGCAAAATCATGTTCGGGTAGTGACTGGGCAGGCCGTCCGGACGTTTGTGACGGATATGAAACCTCCGATTGTAGACGCTCTAATGTGCTTTACCGCCTTCGATGTAGTAGAAAGGCTTTATTGCTTCTCCGAAACTGCAATTCTGGCATCGCACGAGGAGCTCGTTGCGTTCAGCACACACGTGCAACTCCGTTCGCTCGACCACTGTTGCATTCACCGCTGACGTGAAGGGTGCCTGGTCAGCTAGCGAGGCAGATTCTGGACGAGATTGTCGAATGGAAACAAGCGGGCTTTGGCATTGTAGGTTTAAAACGGTTGCCAGAGAATGGTCTATAGTTTGTATTGGGTGGTGTGGGTTTTGGTGATGTTTGCATCCATGTAGGCTTCTTATAATTAATTTTTGTGTGTTCTATAAAAATATGATATGTCATATGTTCATATCGTCTCTGGCTCGTTCCCCCGTAGCCCTTGATAAAGTTGTGTTTTCTTTTCGCATTTTCCCCGCAATTAGGAATCAAGAATGTACCATGAGGGAACTTCGTTAAATTCTTGTGGGTGAGCACACATAAGAACATTTCATTCGTGAAAATTTACCAAGGGTCATTGTGGAAAATGCTGATTTGGTATCCCCTCTCGCTAGGGTTTTCATCCTCGCGCAGGCCCTTCCGGCGTCGAGAGTTTTCCCACCCCCAATCTGTTCGTCCCCGCCGGTGACTCCTACTCGGGACGACTAAGGGGCGACCTCGCGATGTTGCCCGCCTTGGTGGTGACTCGTTGGGTGTTTCGGACATAGCGCCAGGGTGTGGACCGATTTTTTCCCTCGATGATGAAGCTATGTACCTAGGGTAGGGTCATGGATCTGTCCAACATACCCTCCCCAAGGACATCTCTATAAAGAACCAGAAGCAGTCGAAGAGAAATCATCATCCACTCGACCATGAAGATGTGTTCACTCGACCACCTTGAAGACACTCGACCACCAGAAGATGAGAAGCCCTTCACTCCGCAACAGTCGGGGTTTAAACCATAGCTTTATGGACATTTATAGCACTTTACTTCAGACGTTACCAATAACGCTCCTCCTTTATGAACATTGAACCCTGTGTAACGGAGGGGAGCTGGGGTCCTGGCGCACTCTATATAAGCCACCCCCTCCTCTCGGACAAGGGTCCACACTTTCTGTAATTCACACGCATATATCCAGTCGACCGCCTCCGGGCTCTGAGACGTAGGGCTGTTACTTCCTCAGAGAAGGGCCTGAACTCGTAAAACTCACGTGTACAACTTCTCCATAGCTAGGATCTTGCCTCTACATTCCTACCCCCCCTATTCTACTGTCAGGCTTAGAACCACGACAGTTGGCGCCCACCATGGGGCAGGTGTCTTAGCGACTTGTTGGAGAAGTTGCAATTTTTCCGATCCCCTTCATCATGGTTTCAGGCGGAGGTTTGGCTGAGGGCCGCGGGATCCGTCTCGGCGCGCTCGTGTTTGTCGCCGACGACTCCGCTTGGCTTCAGGAGGCTCCACTCGACGTCGACGCGCTCCCCGCCCGTGGGGCGACGCACTTCCGCGTGTGCGTCCGCGGCGTCCTCCTACGGCAGCCGTTGACCCAGTATCAGTCGACTCCAGCAGCTTTCCCCCTCCCTGCGGCCCACCGGAGCAAATGCTCTGGTCGGTCGAGGCTTCAGCGGTGGGTGAGGCATGTGGTGGCCCGCCGGTCGGCCACCCCTCAAGTCGCGGCGATCGAGCCCGATGAAACTCTCTACGACGGGAACGGCGATCCGTCGCGCGTTCATGAAGAGTACCGCCCCGAACCCCTCTCTTCGCAGCAGAGGGAGGAACTTCACCGCCGGAACATGGATGCACTGGATACTCCTATAGTTGGAGAAACCCCTGAGGCCCAGGCCTTGGAGCAGGCGCGCTTGGCCAACTTGGCAGAGCGCACTCGATTGGAGAACCTCCAGCGTTCACTCGATGATCGCGCTCGGCAGCGCGCTCCCAAATCCAGTCGACACCAATTTTTTCCTCCTCCGACTCAGGTATACTGAACCCTGATCCAGAATCTAGTAGCTGCTGCCCGGATAGCGGAGTCGATCCAACCCTCCCAGTCAGAAGCTGGCCGAGGTCTGGTGCAGATTCAGGCCTTGCTCCGGGCGGCAGGAGAACAGAATATGGTTGTATCTCAGTCGCGGAATAGGATCCATAGAAGATCCGTGGTTGCAGACACAGTTCAGTCGGCCCATAGCCCAAGATCGCCCCCGAGGCGTGAGGGACGTGGAGATCGACGATATCAGTACAGAAACTGAGAACAGTATGATCACCGAGTCGATCGCGATGATCGTCGTCGAGTGCCCACGCCTCCCCCAAGGAGTGGGTCGTACGTGCCTCGGCAACATGAAGACAGACACCCTCACAGTGTTGGGCGAGGTATTCCAGTCGACCCCAGGGAGCCAGGCTTTGATGCGAGATCTATTCTCGTTTAGGGCTTGGTCGACAGAAACAGAGCTCACCGAGAGGGCCAGGACAGGGATCCGCAAACCAGCAACAGAGCGCATGTCTCAGGACCAGAGTGCTTCAGCAGAGCTATCAGAGCTGCAGTGATTCCCCCCAACTTCAGGTTGGCGACTGCAGTCAGTAAGTTCACTGGTGAGTCCAAGCCGGACACTTGGCTTGAAGACTACCGAGTGGCTGTCCAGATTGGTGGCGGCAATGATGAAGTGGCCATGAAACACCTTCCTCTGATGTTGGAGGGCTCGGCTAGAGCATGGCTGAATCAGTTGATGCCTAGCAGTATTTATACTTGGGAAGATCTCGCCCGAGTGTTTATCAGAACATTCGAGGGCACTTGCAAATGGCCGGCAGGTTTGACAGAATTACAGTGTTGTGTTCAGAAACCGAATGAAACTTTGAGGGATTATATCCAGAGATGGATCACCCTACACCACATGGTAGAGGATGTGTCAGATCATCAGGCAATTTGTGCCTTTAAGGAAGGTGTCAGGTATCGGGAGTTGAATATGAAATTCGGCCGGACAGGAGATATGACTCTGGCTCAGATGATGGAGATTGCCACCAAGTATGCCAACGGTGAAGAAGAAGAACGACTCCGGAGTGGCAAGCACAAAGCAGTCGCCCATGAAGCCAGAGGAGGAAACTCCGGTCGGAAATAGAAGCGCAAGGCCGAGCCAGCTGCTCCTGGTGAAGCCTTGGCTGTGGTTCAAGGAAAGTTCAAGGGGAAGCCCAAAGGGCCGTGGAACCCCAAGAAAGTAAAAGATCAAGATGGAAATGACGTGTTGGATCTGCCGTGCCACATCCACACCAAAAAAGATGAAGAGGGTAATTTCATTTACCCGAAGCACACCACTCGGCAGTGTCGGCTCCTAATCCAGCAATTCCGAGAGAAACATCCCAAGGAAAAGGAGAAGGAAGCAGACAATGATGAGGATGAGGAAGGGGATGATGATGGTTATCCCCACGTGAATTCCACTCTGATAATTTTTGCTGACGTTGAGAGCAAAAGTCGATTGAAAGTCATCAATAGAGAAGTGAACATGGTCGCTCTGGTGACACCCAGTTATTTCAAGTGGTCACATACTGCCATTACATTCGACCAGTCTGATCATCCAGTGCACATAGCCACCCCTGGGAGGCAAACACTTGTGGTCGACCCGGTGGTCGAAGGCACTCGACTGACAAAAGTCCTGATGGACGGTGGCAGCGGCCTGAACATACTGTATGCAGAGACGTTGAAGGGAATGGGCATTCCGATGTCCAGACTCAGCGAGAGCAATATGAGTTTCCATGGGGTCATTCCAGGCAAGAAGGCTGCATCACTCGGCCAGATTGCTCTCGACGTGGTTTTTGGTGATTCCAAGAATTACCGCAAAGAAAAGTTGACATTTGAAGTTGTGGATTTCCAGAGTGCTTATCATGCCATTCTGGGCAGGCCAGCTTATGCACGTTTATGGCTCAACCATGCTACGTGTATCTCAAATTGAAGATGCCTGGTCCCAAAGGGGTGATCACTATCTTTGGTAATCGGAAGAAGGCAGAAGAGTGCTTCCAGAAGGGCTCAAAGATCGCCGATGCTCAGATGGCCGTGGTAGAATTGCAAGAATACCAGAAAAATGCAGATCCGAGTGATTTGTTGCGAGCCAAGAAGCCAGCCACAGATTTAGCATTCCAGTCGTCTGGTGAAACGAAGTCGATTCACATTCACCCGACAGACCCCAATGCTGCTCCGACTCACATTTCAACCACACTCGACTCCAAATAGGAAGAAGCGCTCGTCCAGATCCTCCGTGAGAACTGGGACATCTTTGCATGGAAGCCTTCTGACATGCCGGGTGTTCCCAGGGGACTGGCTGAGCATCGTTTGCGAGTCGACCCAAAAGTGAAACCAGTCAAAGAACATCTTCGACGGTCCGCCGTACAGAAGAGAAAGGCAATCGGTGAAGAGGTGGCTCGGCTTTTGGCAGCTGAGTTTATCCGAGAGATTTACCACTCCGAGTGGTTAGCCAATGTTGTCATGGTCCCAAAGAAGGACGACTCACTTCGCATGTGCATTGATTTCAAGCATATCAATCGGGCCTGCCTGAAAGATCACTTTCCTCTCCCTCGCATCGACCAGATAGTCGACTCGACTGCAGGGTGCGAGCGTTTGTCCTTTTTGGACGCCTACTCCGGGTACCACCAGATCCGTCTGTACGGACCCGACGAGATAAAGACAACTTTTATCACCCCGTTTGGGTGCTTCTGTTATGTCACAATGCCATTCGGTTTGAAGAACGCTGGAGCCACATTCATGCGGATGATTCAGAAGTGCCTGCTCACTCAGATCAGTCGGAATGTGGAAGCATACATGGATGACATTGTGGTCAAGTCACGTAAAGGTTCCGACCTACTGACTGACCTTGCTAAAACCTTTGCCAGCCTCAGAAGGTATGATATCAAGCTCAATCCATCAAAGTGCACGTTTGGAGTTCCGGGCGGAAAATTACTCAGTTTCCTCGTTTCCGAACGAGGGATCGATGCTAACCCAGAGAAAGTGGGTGCTATACTCCGAATGAAACGCCCTGTGCGTGTGCATGATGTCCAGAAGCTTACTGGTTGCTTGGCCGCCCTAAGTCGATTCATTTCTCGCCTCGGTGAAAAGGCGTTGCCTCTTTACCGACTGATGAAGAAATCAGATAAGTTCGAGTGGACCCCAGAAGCTGATGCAGCATTTGCAAAGCTAAAAGCCCTGCTTTCCACCCAGCCGGTGCTTGCTGCTCCAATCAGCAAAGAGCCTTTACTGCTTTATATAGCAACCACGGGACAAGTCGTCAGTACAGTACTTACGGTCGAGCGAAGAAGAAGGAAAAGCTTATAAAGTTCAGCGCCCAGTTTATTATATTTCTGAAGTCCTGACTCCGTCAAAGCAGAGATATCCGCACTATCAGAAGCTCGTCTATGGGATTTACATGACCAGGAAGAAGGTTGCACACTATTTCTTTGATCACTCTGTTACAGTCGTTAGCGACGCTCCATTGTCAGAGATTCTGCACAACAGAGATGCAACTGGTCGAGTGGCAAAATGGGCGATTGAACTCCTTCCCTTGGATATCAAGTTTGAGGCAAAGATAGCTATCAAGTCCCAAGCAATAGCAGATTTCCTCGCCGAGTGGATCGAACAACAACTACCGACTCAAGTTCACTCGGAGCACTGGACCATGTTCTTTGAAGGATCCAAAATGCTAAATGGTTCTGGTGCTGGGGTAGTACTGGTATCCCCCCGAGGAGACAGGCTCAGATATGTCCTCCAGATTCACTTTGATTCCTCCAACAATGAAGCAGAATATGAAGCACTCCTGTATGGGTTGCACATGGCCATTTCACTCGGCGTCCGTCGCCTCATGGTCTACGGCGACTCAGATTTGGTAGTCAATCAAGTGATGAAGGAGTGGGACATCAGAAGCCCAGCCATGACTGGTTACTGCAACACGGTGAGGAAGCTGGAAAAGAAGTTTGAGGGGTTAGAGCTCCATCACATACCCCGACTGAAAAATCAAGCAGCCGATGACTTGGCAAAGATAGGTTCCAAGAGAGAAGCCATTCCCAGCAATGTGTTTTTGGAGCATATTCACACGCCGACAGTTCAGGAAGATCCTTTTACTGAAGAGCCCCCGCAGCCTAAGAGCGCCACAGACCCGACTGAAGTCGAGGTCCCAGCCGTGGTCGACCTGATCATGGAGGTTCTGGCCATTACTCCCGACTGGACAGTGCCCTACATTGCGTACATCCTCAGGAAAGAACTCCCAGAGGATGAGGAAGAGGCTCGACAGATCGTCCATCGATCCAAGGCCTTTACTGTGATAAGAGGACAACTGTTCAGGGAAAGCGTGACTGGAGTCGGTCAAAAATGCATAACACCAGAAGAAGGTCGAATGATCCTCAATGACATCCACTCGGGGACCTGTGGTCACCATGCGTCCTCTCGGGCCATCGTGGCTAAAGCATACCGAGCTGGATTCTATTGGCCACGAGCAAATGAAATGGCGAAAGATATAGTCGACAGATGTGAAGGCTGCCAGTTTTACTCCGACATGTCTCACAAGCCAGCGTCAGCCCTGAAGACCATCCCCCTCATCTGGCCCTTTGCTGTTTGGGGACTGGATATGGTTGGACCACTGAGAACTGGCAGGAGCGGCTTCACTCATGTGCTCATTGCAGTCGACAAGTTTACCAAATGGATCGAAGCTAAACCTATCAAGAACCTTGAGGCCAGCACCGCTGTCAGTTTTATCAGAGAATTGACATTCAGATATGGAGTTCCACACAGCATCATCACGGACAACGGGTCGAACTTTGATTCTGATGAGTTTAGAGCTTTCTGCGCTTCTCAAGGCACACGAGTCGACTATGCTTCAGTCGCTCACCCACAGTCGAATGGACAAGCAGAAAGAGCCAATGGCCTAATTCTCAAAGGACTGAAACCCCGACTGATGCGTGATCTCAAACACGCAGCAGGCGCTTGGGTTGATGAACTTCCGTCAGTTCTGTGGGGTTTAAGGACAACTCCTAATCGGTCGACCGGACAAACTCCTTTCTTCTTAGTCTATGGAGCCGAAGCTGTTCTGCCAAGTGACCTGCTCCACAATGCACCCCGAGTCGAGCTCTTCTCCGAAGAGGAAGCAGAGCAGGCCCAGCAAGATTTAGTCGATCTCTTAGAGGAGGAAAGAGAGATGACCTTGATCCGGTCGACCATTTATCAGCAAGACTTGTGTCGATTCCATGCCAGAAATGTGAGGGGTCGAGCCTTTCAAGAAGGAGACCTGGTTCTTCGAGTGGATCAATATAAACCACACAAGCTCGCCCCGGCTTGGGAAGGCCCCTTCATCATCACCAAAGTTCTCCACAACGGAGCATACCATCTTTACAGTGTTGAGCATCAGAAAGACGAGCCACGGGCTTGGAACGCGGAGTTGCTCTGCCCCTTTTATACTTAAGCACTCGTTCAAATAAAATGTAATAAGAAACACCTTTGTAATTTGTTTATCAAAGACAAGAGCTTACGGTCCTCTCATACGATTGTTGTTGTTCTTATTTACTTCTGAAATCCCCCAGTGGGTGGGCTTAGTCGCGAATACGTTTCGCCTAAGTTCGAAAGAAAATCCTACTGAGTGGAGAGCAATCCTCCCACTCGGGGGCTTAGCTGCAGTCCAGTACTCGCCTAAGTTCTCTCACTCGAAGACTTAGCTGCAGTCTGGTACTCGCCTAAGTTTGAAAAATCCTACCGAGTGGAGAGCAATCCTCCCACTCGGGGGCTTAGCTGCAGTCCAGCACTCGCCTAAGTTCTCTCACTCAGAGGCTTAGCTGCAGTCCAGTACTCGCCTAAGTTTGAAAAAATCCTACCGAGTGGTGAGCAATCCTCCCACTCGGGGGCTTAGCTGCAGTCCAGTACTCGCCTAAGTTCTCTCACTCGGAGGCTTAGCTGTAGTCCAGTACTCGCCTAAGTTTGAAAAAATCCTACCGAGTGGAGAGCAATCCTCCCACTCGGGGGCTTACCTGCAGTCCAGTACTCGCCTAAGTTCTCTCACTCGGAGGCTTAGCTGCAGTCCAGTACTCGCCTAAGTTTGAAAAAATCCTACCGAGTGGAGAGCAATCCTCCCACTCGGGGGCTTAGCTGCAGTCCAGCACTCGCCTAAGTTCTCTCACTCGGAGGCTTAGCTGCAGTCCAGTACTCGCCTAAGTTTGGAAAAATCCTACTGAGTGGAGAGCAATCCTCCCACTCGGGGGCTTAGCTGCAGTCCAGCACTCGCCTAAGTTCTCTCACTCGGAGGCTTAGTTGCAGTCCAATACTCGCCTAAGTTTGAAAAATCCTACCGAGTGGAGAGCAATCCTCCCACTCGGGGGCTTAGCTGCAGTCCAGTACTCGCCTAAGTTCTCTCACTCGGAGGCTTAGCTGCAGTCCAATACTCGCCTAAGTTTGAAAAAATCCTACCGAGTGGAGAGCAATCCTCCCACTCGGGGGCTTAGCTGCAGTCCAGTACTCGCCTAAGTTCTCTCACTCGGAGGCTTAGCTGCAGTCCAATACTCGCCTAAGTTTGAAAAAATCCTACCGAGTGGAGAGCAATCATCCCACTCGGGGGCTTAGCTGCAGTCCAGTACTCGCCTAAGTTCGAAACATACCCCTATCCGCAAGGACGACGAGGTGCAGGTCGACTGCAACCTTCTCCTTCGGAGCTACGGCACAAGTACAACGTACGCTCCATCCCTATCCGCAAGAACGACGAGGTGCAGGTCGACTGCAACCTTCTCCTTCGGAGCTATGGCACAAGTACAATGTACGCTCCATCCCTATCCGCAAGGACGACGAGGTGCAGGTCGACTGCAACCTTCTCCTTCGGAGCTACGGCACAAGTACAACATACACTCCATCCCTATCCACAAGGACGACGAGGTGCAGGTCGACTGCAACCTTCTCCTTCGGAGTTACGGCACAAGTACAACATGTGCTCCATCCCTATCCGCAAGGACGCCGAGGTGCAGGTCGACTGCAACCTTCTCCTTCGGAGCTACGGCACAAGTACAACGTGCGCTCCATACATATCCGCAAGGATGACGAGGTGCAGGTCGACTGCAACCTTTTCCTTCGGAGCTACGGCACAAGTACAACGTGCGCTCCATCCCTATCCGCAAGGACAACGAAGCGCAGGTCGACTGGAGTCACCACTTCAGAGCTGCATCTCCAGCGCAAAGACTATTCCGAGTAGTGAACAAAGTCCATTCGAAGGCAAAACGCAAGCACATTCGGAGATAAACCAAATTCGGATAAATCCTAAAGTTCCAAGCAGCAAATCAAAAGTATTCGGGCATCAAGCCCAAAGGATTTTAACGGTTACAGCAATCACTCGGCATTCCGAGGCAAATTTAAAGCAGATTCAAGTCTCATAAGTTTGTTCACTCGGCAGGAGGAGGGCTGGCAGGCTCCACGAATGATTCCAGGTCGATCCCATCAGCGATCCGAGTAGCGGCAGCAATGAAAGTCTCCATGAAGGACTGGAAGTCATGCTTTTTGGTGTTAGCGACTTTGATCGCAGCAAGCTTGTCTTCACGAGCCTCCTTGCAATGGACTCGCACCAAGGACAGCGCCACGTCAGCACCACACCGGGCGGAGGACTTCTTCCATTCTTGCACTCGGTCAGGGATCTCGTTAAGTCGAGCCATCAGGGATTCCAGGTCATTTTTAAGCGTCGCCCTCGGCCAAAGCGATGAGTTGATTCGGGAGACTACCTCCTTCAGGCGCACGAGGTAGCTTGTGGCGCTGGCGATACGGGACTCCAATCGGAGCACGTTCATTGCAGTTTCGTCACAAACTGGAGAAGCGAGAGGGTCCAGACCCGTCTCGACCTTTCCAGTTTCCTCATCGAAGTCTTGGCAGAATTCTGTAGCCAAAAATTAGTGAGTCGACCGAGCAAGATCGATCGCAAGCATCAACACAGTCGGTTTAAAAGAAATACCTTCCAGCGTGAGATAGAGCTTCTTGGCAAGAGTCCTCAGATAAGCTTCCGTGTCATTCCTCTTGCGGATCGCGGACTCCAGCTTTTCATTCAGGGCAAACTTGTCCTTCTTCAGACTAGTCACTTCACGTTAGCTTCATTGAGGCAAGATTTCAGTTTGTTCACCTCCCCTTCCAGCGTTCTGACTGAAGCAAGCTTCTGGTCTGCGAGAGCAGTTTTATCTTGGGCTGCTTTTTGCGCGGCGGCGAGGTCCGAGTCCTTCTACTCCAGAGCCAACTTCATTTTCTCTGCAAAAGAAGCAATCGAATCAAACAAGAGATCAAAGAAATATATTGAAAGTCAGTCGACAGCCAGTTACCTTCCATGCCAGCAGCTTCGTCTTGAGCTTTCTTCAGATTCTGCTGGGCCAATTCCAAGTCGAGGTTGAGTTGCTCTGCTTCTCCTCAAGTTCAGCAAACTTGGAAATAAGAGTACAAGACTTCTACACAAGGCAAAAGACGGGTCAGTCGATAAGATCAAAGGTTGTTTACTTCCGAGTGAATAAAACCTAAAGAAGTTCACTTAGACCCCAGCCGACTGCACACAGTCGACTGCGGTCTCGGGGGCTACACCCAGCGGGTGCACTTGGCGTGCCCCCGCTGATTAAGACCCAACTCGACCGGTCCGCCCGAACCAAGTCAAAAAAAAAGTTATTCAGACCACAGTCGACTGCCAGCAGTCGACTGCGATCTTGGGGACTACACCCAGTGGGTGCACTTGGCGTGCCCCACCAGTTCAGATCCTACTCGACTGGTCCGCCTGAGTCGAGTGTAAGGAAAGAAAAAGAAAGGAAGGTAGAACTCAGACCGCAGTTGACTGCCAGCAGTCGACCGCGGTCTCGGGGACTACACCCAGTGGGTGCACTTAGCGTGCCCCCACCGGTTCAGATCCCACTCGCCCAGACCGAGTGGAAGAACACAACTACCAAAGACAACAAACACCCAGTGGGTGCTCTGATTCGACGCAAACAACAGGATATTGTGTAGAAGAAAAAAATTCGGGTAGCATATCCTCATAGAACAAGAGCAGTCGGAAAGTCTACTCACCTGGACATTGGCCCGAAGAGCAGCGCCTGGCATCGTAGGCAGCCTGGCTATTCTCATGTACTGTCTTCACCCGCTCCATCATCACGTCAGCCTGTCAGATGGCTTCCATAGCCGCTTGCGACTGGTTGTCCGGGACGGGGTAGCTGGTGAAAAAGAGAGCAGACGACCCAGGTGTGGCAGCTTGGAGCTCCATGGCGTGGAGTTGGACGACTGAAGGAATCACAGGTGCAGTCGACGGTGCGGGGTGCTCACTCGACAAGGGTGCAGTGAAGGTTACAGAGGCCCTGCCCGCGTCTTCAGGTTGACGGACGGGTGGTGTTGTTGTTGGCCCTTGCTGAGACATCTTTCCAGCTGCTACCTTCTTGCTCTTCCTGGGCTTAAGAGCCACATCTTCATCTTCATCTGGAAGATCGATGATGTTGGGTGGAGCTGCAAGACAGATCATTCGACCCCAAGTGAACCACTAGAATGCAATCGACCAAGGAATCAAGATCAAGATCATAAGAGTTTCTACCTGGGTTAGAGGTAACCGCGTCTTCCATCTCCTCGTCTCGGTACTGGAGAGAAGAGGTTCCTGATGAAGCAGCACTGCAAAGACCCGCATCCAGTCAGTTACATCCTGTTACTTGAGTCGACGAAAAGAACAAGTCAGATGATTACCCGGAGATAGTAGGGACGGTCACTTTGATCCTAGGCAAAGCCTTTGGCAGTTTGGCGGAGGTGGCTTTTGGTGCTTTCGGTGCTGGAGGCGGCACAACTTTGGGCTGCTTCGGAGCCTTCTCAATCGGCGTTGGGGAAGACGTCCTGGGACGCTTTGAAGACTGCCCAATCGGCGCGGCCACCAGGCCCGGAGCGCTCGCCGGGTCGTGAGCGTGTTTGGATATCCTCTCCCTGCAAGGAGGCGAGTCAACCTCTTCATCATCAGTCGATTCGTCGCTCTCCTCGTCCTCCTCGGCATCCGAGTACCCTTCGCCGCTCTCGCCCCCGCTCGCTCCTTCCTCGATGTCTTGCTCCTGCACTCCGTTGGACATTCAGTACATGTCGATGAGGGCCTGAAAAGACAACGATCAAAAGAAATTCAGTCGACCATCAACAAGATGTCACACAGTGAATCGGAAAGATACTTGATAAAACAGAATCATACCTGCTCCGGATGACGTGAGTGGTCGAATGGAATCACCCTCCTAGACCCCCGGGGGTTGTCTTTGTTGCTAGTGATCCCCATCAGCCACTTCTCCAAGGTGTCCTCACTGACGTCCTCCGGGTGGATCCGAGTGGAATCCTCGAGCCCAGAGTACTGAAGGAAATATGCCCTAGAAGCAATAATAAAGTTATTATTTATTTCCTTGTATCATGATAAATGTTTATTATTCATGCTAGAATTGTATTAACCGGAAACATAATACATGTGTGAATACATAGACAAACAGAGTGTCACTAGTATGCCTCTACTTGACTAGCTCATTGATCAAAGATGGTTATGTTTCCTAACCATAGACATGAGTTGTCATTTGATTAACGGGATCACATCATTAGGAGAATGATGTGATTGACTTGACCCATTCCGTTAGCATAGCACTTGATCGTTTAGTTTGTTGCTATTGCTTTCTTCATGACTTATACATGTTCCTATGACTATGAGATTATGCAACTCCCGTTTACCGGAGGAACACTTTGTGTGCTACCAAACGTCACAACGTAACTGGGTGATTATAAAGGTGCTCTACAGGTGTCTCCGAAGGTACTTGTTGGGTTGGCGTATTTCGAGATTAGGATTTGTCACTCCGATTGTCGGAGAGGTATCTCTGGGCCCTCTCGGTAATGCACATCACTTAAGCCTTGCAAGCATTGCAGCTAATGATTTAGTTGCGGGATGATGTATTACAGAACGAGTAAAGAGACTTGCCGGTAACGAGATTGAACTAGGTATTAAGATACCGACGATCGAATCTCGGGCAAGTAACATACCGATGACAAAGGGAACAACGTATGTTGTTATGCGGTCTGACCGATAAAGATCTTCATAGAATATGTAGGAGCCAATATGAGCATCCAGGTTCCGCTATTGGTTATAGACCGGCGACGTGTCTCGGTCATGTCTACATTGCTCTCGAACCCGTAGGGTCCGCACGCTTAACGTTACGATGACAGTTTCATTATGAGTTTATATGTTTTGATGTACCGAAGGTTGTTCGGAGTCCCGGATGTGATCACGGACATGACGAGGAGTCTCGAAATGGTCGAGACATAAAGATTGATATATTGGAAGCCTATGTTTGGACATCGGAAGTGTTCCGGGTGAAATCGGCATTTTACCGGAGTACCGGGAGGTTACCGGAACCCCTGGTAACCTAATGGGCCTTAATGGGCCTAGTGGAGGAAGTAGAGAGGAGGCCAAGGGGCAGCCGTGCGCCCCTCCTCCTCCCCCCCCCCCAAGTCCGAATTGGACAAGGAGGGGGGCGCCCCCCCTTCCTTTCCCCTCTTTCTCTCCTTCCCCCCAAGTCCTAGTCCAACATGGAAAGGGGGGAGTCCTACACCCGGTGGGAGTAGGACTCCTCCTGGCGCGCCCCTTGCCTGGCCGCACCTCCTCCCCCTTGCTCCTTTATATACGGGGGCAGGGGGGCACCCCAAAGACACAACAATTGATCATTGATCTCTTACCTGTGTGCGGTGCCCCCCTCCACCACAATCCTCGATAATATTTTAGCGGTGCTTAGGCGAAGCCCTGCGACGGTAGAACATCAAGATCGTCACCACGCTGTCGTGCTGACGGAACTCTTCCCCGACATTCTGCTGGATCAGAGTCCGGGGATCGTCATCGAGCTGAACGTGTGCTAGAACTCGGAGGTGTCGTAGTTTCGGTGCTTGATCGGTCGGGTCGTGAAGACGTACGACTACATCAACCGTGTTGTGCTAACGCTTCCGCTTTCGGTCTACGAGGGTACGTAGACAACACTCTCCTCTCTCGTTGCTATGCATCACCATGATCTTGCGTGTGCGTAGGAATTTTTTTGAAATTACTACGTTCCCCAACAGTGGCATCCGAGCCTAGGTTTTATGCGTTGATGTTGTGCACGAGTAGAACACAAGTGAGTTGTGGGCGATATAAGTCATACTGCTTACCAGCATGTCATACTTTGGTTCGGCGGTATTGTTGGATGAAGCGGCCCGGACCGACATTACGCGTACGCTTACGCGAGACTGGTTCTACCGACGTGCTTTGCACACAGGTGGCTGGCGGGTGTCAGTTTCTCCAACTTTAGTTGAACCAAGTGTGGCTACGCCCGGTCCTTGCGAAGGTTAAAACAGCACCAACTTGACAAACTATCGTTGTGGTTTTGATGCGTAGGTAAGAACGGTTCTTGCTAAGCCCGTAGCAGCCACGTAAAACTTGCAACAACAAAGTAGAGGACGTCTAACTTGTTTTTGCAGGGCATGTTGTGATGTGATATGGTCAAGACATGATGCTAAATTTTATTGTATGAGATGATCATGTTTTGTAACCGAGTTATCGGCAACTGGCAGGAGCCATATGGTTGTCGCTTTATTGTATGCAATGCAATCGCGCTGTAATGCTTTACTTTATCACTAAGCGGTAGCGATAGTCGTGGAAGCATAAGATTGGCGAGACGACAACGATGCTACGATGGAGATCAAGGTGTCGCGCCGGTGACGATGGTGATCATGACGGTACTTCGGAGATGGAGATCACAAGTACAAGATGATGATGGCCATATCATATCACTTATATTGATTGCATGTGATGTTTATCATTTATGCATCTTATCTTGCTTTGATTGACGGTAGCATTATAAGATGATCCCTCACTAAATTATCAAAGTATAAGTGTTCTCCCTGAGTATGCACCGTTGTGAAAGTTCTTCGTGCTGAGACACCACGTGATGATCGGGTGTGATAGGCTCTACGTTCAAATACAACGGGTGCAAAACAGTTGCACACGCGGAATACTCAGGTTAAACTTGACGATCCTAGCATATAACAGATATGGCCTCGGAACACGGAGACCGAAAGGTCGAGCGTGATTCATATAGTAGATATGATCAACATATTGATGTTCACCATTGATACTACTCCATCTCACGTGATGATCGGACATGGTTTAGTTGATTTTGATCACGTGATCACTTAGAGGATTAGAGGGATATCTTTCTAAGTGGGAATTCTTAAGTAATATGATTAATTGAACCTAAATTTATCATGAACTTAGTACCTGATAGTATCTTGCTTGTCTATGTTTAATTGTAGATAGATGGCTCGTGCTGTTGTTCCGTTGAATTTTAATGCGTTCCTTGAGAAAGCAAAGTTGAAAGATGATGGTAGCAATTACACGGACTGGGTCCATAAATTCAGGATTATCCTCATTGCTGCACAGAAGAATTACGTCCTGGAAGCACCGCTAAGTGCCAAGCCTGCTGCAGGAGCAACACCAGATGTTATGAACGTCTGGCAGAGCAAAGCTGATGACTACTCGATAGTTCAGTGTGCCATGCTTTACGGCTTAGAACCGGGTCTTCAACAACGTTTTTGAATGTCATGGAGCATATGAGATGTTCCAGGAGTTGAAGTTAATATTTCAAGCAAATGCCCGGATTGAGAGATATGAAGTCTCCAATAAGTTCTATAGCTGCAAGATGGAGGAGAATAGTTCTGTCAGTGAACATATACTCAAAATGTCTGGGTATCATAATCACTTGACTCAACTGGGGGTTAATCTTCCTGTTGATTGTGTCATTGACAGAGTTCTTCAATCACTGCCACCAAGCTACAAAAGCTTCGTGATGAACTATAATATGCAAGGGATGAATAAGACTATTCCCGAGCTCTTCGCGATGCTAAAAGCCGCGGAGGTAGAAATCAAGAAGGAGCATCAAGTGTTGATGGTCAATAAGACCACCAGTTTCAAGAAAAAGGGCAAAGGGAAGAAGAAGGGGAACTTCAAGAAGAACAGCAAACAAGTTGCTGCTCAGGAGAAGAAACCCAAGTCTGGACCTAAGCCTGAGACTGAGTGCTTCTACTGCAAGCAGACTGGTTACTGAAAGCGGAACTACCCCAAGTATTTGGCGGATAAGAAGGATGGCAAAGTGAACAAAGGTATATGTGATATACATGTTATTGATGTGTACCTTACTAATGCTCGCAGTAGCACCTGGGTATTTGATACTGGTTCTGTTGCTAACATTTGCAACTCGAAACAGGGGCTACGGATTAAGCGAAGATTGGCTAAGGACGAGGTGACGATGCGCGTGGGAAATGGTTCCAAAGTCGATGTGATCGCGGTCGGCACGCTACCTCTACATCTACCTTCGGGATTAGTATTAGACCTAAATAATTGTTATTTGGTGCCAGCGTTGAGCATGAACATTATATCTGGATCTTGTTTGATGCGAGACGGTTATTCATTTAAATCAGAGAATAATGGTTGTTCTATTTATATGAGTAATATCTTTTATGGTCATGCACCCTTGAAGAGTGGTCTATTTTTGATGAATCTCGATAGTAGTGATACACATATTCATAATGTTGAAATCAAAAGATGCAGAGTTGATAATGATAGTGCAACTTATTTGTGGCACTGCCGTTTAGGTCATATCGGTGTAAAGCGCATGAAGAAACTCCATACTGATGGACTTTTGGAACCACTTGATTATGAATCACTTGGTACTTGCGAACCGTGCCTCATGGGTAAGATGACTAAAACGCCGTTCTCCGGTACTATGGAGAGAGCAACGATTTGTTGGAAATCATACATACAGATGTATGTGGTCCAATGAATGTTGAGGCTCGTGGCGGATATCGTTATTTTCTCACCTTCACAGATGATTTAAGCAGATATGGGTATATCTACTTAATGAAACATAAGTCTGAAACATTTGAAAAGTTCAAAGAATTTCAGAGTGAAGTTGAAAATCATCGTAACAAGAAAATAAAGTTTCTACGATCTGATCGTGGAGGAGAATATTTGAGTTACGAGTTTGGTCTACATTTGAAACAATGCGGAATAGTTTCGCAACTCACGCCACCCGGAACACCACAGCGTAATGGTGTGTCCGAACGTCGTAATCGTACTTTATTAGATATGGTGCGATCTATGATGTCTCTTACTGATTTACCGCTATCGTTTTGGGGTTATGCTTTAGAGACGGCTGCATTCACGTTAAATAGGACACCATCGAAATCCGTTGAGACGACGCCTTATGAACTGTGGTTTGGCAAGAAACCAAAGTTGTCGTTTCTGAAAGTTTGGGGCTGCGATGCTTATGTGAAAAAGCTTCAACCTGATAAGCTCGAACCCAAATCGGAGAAATGTGTCTTCATAGGATACCCAAAGGAGACTGTTGGGTACACCTTCTATCACAGATCCGAAGGCAAAACTTTTGTTGCTAAATTCAGAGTTTTTCTAGAGAAGGAGTTTCTCTCGAAAGAAGTGAGTGGGAGAAAAGTAGAACTTGATGAGGTAACTATACCTGCTCCCTTATTGTAAAGTGGTTCATCACAGAAAATGGTTTCTGCAACACCTACACCAATTAGTGAGGAAGCTAATGATAATGATCATGAAACTTCAGATCAAGTTACTACCGAACCTCGTAGATCAACCAGAGTAAGATCCGCACCAGAGTGGTACGGTAATCCTGTTCTGGAAGTCATGCTACTAGATCATGATGAACCTACGAACTATGAAGAAGCGATGGTGAGCCCAGATTCCGCAAAATGGCTAGAAGCCATGAAATCTGAGATGGGATCCATGTATGAGAACAAAGTATGGACTTTGGTTGACTTGCCTATTGATCGGCAAGTAATTGAGAATAAATGGATCTTCAAGAAGAAGACTGACGCTGACGGTAATGTTACTGTCTACAAAGCTCGACTTGTTGCGAAAGGTTTTCGACAAGTTCAAGGGATTGACTATGATGAGACCTTCTCACCCGTAGCGATGCTTAAGTCTGTCTGAATCATGTTAGCAATTGCCGCATTTTATGATTATGAAATTTGGAAGATGGAGGTCAAAACTGCATTCCTGAATGGATTTCTGGAAGAAGAGTTGTATATGATGCAACCAGAAGGTTTTGTCGATCCAAAGGGAGCTAACAAAGTGTGCAAGCTCCAGCGATCCATTTATGGACTGGTGCAAGCCTCTCGGAGTTGGAATAAACGCTTTGATAGTGTGATCAAAGCATTTGGTTTTATACAGACTTTTGGAGAAGCCTGTATTTACAAGAAAGTGAGTGGGAGCTCTGTAGCATTTCTGATATTATATGTGGATGACATATTATTGATTGGAAATAATATAGAATTTCTGGATAGCATAAAGGGATACTTGAATAAGAGTTTTTCAATGAAAGACCTCGGTGAAGCTGCTTACATATTGGGCATTAAGATCTATAGAGATAGATCAAGACGCTTAATTGGACTTTCACAAAGCACATACCTTGACAAAGTTTTGAAGAAGTTCAAAATGGATCAAGCAAAGAAAGGGTTCTTGCCTGTGTTACAAGGTGTGAAGTTGAGTAAGACTCAATGTCCGACCACTGCAGAAGATAGAGAGAAAATGAAAGATGTTCCCTATGCTTCAGCCATAGGCTCTATCATGTATGCAATGCTGTGTACCAGACCTGATGTGTGCCTTGCTATAAGTCTAGCAGGGAGGTACCAAAGTAATCCAGGAGTGGATCACTGGACAGCGGTCAAGAACATCCTGAAGTACCTGAAAAGAACTAAGGATATGTTTCTCGTATATGGAGGTGACAAAGAGCTCATCGTAAATGGTTACGTTGATGCAAGCTTTGACACTGATCCGGACGATTCTAAATCGCAAACCGGATACGTGTTTACATTAAACGGTGGAGCTGTCAGTTGGTGCAGTTCTAAACAAAGCGTCGTGGCGGGATCTACATGTGAAGCAGAGTACATAGCTGCTTCGGAAGCAGCAAATGAAGGAGTCTGGATGAAGGAGTTCATATCCGATCTAGGTGTCATACCTAGTGCATCGGGTCCAATGAAAATCTTTTGTGACAATACTGGTGCAATTGCCTTGGCAAAGGAATCCAGATTTCACAAGAGAACCAAGCACATCAAGAGACGCTTCAATTCCATTCGGGATTTAGTCCAAGTGGGAGACATAGAAATTTGCAAGATACATACGGATCTGAATGTTGCAGACCCGCTGACTAAGCCTCTTCCACGAGCAAAACATGATCAGCACCAAGGCTCCATGGGTGTTAGAATCATTACTGTGTAATCTAGATTATTGACTCTAGTGCAAGTGGGAGACTGAAGGAAATATGCCCTAGAGGCAATAATAAAGTTATTATTTATTTCCTTGTATCATGATAAATGTTTATTATTCATGCTAGAATTGTATTAACCGGAAACATAATACATGTGTGAATACATAGACAAACAGAGTGTCACTAGTATGCCTCTACTTGACTAGCTCGTTGATCAAAGATGGTTATGTTTCCTAACCATAGACATGAGTTGTCATTTGATTAACGGGATCACATCATTAGGAGAATGATGTGATTGACTTGACCCATTCCGTTAGCATAGCACTTGATCGTTTAGTTTGTTGCTATTGCTTTCTTCATGACATATACATGTTCCTATGACTATGAGATTATGCAACTCCCGTTTACCGGAGGAACACTTTGTGTGCTACCAAACGTCACAACGTAACTGGGTGATTATAAAGGTGCTCTACAGGTGTCTCCGAAGGTACTTGTTGGGTTGGCGTATTTCGAGATTAGGATTTGTCACTCTGATTGTCGGAGAGGTATCTCTGGGCCCTCTCGGTAATGCACATCACTTAAGCCTTGCAAGCATTGCAGCTAATGAGTTAGTTGCGGGATGATGTATTACAGAATGAGTAAAGAGACTTGCCAGTAACGAGATTGAACTAGGTATTAAGATACCGATGACAAAGGGAACAACGTATGTTGTTATGCGGTCTGGCCAATAAAGATCTTCGTAGAATATGTAGGAGCCAATATGAGCATCCAGGTTCCGCTATTGGTTATTGACCGGAGACGTGTCTCGATCATGTCTACATTGTTCTCGAACCCGTAGGGTCCGCACGCTTAACGTTACGATGACAGTTTCATTATGAGTTTATATGTTTTGATGTACCGAAGGTTGTTCGGAGTCCCGGATGTGATCACGGACATTACGAGGAGTCTCGAAATGGTCGAGACAAAAAGATTGATATATTGGAAGCCTATGTTTGGACATCGGAAGTGTTCCGGGTGAAATCGGCATTTTACCGGAGTACCGGGAGGTTACCGGAACCCCCGGTAACCTAATGGGCCTTAATGGGCCTAGTGGAGGAAGTAGAGAGGAGGCCAAGGGGCAGCCGTGCGCCCCTCCCCCCCCCCCAAGTCCGAATTGGACAAGGAGGGGGGCGGCGCCCCCCCCCCTTCCTTTCCCCTCTTTCTCTCCTTCCTCCCCCAAGTCCTAGTCCAACATGGAAAGGGGGGAGTCCTACTCCCGGTGGGAGTAGGACTCCTCCTGGCGTGCCCCTTGCCTGGACACACCTCCTCCCCCTTGCTCCTTTATATACGGGGGCAGGGGCACCCCATAGACACAACAATTGATCATTGATCTCTTAGCCGTGTGCGGTGGTGCCCCCCTCCACCATAATCCTCGATAATATTGTAGCGGTGCGTAGGCGAAGCCCTGCGACGGTAGAACATCAAGATCGTCACCACGTCGTTGTGCTGACGGAACTCTTCCCCGACATTCTGCTGGATCACAGTCCGGGGATCGTCATCGAGCTGAACGTGTGCTAGAACTCAGAGGTGCCGTAGTTTCGGTGCTTGATCGATCGGGCCGTGAAGACGTATGACTACATCAACCGCGTTGTGCTAATGCTTCCGCTTTCGGTCTATGAGCGTACATAGACAACACTCTCCTCTCTCGTTGCTATGCATCACCATGATCTTGCGTGTGCGTAGGAATTTTTTTGAAATTACTATGTTCCCCAACAAGTACATCCACATCGGATGATCACGTGCCTGAAGCGGTTCGATGCGTCGATCGAGAAAGACCTCCAGCAGGTCCATCCCGGTCACCCCGTCGCGGACGAGTTGGACGACCCGCTCGACCAGAACCTTGACATGCGCCTTCTCTTCTGGAACTACCTTCAGGGGGCGGGCTTCTCCACTTGAGCCAAAGAAAAGGGAGGAAGTCCAGTCAACTGACCCGGGGTCGGCTGGTCCTTGCAGTAAAACCAAGTCGACTGCCAGCCCCGGACCGAGTCGGGAAGGATCATTGCTGGGAAGGTGCTCTTGCTCCTCATCTGGATCCCCAGGCCCCCGCACATCTGGATCACTTGCGTCCTCTCATCACTCGGATTGGCCTTTTTGACCGATTGGGAGCGGCAGGTGAAGATGTGTTTGAAAAGACCCCAGTGCGGCCGACAGCCCAAGAAATTTTCACACATCGACACGAAAGTAGCCAGATAGACTATGGTGTTTGGAGTGAAATGGTGGAGCTGAGCCCCAAAGAAGTTCAAAAAGGCCCGGAAGAAAGGATGGGGAGGCAGTGAGAATCCGTGATCTACGTGGGTGGCGAGGAGAACGCACTCACCCTCCCTTGGCTGCGGCTCGATCTCGTTCCCCGGGAGCCATGCCGACTTGTGGGGGATTAGTCCCCCCCTCCACCAGGTCGTCGAGGTCGTCCTGGCTGATCGTCGAGCGGATCCAGTCGCCCTGGATCCAGCCCGGCGGCAGGCCGGATCTCGACGAGGATCCGCCCCGGCTGGTCCGCTTGCCCTTCGCCTTCGCGGTCGCCTTCTTCGCGCGCTCCAGCGCCACTGTCTTCTCTTTCCCCATGGCGACGGATTGAGTTCGAGCAAGGGTCCGGCGATGAGAGCAAAAGCGAGCGTGGCGGAGAGGTCGGAGGAAGAAGAAAAGAGAATGGGAGCGCACGGGGCAGAGGCCTGGTCCGGTGCCTTTTATAAGGTCGTTCCCCGAGTGACTGACTGGTGGACCCAGACGATCTAAACAAATCCCGCAACAGTCACGCGCGCAGTACGTGGCGAAAAAGGTGGCGCGAAGATCGGGGAGACTTGCCTAATCCGTCCCGATTACCATGGTCTCGCCCGTCTGGCGCGCTTCCCAAAATTCGAATCCCGCGAAATCCGCGGAGAGCAGAGCAACTTGCCAGACTGAAGACAAACGCCCTCTACATTATCATTCGGAATTCTACTATGAAAATTCA
Source organism: Triticum aestivum (assembly GCF_018294505.1). NCBI lineage: Eukaryota > Viridiplantae > Streptophyta > Magnoliopsida > Poales > Poaceae > Triticum > Triticum aestivum. Next base: position 61,883,162 of record NC_057800.1, on the reverse strand, counting down.
CTCGACAAAACCAAGAATGGACCAAGGTGACTGAAAAAGGAGTCGACGTCGTCTCCTCAATTCATTGTTCCAGAACAAGATATACTCATAGCACAAAGAATGAGTCGGAAGTGTTCCCAACTCCTTCCTCACTCAAACCCTGATCCATTCGGGGGCTAATGATGAAGCTATGTACCTAGGGTAGGGTCATGGATATGTCCAACATACCCTCCCCAAGGACATCTCTACAAAGAATCAGAAGCAATCGAAGAGAAACCATCATCCACTCGACCATGAAGCTACCTGCTGGTTGGCGTTGATCAGGCTGCATATTGGCAAATATTATGGTGATGGGCCTGATTCTACAAATAGACGAGAATTCCATGGGACTTGGCGCATGAAGTGAAATTCAGATCGCTGGGTGATAATCTGTTGTTCACTGCTTAGTATGCTTGTCTTGGCGATTGGGATAAAGTAATACAGGGCGGATAGGCGGATAATGATGCTATGTGCACGCAAATTGGGTGGCGGCGGCACTGCGTGTGTCTTACCCTTCTTGGAGGCACCACCTGGGGCGTTTGGGTGCTCGGTTATAGGAACTACAGGCGGAGGGGATGGGACAGGTGGCAGAAGGTGGTGTTTGCGACAGAGGAGTGGCGTGGCATCTGGCACGTCGACAACGGTGGGTCTCAGCGGCATAGAGCAGCGAGGTCGCCTGTGGGCGTGTGATGATGGACGAGCGCAGGATGGTGACATTGTCTGGCGTCGTGGTGGCGTTGACGGCAGCTAGAGCGGGCAAGGTAGATGCAGCAATACAACACTGATGATGGATTGGTGGCAGGTGGCTGCGGCGGCCTCATACCCGGCAAGCGTCCTAATTGAGGAGTGCGCCGGACTGGTGGGTGCCCCATGTTGGGGATCGTAGCAGAAATTTAAAATTTTCTACGCATCACCAAGATCAATCTATGGAGTAATCTAGCAACGAGGGGAAGGGGAGTGCATCTACATACCCTTGTAGATCGCTAAGCGGAAGCGTTCAAGTGAATGGGGTTGATGGAGTCATACTCGTCGTGATCCAAATCACTGATGATCCTAGTGCCGAACGGACGGCACCTTCGCGTTCAACACACGTACAGCCCGGTGACGTCTCCTACGCCTTGATCCAGCAAGGGGTGAAGGAGAGGTTGGGGAAGACTCCATCCAGCAACAGCACGACGGCATGGTGGTGAAGGAGGAGCGTGGCAATCCTGCAGGGCTTCGCCAAGCACCGCGGGAGAAGAGGAGGACTTGGGAGAGGGGGGAGGGCTGCGCCAAGACTTGGGTGCGGCTACCCTCCCACCCCCCACATATATATAGGGGCAAGGGAGAGGGGGGCCGGCCGCCTCAGATCCAATGTGAGGAGGGGGCGGCGGCCAAGGGGGGTTGCCTTGCCCCCCAAGGCAAAGGGGGCGCCCCCCTTTAGGGTTCCCCCAAATCCTAGGCGCATGGGCCCTAGGGGGAGGCGCCCAGCCCACTAAGGGGCTGGTCCCTCTCGACATACAGCCCATAGGGCCCTCCGGGGCAGGTGGACCCTCTCGGTGGACCCCCGGAACCCCTCCGGTGGTCCCGGTACAATACCGGTAACCCCCGAATTATTCCGGTGACCGTATGATGACTTCCCATATATAAATCTTTACCTCCGGACCATTCCGGAACTCCTCGTGATGTCCGGGATCTCATCCGGGACTCCGAACAACATTCGGTAACCACGTACATCTATTCCCTATAACCCTAGCGTCATCGAACCTTAAGTGTGTAGACCCTACGGGCTCGGGAGTCATGCAGACATGGCCGAGACAACTCTCTGGTCAATAACCAACAGCGGGATCTGGATACCCATGTTGGCTCCCACATGCTCCACGATGATTTCATCGGATGAAGCACGGTGTCAAGGATTCAATCAATCCCGTATACAATTCCCTTTGTCCATCGTTACGATACTTGCCCGAGATTCGATCATCGGTATCCGATACCTTGTTCAATCTCGTTACCGGCAAGTCTCTTTACTCGTTCCGTAACACATCATCCCGTGATCAACTCCTTGGTCACATTGTGCACATTATGATGATGTCCTACCGAGTGGGCCCAGAGATACCTCTCCGTTTACACGGAGTGACAAATCCCAGTCTCGATTCATGCCAACCCAACAGACACTTTCGGAGATACCTGTAGTGAACCTTTATAGCCACACAGTTACGTTGTGACGTTTGGCACACTCAAAGCACTCCTACGGTATCCGGGAGTTGCACAATCTCATGGTCTAAGGAAATGATACTTGACATTAGAAAAGCTTTAGCATACGAACTACACGATCTTTGTGCTAGGCTTAGGATTGGGTCTTGTCCATCACATCATTCTCCTAATGATGTGATCCCGTTATCAACAACATCCAATGTCCATGGTCAGGAAACCGTAACCATCTATTGATCAACGAGCTAGTCAACTAGAGGCTTACTAGGGACATGGTGTTGTCTATGTATCCACACATGTATCTGAGTTTCCTATCAATACAATTCTAGCATGGATAATAAACGATTATCATGAACAAGGAAATATAATAATAACCAATTTATTATTGCCTCTAGGGCATATTTCCAACAGTCTCCCACTTGCACTAGAGTCAATAATCCAGTTCACATCGTCATGTGATTAACACTCACAGGTCACATCGCCATGTGACCAACATCCAAGAGTCTACTAGACTCAATGATCTAGTTCACATCACTATGTGATAAACACTCAAAGAGTTCTGGGTTTGATCATGTTATGCTTGTGAGAGAGGTTGTAGTCAACGGGTCTTGCCATATTCAGATCCCTATGTATTTCACAAAACTTTATATCATAGATGTTGCTACCACGTTCCTCTTGGAGCTATTCCAAATTATTGCTTCATTATACATATCCGGTATCTCTACTCAGCGCTATCCGGATAGGTGTTAAGCTTGCATCGACGTAACTCTTTACGTCGAACTCTTTATCACCTCCATAACCGAGAAACATTTCCTTATTCCTCTAAGGATAATTTTGACCGCTATCTGGTGATCTACTCCTAGATCACCTTTGTACCCTCTTGCCAGACATGTGGCAAGGCACACATCAGGTGCGGTACTTCAGCATGGCATACCGTATAGAGCCTATGCCAAAAGCATAGGGGATGACCTTCGTCCTTTCTCTTTCTTCTGTCATGGTCAAGCTTTGAGTCTTACTCAACTTCACACCTTACAACTCAGGTAAGAACCCCTTCTTTGACTGATCTATTTTGAACTCCTTCATAAACATGTCAAGGTGTGCGTTCTTTGAAAGTACCATCAGGCGTCTTGATCTATCTCTATAGATCTTGATGCCCAATATGTAAGCAGCTTTATCCAGGTCTTCCTTTGAAAAACACTCTTCAAACAACCATTTATGCTTTCCAGAAATTCTACATTATTTTGGATCAACAATATGACATCCACATATACTTATCAGAAATGTTGTAGTGCTCCCACTCACTTTCTTGTAAATACAAGTTTCTAGCAAACATTGTATAAACCTAAAAGCTTTGATCACTCCATCAAAACATATATTCCGATTCCGAGATGCTTGCTCTAGTCCATAGAAGGATTGCTGGAGCCAGCATACCTTTTAGCATCCTTAGGATTGACAAAACCTTTTATTGTATCACATACAACTTTTCTTACGAAAACTGGTAAGAAAACTTGTTTTGACATCCATCTGTAAGATTTCATAATCGAAAAAAACAGCTAATGCTATCATGATTCCGATGGACTTAAGCATCGCTACGGGTGAGAAATTCTCATCGTAGTCAACTCCTTGAACTTGTGAAAAGATTCTTTCCCACAAGTCGAGCTTCATAGGCGGTAACATTATGCCCACGTCCGTCTTCTTCTTAAAGATCCATTTATCTCTATGGCTTGCCGATCATCGGGCAAGTCCACCAAAGTCCATACTTTGTTCTGATTTATGGATCCTATCTCGGATTTCATGGCTTCTAACCTTTTGTCGGAATACGGGCCCACCATCGCTTCTCCATAGATCGTAGGTTCATTGTCGTCTAACAACATGATATCTAAGACAGGATTACCGTACCACTTAGGAGTAGTACATATCCTTGTCGACCTACGAGGTTCGATAGCAACTTGATCCGGAGCTTCATGATCACTATCATTAACTTCCTATTCAACAGACGTAGGCGCCACAGAAAACATCTTTCTGTGTTGCGTCACTCTCTGGTTGAAGTAAAGGTTCGACAACCTCATCAAGTTATATCTTCCTCCCACTCAATTCTTTCGAGAGAAACTCCTTCTCGAGAAGGGACCCGTTCTTAGCGACAAACAATTTGCCCTTGGATCTGAGATAGAAGGTATACCCAACTGTCACCCTTGGGTATCCTATGAAGATGTGTTTGTCCGCTTTGGGTTCGAGCTTTCTCCGGCTGAAGCCTTAAGCATCGCAGCCCCAAACATTATGAAACGACAACTTTGGTTTCTTGCCAAACCATATTCTTACGACGTCGTCTCAACAGACTTAGATGGTATCCTATCTAAAGTGAATGCAGCTGTCTCTAACGCATAACCTCAAAATGAAAACGGTAGATTGGTAAGAGACATCATAGATCGCACCATATTTCATAGGGTTCGATTACAACGTCCGGACACACCATTACCTTGTGGTGTTCCAGGTGGCTTCAACTGTGAAACAATTCCACAATGTCTTAAGTGATTGCCAAACTCATAACTCCGAAAATCCCCTTTTGATCAGATCATAGGAACATGATCTTCTTTGTTATGATGATTCTTAACTTCACTCTGAAATCGCTTGAACTTTTCAAACGTTTCAGACTTGTGCTTCATTAAGTAAATATACCTATATCTACTCAAATCGTTAGTGAAGATGAGAAAACAGTGATATCCACCGCACGCTTCGATTCTCATTGGATCACATGCATCAGCATGTATGATTTCCAACAAGTCACTTGCCCGTTTCGTTGTACCTGAAAACGGGGTCTTAGTCATCTTGCCCATGAGGCATGGCTCGCATGTGTCAAGTGATTCAAAATCAAGTGACTCCAAACATCCATTGACATGGAGTTTCTTCATGCATCTTACGCCAATATGACCTAAGCGGTAGTGCCACGAGAAAGTGGTACTATCATTATTAACTCTACATCTTTTGGCGTGAACATGTGTATTACCACGACCGAGATTCAATGAACCATTCACATAGGGTGCATGACCATGAAAGGTATCATTCATGTAAACAGAATAACCATTATTCTCTAACTTAAATGAATGACCGTATTGCAATGAACATGATCTAATCATATTCATGCTCAATGTAGACACCTGATAACATTTATCTAGGTTCAATACCTATCCCAAAGGAAGATGGAGCGTGCGATGGTGATCTCATCAACTTTGGAAACACTTCCAACACACATCGTCACCTCGCCCTTAGCCAGTCTCCGTTTAGTCCGTAGCTTTTGCTTCAAGTCACCAATAATAGCAACTGAACTGATATCCAATACCCAGGTGCTACCAGGAGTACTAGTAAGGTACACATTAATAACACGTATATACTTTGTTGAAGGTTCTAGCCTTCTTATCTACCATGCATTTGGGGTAATTCCGCTACCAGTGATTGTTCCCCTTACAATAGAAGCACTTAGTCTCGGGTTCGGGTTCAACCTTGGGTTCCTTCACTGGAGCGGCAACTGGTTTGCCATCCATGAAGTTTCCCTTCTGGCCCTTGCCCTTCTTGAAACCAGCGGTCTTGTTAAACCATCAACACTTGATGCTCCTTCTTGATTTCTACCTTTTGCGGTCTTAAGCACCGTGAATAGCTTCGGGATTAACTCCATCCCTTGCATGTCATAGTTCATCACGAAGATCTAGTAGCTTAGTGATAGTGGCTAGAGAACTCTATTAATCACTATCTTATCTAGAAGTTTAACTCCCACTTGATTTAAGTGATTGTAGCACCCAGACATTCTGAGCACATGCTCACTAGCTGAGCTATTATCCTCCATCTTGTTGGCAAAAGAACTTGTCAGAGGTCTCACACCTCTCAACACGGGCATGAGCCTGAAATCCCAATTTCAGCTCTTGGAACATCTCATATGTTCTATGGCGTTCAAAACATCATTGGAATCCCAATTCTAAGCCGTAAAGTATGGTGCACTAAACTATCAAGTAGTCATCAGGATGTGTCTGTCAGGTGTTCACAACATCCACAGACGACGTTGTAGGGGTTTGCACATCAAACGGTGCATCAAGGACGTAAGCCTTCTGTGTAGCAGTGAGGACACTCCTCGGACTACGGACCTAGTCCGCATCATTGCTTACAATATCTTTCAATTTGGTCTTTCTCTAGGAACGTATTGAAACAGGGAGCTACAAGTGAGCTATTTATCTACAACATATTTGTGAAGACAATTCAGACTATGTTCATGATAATTGAGTTCATCTAATGAACTCCCACTAAGATAGACATCCCTCTAGTCATCTAAGTGAAACATGATCCGAATCGACTAGGCCGTGTCCGATCATCACGTGAGACGGACTAGTCATCAACGGTGAACATCTCATGTTGATCGTATCTTCTATACGACTCATGTTTGACCTTTCGGTCTTCCGTGTTCCGAGGCCATGTCTGTACATGCTAGGCTCGTCAAGTCAACCTAAGTGTTTCGCATGTGTCCCGAGGCCATGTCTATACATGCTAGGCTCGTCAACACCCATTGTATTTGAACGTTAGAATCTATCACACCCGATCATCACGTGGTGCTTCGAAATGATGAACCTTCACAACGGTGCATAGTTGGGGGAACACTTTTCTTGAAATTTTAGTGAGGGATCATCTTATTTAAGCTACCATCATTCTAAGCAAATAATATGTAGAACATGATAAACATCACATGCAATCAAATAGTGACATGATATGGCCAATATCATTTTGCTCCTTTTGATCTCCATCTTCAGGGCTCCATGATCATCGTTGTCACCGGCATGACACCATGATCTCCATCATCGTGTCTTCTTGAAGTTGTCTCGTCATCTATTACTTCTACTACTATGGCTAACGCTTTAGCAATAAAGTAAAGTAATTACATGACGTTTAAGTTGACACGCAGGTCATAAATAAATTAAGACAACTCCTATGGCTCCTGCCGGTTGTCATACTCATCGACATGCAAGTCGTGATTCCTATTACAAGAACATGATCAATCTCATACATCACATATATCATTCATCACATCCTTTTGGCCATATCACATCACACGGCATATGCTGCAAAAACAAGTCAGACGTCCTCTAATTGTTGTTGCAAGTTTTTACGTGGCTGCTATAGGTTTCTAGCAAGAACGTTTCTTACCTACGCGAAAACCACAACGTGATATGTCAACTTCTATTTACCCTTCATAAGGACCCTTTTCATCGAATCCGATCCGACTAAAGTGGGAGAGATAGACACCCGCTAGCCACCTTATGCAACTAGTGCATGTCAGTCGGTGGAACCAGTCTCATGTAAGAGTACGTGTAAGGTCGGTCCGGGCCGCTTCATCCCATGATGCCGCCGAATCAAGATAAGACTAGTAACGGCAAGCAAATTGACAATATCCATGCCCACAACTGCTTTGTGTTCTACTCGTGCATAGAAACTACGCATAGACCTAGCTCATGATGCCACTGTTGGGGATCATAGCAGAAATTTAAAATTTTCTACGCATCACCAAGATCAATCTATGGAGTAATCTAGCAACGAGGGGAAGGGGGTGCATCTACATACCCTTGTAGATCGCTAAGCGGAAGTGTTCAAGTGAATGGGGTTGATGGAGTCATACTCGTCGTGATCCAAATCACCGATGATCCTAGTGCCGAACGGACGGCGCCTCCGCGTTCAACACACGTACAGCCCGGTGACGTCTCCTACGCCTTGATCCAGCAAGGGGTGAAGGAGAGGTTGGGGAAGACTCCATCCAGCAGCAGCACGACGGCATGGTGGTGAAGGAGGAGCGTGGCAATCCTGCAGGGCTTCGCCAAGCACCGCGGGAGAAGAGGAGGACTTGGGAGAGGGGGGAGGGCTGCGCCAAGACTTGGGTGCGACTGCCCTCCCACCCCACACATATATATATAGGGGCAAGGGAGAGGGGGCGGCCCCCTCAGATCCAATCTGAGGAGGGGGCGGCGGCCAAGGGGGGTTGCCTTGCCCCCCAAGGCAAGGGGGGAGCCCCCCTTTAGGGTTCCCCCAAACCCTAGGCGCATGGGCCCTAGGGGGGAGGCGCCCAGCCCACTAAGGGGCTGGTCCCTCTCCACATACAGCCCATAGGGCCCTCCGGGGCAGGTGGACCCTCCCGGTGGACCCCCGGAACCCCTCCGGTGGTCCCGGTACAATACCGGTAACCCCCGAATTATTCCGGTGATCTCATCCGGGACTCCGAACAACATTTAGTAACCACGTACATCTATTCCCTATAACCCTAGCGTCATCGAACCTTAAGTGTGTAGACCCTACGGGCTCGGGAGTCATGCAGACATGGCCGGGACAACTCTCCGTCAATAACCAATAGCGGGATCTGGATACCCATGTTGGCTCCCACATGCTCCACGATGATTTCATCGGATGAACCACGATGTCAAGGTTCAATCAATCTCGTATACAATTCCCTTTGTCCATCGGTACGATACTTGCCCGAGATTCGATCGTCGGTATCCGATACCTTGTTCAATCTCGTTACCGGCAAGTCTCTTTATTCGTTCCATAACACATCATCCCGTGATCAACTCCTTGGTCACATTGTGCACATTATGATGATGTCCTACCGAGTGGGCCCAGAGATACCTCTCCGTTTACATAGAGTGACAAATCCCAGTCTCGATTCGTGCCAACCCAACAGACACTTTCGGAGATACATGTAGTGAACCTTTATAGCCACCCAGTTACGTTGTGACATTTGGCACACCCAAAGCACTCCTACGGTATCTGGGAGTTGCACAATCTCATGGTCTAAGGAAATGATACTTGGCATTAGAAAAGCTTTAGCATACGAACTACACGATCTTTGTGCTAGGCTTAGGATTGGGTCTTGTCCATCACATCATTCTCCTAATGATGTGATCCTGTTATCAACAACATCCAATGTCCATGGTCAAGAAACCGTAACCATCTATTGATCAACGAGCTAATCAACTAGAGGCTTACTAGGGACACGGTGTTGTCTATGTATCCACACATGTATCTGAGTTTCCTATCAATACAATTCTAGCATGGATAATAAACGATTATCATGAACAAGGAAATATAATAATAACCAATTTATTATTGCCTCTAGGGCATATTTCCAACACCCCATACCCGGCAGGCGTCCTGATTGGGACATCAGCTCTTAGATGCTAGGTTTGACTGTGAGGTCTGTTTGGTATTAGGCCCAGACTAGCAGCATTCGTTCGTCAACAGGATAGGACTAGCGACAGATGTTGCCTAGACGGTGGCTTTAGTCTTACTATTGTATGACTTTGTAAGGTCTTGTGTGAGTAATTAACAAAGTGGCTACATGCATCATCCAGATGTAGAGGCCGAGGTTCCTCCTCCTTTTCTAAAAAAAAATAGCCCAGAAAATCAAAGTTAAACAAAGAAATGATTAGCTACCCCCATTTTTTAAACCTATCATATTTCATTGTGATGTGTGCACATTGCTGCACAATCTCTTGAAATGTAGAAATTTAACCACGGCTCTTGTCGGGGAGATCTTCTGTGTCTACGGAGATGAGGGAGAAGCTGGATACACACCTCCATCGGAGTGCCTCTTAAAATGTAGAAATTTAAACAAGGTAGTATTTCATGTTGTACTCGTAGCCATTGGCAACATAGTTGCAATGTGCAGCATCATCGAAAAAAGTCTTGCAAGAAGAAAGACTGCTTGAGGACATTGAGATTATTGTGAGAGTCACACATCCCGAAGTACCATAGCCAAATCCACAGATCATGTGATGTAGCTACTTAAAGAATGATGGTTGGATTATAGCATTACCCTTTGCACTGACCTTGAAATGTCACAACACAATTATTTCATGTGCAATGCATAAATTAATGGATCCAAGCATCCCTGGCCAACCTCTCTCTTCACTTTGTGCCACGAGCCTCTTGGTATCTTCATCAGTAGAATCCCTCATGTACTCTAATCCATATATCTCGATCACGGCTTTGATGAACCGTCTCACACGCTCGAGGATGAGATTTTTGAAGGAAATATGCCCTAGAGGCAATAATAAAGTTATTATTTATTTCCTTATAATCATGATAAATGTTTATTATTCATGCTAGAATTGTATTAACCGGAAACATAATACATGTGTGAATACATAGACAAACAAAGTGTCACTAGTATGCCTCTACTTGACTAGCTCATTAATCAAAGATGGTTATGTTTCCTAACCATGAACAATGAGTTGTTATTTGATTAACGGGATCACATCATTAAGAGAATGATCTGATTTACATGACCCATTCCATTAGCTTAGCACCCGATCGTTTAGTATGTTGCTATTGCTTTCTTCATGACTTATACATGTTCCTATAACTATGAGATTATGCAACTCCCGTTTACCGGAGGAACACTTTGGGTACTACCAAACGTCACAACGTAACTGGGTGATTATAAAGGAGTACTACATGTGTCTCCAAAGGTACATGTTGGGTTGGCGTATTTCGAGATTAGGTTTTGTCACTCCGATTGTCGGAGAGGTATCTCTTAAGCCTTGCAAGCATTGCAACTAAATGAGTTAGTTGCGGGATGATGCATTACAGAACGAGTAAAGAGACTTGCCGGCAACGAGATTGAACTAGGTATTGGAATACCGACGATCGAATCTCGGGCAAGTAACATACCGATGACAAAGGGAACGACGTATGTTGTTATGCGGTCTGACCGATAAAGATCTTCGTAGAATATGTAGGAGCCAATATGGGCATCCAGGTCCCGCTATTGGTTATTGACTAGAGACATGTCTCGGTCCTGTCTACATTGTTCTTGAACCCGTAGGGTCCGCACGCTTAAGGTTACGATGACAGTTACATTATGAGTTTATGCATTTTGATGTACCGAAGGTTGTTCGGAGTCCCGGATGTGATCACGGACATGACGAGGAGTCTCGAAATGGTCAAGACATAAAGATTAATATATTGGAAGCCTATGTTTGGATATCGGAAGTGTTCCGGGTGAAATCGGGATTTTACCGGAGTACCGGGAGGTTACCGGAACCCCCGGGAGCTAAATGGGCCATGATGGGCCTTAGTGGAAAAGAGAAGAGGCAGCCCTACATGGGCCGCGCGCCCCTCCCCTTCCTTGGTCCGAATTGGACAAGGAGAGGGGGCCGGCCCCTCTCTCTCTTTTCCCCCCTCCACAAGTCCTATTCCAACTAGGATTGGGGGGGGGGGGGAATCCTACTCCCAGAGGGAGTAGGACTCTCCTGGCGCGCCCTATGTGGCTGGCCAGCCTCCCCCCTTTTGGTCCGTTATATACTGAGGCAGAGGCACCCTAGAACACAGAAGTTGATCCACGTGATCTATTCCTTAGCCGTGTGCGGTGCCCCCTGCCACCATAGTCCTCGATAATATTGTAGCAGTGCTTAGGCGAAGCCCTGCAACAGTAGTACATCAAGATCGTCACCACGCCGTCGTGCTAACGGAACTCTTCCCCGACACTTTGCTGGATCGGAGTCCGGGGATCATCATCGAGCTGAACGTGTGCTAAAACTCGGAGGTGTCGTAGTTTCGGTGCTTGATCGGTCGGGCCGTGAAGACGTACGACTACATCAACCAAACGCTTCCGTTGTCGATCTACTAGGTATGTAGATCACACTCCCCCCTCTCGTTGCTATGCATCACATGATCTTGCATGTGCGTAGGAAATTTTTTGAAATTACTACGTTCCCCAACAGTGGCATCCGAGCCTAGGTTTCATATGTTGATGTTATATGCACGAGTAGAACACAAGTGAGTTGTGGGCGATATAAGTCATACTGCTTACCAGCATGTCATACTTTGGTTCGGCGGTATTGTTGGATGAAGCGGCCCAGACCGACATTACGCGTACGCTTACGCGAGACCGGTTCTCCCGACGTGCTTTGCACAGAGGTGGCTTGTGGGTGACAGTTTCTCCAACATTAGTTGAACTGAGTGTGGCTACGCCCGGTCCTTGCGAAGGTTAAAACAGCACCAACTTAACAAACTATCGTTGTGGTTTTGATGCGTAGGTAAGATTGGTTCTTGCTTAAGCCCGTAGCAGCCACGTAAAACTTGCAACAACAAAGTAAAGGACGTCTAACTTGTTTTTGCAGGGCATGTTGTGATGTGATATGGTCAAGACATGATGCTGATTTTTATTGTATGAGATGATCATGTTTTGTAACCGAGTTATCGGCAACTGGCAGGAGCCATATGGTTGTCACTTTATTGTATGCAATGCAATCGCGATGTAATGCTTTACTTTATCACTAAACGGTAGCGATAGTCGTGGAAGCACAAGCTTGGCGAGACGACAACGATGCTGCGATGGAGATCAAGGTGTCACGCCGGTGACGATGGTGATCACGACGGTGCTTCGGAGATGGAGATCACAAGCACAAGATGATGATGGCCATATCATATCACTTATATTGATTGCATGTGATGTTTATCTTTTATGCATCTTATCTTGCTTTGATTGACGGTAGCATTATAAGATGATCTCTCACTAATTATCAAGAAGTGTTCTCCCTGAGTATGCACCGTTGCGAAAGTTCTTCGTGCTGAGACACCACGTGTTGATCGGGTGTGATAGGTTCTACGTTCAAATACAACGGGTGCAAAACAGTTGCACACGCGGAATACTCAGGTTATACTTGACGAGCCAAGCATATACAGATATGGCCTCGGAACACGGAGACCGAAAGGTCGAGCGTGAATCATATAGTAGATATGATCAACATAATGAAGTTCACCAATGAAACTACTCCATCTCACGTGATGATCGGACATGGTTTAGTTGATTTGGATCACGTAATCACTTAGAGGATTAGAGGGATGTCTATCTAAGTGGGAGTTCTTTAAGTAAATTAACTGAACTTAAATTTATCATGAAACTTAGTACCTGATAAGTATCTTGCTCGTTTATGCTTGTTTGTAGATAGATGGCTCGTGCTGTTGTTCTATTGAATTTTAATGCGTTCCTTGAGAAAGCAAAGTTGAAAGATGATGGTAGCAATTACACGGACTGGGTCCGTAACTTGAGGATTATCCTCATTGCTGCACAGAAGAATTACGTCCTGGAAGCACCGCTGGGTGCCAGGCCTGCTGCAGGAGCAACGCTGGATGTTATGAACGTCTGGCAGAGCAAAGCTGATGACTACTCGATAGTTCAGTGTGCCATGCTTTACGGCTTAGAATCGGGACTTCAACGACATTTTGAACGTCATGGAGCATATGAGATGTTCTAGGAGTTGAAGTTAATATTTCAAGCAAATGCCCGGATTGAGAGATATGAAGTCTCCAATAAGTTCTATAGCTGCAAGATGGAGGAGAACAGTTCTGTTAGTGAGCATGTACTCAAAATGTCTGGGTATAATAATCACTTGATTCAACTGGGAGTTAATCTTCCAGATGATTGCGTCACTGACAGAATTCTCCAATCACTGCCACCAAGCTACAAGAGCTTCGTGATGAACTATAATATGCAAGGGATGAATAAGACTATTCCCGAGCTCTTCGCGATGCTGAAAGCTGCGGAGGTAGAAATCAAGAAGGAGCATCAAGTGTTGATGGTCAACAAGACCACTAGTTTCAAGAAAAAGGGCAGAGGGAAGAAGAAGGGGAACTTCAAAAAGAACGGCAAGCAAGTTGCTACTCAAGAGAAGAAACCCAAACCTGGACCTAAGCCTGAAACTGAGTGCTTCTATTGCAAGCAGACTGGTCACTGGAAGCGGAACTGCCCCAAGTATTTGGCGGATAAGAAGGATGGCAAGGTGAACAAAGGTATATGTGATATACATGCTATTGATGTGTACCTTACTAATGCTCGCAGTAGCACCTGGGTATTTGATACTGGTTCTGTTGCTAATATTTGCAACTCGAAACAGGGACTACGGATCAAGCGAAGATTAGTTAAGGACGAGGTGACGATGCGCGTGGGAAACGGTTCCAAAGTCGATGTGATCACAGTCGGCACGCTACCTCTACATCTACCTTCGGGATTAATATTAGACCTAAATAATTGTTATTTGGTGCCAGCGTTAAGCATGAACATTATATCTGGATCTTGTTTGATGCGAGACGGTTATTCACTTAAATCAGAGAATAATGGTTGTTCTATTTATATGAGTAATATCTTTTATGGTCATGCACCCTTGAAGAGTGGTCTATTCTTGTTGAATCTCGATAGTAGTAACACACATATTCATAATGTTGAAACCAAAAGATGCAGAGTTGATAATGATAGTGCAACATATTTGTGGTACTGCCGTTTAGGTCATATCGGTGTAAAGCGCATGAAGAAACTCCATACTGATGGACTTTTGAAACCACTTGATTATGAATCATTTGGTACTTGTGAACCGTGCCTCATGGGCAAGATGACAAAAACGCCGTTCTCCGGTACTATGGAGAGAGCAACAGATTTGTTGGAAATCATACATACAGATGTATATGGTCCGATGAATATTGAGGCTCGTGGCGAATATCGTTATTTTCTCACCTTCACAGATGATTTAAGCAGATATGGGTATATCTACTTAATGAAAAATAAGTCTGAAACATTTGAAAAGTTCAAAGAATTTCAGAGTGAAGTTGAAAATCATCGTAACAAGAAAATAAAGTTTCTACGATCTGATCATGGAGGAGAATATTTGAGTTACGAGTTTGGTGTACATTTGAAAAATTGTGGAATAGTTTCGCAACTCACGCCACCCGGAACACCACAGCGTAATGGTGTGTCCGAACGTCGTAATCGTACTTTACTAGATATGGTGCGATCTATGATGTCTCTTACTGATTTACCGCTATCGTTTTGGGGATACGCTTTAGAGACAGCTGCATTCACGTTAAATAGGGCACCATCAAAATCCGTTGAGACGACGCCTTATGAACTGTGGTTTGGCAAGAAACCAAAGTTGTCGTTTTTTAAAGTTTGGGGTTGTGATGCTTATGTGAAAAAGTTTCATCCTGATAAGCTTAAACCCAAATCGGAAAAATGCGTCTTCATAGGATACCTTAAAGAAAATATTGGATACACTTTCTATCACAGATCCGAAGGCAAGACTTTTGTTGCTAAAATCGGAAACTTTCTGGAGAAAGAGTTTCTCTCGAAAGAAGTGAGTGGGAGGAAAGTAGAACTTGACGAGGTAACTGTACCTACTCCCTTATTGGAAAGTAGTACATCACAGAAAACTGTTTCTGCGACACCTACACCAGTTAGCGAGGAAGCTAATGATGATGATCATGAAACTTCAGAACAAGATACTACTGAACCTCGTAGATCAACCAGAGTAAGATCCGCGCCAGAGTGGTACGGTAATCCTGTTCTGAAAGTCATGCTACTAGATCATAATGAACCTACGAACTATGAAGAAGCGATGGTGAGCCCAGATTCCGCAAAGTGGCTTGAAGCCATGAAATCTGAGATGGGATCCATGTATGAGAACAAAGTATGGACTTTGGTTGACTTGCCCGATGAAGCAATTGAGAATAAATGGATCTTCAAGAAAAAGACTGACGCTGACGGTAATATTACTGTCTACAAAGCTCGACTTGTCGCAAAAGGTTTTCGGCAAGTTCAAGGGATTGACTACGATGAGACCTTCTCACCCATAGCGATGCTTAAGTCTGTCAGAATCATGTTAGCAATTGCAGCATTTTATGATTATGAAATTTGGCAGATGGATGTCAAAACTGCATTTCTGAATGGATTTCTGGAAGAAGAGTTGTATATGATGCAACCAAAAGGTTTTGTCGATCCAAAGGGAGCTAACAAAGTATGCAAGCTCCAGCGATCCGAATTTTTTTTGATTTTTTTTCGATTTTACTATTCATGCGGGAGCTCGGGTGCAGATTAGCCGCGTCCGATGAAAAAGCTATACTTCTGCTTCTGCGGTATTATTAGTTTGAGAGATCTCCTAGATGGGGCTTAATTCCTCAAACATGAAAATTTCCCTCGGATACATATAGATGCTCTAATGATTATTATCTCGATGCTGCCATGCTTCTCCTTCAGCTGCAATGACACTGAAACTTCTGTGCTGTTGGATCAATCTCTTCCGTCGAGCAGCCACGAGCATGTCAATTTGGTATCTCAACTCTAAAGTCCGAAGTGGAGCAGCATCAACCAGTGACTGCATCAGCCGCCAACTGCTCTGCATCAGGCTCCCTGAAGCACCCGGAGTAGATGCCATACACCTTGTTCAAGTCCGCGGCGCTCGCCGTCCACACGTGCCCCGGCGCCGCCCCAGGAAGGCCGCCGTCCGCCGCGATCATCTCCTCGCACCTCTCCTCGACCAGCGCCGCCTCCCGGAGTTTCCCCTCCCGCCACAGGCTCTTCACAAGCAGCGCCTTGGTGGGCGCGTCCGGCGCGACCCCGGCGCCGCGCATTTCGTCGAACAGCTTCACCGCGAGCGCCGCGCGCTCCCGCTTGCAGTATGCCCTGATCAGCACGGCGTACATGTGCCCGTCGGGCCGCAGCTCGCACTGCCGCACCATCCCGAACAGCCTGTGCACGCCCTGGAGGTCGCCGGCGCCGGCCAGGTGCTCCATCAGCCCCGAGAATGTCTGCAGGTCCGGGAGCACGCCGCGCGTGGCCATCATCTCCTCCAGGAGCTCCGTGGCGTCGCGCCCTCGCCGGCACTTGGCCATCGTCCTCAGCAGCGACGAGCAGAGCAGCGCGAGGTTGGGCCGCGACACGGGGCCGCAGATGGAGTCGGCTTCCCGGAACACCCTCACCGCCGCGTCGGCATTCTTGGAGAGCCCGTAGAAGTCGACGATTAGTCGCACGGTGGCGAACGGGAGGAGGATGCCGTCGTCCCGCACCTTGGCCAGCAGGCGCTCCACCAGGTCGTCGCGGCCGGCGCGGGCGAGGATGGCGGCCATCCTCGCCACGGTGTCGCGGTCGTGCGCGAAGCCGCCGGGGCGGCACGCCACCCAGCAGAAGAACTCCCACGCCGTCCCCGGCTTCCTGAACGCGCGCAGGAGCTTGCACACGAGCCGCGGCGTCCAGACGATCCCGGCGGCCTCCAGCTCCGCCACCTCCTTGGGGTCCCAGCCTTCCAGCGCCCTGGCGAGCTCCCGCGGGTCCAGCCATGGCTTGAGCGGCGTCTCCTTAGCTCTGGGCGTGCCCTTGCCACCATCCTCTTCCTCCTCGCTTTCTCCCTCGCCGTCCGCGTCGTCCACGGCGTACGGGATCCTCGCGTCCGGCGAAAGCTCCTCGACGAAGTCCTGGGTGCCCTCCGTGTGGCCGGCTTCCCTCATGGCGGCGATGGCGGCCCGCGTCTGCGGCCCGGGCATGACGCCGTCGACGGCCGCCATCTCGCGGACCAGCCACCGGAGCTGGTCGAACCTCCCGGCCTCCGCGAGCGCCTCGGCGAGCACGTTGTACTGCCGGGTGGTCCGCCGCGTGCGCAGCGACGGCAGGAGCCGGAACACCTCGAGCGCCTGGTCGACGAACCCCGCGGAGGCGAGGTGGGCGACGACGACGGTGTAGGTGCGCGCGTTGGGGAGCGCGCCCTCGCGGACCATGGCGCCGAACGCGTCCACGGCGGCGGCGTGGTCGCCCGCGCCGGCGTGGAGGCTGATGACGAGGGTGTGCGCCTCGGCGGGGCGGTGCGGGGTGGTCGGGATGGAGGCGAAGGCGGCGAGGGCGGCAGGGCGGTCCCCCGCGGCGGCGAGGAGGCGGAGGCGCACGAGCGGGGGAGGGGGCAGGGGGAAGGAGGCGAGCAGGGAGCGGAGGTCGGGGAGCGACGCGGGGTTGGCGAGGCGGGAGGCGAGCGCGTGAAAGAGCGGGAGCGGGGCCGGCGAGGGGAGGGCGCGGAAGAAGGAGAGCGCCGCCGCCGGGGTGGGCGCGGCGCGGATGCCGTGGAGCGCGACCACGGGGTCGTCGGGTGGGGGCGGCGGCGGGGAGGAGGAAGGGGAGCGGAGGCGGAGGCGCAGGGAGTCGATGAGGCGCGCGCGGCGGAGGTAGACGGCGACGCGGCTGCCGGGCGGGGGCATCGCGTGGCGGCGGCGGCGAGACGAGGGACGCCCGAGCTCGTCGTCCCCCCAGCTCAAGAGACAGGTTTTAGTAAAACTCAAATCATCTGCACCCAACAGTACAGCCACATCACAGGTTAACAGCATTCCATTTCTTCAGTGTTTCATAGTAGACGATTTAAAGCAGACACCATAATTTCAGCATGACTTTTCTTCAATTCAGTTTAGTTCAGCGTGACTACGTGGTTCAATTCTACCATGTTTTCCCTGTACATGTGAATTCAAGAACAGTAGCACATTACACATCATTTAGCACAATACAATTTCAGTCTAAGATACTAGCAGGAGCAGCCAGTTTGGGGGGGAAGATACTTGCAGATCAGTATTGGTTTTGCAAATTGCAACTATGGCCAAGGAGATGCATGAGTCAACATGCCCAATTCAGTACACCAAATGGTTCCATGGACCAACATTAAAGCCTCATCCCCTGAAGCAGTCGTCGCCGCCACTGATGCATAAACCAGAAAAGCGGGAACATCGGACCGAATTCGGAAACGGTTACAACCTATCTGTTTTTCCCTGGTCGAAGCGAAGCTGATCATACATCACATTTGCTGGAGAATCAGATGTGGAGGAAACTCCTTGAAGGTGTGCCGAGGAAACCTCATATGTCGTCTGAGACGATTGCTCTGTCAATCTCTGCAACATGCGCTCCCGGGCGCATCAGGGACAGTAAAGCCTGGGAGTAACCACCAGTCGGGTAGAGAGTTCACTTCAAGTTTCAGTCCCACAAATGGGATGAATGAGCAATAGTTCACCATATGGCTGTGCCAACGGAGTTCATTGTAGACCATGGACATATAAACACGGGATCCATCATCCATGCTACGACTGCCTACAAGAAAAAATAGAAAACGAGAACCATACTCCTCTGACTGCAGATTTGCGATCTCCATCGCTTCTATAGCAGCCAATGTTAAACTTGTCAGAGGCATGAACTTCTGGAGTCGCTAACCATCACACCCTTTCTTCAGACCACGACCTTATATGACTGAAACACACAAGCCCTGTAATTTTCAAACAAAAGCAGTAAGCAGAGAAATAATGGTCCAAGAATCATTTGTGCAATTGTTCAACTACAGCAGAGGCAGACTGAAGAAAACATGATGAAATAGAAGGAACTATGTTACGACTGTCCAACAAGAGTGGCAAAACTGTTTCTGAACCACTCACCAAGTAGGTTTCATCTTGGAGCTGGTCCGCCCCTCCTCCTCTTGCTTGGTGACCTTGAATGGACCCTGCTGTCCACTTGTGTATGATCAACCTGGAATCGAGTCCGCTTCTCACGAACAGGGCCCGACTCATTCTCCTGATCAGGCACCATGGAGTTATTTAACTCATCCTCTGTGTCCCTCTGGCCCTCAGACCCCTGTTCAGCTGGAATAGTTGTTGAATCTGGAACCGCAGCAGCAATGTCGCAAAGTGATGACCCGCCAAGTTCCCCAACAAGTTCTACACACGTTCTAGTGACTCGCTCAATGAAAGCGCTACATTCGCCTCTGGAGCACCCCTTTTGTGAAGCTGCCTCCTTCGCCAGAATAGTGAGTTTGTCAGTCTGGAATGAAACATGGAGGTGTCAGAAATATTCATGTGTATGCAGAAGAAGATGATCTGAATCTCTGCGCTTGATAATAGTGTGTGTCGTCATGAGAAAATTAAATACATCTTACAAGGAGAATATCTTACCACTGAGTGGATCAGATGAGCTCTGGGGGTGTACCGAAGCTTTGAAGCACGCAAAGAATCTTCATCATCAGCTGTTGCAGTTCGCACGGATGCCCCATCCTGGTGGCCATTACTTATTCTCGGTGTGCAGAGGCGGATACGTGTCGACCGTCTGTACCACCGCAAATAATCCATGTAGTTGGCATGATCGTATGGTCGTTCTTCCATGATAACATGCTGCTCCTTTACTTCCCACATATCCACAAAAGACTTATGCTTATCTGCCCAATCACTACGGACCTTTCCACGACAACACCTGCAAAATCATCAGAAAACCTTATGGGTGGCTACTGGTACATAATTTCCAACTTCCTCGAATCGAAAACAATCATGCACAGTCAACAGACATATCTTTGGACGTACCAATGGAGTTCCACGCTGGTGTCCCGAAATGGTGGCGGGCATTCCTGATGGAGACCAAATTGACGCATCACTCTCTCCGGTGTGTAAACCTCCACCATGAAGAAAAAAACTAGAGGTGCTTGAGTTAGCCACAAATGAGAATCCTGGGTACATATAGGTGCAAGATGTAGTGTCTTCACGCGGTCCTCCCTATATGGGCTCCAAACAACCTGGTCATCTGTTAATAGGTCGAACTCATTTGTAAAGTGCTCATAGCAACGTGCTGGAGCTGACCGATACGTGCACGCCCCCACAACCCATCTGAGACCAACCGTGGGTCTATCCCTGTCATCCTCTAGCTCATCGACGTTTGGGAATTTCGGCTTTAGCATATCTGGCCTGCCGATTGGGAAGCGCTCCCATGACCAGAACTGAAGGAGCAGAAGGCAACCAGTCAGATTACTTTGATCTGATTGCCTCCTGCAAGCATCACACATTGCCCTGTAGAGATATGCCAGAGTGGCAGAACCCCAACTGTATGAACCAATGTTCTCAAGATCAGCTATCAGCGGAAAGGGATAGACAGTGTACCTATCACCAGAGGCATCAGGAAACAATAGACCACCAACCAGGCTAAGGATGTATGCCCTTGCATGATGCTTTATGGTCTCCTCGTCGGCATCTTCAGGGCACTTATTAAACTCAGCTCTGACCCATGCAACCCTCAACCCAGGACGGGACTTATCTGAAGGAGGTGCCTTCCCAAGGTAACGCTGGTACAATTCAATGTAGGACTCTGTTTTGTTTACAATGACAGCATGGCCAGAGATAGGTAGCCCAAGAATCATCGCAACATCCTGTAGTGTGATTGTAATCTCACCACAAGGCATGTGAAAAGTGTGTGTCTCAGGTCTCCACCGATCAACTAGTGCAGAGACGAGTGCACGATCAATGGAGGGCAGTCCAGCCCTGCAAATATTCGCCAACCCCATCAACCCAGCTGGCCTAAGGTAACGTTCGTACCGCTTGTCAAACCGAAGAGGCTCACGGTTACGAGGATTGAGCTCACTTAGATGCTGTGCCAAATCAAGGAAACAGAAATCAGTGGACTATCACTATAACACATTTATTTGCATATAAATGATACAGGTTGTCATTGATCTACCTGGCCTGATGCTAAAGCACGGCCACGATGAACCTCGTCATACAGCCCAATTAAAAGAGAGCTAGTTGTATCAACTGTCCCTGAAGCTCCACACTGGTTCTGACCAGACTGAACCTCTTCACCTGCAAACCGCCCACGAATGCCAGCACGGGCCCTGGTGCTCCTTATTCTTCGTAGTCGAGCATGTTGAGAATGAACGGTTGGTGCATTGACGGTCACCATCGAAGGAGCAAAAAGAGAAGCACCCTGTTCTGGATCTCGCGGTGGGGTATTCTGATGCTGCGCATCCAGTGGTTCACTGTCCAGCAATGCAGGCTCTGGGGAAACCGGCTCTGGAGATAGATGCTTCTCTGCCTGAACATAAACCTCCAGGCAATTCCAGTCGGTGCCATTGAAAACTGCTTTGACATAGTTACTCCAGGACATATCGTCGTTGATAGGCACCATGATGAAGTGCCGATGAGCACCGCCGCCAACATTCGTCCTCCCCTGTGCGCGGACATTGTGTGTCGCCGGTTCCAGCCCAAGCTTCTTGTACACGGCGTCAATCAGCTCACTGTATGTGGGTGCTGCCTTGAACCATATACCCTGCTCGGAGAGGTCCCCGAATTCCACCCCATTTGGACCCTTCACCAGCTCCCCACCGCTGTAAATTCGCACAAATTTGTCCATTGTCCCTGCCAAACATGAATGCATCCAATTCAAAGAGTGCCCAAATTTGCAATACAAATATCTAAACCAAAAGTGTGATTCATGAGCATGTCAGTACTCATTCCGGCAAATCATGGAGCACCAAATTGGACAACACCAAAAGGAACTTCGTTCCCCCAATCGAGGCGCCAAGCTCGCTAGAGGAGTCACCATTGCCTAGAACCACTCCAAGGGCGAGAAAGGAAAGAACTAGGATTCGTATTTTAGAATCCAAAGAACTAGGATTCTTGGTCCCAATCACCATAGGCGCCGTTCGTCTCAAGTTCCCCGCTGCTGCAAACCCTAGCTAACCTTTCCCCCAACTTCACTCCCACTGCTAAGCTAAACCAAGGGTGCCCAACGCAACAGCCTAGCTTTGTCCTCGCCGCTCACAGAGGCCGCACCAGCATCCAAAGTGAAATCGGAAGAACTCGTAATTGAAAATCTCCCCCCAAATCTCCGGCGAGTACAGCTCGCGCGAGAGGGCTATGGTGGCTCCGGGGCGAGCGACGGACGAGCGCACCTGTCCGGGAGGGTGGGGCGGAGCTTACCGGAAAGGCGCGGAAGGGTTCCGCGGCGGCGCCGACGTCGCCAGGGACGGTGGCGGCGAGTAGGTGGGAGCTCGCGTCAAGCGTTTGCCGCTGCTGCGGTTTTGGTCTCCGACGCTGGAGTGTTCAGCGTCTAGTAAGGAAATGACTAAATGACACATGACTCTCCCGTACATACAAAAAAAAATTGCGAACATTCAGAAGTTGTGTCTAGATGAATAAATAAATAGAAATAATAGAGTTAGGGCATCTCCTACGCAATCCCTCAAAATCGACAGCGCAGATGTCCATGATTGTGTTCACAAACACGAATACGAAAGCTGGTCATCCAACTTTATACCTTAAATGTTCATCTTATCAACTTTAAAATAGCATGTGAGCTGCAATCCTCCAGTCAAATAACCGATCAATTGTGTGTGGTGGCATTTAATTGGTGAAGCGGACATCCAGACTACCGCAAACATTCCCTAACTTTACTTCCGATTTGTGGACGTGTCCACGGACAAATACAACTCCGTGTTGAATACAAACTATGTCCAGACAGTCATATCCGGGCGTATGTAGGTGTGTGAAGATGCCCTTATAAATTAAGCTTATAAACTTGTAAGACATAGTCGGGACAACCAAACACTCAAGACAAGACCACAACCGACTCGGATGCAGCTATGTCAATACAAGTCATTGCTCTAAATCCTCCATAACACTAAGCTCCCTAGTTTTTAAGGCCTCGCAATCAATTGAGGTCTCCGTTTGTAATTGGGTCACCTGATTTTGACCGAATCAATAAAAGCTCTCTCATTTAATTATTTTAGACTATACACTATGTTTCTTATTTTCTTAAGGTTTCACTATTAATTAAGGTCTTTAATTTAGAACTAGGTCATCCAATTTTCATCGGGTCAACAATTTCTCAAGGAGCTCTCCTATTTAATTATTTTAATTCGCTATGTTTCCTAATTTTAAAGCTCTTTCGTACGTTTGAGGTATTTATTTTTGGATTTGGGTTATGATTTTGATCGGGGCAACGATTTTACAAATCAATCAGCAGCAACCGTCCTATAAAAAAAATATGAACTCCGTGCATCCTTCTACCACCTAGAAAAAAGAAGGGCCACAATGTGATACTATAGCACCAATATAGTACATGCAGCCACATACACAAAAAATTCGCATATGAATATGAGTTGATTTGCGGATGACATATAGTCACATCGAAAGGGCCACCAAATGAGTGCATTATAAATAAACATAAAACACATTGCATCAACTCCCCCATACGCCAAACTAAATATTCCATCAGTTTCAATATATAAGGGGTATTAGTTTTTTGAAATGTCAAATTCTTTAACTTTGACCAAGTTTAGAGCCAAAAATATCGACATCCACGATATTAAACAAAAAAAGGAAATTTATTTCATGACGAATCTAATGACACCAATTTGATATTATATATGTTCATATATTTCTCTATAAATTTGATCAAACTTAAAAAGGTTTGAGTTTTCAAAAAAAGTAATATATCATATTTTTTGAAACAGAGTGAGTAATTTTTTTAAGAATCCTAACAATAACAACGGCGCAGCAAAGCGCGCCCAACCCTTCTAGTTTTATTAGATGCCTGAAGAAGATATATGAACCAAAAACATCGGTGAAGGCCACAAGGGGGGTTTGTCACTGCCAGGCCTAATTTGGTTGCAAGGCGGGAAGTATCCAAGGGCTCTAATCCCCTTTGGGGGTATTTCCATGGCCACAAGGATCCTCTCCCACCATGGGGAGATCACCATGCCAATTTGGATGACAGGGGAGAGGAGACGATATCACGTCCAGAAAAATGATAGGGCAGTGTGAAAATTCTTAGAAAAAATATAATATTCAAAAATAATGAAAATTGACTCTAGTTTCTTTTCAGAAACATCATATCAATTCAGAAGTAATTAAAAATTTGTATATTTCCTTCAAAAATCTAGGAAATTCAGGAAGGTACAAGATACTCAGGAAGGTAGAGAATAACTCTGGAATTTTAAGGGAAAAACAGGAAATACACACAAATCAGCAAAGAAAAACACTTCAACCCAATCACAGACATTAACCATGAGTTACACATGTCAATTCGCACAAATAATATAACACTACTGAGGTGTGCTAATCATAGTTTTAACATCGAAAATGCAAACTACGGCTAGAAATCCAGCAAGAATAGCATTTTGTTCCATCAAGCTCATGTGTGACTGATCCATAGCAAAATGTCTTCTTCTTGAAATAGTTACTCTACTAAAACTTCCACCATCAACTTCTTTGAACATTTTTATCGGCTAACTTTAGCAAACCTGCAAAGCAAAAAAAACAACATTATTGTTACTACACAATATCAGATTTTTCATTTATATGCATTTTTTTGCAAAGAAACAGATGCAAAGATCATAAAATGCTATTTTCACTGAGAATAATCTGTAGGAAAACTTAAAAACCTTAACAATATATGGGTTCGTGTTTTATGTGCTCGTATGGTCGTTAGTATGTGTTCTCTGTGGATACATATGTAATGGAATGACATCTGAAAAATTGTCATAGTTTTTGCCAGAATTTTAGTTTGCCTTGTGATTTTTTTTTCTGCTGAGATGCCACCTTTTGACGGGCCATGTTGAATTTCAATGTTTGGTTCGGGCCCATTCTTGAGTTGTAAATAAGCTCTCTATCATTTCATTACGGGTATCAATCCAGCGGGCGGTCGAACAGGGATGATATGAATTACCGAAGAAATAGAATTATAGAAATGTAGTATGCAATATCAAAATGTATCCCCTTATGTAAAATGAATTAACTTTTTCATACCATAAAGCTTTCCTTCATGAAACTCTCCATTGTCCGTACCAGCTTGATATTTATATACATACACTATAATATAGAAAAACATCAAACAAGCAAATAACAACCGAGCAATTAGTTAAAAAATTAGCAGTTAAAATTTTAACATCATCGCATACAGGATTTCCTACAAAATCTCTCAGAAGGCGTGGCTAGTACCTTATTTCTAAAGTTAGTCCAACCAGATGCCGTTGGTGTCACTAGGAGGCACGTCATCCTCTGCAAGCTTGTCGATGAGCATCTCCATCGTCTCAATGTACCTAGGCATGTAATGGTCCCTTATCATCGATCTGTCGAGTCGGATCTTGTTGTACATGTCGCGAGGGGTCTCGTAGAGGGCAACACCCTCACTCTGGCTGCCTTGCTCTTCTGATTTTGGCAATGCAACCATGTGCATGATTCTTCCTGGGGGGTACAACTGGCAATGCCGAGGTGCTTGAGAGGCACTCGACGGTGATCGCAGGGCTTCCAGGAGCTGCTCCATGTGTTCTCCATCTGTTCCTTTCCCAGCTTCATCAAAAGCTTGACTCTTTGTAGCAACATATGGCCAGCAGGATAGGGCAGAATGTTTCTTCACTACTTCATGCACGCCCTCTGAATGCTTCATCTCACCCTGGATTTGTAAGCCAAATTAACTCGGCACATGATAAAATACAAAATGAACCTCTGATGTTGCATCACCAGTTCTTTTTATGTTTGAAAAAGAAATCTAGTACCTCAGCAGTCCAAGATTGCAGCATATCGACATTTGCAACCTTAGAACTTGGACTGGATACAAAAGGAATGTAGGATCGCATGAGGTCTACAGAGTGATTCATAAAACTCAGGAGTCTTTTCTGCTGAATACGTTCCTGGAGACTATGTGCCCAGGATGATGCCATAACCTGCAGAGATTCCATAACAAATGCAAACGTATGATCTATGATGCTTCTGCGCTAATAAATTGTGTTTACAGCATATACATTTTTCGCTTTTATTTTAACCAGCTAATTGTTGTTCACCATGAAATGAAATGAAAAATTCTAAGAGAGACAACCAACTCATTGTATTTTAGATATGGATGGTACCTTTGTACGAAGTTCAGCGGCTGAGACCTTGCCAAAAGATGGGACCAGATCATTTCTATTGACAACAGTGGTGACGAAGTCTTTGCTGGATTCAGCCAAGTCCCAGCTCATGCAAGCAGCTGGACAGTAGCAGTTCGAAATGTTATGTTAAACTACATCTGTAACGAAATATTGATAAGCTTTTTTTGGAACCAAAAAGAAGGGACTATGACATCGCTGCAGATATTAGCTGCTTCGTTTCAGGCTAGTGATTCTTTAGCACATCAACTGAGTATCAGGTCTGTTGCTTCGGGTGACAATGTCAATGCCGGTGTTCAGCATACTTAAGCTTTTAGTATTCATTTTGTATTTGTGCGAGTAATGATTCCACGCAGACCTTTCTTAAAATGAACGGTTGTTTCTTAACAGTGCAGGTGGTGCATCATTGTTACGTACACCCTCTCTATTCCTAAATGTAAGATGTTTTTGCAGTTAAAAGTGTCTTACATTTAGGAACAGGTAGTACTCCCTCCGTCCCAAAATAAGTGTAGCTGATTTAGTACAAACTTGTATTAAATCAGTGACACTTATTTTGGGATTGAGGGAATATTAGATTGACATGCAGTGTTTTTTTCTCTATATCCATTTGTTTAAAGGTCGATTTTCAATCTGGAATTGACTACAGTACAATACCTGGTCCAAAGGCAATACATGAAGCTGATGATAACTTCTTGTTCTCACGTAGTATGTATGTTAAAATAGCTGCAATAGCAGCACCCATTGAATGTCCAATGATCTAAAATGAAAGAACGATGATATTATTTTAGTTAGCAAAAATCTTGATGCAGCTTATGTCATCTGCCTTACCTTACAGTGCCAAATCTGTTCCACTTTACTGTGAAAGTTGACTCATACTACCAAGAGAAATACTCCGTCCGATCCAAATTACTTGTCGCTCAAATGGATGTGTATCAAAAATAACATTCAGACTAGGCTAACTCAGTAAGGTCTTCTACAGCTCTAGTTTTGTAAAGCATTTGAATGGAAATCACATTTTCGGAGGTTCAGGAAATATATTTTTTTGAGCCAAAAATATTTAGTTACTTACCTTAATTTTGTAGTCTGGAAATCGCTCGACTGCTCTGCTGAGGCAGGGAATGGCCTGATCCGCAACCCAGCGAGCTGCTGCAACCATTCCACAATGTGCATGCCCAACAACTATACAGGATCCACGGCCTTCTTGTGACACAGCATGATGAAACGGAACCTCTGTAGCAGTTGCCGCCGTCAGGCGATCCTTAACACTGATAGCTCCCCGGATAAAAAGGAGGAAGCATCTGGTACTTTCGTCACGAACAACCGTGAACGCGGGCTTCATAAGCTGCATAGCCGCACAAGATTTACTCTATAAGACATTTCCAGTTCACAATCTGTGCTAAGATGATCAGAAATTTGGCTCAGTGTGATACATACATACCTTTGCCTTGGACTTCCTTATGAGAATATCATTCTGCTCATATCCACCAAACTCTAGGAACACTTCATAATGCTCCTTTGAGAAGAACATGCAGAGTCTCAGGTACCTGAGAAGTACAATCAGCTCCTGCCTTACTGCATGACCTTCCAAGGGCACACAATTGCCACTTCTATACTCATGCTGCAGATTTCCCTGGAGAAATGAATAGTTAATCAGAGAAAAAGCAATACATTTTCTTCAACCAAATCATGTCAATGAAATTGGTTTGGTAAAGGTCATGGGTTCATCATAAGTAACAAACCAATCAGAACCATGCTGCTGAGCTGAATGCCTCGACTTCCTATCCCCTGACGACTGGTGGTTGTGGCCAGACGGCGTCTGAGGGAAAGAAACCTCGCCGTGGAAGGCTCGAGGGCGTGAAGATCTGCAGATCTAGTATCTACATCCACACTCTCTTGGGCATACAAGAATCCTATTTTGGAATATGCGTGGTTTCGGTGCTAGGGGGCGATGCAACCACCTGCATGCCTACATTAGAAATGAGAACATTGACATTCTATATCGAAAAAGGCTCGTGTCGCGCTTTATATACAAAGCAACAACCACACAGGCAACTCCACACCACCACACACACTCAAGGCAAGATATACACAAGGGTCATTAAGAGCAACAACATGACCCCCTACTACATGTAGGAAGATAGGGCACTGCTTGAGAACTCTGGGGTCCTCCACGGTGAACAAGCCACCGCAAAGATACAAAGTTGTGCATGACGAGCTGAGTGCTCCAAGACGGCGCCTTCAGGAAGGATACGACACCGGAGTGCTGCCACTGCCTGATCCAGGGATCAAGGTTTCCCCCGGAACAACAAAGGGGGTGAAGAGGAACCACGACGACACCTTCAAGAAGGATACGCCATCCACAAGCGCCGTCGTCGACCTATCAGGGCTAAAGAAGGTTTTCACCCCGGCAAGCCCCCTTTATCACCAAAACATAGTACACCAAGCCACGCTCGCTGCACCACCGCCACTGGCCGTCGCACACATGACACCACGCCTCCCACATGACCATGACAGCCAGCCAATACCCGAGCCATGAGCTCCGCCCACGAGCACCATGACTCCAATCACCAACGCACTGCCCTGGCATCCATGACCCCTACACCACCTCACCGTAGACTTGACGCCACGATGATCAAAGAGACGAGCGGAAAGGCCCCTCCTTCCCCATCCGTGGACAGCCCCAGCTCCAAGACCCTCCTGGGCCGGCCAGATCTAGCCCCCACCGCTCCAACCCGCCCTGCCCGGGCAAAGGGCGAGCTCCCTAGTGGGTTATCCCAAACGAACAATCCCAAACAAGTCTTATTTGATAAGGTCAAAAAGCTTTGAAGTGTGGCTGATTCCTCTGGGTTAGATGCCACCAGATGGCAACAACGATATGATCTGGAAGCGGACTTGGTGTCCATTCGTCATCAAAAGGAGATTTACTGGAAACAAAGGGGCCGCCTCAATTGGATCTTCAAGGGCGACACTAACACGGCTTACTTCCATGGACTTTCCAACGGTTGCAAACGTCGCTGCTACATTGATCTGCTGATCATTAATGATGTCATGGTCACCGACCCCCATGCAGTTACTGCTCACATCTACAAATTTTACTCCTCTTTGCTTAGCTTTCAGCATCCTTCCAACTTCCTGTCTGACCCTCAAGCTTGGGGTCCTGATCGTTGTACTTTTTACGTTGATAACGATGTCTTGATGATTCCTCTCTCTTGTGGATAAGGCTATTTCTTCCTCCAATTCCTCTTGGGCTCCTGCCCTGACGCTTCTTGATTCCGTTCTTTAAGAAGTTTTGGGGTTGCTTAAGACCCTCCTATATAAAATTGTGGAGGGTTTCTGTTTGGGAATGGTGGATATTAAAGGCCTCAATTATGTGATACTTATGCTCATTTCAAAAGTTAAGGGTGTTGATAACATCCACCTTTTCATACCCATCATTCTCATTAACAACATTACCAAATTCTCTCCCAAGGCGTTTGCTACTAGACTATCTCTGCTTGCTCATAAGCTCATTAGCCAAACTCACTGTGCATTCATTAAGGGGAGAGCTATTCTTGACAGTATCCTTTGTGTTAGACTAATATGTCACATATCGTGACATATCTCCTAATCCCCTAAATCGAGGAGTATCGGTATTGTTGTGATCTCCCATTTATGGTTAGGATTGTAAATCTGTCTATATATTAACATGTAATGGAAAAGCCCAAGTGTGGCAAATATTCTCTAAATCTTTCATGGTATCAGCCTAAGAATCCTCTCGCTTCCGCTCCTCCAACCCTAGCGCCGCCAGCTCCTGCTCCCGCGCCGCCGGCCACCACCTCCCTCCCATGGCGCCCTCCGAGCCGGCTGCTCCTCACCCCAACGCCGCCCTTTGGGCGCAGGCCACCGCCATCCCCAACGTCCGCTCTCTCGTCCCCATCGTCCTCGAGTTCAAGAGCGCCGTCTTCCCCAAGTGGAGGACCTTCTTCAACATCGTCGTCACCACCTACGCCCTCGAGGACCACCTCACCTCCGAGATGCCCTCCACCGACCCAACGTGGCTCCGCCTCGACGTCCTCGTGCTCCGCCGGCTCTATGGCTCCATGGCCATGGACATCGTCGACCTCGTCATGCCTACCGACCCCGCCACCGCCACGGCTTACAAGGTCTGGACAGCCGTCGTCGCGCTCTTCAATGACAACCAAAAGAGCCGCGAGATTTATCTCGCCGAGGAGTTCCACAACATCAAGCAGGAGGATCGGTCCATCACCGAGTACCTTCACCTGCAGAAGACGGCGGCTGACACCCTTGCCGAGGTCGGTGCGCCCGTCTCCGATCCCGAGCTCGTCACCAACGTCATCAAGGGCCTCCATGAGCGCTTCGACAGCGTCGCCGACATCGCCCTCCTCCTCACACCGTTCCCTACCTTCCTCAACTTTTGCAACATGCTGCTGCTCCACGAGATGAAGGCCTCTCGGCGCTCCAACAACACCTCGGCCTCTGCTTTTTACGCCGCCAAAGGACCCGTCCCCGCTCCTCCCAGCGGCGGCGGCTCGTACTCTGGAGGCGGCGGTGGTGCTCCTTCCGGTTCGGCCGGCGGCCAGCCATGGCGGGCTCCTGCTCCCGTCCACAATCCTCATGCCACCGGCTATGGCAAGGGGAAGGGCAAGAACAAGGGGTACAAGTCCGGCGGTGGCGCTCCTCCCATGCCAACTCCGTTCAATCCTTGGACAGGAGCCATCCAGATGTGGCCCATGCAGTCCCGCCCCACCAACACTGGCGGCAACACCGGCGGCTCGGACGGGCTCTGGGCCCCCGCGCTCATGCCTACATGGCCGCTCCACCGGCTGCTCCCGGCGCCTACTACGGCGGTTACGGCTCCGTCCCATACGGCGCCGCGCTGCCCTACGCTGCACCACCAACACCAGCACCATCATGGGACACCGCTGCTCTCGCCCAACACTTCACCAACATGACATTGCAGCAGCCCGCTCCCGAGTGGCTCATGGACAGTGGCGCGACCGCCCACCTTTCCTCCGATGCCGGTATCTTAACCTCCCTTTCTCCTCATCCTATATATCGTCACGTGGTGGTCGGCGACGGTTCCACCGTTCCCGTCACCACATCCGGTCATTCTTCCCTTCCCTCCCTTTTTCCTAACAGACCTTTTCACTTACGCCATGTCCTAGTAACACCTAGCATTATCAAAAATCTTATTTCCGTTCGTCAATTCACTACTGATAATCATTGCATCATCGCTTTTGACCCCTTTGGTTTCTCTGTGAAGGACCTTCATTCCCGGCGCGAGATCCTTCGGTGCAATAGTATGGGGGAGCTCTACACATTCACATGCCCTCCGCCTCCTCGCGCCCTTGCCACGCTCACCGCCCCTCACGACGTATGGCACCGTCGTCTCGGCCATCCCGGCCATGATGCTTACCGTCGCCTCTCGCAGCATATTTCCCTCCCTTGTATTAGACAAATAAATCACTCCACTTTATGTCATGCTTGTCAACTAGGACGTCATGTCCGTTTGCCTTTTTCTGCTTCTCCTACTCGTACCACTCGTCCATTCGAGTTAGTGCATTGTGATCTTTGGACTTCACCAATCTTGAGTGTTTCTGGTAATAAATATTTTTTAGTCATTCTTGATGATTTCACACATTTTCTATGGACCGTTCCACTTCGCCAAAAATCTGATGCTTACGCTTCGCTCTCCGCTTTTCGCGCATTCGCTCATACTCAGTTTGGCTTACCTCTCGTGTCCATACAATGTGACAATGGTCGTGAGTTCGACAACAACAAACTCCACTCTCTTGCTGCCACGCACGGTATTCATATTCGTTTTTCTTGCCCATACACATCCCAACAAAACGGTAAAGCTGAACGCATTATTCGCACCGTCAATGACATTGTGCGTTCTCTCTTATTTCAGGCTAACTTACCTCCTCGTTTTTGGGCCGAAGCACTTCACGCCGCCACTCACGTTCTTAACCATCTTCCCACCAAAACCATTGTGGCTCCCTCTCCATACTTTGCCCTTCACGGCAACCATCCCGATTACTCATCACTACGCGTCTTCGGCTGCCTATGCTATCCCAATACCGCCTCCACCATGCCACATAAACTGTCGCCGCGTTCGAGTGCTTGCGTTTTTTTTGGGCTATTCCTCTCATCATAAGGGATATCGGTGCATGGACCTCACTACCCACCGCATCATCATCTCCCGTCACGTCGTCTTCGATGAGATGACCTTTCCATTTGCCTCCCTACAGCCCACCACCGCAGCCACATACGACTTCCTCGCCGACGATGACACACTACCCATAGTTGTCCCGCCTCTTCCGATCGCCACTCCTACCCCTACCCCGCCACCCACCCCACCACCCACCCCTCCATCACCACCTGCACCACCCTCACCACCCGCCCCTCCCTCACCGGGCGCCCCTCCCGAACCAGGCGCCCCACCCACTCATCGCACACGCAGCACCTCCGGCATCCACAAGGGCCCTCGCGAGCGGCTTAACCTGCATGTTTCATCTGTCAGCAGGTACTCACCGGTCCCCACCTCCGCCCGTGCAGCTCTCAAGGATCCCAACTGGCTCGATGCTATGACTGCTGAGTACCTCGCTCTCCTCAGCAACAACACTTGGGATCTTGTGCCCCCTCCTCAGGATGCTAACATCATCTCCGGCAAGTGGGGTTTTCACCACAAGCTCAAACCCGATGGCTCCCTCGATCGCTACAAAGCTCGCTGGGTGCTTCGTGTTGGGTTTCGTAGTAATTTCAAAAAATTTCCTACGCGCACACAGGATCATGTGATGCATAGCAACGAGAGGAGAGTGTTGTCTACGTACCCAACGCAGACCGACTGCGGAAGCAATGACACGACGTAGAGGAAGTAGTCGTACGTCTTCACGATCCAACCGATCAAGCACCGAAACTACGGCACCTCCGAGTTCGAGCACACGTTCAGCTCGATGACGATCCCCGGACTCCGATCCAGCAAAGTGTCGGGGAAGAGTTTCGTCAGCACGACGGCGTGGTGACGATCTTGATGAACTACAGCAGCAGGGCTTCGCCTAAACTCCGCTACAGTATTATCGAGGAATATGGTGGCAGGGGGCACCGCACACGGCTAAGGAATCGATCACGTGGATCAACTTGTGTCAACTTGTGTGTTTAGAGGTGCCCCTGCCTCCGTATATAAAGGAGTAGAGGAGGGAGGCTGGCCGGCCAAAGGGGGGGAGGCGCAGGAGAGTCCTACTCCCACTGGGAGTAGGATTCCCCCTCCAATCCTAGTCCAACTAGGATTCCTCGGAGGGGAAGGGAGAGAGGGGGGCCGGCCACCTTCTCCTAGTCCTAATAGGACTAGGGGAGGGGGAAGAGGCGCAGCCACCTTGGGCTGCCCCTTTCTCCTTTCCACTAAGGCCCATGATGGCCCATATGGCTCCCGGGGGGTTCCGGTAACCTCCCGGTAACCCGGTAAAATCCCGATTTCACCCGGAACACTTCCGATGTCCAAACATAGGCTTCCAATATATCAATCTTTACGTCTCGACCATTTCGAGACTCCTCGTCATGTCCGTGATCACATCCGGGACTCCGAACAACCTTCGGTACATCAAAATGCATAAACTCATAATATAACTGTCATCGTAACCTTAAGCGTGCGGACCCTACGGGTTCGAGAACAATGTAGACATGACCGAGACATGTCTCTGGTCAATAACCAATAGCGGGACCTGGATGCCCATATTGGCTCCTACATATTCTACGAAGATCTTTATCGGTCAGACCGCATAACAACATACGTTGTTCCCTTTGTCATCGGTATGTTACTTGCCCGAGATTCGATCGTCGGTATCCAATACCTAGTTCAATCTCGTTACCGGCAAGTCTCTTTACTCGTTCCGCAATACATCATCTCACAACTAACATATTAGTTGTAATGCTTGCAAGGCTTATGTGATGTGTATTACCGAGAGGGCCCAGAGATACCTCTCCGACAATCGGAGTGACAAATCCTAATCTCGAAATACGCCAACCCAACATCGACCATTGGAGACACCTGTAGTACTCCTTTATAATCACCCAGTTACGTTGTGACGTTTGGTAGTACCCAAAGTGTTCCTCCGGTAAACGGGAGTTGCATAATCTCATAGTCATAGGAACATGTATAAGTCATGAAGAAAGCAATAGCAACATACTAAACGATCAGGTGCTAAGCTAATGGAATGGGTCATGTCAATCAGATCATTCAACTAATGATGTGACCTCGTTAATCAAATAACAACTCATTGTTCATGGTCAGGAAACATAACCATCTTTGATTAACGAGCTAGTCAAGTAGAGGCATACTAGTGACACTCTGTTTGTCTATGTATTCACACATGTATTATGTTTCCGGTTAATACAATTCTAGCATGAATAATAAACATTTATCATGATATAAGGAAATAAATAATAACTTTATTATTGCCTCTAGGGCATATTTCCTTCAGTCTCCCACTTGCACTAGAGTCAATAATCTAGTTCACATCGCCATGTGATTTAACAGCAATAGTTCATATCACCATGTGATTAACACCCATAGTTCACATCGCTATGTAACCAACACCCAAAGGGTTTACTAGATTCAGTAATCTAGTTTACATCGCTATGTGATTAACACCCAAAGAGTACTAAGGTGTGATCATGTTTTGCTCGTGAGAGAAGCTTAGTCAACGGGTCTGTCATATTCAGAGCCGTATGTATTTTGCAAATATCCTATGTCTACAATGCTCTGTGCGGAGCTACTCTAGCTAATTGCTCCCACTTTCAATATGTATCCAGATTGAGACTTAGAGTCATCTGGATCAGTGTAAAAGTTTGCACTGATGTAACTTTTACAACAAACTCTTTTATCACCTCCATAATCGAGAAACATCTCCTTAGTCCTTACTAAGGATATTCTTGACCAATGTCCAGTGATCTACTCCTAGATCACTATTGTACTCCCTTGCCAAATACAGAGCAAGGTATACAATAGGTCTGGTACATAGCATAGCATACTTTATAGAACCTATGACTGAGGCATAGGGAATGACTTTTCATTCTCTTTCTATTTTCTGCTGTGATCGGGATTTGAGTCTTACTCAATTTCATACCTTTGCAACACAGGCAAGAACTCTTTCTTTAACTGTTCCATTTTGAACTATTTCAAAATCTTGCCAAGGTATGTAGTCATTGAAAATCTTATCAAGTGTCTTGATCTATCTCAATAGATCTTGATTCTCAATATATAAGTAGCTTTTACTGAGGTCTTTTCTTGAAAAACTTTTATTCAAGTATCCCTTTATGCTATCCAGAAATTCTATATCATTTCCAATCAATAATATGTCATCCACATATAATATCAGAAATGCTACAGAGCTCCCACTCACTTTCTTGTAAATACAGGCTTCTCCAAAAGTCTGTATAAAACCAAATGCTTTGATCACACTATCAAAACGTTTATTCCAACTCTGAGAGGCTTACACCAGTCCATAAATGGATCGCTGGAGCTTGCACACTTT
Organism: Triticum aestivum; assembly: GCF_018294505.1. Classification (NCBI taxonomy): domain Eukaryota; kingdom Viridiplantae; phylum Streptophyta; class Magnoliopsida; order Poales; family Poaceae; genus Triticum; species Triticum aestivum. The sequence goes on along the minus strand of NC_057800.1, from coordinate 61,846,924 downwards.
GTTAGCTCCCTTTGGATTGACAAAACCTTCTGGTTGCATCATATACAACTCTTCTTTAATAAATCCATTAAGGAATGCAGTTTTGTTTATCCATTTGCCAGATTTCATAAAATGCGGCAATTGCTAACATGATTCGGACAGACTTTTAAGCATCGATACGAGCAAGAAAATCTCATCGTATTCAACACCTTGAACTTTGTCAAAAACCTTTTTCGACAAGTCTAGCTTTGTAGATAGTAACACTTCTATCAACGTCTGTCTTCCTCTTGAAGATCCATTTATTCTTAATGACTCACCGATCATCGGGCAAGTCAATCAAAGTCTACACTTTGTTCTCATACATGGATCATATCTCAGATTTCATGGCTTCTAGCCACTTTGCGGAATCTGGGCTCACCATCGCTTCTTCATAGTTCGTAGGTTCATCATGATCTAGTAGCATGACCTCCAGAACAGGATTACCGTACCACTCTGGTGCGGATCTTACTCTGGTTGATCTACGAAGTTCAGTAGTATCTTGATCTGAAGTTTCATGATCATTATCATTGGCTTCCTCACTGACTGGTGTAGATGTCACTGAAACAGTTTTCTGTGATGAACTACTTTCCAGTAAGGGAGCAGGTACAGTTACCTCGTCAAGTTCTACTTTCCTCCCACTCACTTCTTTCGAGAGAAACTCCTTCTCCAGAAAGTTTCCGAATTTAGCAACAAAAGTCTTGCCTTTCGGATCTGTGATAGAAGGTGTATCCAATAGTTTCCTTTGGATATCCTATGAAGACGCACTTCTCCGATTTGAGTTTGAGCTTATCAGGATGAAACTTTTTCATATAAGCATCGCAACCCCAAATTTAAGAAACGACAACTTTGGTTTCTTGCTAAACCACAGTTCATAAGGCGTCGTCTCAACGGATTTTGATGGTGCCCTATTTAACGTGAATGCAGCTGTCTCTAATGCATAACCCCAAAACGATAGTGGTAGATCGGTAAGACACATCATAGATCGCACCATATCTAATAAAGTACGGTTATGACGTTCGGACACACCATTATATTGTGGTGTTCTAGGTGGCATAAGTAGTGAAACTATTTCACATTGTTTTTAACTGAAGGCCAAACTCGTAACTCAAATACTCTTCTCTACGATCAGATCGTAGAAACTTTATTTTCTTGTTACGATGATTTTTCACTTCACTCTGAAATTCTTTGAACTTTTCAAATGTTTCAGACTTATGTTTCATCAAGTAGATATACTCATATCTGCTCAAATCATCTGTGAAGATCAGAAAATAATGATACCTGTCGAGAGCCTCAATATTCATCGGACTACATACATCAGTATGTATGATTTTCAACAAATCTATTGCTCGCTCCATTGTTCCGAAGAACAGAGTCTTAGTCATCTTGCCTAAGAGGCATGGTTCGCAAGCATCAACTGATTCATAATCAAGTGATTCAAAAAGCCCATCAGTATGGAGTTTCTTCATGCGCTTTACACCAATATGACCTAAACGGCAGTGCTACAAACAAGTTGCACTTATCATTATTAACTTTGCATCTTTTGGTTTCAATATTATGATTATGTGTATCACTATGATCGAGATCCAACGAACTATTTTCATTGGGTGTGTAACCATATAAGGTTTCATTCATGTAAACAGAACAACAATTTATTCTCTTACTTAAATGAATAACCGTATTACAATGAACATGATCAAATCATATTCATGCTCAACGCAAACACCAAATAACACTTATTCAGGTTCAACACTAATCCCGAAAGTATAGGGAGTGTGCGACGATGATCATATCAATCTTGGAACCACTTCCAACATACATCGTCACTTCACCCTTAACTAGTCTCTGTTTATTCTGCAACTCCCGTTTTGAGTAACTGAACAAGTATCAAATACTGAGGGGTTGCTATAAACACTAGTAAAGCACACATCAAACACCTGTATATCAAATATACCCTTTTTTTTACTTTGCCATCCTTCTTATCCACCAAATATTTAGGGTAGTTCCGCTTCCAGTGACCATTTCCTTTGCAGTGTAAGCACTCAGTTTCAGGCTTTGGTTCAGCTTTGGGCTTCTTCGTGGGAGTGACAACTTGCTTGTCAATCTACTTGAAGTTCCCTTTCTTTCCCTTTGCCCTTTTCTTGAAAATAGTGATCTTGTCAACCATCAACACTTGATGCTCTTTCTTGATTTCTACCTTCGTTGATTTCAACATCACGAAGAGCTCGGGAATCATTTTCATCATCCTTTGCATACTATAGTTCATCACGAAGTTCTACTAACTTGGTGATGGTGACTAGAGAATTCTGTCAATCACTATTTTATCTGGAAGATTAACTCCCACTTGATTCAAGCGATTGAAGTACCCAGACAATCTGAGCACATGCTCACTAGTTGAGCGATTCTCCTCCATCTTTTAGCTATAGAACTTGTTGGAGACTTCATATCTCTTCAACTCGGGTATTTGCTTGAAATATTAACTTCAATTACTGGAACATCTCATATGGTCCATGATGTTCAAAACATCTTTGAATTCCCGATTCTAAGCCGTTAAGCATGGTGCACTTAAACTATCAAGTAGTCATCATATTGAGCTAGCCAAACGTTCATAACGTCTGCATTTGCTCCTGCAATAGGTCTGTCACCTAGCGGTGCATTAAGGACATAATTCTTCTGTGCAGCAATGAGGATTTAACCTCAGATCACGGATCAAATCCGCAACATTGCTACTAACATTTTTTTCAACACAATTTTCTCTAGGAACATATCAAAATAAACACAGGGAAGCAACAACGCGAGCTATTGATCTACAACATGATTTGCAAAATACTACCAGGACTAAGTTCATGATAAATTTAAGTTCAATTTAATCATATTACTTAAGAACTCCCACTTAGATAGACATCCCTCTAATCCTCTAAGTGATCACGTGATCCAAATCAACTAAACCATATCCGATCATCACGTGAGATGGAGTAGTTTCATCGGTGAACATCATTATGTTGATCATATCTACTATATGATTCACGCTCGACCTTTCGGTCTCCGTGTTCCGAGGCCATATCTGCATATGCTAGGCTCGTCAAGTTTAACCTGAGTATTCTGCGTGCGCAACTGTTTTGCACCCGTTGTATTTGAACGTAGAGCCTATCACACCCGATCATCACGTGGTGTCTCAGCACGAAGAACTTTTGCAACGGTGCATACTCAGGGAGAACACTTCTTGATAATTTAGTGAGAGATCATCTTATAATGCTACCGTCAATCAAAGCAAGATAAGATGCATAAAAAGATAAACATCACATGCAATCAATATAAGTGATATGATATGGCCATCATCATCTTGTGCTTGTGATCTCCATCTCCGAAGCACCGTCATGATCACCATCGTCACCGGCGCGACACCTTGATCTCCATCGTAGCATCGTTGTCGTCTCGCCAATCTTATGCTTCCACGACTATCACTACCGTTTAGTAATAAAGTAAAGCATTACATCGCGATTGCATTGCATACAATAAAGCGACAACCATATGGCTCCTGCCAGTTGCCGATAACTTGGTTACAAAACATGATCATCTCATACAATAAAATTCAGCATCATGCCTTGACCATATCACATCACAACATGCCCTACAAAAACAAGTTAGACGTCCTCTACTTTGTTGTTGCATGTTTTACGTGGTTGCTACGGGCTTAAGTAAGAACCAATCTCACCTACGCATCAAAACCACAACGATAGTTTGTCAAATAGACTCCGTTTTAACCTTCGCAAGGACCGGGCGTAGCCATACTTGGTTCAACTAAAGTTGGAGAGGCAGTCGCCCGCAAGCCATCTCTGTGCAAAGCACGTCGAGGGAACCGGTCTCGCGTAAGCGTACGCGTAAGGTTGGTCCGGGTCGTCTCGTCCAACAATACCGCTGAACCAAAATATGACATGCTGGTAGGCAGTATGACTTGTATCGTCCACAACTCACTTGTGTTCTACTCGTGCATATAACATCAACATCATTAACCTAGGCTCGGATGCCACTGTTGGGTTTCGTAGTAATTTCAAAAAATTTCCTACGCGCACACAGGATCATGTGATGCATAGCAACGAGAGGAGAGTGTTGTCTACGTACCCAACGCAGACCGACTGCGGAAGCAATGACACGACGTAGAGGAAGTAGTCGTACGTCTTCACGATCCAACCGATCAAGCACCGAAACTACGGCACCTCCGAGTTCGAGCACACGTTCAGCTCGATGACGATCCCCGGACTCCGATCCAGCAAAGTGTCGGGGAAGAGTTTCGTCAGCACGACGGCGTGGTGACGATCTTGATGAACTACAGCAGCAGGGCTTCGCCTAAACTCCGCTACAGTATTATCGAGGAATATGGTGGCAGGGGGCACCGCACACGGCTAAGGAATCGATCACGTGGATCAACTTGTGTCAACTTGTGTGTTTAGAGGTGCCCCTGCCTCCGTATATAAAGGAGTAGAGGAGGGAGGCTGGCCGGCCAAAGGGGGGGAGGCGCAGGAGAGTCCTACTCCCACTGGGAGTAGGATTCCCCCTCCAATCCTAGTCCAACTAGGATTCCTCGGAGGGGAAGGGAGAGAGGGGGGCCGGCCACCTTCTCCTAGTCCTAATAGGACTAGGGGAGGGGGAAGAGGCGCAGCCACCTTGGGCTGCCCCTTTCTCCTTTCCACTAAGGCCCATGATGGCCCATATGGCTCCCGGGGGGTTCCGGTAACCTCCCGGTAACCCGGTAAAATCCCGATTTCACCCGGAACACTTCCGATGTCCAAACATAGGCTTCCAATATATCAATCTTTACGTCTCGACCATTTCGAGACTCCTCGTCATGTCCGTGATCACATCCGGGACTCCGAACAACCTTCGGTACATCAAAATGCATAAACTCATAATATAACTGTCATCGTAACCTTAAGCGTGCGGACCCTACGGGTTCGAGAACAATGTAGACATGACCGAGACATGTCTCTGGTCAATAACCAATAGCGGGACCTGGATGCCCATATTGGCTCCTACATATTCTACGAAGATCTTTATCGGTCAGACCGCATAACAACATACGTTGTTCCCTTTGTCATCGGTATGTTACTTGCCCGAGATTCGATCGTCGGTATCCAATACCTAGTTCAATCTCGTTACCGGCAAGTCTCTTTACTCGTTCCGCAATACATCATCTCACAACTAACATATTAGTTGTAATGCTTGCAAGGCTTATGTGATGTGTATTACCGAGAGGGCCCAGAGATACCTCTCCGACAATCGGAGTGACAAATCCTAATCTCGAAATACGCCAACCCAACATCGACCATTGGAGACACCTGTAGTACTCCTTTATAATCACCCAGTTACGTTGTGACGTTTGGTAGTACCCAAAGTGTTCCTCCGGTAAACGGGAGTTGCATAATCTCATAGTCATAGGAACATGTATAAGTCATGAAGAAAGCAATAGCAACATACTAAACGATCAGGTGCTAAGCTAATGGAATGGGTCATGTCAATCAGATCATTCAACTAATGATGTGACCTCGTTAATCAAATAACAACTCATTGTTCATGGTTAGGAAACATAACCATCTTTGATTAACGAGCTAGTCAAGTAGAGGCATACTAGTGACACTCTGTTTGTCTATGTATTCACACATGTATTATGTTTCCGGTTAATACAATTCTAGCATGAATAATAAACATTTATCATGATATAAGGAAATAAATAATAACTTTATTATTGCCTCTAGGGCATATTTCCTTCACTTCGGGGTTTCTCTCAGGAGCCCGGTGTCGACTTCGACGAGACATTCAGCCCGGTTGTCAAACCGGCCACCGTGCGTGTCATCCTCTCCATCGCGCTCTCTCTTAATCGGAAGACTCGTCAGCTCGACGTCAAGAATGCCTTTCTACATGGCACTCTTGCTGAAGTCGTCTACTGTCATCAACCCACCGGCTTCATCGACTCCACTCGCCCCGAGCACGTCTGTCGGCTGAACCGTTCTCTATACGGTCTCAAGCAGGCTCCCCGTGCGTGGTACCAGTGCTTCGCGACTTTCATCACTTCGACCGGCTTCGTGTGCTCCCGCTCGGACACCTCGTTGTTCGTTCTCCGGTGTGCGGAAGGCACGGCCTTCCTCCTGCTCTACGTGGACGACATCGTCCTCACCGCCTCCTCGACCCGCTTGTTGGACAGGATCACGGCCTCTCTCCGAGCAGAGTTCGCCATGACGGACATGGGCAGCCTTCACTACTTCCTCGGCATCGCGGTCACCCGCGACTCCTCTAGCATGCATCTTTCGCAAGCTAAGTACGCCGCGGAGATTTTGGACAGGGATGGCATGACTGCCTGCAAGTCGGCCTTGACACCGGTTGACACCTCGCCGAAGCTCGCCGCTACTGTCGGCTCTTCCGTGGCCGATCCCACGGAGTACCGGAGTCTTGCTGGAGCTCTCCAGTACCTCACCTTTACGCGCCCCGACATCGCGTACGCCATTCAGCAGGTTTGTCTTCATATGCACGACCCGCGTGAGCAGCACCTCGCGGCCATCAAGCGCATCTTGCGCTACGTGAAGGGCACGCTCTCTCATGGCCTTCAGCTCTACTCGACTTCACCGGACTCCATGATTGCCTACACCGACGCCGACTGGGCCGGCTGCCCTGACACTCGGCGCTCCACGTCAGGCTTCTGTGTCTACCTCGGAGATAATCTCGTCTCTTGGTCCTCCAAGCGACAACACACGGTCTCACGCTCAAGCGCTGAAGCCGAGTACCGCGCCGTGGCTGAGGCGAGTTGGCTTCGGCAACTTCTCCAGGAGCTTCATCGACCATCTCCTCCTGCGACGATCGTGAAGGAAATATGCCCTAGAGGCAATAATAAAGTTATTATTTATTTCCTTATATCATGATAAATGTTTATTATTCATGCTAGAATTGTATTAACCGAAAACATAATACATGTGGGAATACATAGACAAACAGAGTGTCACTAGTATGCCTCTACTTGACTAGCTCGTTAATCAAAGATGGTTATGTTTCCTAACCATGGACAAAGAGTTGTTATTTGATTAACGGGATCACATCATTAGGTGAATGATCTGATTGACATGACCCATTCCATTAGCTTAGCACCCGATCGTTTAGTATGTTGCTATTGCTTTCTTCATGACTTATACATGTTCCTATGACTATGAGATTATGCAACTCCCGTTTATCGGAGGAACACTTTGTGTGCTACCAAACGTCACAACGTAACTGGGTGATTATAAAGGAGCTCTACAGGTGTCTCCAAAGGTACATGTTGGGTTGGCGTATTTCGAGATTAGGATTTGTCACTCCGACTGTCGGAGAGGTATCTCTGGGCCCTCTCGGTAATGCACATCACATTAGCCTTGCAAGCATTGCAACTAATGAGTTAGTTGTGAGATGATGTATTACGGAACGAGTAAAGAGACTTGCCGGTAACGAGATTGAACTAGGTATTGAGATACCGACGATCGAATCTCGGGCAAGTAACATTCCGATGACAAAGGGAACAACGTATGTTGTTATGCGGTCTGACCGATAAAAGATCTTCGTACAATATGTAGGAGCCAATATGAGCATCCAGGTTCCGCTATTGGTTATTGACCGGAGACGTGTCTCAGTCATGTCTACATTGTTCTCGAACCCGTAGGGTCCGCACGCTTAAGGTTTTGATGACAGTTATTTTATGAGTTTATGCATTTTGATGTACCGAAGTTTGTTCGGAGTCCCGTATGTGATCACGGACATGACGAGGAGTCTCGAAATGGTCGAGACATAAAGATTGATATATTGGAAGCCTATATTTGGATATCGGAAGTGTTCCGGGTGAAATCGGAATTTTACCGGAGTATCGGGAGGTTACCGGAACCCCCCGGGAGGTATATGGGCCTTAGTGGGCTTTGGTGGAAGAGAGGAGAGGTGGCCAGGGCTGGGCCGCGCGCCCCTCCCCCCTAGTCTGAATAGGACAAGGAGAGGGGGCCGGCGCCCCCCTTCCTTCTCTCTCTCCTCTTTCCCCCCTCCCGAATCCTATTCCAACTAGGAAAGGGGGGGAATCCTACTCCCGGAGGGAGTAGGACTCCTCCTGGCGCGCCCTCTCCTGGCCGGCCGCACCCCCCCCCCCTTGATCCTTTATATACGGAGGCAGGGGCACCCCTAGAGACAAGTTGATCCACGTGATCATATTCTTAGCCGTGTGCGGTGCCCCCTTCCACCATACTCCTCGATAATATTGTAGCGGTGCTTAGGCGAAGCCCTGCGACGGTAGTACATCAAGATCGTCACCACGCCGTCGTGCTGACGGAACTCTTCCCCGACACTTTGCTGGATCGGAGTCCGGGGATCGTCATCGAGTTGAACGTGTGCTAGAACTCGGAGGTGTCGTAGTTTCGGTGCTTGATCGGTCGGGCCGTGAAGACGTACGACTACATCAACCACATTGTGTTAACGCTTCCGTTGTCGATCTACAAGGGTACGTAGATCACACTCTCCCCTCTCGTTGCTATGCATCACCATGATCTTGCGTGTGCGTAGGAAATTTTTTGAAATTACTACGTTCCCCAACAGATCGTCTTCTGCGACGACGTCAGCGCCTTCTACATGTCCACGAACCCCGTCCAGCATCAGCGTACGAAAGACATCGAGATCGATCTCCACTTCGTTCGCGATCGTGTTGCCATGGGTCAGGTCCGTGTGCTGCATGTTCCCTCGTCACGCCAGTTTGCCGACATCTTGACGAAGGGCCTCCCGTCGCCGTTGTTTCTGGATTTTCGGTCCAGTCTCAACGTCCGCTCTCCTCCCGTTGTGACTGCGGGGGAGTGTTAGACTAATATGTCACGTATCGTGACATATCTCCTAATCCCCTAAATCGAGGAGTATTGATATTGTTGTGATCTCCCATTTATGGTTAGGATTGTAAATCTGTCTATATATTGGCATGTAATGGAAAAGCCCAAGTGTGGCAAATATTCTCTAAATCTTTCACTTTGAACTACATGGAAACTGGTCCATGACATCCACACCCGGGGCACGAGGTGGTCATCCTCAAGCTTGATTTTGAAAAAGCCTATGACTGTGTTCATTGGTCTTTCCTTCGTGATATTCTCTCCACTAGAGGTTTCGATCCTGGCTATGCTCACCGCGTAATGCAACTAATTTGTGATACACACTGCCATCTTCATCAATGGGGTTGTGGGCCCCTATTTCAAGATTCAAGAATCGCCGTGGCTTGAGACAAGGCGATCCCATAACATAAGTAGGTCTGTTCATTTCCCAAGTACTTCGAAATGGACACCAATTTTTTCAGGGGTTCTTTCATGAGTAAATAAAATGAGCAAAGTAAGGTTATGTCCTTGATCACCATGCATGTACCTACCATGTTAGTCAGTTCTACATTATGCAACTCGTATATAAATTCATCATGCATTGATCTGTCAGAAAAACACCGAGGAGACAACATTTTTAAGGGTCAAAATCACCCGTGGCCAATCATAACAAACAAAAGCATGTGTCTCATGATTAGCCAATCATAACAATTAACAAACAAAATCATGATCTAAGCAAAATCAAGCGAGGCGTGTCCTTTCCTCAATTCGTGATGAGCAAGCAGAAACGGCTGGCACTGCGACTGTTCCAGCAGATGGAAACATTTGATTCGATTTCGTGGCGTGGTGATCAGATCACTCACCTGGAGGCGCATGTAGTGGCTGATCCCGAAGGCGATGTCCCCGAACGGCCACTTCCCCAGCGTCTCGCCGTACGCGAACCTCACCGTCCTCGCCGCCACGGCCGCGGCCTCCCTCCAGCTCGCCGGCGCGCTCTCCGGCCACCTCGCCTCGCTTTCCCCGTCAACGCCGCTCCGCCCGTGCCGCCTCCTTGGCGCCTCCTCCGCGCCGTCGGGGGACAGCCGTCCGGATAGCACGACGTAGACCAGCGCCGCCGTCCCCGCCGCCGACGATGCCATTGCCACCCCCTTGGCCCCCATTCTGGGCGTGCGGCGGCGGGAGGAATTAAGCAACGTTCATCAAAATACCATTTCCCTCTTCATGTGTATGGGCAGGCTGGGAAATCCGAACACCATGGCAGGAGCATATCCGGGGTGCTGATGCTGATGCTGTGAAGAACAGTTTTTGGATATTCTGCGTGTCGGGCTCCGTTACCAGTTCGGTCACGTTGCTATTGGGACTTGGGAACCAGAATTGAGACCCAAGTGCCAAGGGCACATACAACCAGTAGCCAATCTCGCGTGACAATGGTGAGCAGGCTTAAAACATCAAATTTCTAAGCCCAATTGCAAGTGCATTGGATGTCGCTTGTAAAGCACCTTGGTATAATTGTCAAGGGAAAAAGTCTAAAACAAACCTTGAACTTGTAGACGAAGGCTAAGTCAAACCTTCCACTTGTAATCCCTGAAATAACCTCACTGAACTCTTCAATCTCGGTCTATTTTAAACCTTGAGCGCTTTGCCAAACAGGCCTAGGATTTGGTTGCCACCGCACGCGACTATGCCGGCCACAATGCATGAAGCATGGACCTGGCAGGCATTTCGCTGCGACTGGACGCGTACAGTGAGTTGAACTTGCGACCTGGCGGTGCAAAACTCGTGTTGCTTGCCACTTCCCCTGAAAGCTACTTATGATGATAGAGAAGAGCGACTGTACTTAACATATCGGAACGTCGAGATTTGGAAGCATCTTGGAAATTTTACGAAACATTTTCTTGAAAATTGTCAACAATTTTTTGAAATCCGAATGTTTTCGGGATTATGACCCTTTTTTCAAAACACAAAAAAATTTGAAAACATGAACCCTTTTTAAATCAACGAAAAATTTGAAAGTGCAAGAAAATTTTGAAAAACTGATTTTTTTTAAGCCTGAACAAAATTTTAAAGTGCGGACAAGTTTGAAACATGAACAAATATTTGAAAATCTGTTCCCATTTTTAACAAAATAGAAAGTTCTCGCACTTTATTTTTTTGAGGTTTCAAAATCTGTTCCCATTTTTATATAAAAATGTGTACGTTTCAAAACAATTCTTGTTTGAAAAAAATCATACTTTAATATTTTCCCAAGTTTCAAAAATTCTTGGAGCTTTCAAAAATATGTTGTTTTTTTTAAAAAGTGTTCACACTTTAGAAATGTTCAGGTTTCAAAAATAGTTCTGGTTTTCAAAATTTCTTTGTCTTTTCCAAAAAAAATTGTTCATTCCGTTTTTTTAAAAAAAAATCAAGAAAAAGTCTCGAAAGAAAATTAAAAAATATTTTCACTCAATGTCGATTTTGTGGTATGAGATTAAATAATTCCATGCTTCTCATTTGTCACTAAATGGCATTGGTTAGGTTGGCTAGCGGGATAAAAAATTTAAATCGCCTTTTACGAAAAGGAAAATCACGAAAGCAACTAGTTAACGAGTGCTCCTTCGGGAGCCACACAACGATCAACGCCACTTGGCGCGCTCTCAGCCGCCCGTCACGTGTCGCGCTCTGGGCGTTTCCTCCGAACTTTTTTTCATGCACGCGTTTTTTTGGCTTTTTAAGGGTTTTTCCTGTTTTTTTCGACGTTTCAATTTTTCACCGGTCTTTCTTAACTTTTGGACCCAAAAAAATTCAAAAAAAATTGCGTGAAAAAACGTGTTTCCTTTTTTTTTCTTTCGGGCCGTGCCTCTCGGAAACGAAAAAAAATCGTGTTTTCCCTGCCGCGAGAAAAAAGAGAGGAAAAACACGCTTCCTAGTCGTGTGGACTGTAGCCTGCCAACAATCCCATTGAAAACAGAGTAAGGCTCAAAATGGAGCGGGATCAGAGAGTTCGGTGTGCTGATTTCAGGGATTAAAAGTTCAGGATTTGATTTAGCTTTGGACTACAAATTCAAGGTTTTTCTTAGACCTTTTGTATTGTCAAGCGATATGTTTTGCTCACTAAATATAATACTCCCTCCATTTAAACTAAAGTCACGACACTCATTTTGGGTAAAGGGAGTACATTTTTTTAGGGCAGGCTTAAACTTGTGTATGCAGTTGGAACGGATGGTCAGATAGGTTTTTATCCAACATGAGTGGTAGCATAATCTTTGAATCTGTCCACCACCTTCTTCGACATAGACATAGTGTCAGTCCAATATGACTCTACTACTGCCGATATGTCAATTTTCTATATTATTATGTTGGCGCAACGGTGGCGGCCCCGTCTTCAAGCGAAGGGCGACCTCCTCCACGTCGTCTGGCTCCATGTCATGCAGTAGCAACTCCCAATCATCGTCGGTGTCGTACGCTGTGTTGCCGTCGTTGCTTGCCATTGATCGAAAGGGGAGGAGACGGTGAAAGGAGAAGACGAAGAGAAGTGGAGTGGAGTGAGCTTTGATTGCAGTGTAGAGTTCGTATGGAGTGGGGATGTATGTGGAGGTGAGGTGGGCCAGGGTAGGCCGGTCCGACGTGATGGACGCGGATGCGCGCGTCCGGGCCCCCCAATACCTAGATTTAGGCTAGGCTTGAAGGGTACCAGTCCGTACGTCCATGGCTGGTTTGTAGAGGCGGTTGGTTTGTAAAGACTGGGTTACGGTTTTGTGACCGGACACTGACCGAGTCGTCCGTCCGATCATTTTGAGGAGTATGGCCGTAGAGTCGGTGAATTACATAAGATGGTTGACGTAGAGGTGGAGGTCTTTTTCCTCTTTTTATATTACAACAAAAATAAAATGTGGGTGGATTAAGGGCTCATTTATTGGTACGGCACGCAAGGGTGATGATCCGGCTTTCGTTCTGGTCGGCAGGGCGCGAAAGCACGTACGCGCGCCGGACTTTCTTGCCCGCCTCCTCCAACAGCGACCGCCCGCGCCGCCGCAGCAGAGCACTCCACCACATTCCGAGCCACGCCTTGTGTTGCACTTGCACCCGACGTGTCCCGGCCGGTCTTGCCCGGTGTCCAAATCCTGCAGCCCAACTAACTTCCCGTTCCATTCGCCCCGGTCGCCATCGTCGGGCCAGCCGCCTCCTCCACCTTTTCGGCAAATTTACATTAGACCCGTCGTCTCCGTCCGGCCCGGCGGCCACCGGATTGCCCAGCCCAAAACCACCCACCACCTACCTAGCCGTAAGTTCCCACCGCAACACGCCCCCCACGCAGCCCACCATGGCAGCGCCCACGCACCGGCTGCGCCCAGGCGTGGCCGCGCTCCTCCTCGCGCTGGCGTGCGCGCTCTGCGGCGCGGCGGCGGGGGACCCGCGCACGGCCGTGGCGGGCCAGTCCTGCGCGCCGGGGGCGGCCGTCTCCGGCTCCGTGCTAGCGGACAACTTCGTGCCGGCCATGGACGACCTCAACAGCAACGTCAGCGCCAACGGCTTCGGCACCTCGGCCGTGGGCGCCAGGGGCCCCAACACGGTCTTCGGCCTGGGCCAGTGCCACCGCGACCTCTCCCCGCTCGACTGCAAGCTCTGCTTCGCCGAGGTCCGGTCTCTGCTCCCCAAGTGCTACCCGCGGGTCGGGGGCCGCCTCTTCCTCGACGGCTGCTTCGGCCGCTACGGCAACTACTCCTTCCTCGGCGAGGCGCTCGGGCCGGCCGACGCCAGGGTCTGCGCCCCCGGGAACGCCAGCAACCCGCGGGGGTTCGCGGACGCGGCCAGGGCCGCGGTGGCCAACGTGACCGAGGCGGCGGCGCGCGGCGACGCCGACGGGTACGCGGTCGCGTCGGCGAGCGCGGGGGGCGCCACGGCCTTCGCCCTCGCGCAGTGCTGGGGGAGCCTCAACGCCACCGCGTGCGGCCAGTGCCTCCGCGCCGCGGCGCGCGCGGCGGCCGGGTGCGCGCCGGCGACGGAGGGCCGGGCGCTCTTCACCGGCTGCTACCTCCGCTACTCCACGCGCCTCTTCTGGAATGTGAACGCCACGGCGGGGTCGGGATCATCAGGTACTGCTGTAACTGTAACTTGAAAATGCATTTTTTTACTAATCATTCATTCGTCTGAGATGCTAATCCATTAGGCCGGGGTAGGGGAATTTGACTATTTTCACCTAACAGCTAGCTCTGTTCTGCCAAATTCAGTGGCAGTGCCACACAATTTTGACTATTTTCAGCTCCTGGTCACGTTTATGACCTCACTTTGTTGACTGAAATGCCCAAACCCAAAGAGTTGTACTTTATCGTTTGGGTTGTCAAAAACTGGTTACAAATTCACCAGTTTCGGAATACTTTTGACCCAGCATTGGTAACTTCTTCTCTAGCTATTTCACTTTTTGAAAATGGTGGCTATGAAATAACTTTCACTTAAAACTTTTGTTTAGGCTATGCAGAGCAGGAAATAAACCCTACAAAGTTACCATGTGTGAGTGCATATGCATGACTAATCTACATCTACATCTCACCACCAGTATGGTAGCTTCATTTGACTGACTAAACACACATTATCGCGTTAACAGTTCTCTGAATCCTCCTGATACATCCATTTGTTTATGTTTTTGCACTGATGATCAAATCTCTACAATGCGCAGGAAAGAATGGTGTCGTTTGGATATTGGTGGGTTCCTTTCTAGGTGCTTTTATAGTTGTCCTCATTATTGCTTTTCTGGCTTGGAAGAAGGGAATTCTGAGGAGAAAGAAACAGTCAAAATCATTCATAGGTCAGTGTATAAGAATAAAAACGTTTAATCATTCATCGACCATCTTCTTCTTTTCTTCACATTCTGTTAAATGTGTTTATGTTGAAATACAGATATGTATGGAGATGGAGTCTCTGTCAGAATTGCACAGTCTAGTTTAAATTTCAAATATGAAGAGTTAAAGAAAGCAACAAATTATTTTGATCCAGCAAACAAACTTGGTCAAGGGAGCAACGGAGCTGTTTACAAGGTAAACATGTATAGTTAGTAAATTTATCTAGGAATTTTTTATAGACGTAGTGTGAGAAAGAAAATATGTTGACCCTGATATGCGATGAGCTCTGTAGGCTGTTATGCCAGATGGAAAAGAAGTTGCTGTCAAGAGGCTTTTCCTAAATACAAGGGAGTGGGTCGAGCAGTTTTTCAATGAAGTCGAACTCATAAGTCAGGTTCGCCATAAGAATCTAGTGAAGTTGCTTGGCTGCAGCGTGAATGGCCCAGAGAGCTTCCTTGTTTATGAATACTACTTCAACAAGAGCCTTGAACTATTCTTGTTTGGTAAGCCTCTTGCTTGATGCCACACGTTAAATGTTCACTTCAACTGTATTTTCGGTTATTTTCCTTGATATTTTTTGGCATTATCAATGGAAAACTCTAGCTTTTGTTGGTACAAGGGTATAGTTGTCTGGTTGAGTCTTGTTGAATTTGCATGACCATATTATCCTATCCCTTTTTATTCTCTTAATATTAAAGCTCTAGAATGGCCCGCCCTTCTCCATCTCATTCTAAAAATGGAATGATTAGGAATGCAGTGTACTTGAACTCTTCTATCAGTGCAACTTTCTGACAGAAATTTAAATTTGTATGTTGTAAACTGTATAACTTATTTCCTGTAGTATCCTCCCAGATGCAAGTCGTAGCAGAAAATTAACCTGGGATCTGAGGGTTGGTATCATTCAAGGCATTGCAGAGGGGCTTTCTTATCTCCATGAGGAGTCAGAAACACGGATTATCCACCGAGACATCAAAGCTAGTAATATTTTGTTGGATGATAAGTATAAGTCCAAAATAACAGATTTTGGTCTTGCAAGAGCATTTGCAGCAGACGTAACTCATCTTACAACTGGTGTCGCTGGAACATTGTAAGCTCCATTTTTCATATTCTTAACCATTGGTACGGTATTGCCACACGATTCTTAACCAGCGGCGTTGCAGTTGCCACATGATCTATTTCACTGTCATGTCGAATGGACACAGCGGGATCTGTTGATCTTGAGCTCACTGAATAAGTTTGTTGCAGAGGCTACATGGCTCCTGAGTATATCGTGCATGGCCATCTTACGGAGAAGGCCGATGTTTTCAGCTATGGTGTTCTTGTTCTCGAGATCATAACAGGGAAAAGATGTAGTGGCTCAATTGGCTCACACGGAGGGCAGGCGTTGTTAACAAAGGTACTGCTCAGGTCCTAAAAAAAGGGTTCCTCTGTGAAAGTAAATTCATGGTTATGTTCCATCGGACACCATTCCTGTGTTTGCATGGCTAAAACAGAATAGGTGAAAGCATAGCTTTATTGTTCAAAAGTTTCTTTCTTATTTGACTTGCATCATAACATTGTGTCTCAAACAGGCACCATGTTGCCGTCTCACAATCTGTTTAATGCAAGTGACTTGTTTGCATTGAAGGTATGGAAGCACTACAAGGACAACACAGTAGAGACGATTATCGATCCGATCATCTACAAAGATACGATCCGGCATAAGGTCTTGCATATAGTGCAGATCGGGCTGCTATGCATCCAAGCGAACCCTGGTGACAGGCCTACGATGACCAAGGTCGTCGAGCTGCTGAGAAGCCACAAGCATGATGTCGAGATTGTCCTGAGTGATCCTCCATTTCTGAATGTTGAGGGGGTTGAGGATATGAAACAAGGGGAGCAGTCGCGGTTGTTGTCCGCACGCTCTGGTCCTTCAGTGTCAGGGTCGTCTCGGTCTTACTTGAACGGAAGATAACCCTAAACATCTGTTTTCTATCTCCCCCTTTTTTTATTCGTGCGAAGAATCTGTGTTTTTCCTCCCAATTGTCTTTTATAACCATACTTGATACTTGTACATAGATAGAAACCAACTCAACTCTGTATTTTTCACTTGCAATATTTGTACATATGACATGAATAAATTTAGCCGAGAGCTCACTGATGAAGGTGGCAGTGTTTCTGTTCTGTCGATGTTGTAAGTTGTGGTACCGTGTTCATGACATGAATCATGTCAGCATCAGGATTCGGAGCATGGGATGCCTACAAAAATGGTTTAATTCTTGCTAAGATACCGAAAAGGCTCCCGCATTTAAAACGGTCTTACGGCTGAAAACCAACAGTTGGGCAAAGAGGAAGGAAATGACACAGAAAAAAAGAGAGGGCAGAGGAGCAGGGTTCCGATAGGAAACGAATTAGCCGCAACCAGGCAAAAATTCCACCAGCACAAGAAACACACACGCAGGGTCGACCAGAAGACGCTACACGAAGCCCGGCACAAAGGTGAGAAACAGGTTAACGAGATCGAACGGCGGTGAAGCCGCCAGGCAGGCACAGGGCCGCACTGGGAATTGATTGAACAGTGCAGGGGCCATTGGAGCCGTGAATGGCCTGAGAAGGCGGGTATTGCATCATCCTTTATAGGAGTATAATAAGTACAAAATCATTAGGAAAATACCTTAAACTTGGCCGCAATTAGGAAATCCATGACCACCATAGTTCCATTCAAGAGAAATTCTCCTAGTTGAAAGGCATTGGAGCAGCAAAACGGGTAAATGTTAGCCGGCTGATCATTAACAGAAACATTGGATTTGAATTACATTGCTTTTGACTAGTAGCTTAATTTGGGGAGACACACTAATTGAATTGATAATATTTCCTGTTGATCATAGCCCTTTTTCTTTCTTTCTGAAATTAGCTAGTTAGTATCTCATAGTTCTTTGAGAAAAGCTTACAGCATGTGGATGCGCTCCTCCATGCAGCATTGTCTTCTTACGATAGTGGTGACGACAATACATGAGGACTACGGTTTGGTGGTGCTCTTCTGAGTGCCGGGTCTTTCGGGCGAAAACCTTAGGTTTGGCTTTTGTTGGTTGCACCTAACAATGACTGTGCTTACACATCATGCCCTAGTTGAAGGCCCTCACATGTGCTCTTTGGGGTGAAAACTCAAGATCTGACCTTCAATGGTAGGATTCAATGATGGTGGCGTTTGTGCATCGTTCCCTTTTTGATAGTGTTGCTTTCGGAGAACCTTTCTCGTGGTCCCCGCATTGTCAAGGACGGTTGATAGTGTTCCCTGTATGTTGCGTATCTTTGTCGTGTCACGCTCTGACGGTACTGAAAATTGTTAGTGGCCTTGGTAGGATGGATAGCATGACCGGAAGTGCCAGAGGCGATCACACACACGGAGTTTACCCAGGTTCTTGTCCTCATGGTTGAGGTAATACCTTACTCCTGCTTTGATTTTACTGGTGGTGGAGAACACATCGCATGAGGGGGTTACAAGTATGAGGTGATTGTTTCTACCGAGACGGTGAATATGAACTTGATGCCCTGAGCTATCCCCTGGCCTCGTCTATAAAGGGGGGCGAGGCTTAGTGTTACAAGAATCCTAACTGACGTAAAGCCCTGCTCAAAAGAGGAGTCCTTGGAATGCCCTCCAAGTTAGTAGACTTTCTTAGAGAGGGCTCCTTTCATTAGCCAGAGGCATTTAGAATTGTCACAACCCACTGGCCCTAGGTCCGGCCCACCATCTAGCTTGCCATCCAATGGGCCACCCTCGATGTAGTACGCCGTCAGTAGCCCCTGAGCTTGTTTGGAATGCCCTCATCTCCGCTTCTACAGGCAGCATGTGTGTACGAGGAGGCCGGGGTGATCTTGACTGGCCGCGTCTGCACCACAACTGCAAGGTGTTCAACACTTTGCTCGCGAGGTACCATGGATAGTGGGGATGGGTATTTTTTCAACAACTTCATTTGTTCATCAGAATTCGTCATCAGACGATGAGGAGCTTGTGGTTGTTGCATTGGTCGTCAGTGACCACATTGCTAGGTAGCGGCTGAGGTTTAGGGGATCAATCCCGGACCATGCTCCGGCGTTGAACCGCAATAGAGAGGGTGACCATTGCCTCCTCTTCGCCGATTACTTTGAGAGCAACCACCTCTTCAAACTCCATCTTTTTCGGCGTCGCTTCCGGATGGCGAGGCATGTGTTCAATCATATTCGGGAGTGAGTGGTAGCATATGATGATTACTTTGAGTGCAAGGAGGATGCCCTTGGTAAGGTTGGCTTCTCCTGTTATCATAAATGCATTGTGGCTATTCATATGCTTGCATACGAAATTTTCAGTAATCTTGTGGATGAGTACGTCCGCATGAGTGAGTCCACATGTCTCCCATGCAAGGCAATGGTGGCAGTGGTTGGCCATGAGTACCAGAGAGAACCAATTGCCGCAGATACAGCCCGGTTGTTGGTGATCAATGTAGATAGAGGCTTTCTGGGAATGCTTGGTAGCATTATGCACTAAAAGTGGAAAAACTGTCCATTTGCTTGTCAGGGGCAGTACAAGGGGCATGTGAAAAGGTTACACTGTCATACTAGAAGTTGTGGCTTCACCTGATCTTTGAATTTGTCTCTTTTTTCGGTATGGTTGGTTCTCACAATGACATCAATGTGCTTCGGCGTTCTCCAATGTTCGCAAGGCTTGTAGAAGGCCACTGTCGAGATGTCAACTTTGAGATCAATGGCCACAAGTACAACAAGGGATACTACCTAGCTGATGATATTTATCTACAGTGGTCAACTTTTGTGAAGACAATATCCAATCCGGAAGAAAAGAGGAGACAAAGATTTTCCCAAGCACAAGAGAATGCTAGGGAGGATCTGGAGCGTGCTTTTGGTGTGCTTCAACCTCGATGTACCATCGTTCGACACCCTACACATACATGGAGCACCGAGAAGTTTTCGAGGTGATGATTGCTTGTGTGATCATGCAGAATATGATCATTTCAGATGAGAGTGATGACAACATCCACGACCAAGGGTTCCAAGTTTATAGTGAAAATGTTGTGCCTGAGCAACAAGAACCTGCAAAGTTTGAACAGTTCATCCATTTTCATCATGAAATACATGATTGGCAAACTTATGCAACTCCAAACTGACTTTATTGAGCACATGTGGATTCACCTTGGCAACCAGTAGATGTATCGGTTTATTTTCTTCCAGTGTATTCGTGACAATTTAAATTTGGCAGTAAACTTTGTTATCTTTATTCGTTTGTGAAACTATTTATTATTATGATACTATATGAGTTATTTGGTTGTAGTAAACTATATGCAATGTTTCTTTTTAGTTAAAAAAATTGTTTACATTTGGTCGTCGGCAGGCCAAGCGGATCAAATGCATCGGTCACGTTGGACGCAATGTCAACACAACCACAAAAGAGGTCGGACATCGCCTCTCTACCTGACTCAAACGAACAAAATCTAAACAAAACGGACGTTTTTTGGGTCGTGCGTCCCGCCGGCGCTGTAGTTGGCTATTTATTTATTTTTTTCTGATTGAGAGGACATTTTTTTTTTGCGGATGATTGAGGGACATTTGGCTGGTCATTTGTTGGACTGACTATCCAAAATCGAAAAAGAAAATGCGGTGCAAACCGGTGCCTGTGCATACCCGACGCGGATGCACGCCACGTGGCCGCCCAGGCCATCCGACGCCCATGTCGTCTCCACTTCGTAGTGTGTTGGGAGGGATATTTGTGCAAAACACCACACGCTTCTCTGTAATAACACTGTATTAAACAGGGGCAGTTCTGGAAAAACAACCAAACCCCTCCGAAACCCTCGCCGGCTCGCCGCCTCCACCTCTTCTCCGGGCGATCGGCCACCGGCGTCGGCGCGGCAGCCCCCCTGCTTCCCCGCGACCTCCCCGCACCTTCATATGGAGTTTGTAAGGAGAGGGTGTCGCAGTCTTCTTAACCTAGGCCGCGCCGGCGGCAATGCCCGCCCACTGCCCCGATCGGGCGGCGACAGGCGACACCTGGTGTCCCAGCCGCATGGTGAACAGCTCTGGCTCGCCGATAGTTTCTACGGCTACGGCTCCAGCACGTCCTCCGGCCTCCTCCCCGCTCGGCCCCAAATAAAATCAGTCTCGATCGCTGCAAATCAGATTGGACTGTGCCCCGCGTATGGTGGCGATTGGTTTGACTGGGCCTCGTTTAATACATTATTAGACTCTGCGCGACCCTTGTTTTTTCCTCAAAAAAGAGTACTATGGCCCTCGTTGTTCTAAAAAATGATGGCCCTTGTTGAGTAACGAAATTGGGGGATTTTGGCCTATTGCCTAGTGGGGAAATTTATAATATGCTTGATTTGGACGATTGTTGGCAATAATTGGTATTATGCCAAATATTGGCATCAAATTTGGCATTGCCAATATTTGGCAAGTCTTAAAAATTGCCATTGCCAATATTTGGCAAGTTTTTTATGCCGACGCATGCCAATTAGTGGCAAGTCTAAAAAGTGGTTAGTAATTGATTGGCTACCTATGTCAAATGTTGGCATCAAACCGACTAGCCTTTTTTTTTCTCAACGTGACAATGGACTATGACGACACCCTTTCATGTTTGTGGTAATCACTCATTGGGTTTAGAAAAAAAATTCATCAGATATAAGGTTTGTGCACTGCACTCAGTAGGAACAACTTTATAGGTGTACAGGAAGTCCAGTTTATGTCGCTTTTGCCTGCTGAACCATGTTGTTCAAGATGTAAAATTAATCTTCCTGTACAGATTGTCATCTTACCTACTGAACCATGTGCAAACATCTCCATTTTTTACATACTCAACCATGTTTCCACTGTTTTGGCACCAGGGCATTTAACATTGTTGATTGAATTGTTACTGTCCAGATACTGCTTTAGTACACCTTCCTTTCAGATGGATAATCATCTTTTACTTACATTGTTGCGAATTGAATTTATTACAGCGGAGGAAATGGTCCAAGGCACTTCAGGCCTACTGAAGTAGCCAAAGTCGATGAGCATTTAACTTACAAGCCCCTTCTACATATAGTCGTAGCTAGAGTTATTTACCCAAAATCACCACACTTGCGGTTAGGGTAACAACTTGGTACCACATTTAAGGCAGGGCACAAAAAACCATCAGAAATGCGCCTAATTCATAACGCATAGCACTGATACTGGAATTTGGTCGTGAAAACAGTGAAATTGATGGGTGGGGCCTGCATGTCGGGCTGACGTGGTGTGCCTATGTGGAAAGTTTGCTGAGTTGGACGAGGGTCCCACCTGTCAATGACTCAAGTGTTTATCTTTTCACCTTTTCTTTTTATTTCTCTCTTCATTTTCTCGTGGGCATTTCAACGAACAGGTTATGAAAGTGTCGTCAGTGGCACCACGCCCAGGTGAGGCCGCGCGGCGGCGCATCGGGGAGCCGGACGATGCATTCGCGGCAAGGAGACGCCCCGCGCCCACCACGGGTCTGTGGCCTCCCCGCCCTAGATGGCCAAGGACGGACGTGCACTCCACTGCGCGCGCCAGCGCGCGCAGGGTCATGGCTTCCATGGGCACCGTCGCGGCGCCACCGTGCACTGCTGCTCCAGCGCGCGCTCCGCCGTGGCGTTCGCGCCGCCTGAAGCCGCCGCCGCTGATAGAGTTAACCTTGTTGTCTAGTCATTCATCATGTTTATTTCTCGCATTAGTACGTTCATGCATGTATTTGAGATTAGTTAGTTAGTTGAGCTAGTCAGGGTGGAGAAAGTGGGTGCATGTGTGAGCATCCGTCAGATGAGAAACATGCATGTACGCCTATGCCGGTGCATGGCCGGGCTATATAGCTGTTAGGGGCTGAGACGTGACCGAGTAATCAACGGATAAGTGTGGCGCCGGCCGAACCGTGTGGCTGGGTCAAAAGTTGTTACTCGTGGCCTTTACTACCGGCTAGTGGACAGCCTAGTGGATCAGGAGGCTTGCAATCAGCCGTGAGAAAGAGAATAGAAAAACCGAAAAGGCACAAGTCGTGCGGTGCCACAAAGTTCCTGCGTACTCTTTTTCTACCTCTAACACTTGCATGTTTTCTTGAGAAAATCCTTGAGTTGAAAGAGTTGAAGATAGAGAAGAAGGAGGCGCTGCAACGAGACGCGGCGCCAGAGCCGTTGACAAGGGTGGCTAAGGCGGTCAACTGCACAGGGCCCCATAAAATCTGGCGCCCCAGATCGCACTAATCTAACGCTAATTATGGGGCACGTCCTGCATGATCTTAGTGGCCAGCAAGTTTTTTTTCTTCTCTGCTTACGATCCGGCAGTCTGCTTGATTATCTTCCGTGTGCATGCACGAGATGAGACCAGGTCTCACGTGAGACCCATCTTGATGGATGACATATGGCATTCACAAATTCCAAAGCATTTACCCCACTGTTTTGGGATTTGTGAATGCTACATGTCATCCATGAGACATGGTTTTATATAATTTTTCCCTCAAATATGGTGGTTTGAATAAATAATTGGACGAGATGATCAAGTGGGGGATGGAAAATGCTTTGTGATTTATGAATGCCACGTGTCATCTATCAGGATCTATCAGGATGGGTCTCACGTGAGACCTGGTCTCATAGAATTCTTTTCCTCGAGACTAGACCTGCCTCCTCCCTCCCGCCGTGGTTCTGATCCAGGTTGGCCGCCGGTAGATCTGTGTATCCAATTTTGTCCTTATTTCTTTTCAATCTACAACGTCTGACCCACCCAGGAGAGCAGGGTCATGCTGAGTAGATCGTCGGAGAGTCGGAGATGAGCGGCGGCGCCAGGCGGTTCGTAAATCTGGGGGTGTATGAAACGCGTCTATTCGCTGCGGCGCCTGGACCTCTCCAAGATGGAATTTTTTCACCAATCGGCAGAAGAGACGGCCGCGCATGCGAAGGTGGTGCCAACACTGACGCCCGCCAAGGCCTGGGCGCCCAACAGGAGAAGAAGCTTCAAGGCTGCTTTGGCGGCGGCGGAGGCGGCGGCGCCCAAGATCAAGTCTCCAAAAAGCCAGGTGACCATGAGGCCGCCGGTAGTCTCGTCCTCCCTGCCGACCAATCATGTCATCCATTTCTTCCCCACCGCGTCGGAGAACAACCTGCTCCGCTTTGACGCGGGCGAGCACCGCCGCTGCATCGACAGCATGCCAAACCTCCACCAGCACAAGGACTCGCCGCTGGCCGTCGCCGTCCCTCCGTCGGCCTTGCACCTCCATGACGGCGAAGACGCGGGCGACCTCTACATCATCGATCAGGTCCTACATCCGGACACGGCGGAATCGCGGCCGCAGTTCGAGGCCCTGCTGTGGAGGGGGCGCCGCCCGTCCGCGCATGTCGCAGGTCCTGGCACTGCGATATCCTCCCGCTGCCCCCGTGGATCATCCGCCACAAGCACGCCTTGGTCTACGAGCACGCCCTTGTCGGCGGCGACACCATCTGCTTCTCCATCTCCGGCGCAGAGGGCACCGGCACCTACTGCTTCCACACCGCGACTCGCGAGTGGAGCAAGGCCGGCGACTGGATCATGCCGTTCAATGGCAAAGCGGAGTACGTCCCGGAGCTCGGGCTCTGGTTTGGCCTCTCACGCCGCCTCCCCATCGCTGTCGACCTCTCCGGCGTTGTCAGAGGGGAGGAGCCGCTGCCAGAGAAGTTGCGGATCTGGGAGGATGATGACCTGCCAGAGGAGTGGCAGCCGAATGAACTGTGCGACTCCAAGATCATCAGCCTCGGCTCAGGCAGGTTCCTCTTTGCTGACTTCCTTAGTGACATGAAATTCGACAAGGACAGCAGCGACATGGTTGCTGGCCAGCAATTTGCCCTCTTTACTGGTATGGAGGTAGTGTACGGCAATGGCAATGGCAAGGGCGGCAATGGCGCCAACAAAGACAATTTCAACTGCAATAGTGGCAACAATGGTACCGGCAAAGACGATGCCAACAACGGCAGCAAAGGCAAAGGGATGATTCGTGGGCTTCGTATGATTAAGCACAAGTCCAAACGCTACATGTTTAAGAAGCAGCTGAGCATCGAGGCGGTGCTCTGAATGATTAAGGAGATATCAGTTCAGTTTACTATTGCTGATCTTTGTTTCTGCTCCCTGTTTACAGCAAGTAGTGCTGACTCTAGTGTTAAGTCAAACTTAATTAGTACGTACAGTACCATCCTGTGGTATGATGAAACGCACTGTAAATTGTACCTCCCTGGTGTTATTCTGGAGCATCCCAGCTAGTACTCAGATTTGCCGCTGACCAAATAATTTGTTTGATGGCAGTTTTCGAACTGTTGTGCTAGTGTTAAGCTAGCTGAGGTAATTTTGGCAAAAGAAAACAAAATTGGGAGCTGGAGTAGAGATGCTGGTCATTTGCCAATATGACTGGTGGGATATTCAGGAATTTTGGAGATTTTTTTTCCTTTGTATTTATGGGTGATATCTCCTTAATTTAAGGTAACTACAGTGTGCTTATGGACAAAAGTTTTTGCTTCAAAAAGGGAATTACAGCAGTTTGGTTATTGGCTTGAATGCTGAATGACTTCTTTTTGTTCATTTCTTTAATTTAGGTTTAAATAGGACACATGATCAAGGTAGATTAGATGATGGACGTAAATAAAAATGTGAGAAACAAATGACCTATGTTAGAGGCCTTCTAATTTAACACACCCATGCATTGCAAGAATTCTCGATGGCCAACAAACGAACGGCGGAACAGCTCCAGCCATGGACTCGAAGGCATTGCAACTAGACTAAATACTTGAAATAACTTGCAGATAAGCAGCTGCTTGATATACAACTGTAATGAGGTGTCTAGACGCCAGCAAACGTCTTCCATGAAGTACAAGCTCTTCATCTTTAAGTCACTTGGAAACATCTTCAACCCCTCCATTTCATGGCAGAATGCCCATTCCCTGCAAATTCAGAAAAACAAAACATAGAGCAGGTTTTGGATTATTGATCAACTACATTCTCGTTTATGCATATAGGGATAACAGTCTACAGTCTGCCTTTCTGTAATCACTACACTACCAAGACTGAATATTTTCAGATAGAAATGAGATTCTGAACACAACATCCCAGTGAGATAATAAGGAAATAAGGAGTATATTAACTTTCAGATTGAAAAGAATGTCTTACTCGTGGTAAGAACTGCAAGTACTCATCATATAAACATAGAGAAAAGGGACTCCACGATTTCTAGATCATTAAGGAACCTCCTGAACTTTCACAACATACGCCTGTTAAGTCAGTCGTTATTCTTGTCACTTAGCTATATCAACAGCGGCAGCATTTTGAGTTCAGGGCTTGGCTTCCAAATGCACTCATCAGGGACATTCGATTGCCAAATGAAATGCATGCATCCAGTGCAAATGTCTCGCATTGCATCAGGACATACATCACCAACAACACCTATCACCTCACAACGCAACAACGCAACAAATATTCCAGGAAAAGGCAACACTGATGTCCACGGTAGGGTTTCTCAGTTTTGCATGATGTTGTACCTCAGGCCAAAAAACAAAGAGATAGTACTGCTAATTTGCTAAATTCTAGCTACTGAAATTTTCAAGAAAACCGGGCTACTCCACTACGACGCTCCTCCCTCGATCCACAACGACCTCCAGATCAGCGAACCAGAGTTTCAGCAGCGACTTCTCTCTGGCGATGCTCACGAATTTCGGCTTCAGATCCTCGATGCTCTGCTGCATCGTCAGGATCTCAGCCTCATGCCTGAACTTGTCCTCCAACAGCATTTCGGCGGCATGGATGAGCTCCTGCCTCCGCCTTTCGGCTTCGGCGTTTGCCTCCTCCAGCTCCTTCACATGATCCTCCACTAGGGATTTCTCTTCAGAAACTTTCTCCAGCTCATGACCGGCGATCCGGATCGTCTCTTGCAGCTTACCCATCTGTGCTCTGTTGGTGAGCCTCTCCCGCAGCAGCTTCTTGTACACGGCGGTAAGCTCTTGAATGTACTTGCTGATCTCGGCCTTGCTCTCGGATAGTTTGTCGTCGAAATACAGTCTTGCCGAAGCCATTTCTTCCTTCAGATTGACAATTTCAGATTCCAGTTCCTTGTTTTGTTCCAACAGCCTAGAGTGCTCTTCTGACAAAGTTGCGGCGTCTTCGAGCCTCCTTTTGAGACTGTCAATCTCCACTTGTGAATACTGTAGCTTCTCCCTAATCAACGTGAGATCTCCCTCGGTATGTGTAATCTTTGTAGCTTGATCGGCACCATTTCCGTTTTCCTTATAATCGCAACGGCACCTCAAGCTCTTCTTCTCGAAAACCTCGAGCTTTTCGTTTGCATCAAGCAGCTTCCGGTTCGCAGCATTGAGATCGTCCTCAAGCTCGAGAACCCTCTGGTGCAATGTGTAGGCAAAGCCATCATCCTCGCCATCTTCAGACTTCATGTCGGATTCTGACTCTGAAGCCGACTCAGGCTCCTTCCTTGAGGATGGTGAATCATTTCTCTTGTTGCTCAGAAAGAAGTCGAAACCGCCAGCTCTAGGGCTCTGCTCCCTTGTCCAGGACCTCTGTGGCTCCGAAGAAACCGGCTCCATAGATGGACGCTTCTCTGCCTGAACATAAACCTCCAGGCAATTCCAGTCGGTGCCATTGAAAACTGCTTTGACATAGTTACTCCAGGACATATCGTCATCGATAGGCACCATGATGAAGTGCCGATGAGCGCCACCACCGACATTCGCCCTTCCCTGTGCACGAACAATGTGTGTCGTAGGTTCCAGCCCGAACTTCTTGTACACGGCGCCAATGAGCTCACTGTATGTGGGTGATTCCTTGAACCATATACCCTGCTCGGAGAGGTCCCCGAATTCGACCCCATTTGGACCCTTCACCAGCTCCCCGCCGCTGTAAACTCGCACGAATTTGTCCATTGCCCCTGCCAAACACAAATGCACCCATTTCAAAGTATGCCCAAACTTACAATGCAAAAGTTACTAACCAAGAATTATGATGCATGAGCATGTCATAGCTCGTTATAACAAAAGAAAGTTCCGAGTTCGTTCCCCGAATCAGGCGCCGTGATAACTAGAGGAGTCACCATTGCCTAGAACCACTCCAAGGACAAGAAAGAAAAGAACAAGGATTCCTTTTTTTAAAACAAAAGGAACTATTCCCTCCGATCCATATTAATTGACACTCGCTTAGTACAACTTTGTGCATTTTTTATTTTATTTTTTAGAAAAGAAGGATTACCTCCGACCTCTGCATCTGAGCGATGTATGTAGCCATTTTATTAATTATTTACAAAGACCTTACAAAGTAGTACATCAGGTAGTCTGAAGTCACCATTCTAGCAACATCTGTCGCTATTTCTATCCACTTGATGAAGTTGTGCCGATAGTCCGAGCCTAATACCAAACAGACATCGCACAAATGCCTAACATCTAAAACCGGAGGCCCCAACCAAGCCACATACTGGGTTTGGGGTATACACCAGTCCGACGCACTCTCATGTGCCGTCACCGCCATCTTCCACCAATCCATCTTCAGAGCAAAAACTAACGCACCGACCTTTCCAGGCCTCTCTGCCATCGACGCCACCATGACGCCAGACAGCGTCCTTCTCCTGCATGAGTCCATCTCCTCGCATCGGACACCGAATCCCCATAGTGCCACGCCGCCGAGATCCGCCGTCTTTGATGTGGTAAATGAAAAACCGCTCCACCACTTGTCTCCTCCATCCAGCCGCTGCTCCAAAAACAATGCCCCCATGAGGGAGAACGACGCCTAAAGTGTCGCCATCGTTCGATCCGGGAACCCCGGGTCTATGTTTTCACCCGGAGCAGCGCAAGAGAGTCGACGGTAGCTACATTGGCGATGTCTTCATCAAGATAACGACGCGAAAACACCGCCATCGTCAGCCCTGACCGAAGTCATAGCACGGTTTTCACCGACAACATCGTCTCCCACTCGATGCCGGGACTGGACGTGTGATGCCACAACCAGCTGGCCGACCACCTCCAGCGAAGGAAGTAGCCACCACCGCCGCGCCCAGGGCCACATAGACGACGTTTTGTCTTAGGTTCTCCGCTGCTGATAACTAGAGGAGTCACCATTGCCTAGAACCACTCCAAGGACAAGAAAGAAAAGAACAAGGATTCCTTTTTTTAAAACAAAAGGAACTACTCCCTCCGATCCATATTAATCGACACTCGCTTAGTACAACTTTGTGCATTTTTTATTTTATTTTTTAGAAAATAAGGATTACCCCCGACCTCTGCATCTGAGCGATGCATGCAGCCATTTTATTAATTATTCACAAAGACCTTACAAAGTAGTACATCAGGTAGTCTGAAGTCACCATCCTAGCAACATCTGTCGCTATTTCTATCCACTTGATGAAGGTGTGCCGATAGTCCGAGCCTAATACCAAACAGACATCGCACAAATGCCTAACATCTAAAACCGGAGGCCCCAACCAAGCCACATACTGGGTTTGGGGTATACACCAGTCCGACGCACTCTCATGTGCCGTCGCCGTCATCTTCCACCAATCCATCTTCAGAGCAAAAACTAACGCACCGACCTTTCCAGGCCTCTCTGCCATCGACGCCACCATGACGCCAGACAGTGTCCTCCTCCTGTGTGAGTCCATCTCCTCGCATCGGACACCGAATCCCTATTGCGCCACGCCGCCGAGATCCGTCGTCTTTGATGTGGTAAATGAAAAACCGCTCCACCACTTGTCTCCTCCATCCAGCCGCTGCTCCAAAAACAATGCCCCCATGAGGGAGAACGACGCCTAAAGTGTCGCCATCGTTCGATCCGGGAACCCCGGGTCTATGTTTTCACCCGGAGCAGCGCAAGCGAGTCGACGGTAGCTACATTGGCGATGTCTTCATCAAGATAACGACGCGAAAACGCCGCCATCGTCAGCCCTGACCGAAGTCATAGCACGGTTTTCACCGACAGCATCGTCTCTCACTCGATGCCGGGACTGGACGTGTGATGCCACAACCAGCTGGCCGACCACCTCCAGCGAAGGAAGTAGCCACCACCGCCGCGCCCAGGGCCACATAGACGACGTTTTGTCTTAGGTTCTCCGCTGCTGAAAACCCTAGCTTAGCCCTCTCCCCCCCACCCCCCTACTGCTAAGCCATACCACGGGTGCCCGACACAAAAGCCTAATAGCTTTGCTCTCACTGCTCACAGACGCCGCACCAGCATCCAAAGTAGTAAAATCGGAAGAACCCGTAACCGGAAATCGCCCCCCAAATCTCCGGCGCGTGCAGCTCGAGCGAGAGGACAAGGATGACTCCAGTGCGAGCGACCGAAGGGAGCAAATTTCCGGGAGGGGCTGAGCTTACGGAAGGCGCAGGAGGGTTCCGCGGCGGGCGGCGACGTCGCCGGGGACGATGGCGGCGAGTTGGTGGGGGTCCGCTGTTTCTTTGTTTTTCTTGCGGCCGCGTGCAGGAGAGCTCGCGTCTAGCGTTGGTCTCTGTTGCGTTTTTGGTACCCGACGCTGGACACTTCAGCTTCTACAAGGAAATGGCGCATACACCCCTAGAATGACATTCATCGTTGAATATTACTTCCTCCGTTCCATAATATATTAATTATATATACTTTCTCTGTTCATTTTTATAAGACCTTGAAAACATTTCAAACAATATACAAAACAGGCCATTTTGAGTTGTCTGAAATGATTTTCAAAAGTGAACGGAGGGAGTATTTTTTAACATACTTTGATCAAATTTATAGAGAAAATTATTTATATCTACAATATCAAAAATATAAAATATGAAACTACATCTTATGATGAATCTAATGACATATGTCTGCCATTCTAGATATAATTATTCTTCTCCACAAATTTGATCAAAATTTGTGTGGTTTGACTTTTCAAAAAATTATATGCACTACATTATGGAATGGAGAGAGCATTTTTTTCAAGAAAATTCAAAGCTTGTGTCCCAATGCATAAAAATAGAAATTGGGTGTAGCTAGGTCCCAGTCAAGCAACATACTCCCTGCATATAGCTTCTACTGAAAGTTCTTTGCCAACTTTGATCAAGTTTATAGAGAAAAATGTCTACATCTACAATACCAAACATGTACATTATGAAAATATAACTCATAATGTATTCAATAACATGCATTTGGTATTCTAGATGTATCTATGTACTCTATAAATTTGATCAAAATTTGTAATGTTTGACTTTAA
Organism: Triticum aestivum; assembly: GCF_018294505.1. Classification (NCBI taxonomy): domain Eukaryota; kingdom Viridiplantae; phylum Streptophyta; class Magnoliopsida; order Poales; family Poaceae; genus Triticum; species Triticum aestivum. Next base: position 61,816,049 of record NC_057800.1, on the reverse strand, counting down.
AAAAAATCTATAGGTACTGCATTATGAAACGAAGGGAGTAGTATATGAGAAGAAAAAGGAAAAAAGAAAAGGAAAATTTTGTACAAATCTCCAAGCAAGATCACAGGGATATACTGTGACGCCCCCGATTCAATCGTACACTAATCATACACGCAAACGTGTACGATCAAGATCAGGGACTCACGGGAAGATATCACAACACAACTCTACAAATAAAATAAGTCATACAAGCATCATATTACAAGCCAGGGGCCTCGAGGGCTCGAATACAAGAGCTCGATCATAGACGAGTCAGGGGAAGCAACAATATATGAGTATAGACATAAGTTAAACAAGTTTGCCTTAAGAAGGCTAACACAAACTGAGATACAAATCAAAAGAGGCGCAGGCCTCCTGCCTGGCATCCTCCTAAACTACTCCTGGTCGTCGTCAGCGGCCTGCACGTAGTAGTAGGCACCTCCAGAGTAGTAGGAGTCATCGTCAACGGTGGCGTCTTGCTCCTGGACTCCAACGTCTTTGGTCGCAGCAATCGGGTATAGAAAGGGGGAAAAGGAGGAGCAAAGCAACCGTGAGTGCTCATCCAAAGTACTCGCAAGCAAGGAGCTACACTACATATGTATGCATTGGTATCAAATGGAAAAGGGGTAACATATGTGGACTGAACTGTAGAATGCCAGAATAAGAGGGGGATAGCTAGTCCTATCAAAGACTACGCTTCTGGCCGCCTCCATCTTGCATCATGTAGAAGAGAGTAGAAGGTAAGTTCATCAAGTAACATCGCATAGCATAATCCTACCCGATGATCCTCCCCTCGTCGCCCTATGAGAGAGCGATCATCGGTTGGAAGGGTGTATTTTATTAAGTATCCGGTTCTAGTTGTCATAAGGTCAAGTTACAACTCCAAGTCATCCTGTTACCGAAGATCACGACTATTCGAATAGATTAACTTCCCTGCAGGGGTGCACCACATTTCCCAACACGCTCGATCCCCTTTGTCCGGACACACTTTTCTGGGTCATGCCCGGTCTCGGAAGATCAACACATCACAGCCCTACCTAGGCACAACAGAGAGGTCAGCACGCCGGTCTAAATCCTATGGTGCAGGGGTCTGGGCCCATCGCCCATTGCACACCTGCACGTTGCGTACGCGGCCAACGAGCAGACCTAGCCTCCCTTATACAAGAGCAGGTGTTCCAATCCAACCCGACGCGCGCCGCTCAGTCGCTGACGTCACGAAGGGTTCGGCTGATACCACGACGTCGAGTGCCCATAACTGTTCCCGCGTAGTTGGTTAGTGCGTATAGGCCAGTGGCCAGACTCAGATCAAATACCCAGATCTCGTTAAGCGTGTTATTTTGAAGTAACCATGAACGCCGACCAGGGCCAGGCCCTCCTCTCTCCTAGGTGGTCTCAACATACCATGTCGCTCTGCCACAAAGTGACAGTCGGGGGCTGTCGGGAACCCAGGCCCACCACTACCTGGATAGAACCACCTGCCCAGCCCCCAACATCGGAATCACTTGCGGGTACTCAACGAGCCAACCCGACTTTAGTCACAACATGTAATATGTATAAAGTATATAATATATACCCGTGATCATGGCCCGATAGTATAGCATGACATACAGACAGACAGACAAGAATGTAGGGCCACTGATAATAAACTAGCACCCTATACTAAGCATTTAGGATTGCAGGTAAGGTATCAACAGCTGTAGCAACAATGACAGGCTATGCATCAGAATAGGATTAACGGAAAGTAGTAACATGCTACTCTACTCTAATGCAAGCAGTAGAAAGAGAATAGGCGATATCTGGTGATCAAGGGGGGGCTTGCCTGGTTGCTCTGGCAAGAAAGAGGGGTTGTCAACAGTGTAGTCGATCGGGGCACCAGCAGCGGCGTCAGTCTCGGAGTCTATCGGATAGAAGAGGGGGAAGAAACAATGAATATAATGTAAACAGATGCATAGCGATGCATGACATGACAAGTAGCGGTGCTAGGGGAGCCCTGACGCAGTATGAGGTGATACCGGTGAAGGAGGGAAACATCCGGGAAAATATCCCCGGTGTTTCGCGTTTTTGGGCAGATGAATCGAAGGGGGAAAGTTGCGTGTTCGCTATGCTAGGGATGCATGGCGGACGAACGGGTTGCGTATCCGGATTCGTCTCGTTGTTCTGAGCAACTTTCATGTACAAAGTTTTTCCATCCGAGCTATGGTTTATTTTATATTGATTTTAAAAGATTTAAATTAATTTTAACATTTAATTAATTAATTTAATTTAACATTATCCAGAACAGTGCATGCTGACGTCAGCATGACGTCAGCAGTCAACAGGGGAGTTAACTGGTCAACTGACGTGTGGGTCCCGTTCGTCATTGACTAGACTAACTAATCCTGATCAATTAGTTGTTTAGTTTAATTAATCAATTTTAATTAGGTTAATTAATTCTTTAATTAATTACTTTTATTATTATCATTTATTTATTCTATTCTTTTTCCTATTTATTAAATGTTCTGGGGTGGGCCCCCTGTGTCATAGGCAGGGGGTTTAGCGAGCGCCAGGTTCGCGGGCGCAGGGGCGCCGCGGGTTACGGGCGCACGCATCCGGCCCAATTGGGCAGATGCCCAGATCGACAGGGGGCGCCGGCCACGGGCACGGCAAGGCCGACAACCTAGGGCGGCAGCGGCAACGGCGAAGCCACGCCGGGGTGGCACCGGCGACGGGAGCGAAGGCGCGGCGCGGTAAACGGCGGGACGGCCAGCGGCGGCGAGCGAGTTGCAGGTGCAGCAGTGGGGGGGCTGTGAGCGCGCGGGGTCGGGCGACGGCACGTTGCTAGCCGCGGCAGTAGCAGGAGCGGCGACGGACGAGCGCATGCTGGCGCGCGAGCGCGCGGCGGGCGACACACACGGGCGGCAGAGGCGGGGCTCGGCGGCGGAGCAAGGGGCTTGGCCACGGGCGGCTGCGGGCGCGGAGAAGGGAGCAGGGAGGCCGCGGCGGAGGGAGGCAGCAGGGGCGATGCGAGGAGCACGGGGTGCAGGCGCGCGCGCTTCGGCGCGGCCAGGAGAGGGTCGGCCATGGCGCGGGCGCACGGGGCGCGCGCAGCATGCGGGCGGCACGGGTGGTCGGCGCAGTGAGCAAGGGAGGAGGCGAGGCCTGCGTGACGGCAGCGGAGCAACAGCTCGAGCAGTAGTCGCGACAGGAGCGCAGCGATGGGGGTCCTCACCGGGGTTCGTAGGGCAAAGGCAGCGGGGTTCGAGGTGGGGGATGGGGACGACGTGCGTAGGGGGAGGCAGGCCGGCGGGGTAGACGACGAGGTGGCTCCGGCGAGGCCCGTGGAGCTCCGGGCGGCGGCGACGACGGGTGGTGTCGAGGCGGCGGGGTCGTGCCCCGATCCGGTTTGGATCGGGGGGAGGTGACAGTGGGGGCGCGAGTGGGGGAGTGGGGAGATGGGTAAGGGGTTAGGGTTTCGGGGGGGGGGGGGTTATGGAGAGGGAGTGCGGGAAGCTGGGCCGGCTGTAGTGGCCGACTAGGCCGGCCAGTTGGGTCGGTTGGCCCGGGGGGTCTTTTCTATTTTTTTTTGTTTGTTTTGTTTTTTGTTTTTGTGTTCTCTTTTCTTTATTTTTTCTGTTTTATTTCATTTTAAAAATTAAGGCCTTTTATAAAAGCACGGTTCCTTCATCACAAACACCTAGCCAATTATTAGCACGCTCCAAGCATTTTAGTTTAATACTTAGAAAACTTTTGTTATTTGTCAAACTTCGAATTTGAATTCTTGGACTGTTTTGATCTAACGGGAGATTAGCAACAGTAAGGGAGGTGACGTGGCATCGTTAACGTGGGATTTCTGTAGCATGATTATCCGGGCGTTACAAAACTCCTCCACTACAAGAAATCTCGTCCCGAGATTTAGGAGGTAGAAGGAAACAGTGCGGGGTATTCATCACGCAGGCGGTCCTCGCGTTCCCAAGTGGCTTCATCTTCAGAGTGATGCGACCACTGGACCTTGAGGAATTTGATCGCCTTCTGACATGTGCGGCGTTCAGCTTGGTCAAGAATGCGGACCGGATGCTCTTTATAGGAGAGGTCCTGTTGCAATTCGAGCACTTCATGATCCACTACTCGGATTGGATCATTGAAGCAACGACGGAGCTGTGACACGTGGAACACATCATGAACCTGAGAAAGGTCGGGCAGAAGCTCCAATTGATATGCCGCTTTTCCACGCCTTTCTAGAATAGTGAAGGAACCGATATAGCGAGGAGCTAGCTTGCCCTTGATCCTGAAGCGGTGAGCACCCTTCATTGGTGTAACTCGAAGATAAGCCTTTTCGCCAGGTTGATAAACCATGTCTTTATGATGACGGTCAGACTGACTTTTCTGACATGACTGAGAAGTCTTGAGATTATCGCGAATAATGCGGACTTGTTCTTCTGACTGTTGGATAATATCCAGACCAAAGAGTGGACGTTCCCTAGTTTCTGACCAGTTCAGAGGGGTCTGACACTTTCGTCCATATAACACTTCGAAGGGGGACATCTTCATACTAGCTTGATAGCTATTATTATAAGAGAACTCGGCATACGGAAGAGATTCCTCCCATTTCTTGCTGAAGGAAATTACACAAGCTCGAAGCATGTCCTCAAGAACTTGGTTGACACATTCAACTTGTCCTTGCGACTGAGGATGAAACGCAGTACTGAATGATAGATGAGTTCCCATAGCTTCTTGGAAACTTGCCCAGAATCTTGAAGTGAACAAGCTGCCACGGTCCGAACTGATAACCAGTGGAATACCGTGAAGTGAAACAATTCTGGACATGTAGAGGGTCGCAAGCTGACTAGCAGTGATTGTTTCTTTGATCACCAGAAAATGTGCAACTTTAGAAAGCCGGTCAATGACGACAAGAATAGCATCATTACCTTTCTGCGATTTGGGGAATCCAGTGACGAAGTCCATCTCAACATGGTCCCATTTCCATTCAAGAATAAAGATAGTTTGCAGAGTTCTAGCAGGCCTTTGATGCTCTGCTTTGATACGACGGCAAACGTCACACTCAGCAACATAACAAACAATGTCTTGCTTCATATTAGACCACCAGAATCTCTGACGAATATCCTGATACATCTTTGTACTACCAGGATGGATAAATAGAGGCGTATCATGAGCTTTTTTCATGACCTCTTGTGTCATATCAAGGTTTTTCTCTGAACATGGCACCACTAGGCGGCCCTTGAAGTACAAGGTGCCATCATCAGCAATAGTGAAAAAGGAGGGCTTGCCTTCTACGAGGTAGCGCTTAATCTTGTGTGCTTGAGAGTCATATCCCTGAATTCTCTTGATAGAGTCCAAGAGATCTGGTTCGACAGCCAGGGTATTGAGGGAACCCTGGGAAACAACATGGAGGTTCATCTTGCGAAACTCCTTAGGAGGGGGAGCGAGTGAACCAGGGGGAACAATATGGAGGTTCGGCTTTCTGAATTCTTCAACAAGGGAGGGCTGAACTTTGTGAACCCAGAGGTGGTTACAGTAAGACTTGCGGCTCAAGGCACGAGCCATTACATTAGCCTTGCCTGGGGTATAGGATATACCCACATCAAAGTCTGCAACAGTCTCCATCCATCTCTGCTGACGGAGGTTCAAGTCTGGCTGAGTAAACAGATACTTCAGACTTTGGTGATCGGTGAAGATCTCGCAACGGTTACCGAGAAGGTAATGTCGCCACTGCTTCAAAGCATGAATGACAGCAGCAAGCTCGAGGTCATGAACTGGGTAGTTTTCTTTGTGAGGGCGCAGTTGACGAGAGGCATAAGCAATCACTCTACGCTCTTGCATTAGGACACAGCCTAATCCTTGACGGGAAGCGTCGCAGTAAATGACAAAGTCCTTCTTAGTATCAGGTGGAGCAAGCACTGGGGCAGAAGTCAACTTGTCTTTGAGTGCCTGGAAGCTTTCCTGACATTTGCCTGTCCATTGGAACTTGACGCCCTTATACAACAGGTTAGTCAGAGGCCTAGCGATCTTGGAGAAGTTCTCGACGAATCGACAGCAATAGCTGGCGAGACCGAGAAAACTTTGGACTTGCTTGACATTCTTCGGAAGAGTCCAATCGAGAATAGCCTGGACTCGTTCAGGGTTGACGAAAATACCATCCTTGGAGATGACATGCCCAAGATAGGTTACTTTGGGGAGCCAGAATTCACACTTGGAATACTTAGCATAGAGTTGATGCTCTCGAAGCTTTTCCAGCACAAGACGAAGATGCTCCGCATGTTCTTCTTTGTTCTTGGAAAATACAAGGATATCATCCAGGTAAACCACGACGAACTTGTCGAGGTAATCCATGAATATGTAGTTCATCAGACGAGAGAAGTTGGTTGGAGCATTCGTTAAGCCAAATGACATGACAGTGTACTCGTATGATCCATATCGAGTCACGAAGGCGGTCTTTGGGATATCCTCTTCATGAACACGGATCTGGTGGTAACCCAACCTCAAGTCGGGTTTGGAGAACACTGATGAACTAGCCAGTTGATCATAAAGATCATTAATCCGAGGGAGGGGATATTTGTTTTGAATAGTGGCTTGGTTAATAGGACGATAGCCTTGGACTAATCGGTTCGTCCCATCCTTCTTCTTAACAAAGATAGAAGGTGCTCCCCAAGGAGAGCAACTAGGGTGAATGAAACCTTTGCTAAGAGATTTATCGATTTCCTCCTTAAGCTCAATGAGTTCATGCGGCGGCATCTTGTAGGGTCGTTTGGCTATAGGGGTGGTGCCTGGTTTCAAGTCGATGATGAATTCGACAGCTCTAGCAGGGGGAATCCCTGGAAGTTCTTCCGGAAAGATGTCTTGGAATTCGCGAACGACGGGAATGTTTTCAATGCCCTTGAGTGGTGCAGCGTTCAACGCATTCAAGGCATAAAGCCGTGCCTCGTCATTTTGAACCAGATGAGCCTGGTAAGTAACTATTTGATCGGAAGGGTGTAGCAGATGGACGATCTTAGTGGCGCAAACTATAGAAGCAGTATGCGCTTTCAACCAATCCATCCCCAGAATGAGGTCAATGTTAGACGACTTCAGGATAATGGGAGAGGCATAGAATTCCAGCCCTTCGATTTCCACGGGGACGTTGATGCCAACCAGTGAGGTTTGACATTGTCCCACGAGGGTTTTTACCACTACCGAAGTGTTCATCTCCTCACATTTAACGTCGTGCTTGTATGCAAAATCTTCTGACATGAATGAATGCGACTGAATCGAATAAAACAGATGCAGGTACTGAATTTACGAGGAGTGTACCCATCACGGTAGCAGGCTAGTCTTGAGCTTCATTAAGATCAACGTGGTTGGCGTGAACACGACCATAAGACCTGGCATTGTTGTTGTGAGGCTGGTTGCTTCCACGGCCAGCTGCAGGGAGGGCCAGTTGATTCTGGTTCTGGTTGCATTCCCTAGCACGGTGTCCTGGTTGACCACACCTGAAGCACATACCATTATTGGGAGTGGGAACATGAGCTTGGGGTGGTGGAGCTGGAAGTCTTGGCTACCTACTTGGTGGGGGAGGTAGACGCGGTGCAGCATAGGATTGCCTTGGAGGTGCAGCTGGCTGGTGCATGCTGTTGGGAATCCATATCCTACGCTTCTGCGAGGACGGGCCCGAAGATGAGCCCGTGTCACGGTTGCGCCTGTGAGAGATCTGGTGTTCCTACAGACCAGTTTTGACATTGATGGTCTTGTTCACCGAGGTGGCGAAATCAGCAAAGTCATGCACTAGAAGTGCGAGCTCGATGTCAGCTTGAAGGCCATCATGGAACTTCTCATGTCTGCGTGCATCAGTTGCAATGTCTTCTTCAGCATAGCGGGACAAGTCTAGAAACTCCCGCTGATAAGCTTCCACGGTTTTGTTGCCTTGGGTGAGGTTGCGGAACTCGCGCTTCTTCTGGTTCATGACTCCCTGAGGAATGAAGCGGGCACGGAAAGCAGCTTGGAAGTCTGGCCAGGTGATGATTGTTCCAACTGGCAGAGTACGCCTATGGTTGTCCCACCATTGAGCAGCGGGTCCTTTCAGGAAGAAGGAAGCAAAGGTGACATAGCTGGCAGGGGCTATATCAGCAAACTCCATTCATGTCTACTACACAACCTTCTTCTTGTAGACGTTGTTGGGCCCTCCAAGTGCAGAGGTTTGTAGGACAGTAGCAAATTTCCCTCAAGTGGATGACCTAAGGTTTATCAATCCATGGGAGGCGTAGGATGAAGATGGTCTCTCTCAAGCAACCCCGCAACCAAATAACAAAGAGTCTCTTGTGTCCCCAACACACCCAATACAATGGTAAATTGTATAGGTGCACTAGTTCGGCGAAGAGATGGTGATACAAGTGGTATATGGATGGTAGATAAAGGTTTTTGTAATCTAAAAATATAAAAACAGCAAGGTAACTAATGATAAAAGTGAGCACAAACGGTATTGCAATACTAGGAAACAAAGCCTAGGGTTCATACTTTCACTAGTGCAAGTTCTCTCAACAATGATAACATAATTGGATCATATAACTATCCCTCAACATGCAACAAAGAGTCACTCCAAAGTCACTAATAGCGGAGAACAAACAAAGAGATTATGGTAGGGTACGAAACCACCTCAAAGTTATCCTTTCTGATCGATCTATTCAAGAGTCTGTAGTAAAATAACATGAAGCTATTATTTTCGTTCAATCTATCATAGAGTTCGTACTAGAATGACACCTTAAGACACAAATCAACCAAAACCCTAATGTCACCTCAAGTATCCGTGGGTATGATTATACGATATGCATCACACAAACTCAGATTCATCTATTCAAACCAACACAAGAACTTCAAAGAGTGCCCCAAAGATTCTACCGGAGAGTCAAGACGAAAACGTATGCCAACCCCTATGCATAGGTTCATGGGCGGAACCCGCAAATTGATCACCAAAACATACATCAAGTGGATCAATAGAATACCCCATTGTCACCACAGGTATCCCACACAAGACATACATCAAGTGTTCTCAAATCCTTCAAGACTCAATCCGATAAGATAACTTCAAAGGGAAAACTCAATCCATTACAAGAGAGTAGAGGGGGAGAAACATCATAAGATCCAACTATAATAGCAAAGCTCGCGAAACATCAAGATCGTACTGATACGTCCATTTTGCATCATGCTTTTATATCGATATTTATTGCATTATGGGCTGTTATTACACATTATGTCACAGTACTTATGCCTATTCTCTCTTATTTTACAAGGTTTACATAAAGAGGGAGAATGTCGGCAGCTGGGATTCTGGGCTGGAAAAGGAGCAAATATTAGAGACCTATTCTGCACAGCTCCAAAAGTCCTGAAACTTCACGGAAGACGTTTTCAGAATATATAAAAAATACTGAGCGCAAGAAGTTCACCAGGGGGGCCACACCCTGCCCATGAGGGTGGGGGGCGCGCCCTACCCCCTGGGCGCACCCCCTACCTCGTGGGCCCCCTGGTGGCCCTCCGGTGGCCATCTTCTGCTATATGGAGTCTTTTGATGAGGAAAAAATCATAAGCCATCTCCTCGACGAAACTCCGCTGCCACGAGGCGGAACCTTGGCGTATCGAATCTAGGGCTCCGTTAGAGCTGTTCTGCCGGGGAAACCTCCCTCAGGGAGGGGGAAATCATCGCCATCGTCATCACCAATGCTCCTCTCATTGGGAGAGGGCAATCTCCATCAACATATTCACCAGCACCATCTCCTCTCAAAACCCTACTTCATCTCTTGTATCCAATTCTTGTCTCCAAGTCCGGGATTGGTACTAGTAGGTTGCTAGTAGTGTTAATTACTCCTTGTAGTTGATGCTAGTTGGTTTATTTGGTGGAAGATCATATGTTCAGATCCTATATGCATATTAATACCCCTCTGATTATGAACATGATTATGCTTTGTGAGTAGTTACGTTTGTTCTTGAGAACATGGGAGAAGTCTTGCTATTAGTAGTCATGTGAATTTGGTATTCGTTCGATATTTTGATGAGATGTATGTTGTCTCTCCTCTAGTGGTGTTATGTGAACGTCGACTACATGACACTTCACCATTATTTGGGCCTAGAGGAAGGCATTTGGAAGTAATAAGTAGATGATGGGTTGCTAGAGTGACAGAAGCTTAAAGCCTAGTTTATGCGTTGCTTCGTAAGGGGCTGATTTGGATCCATATGTTTCATGCTATGGTTAGGTTTACCTCAATACTTTTGTTGTAGTTGCGGATGCTTGCAATAGAGGTTAATCATAAGTGGGATGCTTGTCCAAGTAAGGACAGTACCCAAGCACCGGTCCACCCACATACCAAATTATCAAAGTACCGAACGCGAATCATATGAATGTGATGAAAACTAGCTTGACGATATTCCCATGTGTCCTCGGGAGCGCTTTTCTCTATATAAGAGTTTGTCCAGGCTTGTCCTTTGCTACAAAAAGGATTGGGCCACCTTTCTGCACTTTATTTACTTTTGTTACTTGTTGCTCGTTACAAATTATCCTATCACAAAACTATCTGTTACCACTTATTTCAGTACTTGCAGAGAATACCTTGCTGGAAACCGCTTATCATTTCCTTCTGCTCCTCGTTGGGTTCGACACTCTTACTTATCGAAAGGACTACGATAGATCCCCTATACTTGTGGGTCATCAAGACTCTTTTCTGGTGCCGTTGCCGGGGAGTGAAGCGCCTTTGATAGGTGGAATTTGGTAAGGAAAATTTATATAGTGTGCTGAAATTTACTGTCACTTGTTACTATGGAAAGTAATCCTCTGAGGGGCTTGTTCGAGGTATCTTCACCCCGACCAGTAGAGCAAAGAGTTGCTCCTCAACCTACTGAACCTACTGAAAATGAAAATGTCTGCTTTGAAATCCCTTCGGGTATGATAGAAAAATTGCTAGCTAATCCTTTTGCAGGAGACGGAACAACGCATCCTGATGAGCACCTAATATATGTGGATGAAGTCTATGGATTATTTAAGCTTGCAGGTGTACCCGGAGATGTTATTAAGAAGAAGGTCTTCCCTTTATCTTTGAAGGAAGATGCATTGACATGGTATAGGCTATGTGATGATACGGGGTCATGGAACTACAAACGATTGAAATTGGAATTTCATCAGAAGTTTTATCTTATGCATCTTGTTCATCGTGATCGCAATTATATATATATAATTTTTGGCCTCGTGAAGGAGAAAGCATCGCTCAAGATTGGGGGAGGCTTAAATCAATGTTATATTCATGCCCCAATCATGAGCTCTCAAGAGAGATGATTATTCAAAATTTATATGCTCGGCTTTCTGATAACAATCGCACCATGCTTGATACTTCTTGTGCTGGCTCTTTTATGACAAAGACTATTGAATTCAAATGGGATTTATTGGAAAGAATTAAATGCAACTCTGAAGATTGGGACCTCGACGAAGGTAAGGAGTCAAGTATGACACCTAAGTTTGATTGTGTTAAATATTTTATGGATACCGATGTTTTCCGTAAATTTAGCACTATATATGGACTTGACTATGAGATAGTAGCTTCTTTCTGTGAATCTTTTGCTACTTATGTTGATCTCCCCAAGGAGAAGTGGTTTAAATATCATCCTCCCATAGAAGTAAAAGTAGCTGCACCTATTAAAGTTGAAGAAAAGACTATCACTTATAATGATCCTATTGTTCCTACTTCTTATGTTGAGAAACCACCTTTCCCTGTTAGGATAAAGGATCATGCTAAAGCTTCAACTGTGGTTCGTAAAAGCAATATTAGAACATATACACCTCCTGAGCAAGTTAAAGTTGAACCTAATATTGCTATTGTTAAAGATCTCTTGGCTAATAATATTGATGGGCATGTTATTTATTTCTGTGATGAGACTACTAGAATTGCTAAACCTTGTGCTAAAGATAAACCTAGACCAGTCGTAGGCATGCCTGTTATTTCTGTTAAAATAGGAGATCATTGTTATCATGGCTTATGTGATATGGGTGTCAGTGCTAGTGCAATACCTATTGACCTATATAGAGAAATTATGCATGATATTGCACCTGTTGAGTTAGAAGATATTGATGTCACAATTAAACTTGCCAATAGAGATACTATTTCACCAATGGGGATTGTTAGAGATGTTGAAGTCTTGTGTGGGAAAACTAAATATCCTGCTGATTTTCTTATTCTTGGTTCCCCACAAGATAGCTTTTGTCCCATTATATTTGGTAGACCCTTCTTAAACACTGTTAATGCTAAGATAGATTGCAAAAAGGATGTTGTTACTATTGGGTTGGATGATATGTCTCATGGATTTAATTTCTCTAAATTTAGTAGACAACACCGTGAAGAAGAATTACCTAGTAAGGATGAAATTATTGGTCTTTCTTCTATTGTCGTACCTCCTAGTGATCCTTTAGAACAATATTTGCTAGACCATGAAAATGATATGTTTATGAATGAAAGAAGGGAAATAGATGAAGTATTGTTTAAACAGGAACCCATCCTGAAACACAATTTGCCTGTTGAAATCCTAGGGGATCCTCCTCCACCCAAGGGTGATCCCGTGTTTGAGCTTAAACTGTTGCCTGATACTCTTAAATATGCTTATCTTGATGAGAAAAAGATATATCCTGTTATTATTAGTGCTAACCTTTCAAAGCATGAGGAAGAGAGATTATTGAAAACTCTGAAGAAGCGTCGTGCTGCTATTGGGTATACTCTTGATGATCTTAAGGGCATTAGTCCCACTCTATGTCAACATAAAATAAATTTGGAAGAAGATTCTAAACCAGTTTGTGATCATGAACGATGGCTGAATCCTAAAATGAAAGAAGTGGTAAGAAAGGAAATACTAAAGCTCCTTGAGGCAGGTATAATCTATCCCATTGCTGACAGTCAGTGGGTAAGTCATGTCCATTGTGTCCCTAAGAAGGGAGGTATTACTGTCATTCCTAATGATAAAGATGAATTGATTCCTCAAAGAATTATTACAGGTTATAGGATGGTAATTTATTTCCACAAATTAAATAAGGCCACTAAAAAGGATCATTACCCCTTACCTTTTATCAATAAAATGCTAGAAAGATTATCCAAGCATACACATTTTTGCTTTCTAGATGGTTATTCTGGTTTCTGTCAAATACCTGTGTCAGCCAAGGATCAATCAAAGACTACTTTTACTTGCCCTTTTGGTACTTTTGCTTATAGACGTATGCCTTTTGGTTTATGTAATGCACCTGCTACCTTTCAAATATGCATGATGGCTATATTCTCTGACTTTCGTGAAAAGATTTGTGAGGTTTTCATGGACGATTTCTCCGTCTATGGATCTTCTTTTGATGGTTGCTTGAGAAACCTTGATTGAGTTTTGCAGAGATGTGAAGAAACTAATCTTGTCTTGAATTGGGAAAAGTGCCACTTTATGGTTAATGAAAGTATTGTCTTGGGGCATAAAATTTCTGAAATAGGTATTGAAGTTGATAAAGCCAAGGTTGATGCTATTGAAAAGATGCCATGCCCCAAGGACATCAAAGGTATAAGAAGTTTCCTTGGTCTCGCCGGATTTTATAGTAGGTTCATTAAGGACTTCTCAAAAATTTCTCGGCCTCTGACTAATTTATTACAAAAATATATACCATTTGTCTTTGATGATGATTGTGTAGAAGCATTTGAAATACTTAAGAAAGCATTAATCTCTGCACCTATTGTTCAGCCACCTGCATGGAATTTACCCTTTGAAATTATGTGTGATGCTAGTGATTATGTTGTAGGTGCTGTTCTAGGGCAAAGAGTTGATAAGAAATTAATCATTATTCAATATGCTAGTAAAACCCTAGACAATGCTCAAAGAAATTATGCTACTACTGAAAAAGAATTCTTAGCAGTTGTATTTGCTTGTGATAAGTTCAGACCTTATATTGTTGATTCTAAAGTAACTATTCACACTGATCATGCTGCTATTAAATATCTTATGGAAAAGAAAGATGCTAAACCTAGACTTATTAGATGGGTTCTCTTGCTACAAGAATTTGATTTACATATTGTTGATAGAAAGGGAGCTGAGAACCCCGTTGCAGACAACTTGTCTAGGTTAGAAAATGTGCTTGATGACCCACTACCTATTGATGATAGCTCTCCTGATGAGCAATTAAATGTCATAAATGCTTCTCATACTGCTCCATGGTATGCTGATTATGCTAATTACGTTGTTGCCAAATTCATACCACCTAGTTTCACATACCAGCAAAAGAAAAAGTTCTTCTATGATTTGAGACATTACTTTTGGGATGACCCACATCTTTATAAAGAAGGAGTAGATGGTGTTATTAGGCGTTGCGTACCTGAGCATGAACAGGAACAGATCCTACGCAAGTGTCACTCCGAAGCTTATGGAGGACACCATGCTGGAGATAGAACTGCACATAAGGTATTGCAATCTGGTTTTTATTGGCCTATTCCCTTCAAAGATGCCCGTAAGTTTGTCTTATCTTGTGATGAATGTCAAAGAATTGGCAATATTAGTAGACGTCAAGAAATGCCTATAAACTATTCACTCGTTATTGAACCATTTGATGTTTGGGGATTTGACTTTATGGGACCTTTTCCTGCCTCTAATGGTTATACACATATTTTAGTTGTTGTAGATTACGTTACTAAGTGGGTAGAAGCTATTCCAACTAGTAGTGATGATCATAACACTTCTATTAAAATGCTTAAAGAAATTATTTTTCCAAGATTTGGAGTCCCTAGATATTTAATGACTGATGGTGGTTCACATTTTATTCATGGTGCTTTCCGTAGAATGCTTGCTAAGTATGATGTTAATCATAGAATTGCATCTCCTTATCACCCTCAGTCTAGTGGTCAAGTAGAATTGAGTAATAGAGAGCTCAAATTAATTTTGCAAAAGATTGTCAATAGGTCTAGAAAGAATTGGTCCAAGAAACTTGATGATGCATTATGGGCCTATAGAACTGCATATAAAAATCCTATGGGTATGTCTCCGTATAAAATGGTTTACCTCTCGAACTAGAACACGAGGCATATTGGGCTATTAAAGAGCTCAATTATGATTTTAAACTTGCCGGTGAGAAGAGGTTATTTGATATTAGCACACTCGATGAATGGAGAACCCAAGCCTACGAAAATGCCAAGTTGTTTAAAGAAAAAGTTAAAAGATGGCATGATAAAAGGATACAAAAGCGTGATTTTAATGTAGGTGATTATGTATTGCTATACAACTCTCGTTTAAGATTTTTTGCAGGAAAACTTCTCTCTAAATGGGAAGGTCCTTACGTTATCGAGGAGGTCTATCGTTCCGGTGCCATAAAAATCAACAACTTTGAAGGCACAAATCCGAAGGTGGTGAACGGTCAAAGAATCAAACATTATATCTTAGGTAATCCCATAAATGTTGAAACCAATGTTATTGAAACCGTAACCCCGGAGGAATACATAAGGGACACTTTTCGGAACGTTTCAGACTCCGAAAAGGAATAGGTATGTGGTACGGTAAGTAAACCGACTCCAAAACAGTTTTTAAGGCAATATTTCTCCGTTTTGGAATATTTAGAAAAATAGAAAAATAAGAAGCAGTTCAGGAAGGACACGAGGCCTCCACGAGGGTGGAGGGCGCGCCCCCTACCTCGTGGGCACCTCGTGCGCTTTCCGGACTCTGTTTTCTTACACGGCACGTAATTTGGTCGGTAAAAATTCATTATATAATCTCCCGAAGGTTTTGACTCTTGTATCACGCAAATATTCTCTGTTTTTGTTTCGAGCTGTCCTGCTGCAGATTAGAGCAACACGTCGTCCCGGGATTCGGAAGGAGAAAGCTATGTGGCTGATTACCTTGCAGATCCTAAGGTCTATGGGGATGTGGAGCATTGTGGTTGGACTACGGAAGAAGAAGAGGACTATGAACCCAATGGAAGGGAGGAGACGAGCTCAGAAGAAGACGAAGTCCCATTACCTCAACCTGGGGACATGCATGTGGAGTTCAAAAAGTCAAGCCTCCCGGATAGAGTCAAGAAACCTAAGATCGAGTTATCCCTTTTCGCCTCTTGCAGGAAAACCAGCAGGAACTATGCAAAAAGATACTGAGCCTGGAGCAGGAGATCGATGACCTAAGGGACCAAAACTCTGTCCTCAAG
Organism: Triticum aestivum; assembly: GCF_018294505.1. Classification (NCBI taxonomy): domain Eukaryota; kingdom Viridiplantae; phylum Streptophyta; class Magnoliopsida; order Poales; family Poaceae; genus Triticum; species Triticum aestivum. The sequence continues at coordinate 61,799,881 of NC_057800.1, read as the reverse complement.
CGTAAATTAAGGAAGAAACCTACGCCATCAACAAAACCATCACCTTCTCCACCAACAAAGAAGAATTGAGTATCTGGTATGGGCACTCCCCTTGGCAACTGCCAAGCTTGGGGGAGTGCCCCGGTATCGTATCACCATCATTTTTATCTTTACCATTTTCTTAGTTCGATCCTTTTGGTAATATCATGATCTAGTAGAATAAAGTTTATGGCATGATCTAGTTTTGAGTTTTGCTTTATGATCCCTCGATGTAATCGAGTCCGTGAGCTATATATAATAAAGATTAGTGTTGAGACAAGAGCTTAATTATTTTGCCATGATCCTAAGTGAATAAAAGAAAAGAGAAATAAATAAAAAAAGGAAACAAAGAGATCATATGGATCTTATGGAGAGTAATGAGCTCACATAGAAAAAGTATGATGAATAAAAGTTGTTGAGAGTTGACAAACATAGTTTTGGTCATCGTTGCAATTAATAGGAAGTAATAAAGAAAGAGAGGTCTTCACATATAAATATACTATCTTGGACATCTTTTATGATCATGAGCACTCATTAAAATATGACATGCTAAAGAGTTGACGTTGGACAAGGAAGACAACGTAATGGGTTATGTTTTCTTACATCTGAGATAAATTTTATTGTCATGGATCATCCAACATGGTTGAGCTTGCCTTTCCCCCTCATGCTACCCAAATTCATCGCACCAAGTAGAGATACTACTTGTGCTTCCAAATACCCTTAAACCAGTTTTTCCATGAGAGTCCACCATACCTACCTATGGATTGAGTAAGATCCTCCAAGTAAGTTGTCATCGGTGCAAGCAATAAAAATTGCTCTCTAAATATGTATGATTGATTAGTGTGGAGGAAATAAGCTTTATAAGATCGTGTGATATGGAAGAAATAAAAGCGACAGGCTGCATAATAAAGGTCCATATCACAAGTGGCAATATAAAGTGACGTTCTTTCGCATTAAGATTTTGTGCATCCAACCATAAAAGCGCATGACAACCTCTGCTTCCCTCTGCGAAGGGCCTATCTTTTACTTTTATCTCCTACCTTGCATAAGAGTTATGGTGATCTTCACCCTTCCTTCTTACATTTAATACTTTGGCAAGCACAATATGTTGGAAAGATCCTGGTATATATGGCTAATTGGATGTGAGTTTTCATGAACTATTGTTGTTGACATTACCCTTGAGGTAAAACGTTGGGAGGCAAAATTATAAGCCCCTATCTTTCTCTGTGTCCGATTGAAACTCCATACCCATAAGTATTGCGTGAGTGTCAGCAATTGTGAAAGACTATATGATAGTTGAGTATGTGGACTTGCCGAAAAGCTCTTATATATTGACTCTTTCCTATGTTATGATAAATTGCAATTGCTCCAATGACTGAGATTATAGTTTGTTAGTTTTCAATGAAGTTTACGATTCATACTTGAAATTGTGATTGAATTATTACTCTAGCATAAGAAATCATATGACAAGAATTATGTAAGTTGTTGTTCTAAGAATAATCATGATGCTCTCATGTCCGTATTTTACTTTTATCGACACCTCTATCTCTAAACATGTGGACATATTTTTTTATTTCGGCTTTCTCTTGAGGACAAGCGAGGTCTAAGCTTGGGGGAGTTGATACGTCCATTTTGCATCATGATTTTATATTGATATTTATTGCATTATGGGCTGTTATTACACATTATGTCACAATACTTATGCCTATTCTCTCTTATTTTACAAGGTTTACATAAAGAGGGAGAATGCCGACAGCTGGGATTCTGGGCTAGAAAAGGAGCAAATATTAGAGACCTATTCTGCACAGCTCCAAAAGTCCTGAAACTTCACGGAAGACGTTTTCAGAATATATAAAAAATACTGAGCACAAGAAGTTCACCAGGGGGGCCACACCCAGCGCAAAAATATAGCATGGAACAATCAAAAATTATAGATACATTGGAGACGTATCAGTCCTCCTCGTGGCCGATGCTGCGAGCCCAGGATGGAGGGCCTTTGGTTCCGGTTGGTGGCACCAACCGGGACTAATAGGCATCCACGCGTCAGCAGCTGGCAGGAGCTGAGGTTTTTGTTTTTTTCTGAAAAGGGGTGGTTTAGGCGGTAATTTAGGGTGTGTATTTTTTTGAATCATATAATTTAGGGTGTGTTAGCTAGCTAATAGAGAGAAGTGTCCTCTCTTATCTCCATGCTTGGTTTACCAACGCTACTGCTATGCCTAAACATGGCTTAGATTAAAGTGAAGGCAACATGTGTGGTGCATGTCGAAAGTAATACTAATCCTAAATTGATGAAGTTTGGATTAGTACTATTTTCGACATGCACCACACGCATGTTGCCTTCACTTCAATCCAATCCATGTTCATTTCACCCACTGATATATAATAGCTCTTCATGCCCGCATCATGCATCATCATAATAATAAGTCCAACTAATCATCATCATACAACTTCTACTCGTCATTAATAACAATTCATACGATCATCATCCTCATAGTCATCGAACCAACCCTACTTAATTGTTCTAGGCACATGATCATCAGTATTAGGTAGGACCTAAATACCCTCTTTAAGGTAAAATAGCATAAAACAATATAGACCCTAACTCTCCATTATTAATAATGGAGATCATCCTATCTCCAATTATTTTGCTTCCCTTCCTTTTGCTTCCAAGAACCTCCTTACGACTGTCCATACATTTTTCCATCCTTTGATTTGCATGTCTCCATTTCTTTTAGAAATCCGGTATGGACAGTTGAGATTCGTAGGATGACCTGGTTGTATGTTCAAAACATTAAGGCTACCTTTCTGATACATCAAATGAGGCACACAATTCTCTGGGATTATCTGTTGAAAAATATAGTAATAACTTCATAGTTAGCAAATGATGTACTAGTTTTAGAAGTATGCAAAAGATGCATGGATGTCGTAATAGTAAAAAATCTTACCAGGGTATCTCCATAGTAGTTACCGTAGTTCAACACGTGCACTAGTGGCACGTATTGACCATAATGTTGAGGAGTTTGATTGTAGATATTGTAATTCTCAAGATCAGTACAAAATGCGATGAGATGATTTTTCTCCTGATAAGTTAATTCGGATCCTTCAGTGTAGTAGGTTTTGCCTACCATCTTCCTCACATTCTTTGAAGAATGAAAATAAGCTGTCAATGGAAATAAAGTGTCATCTATTTTGAAATGAACAATATAAATTAACTAATAACTATGTTTGAGAAACTCACATAGCAGTAGAATTGGAGGCGTATCAACAAGGACCCAAATGTCCATATTGTCTTGCTCGATTTCAGGATCACCAAGATCCATGGTGACAAGCATATCCTCACGAAAAACATACATCTTGCAAAGTGCTTCCCATTTTTTGCAACCAAAATGGGTTATGCTCTCAGAATTGTACAACTTTACTTCAAAATCCACACCATGATGGGTCCGTAGGTGAATTTTCTTTGATTCGAAACTTTCATGGTCTTCTAAACCCATCGTCTCCAAGACATAGCGTCTTGCATGGCATGGGATAAGCTAGTCGAATTGTAAAAGATGAAAATTACACGTTGAAATAGTTGAAGTCATGCTTAATTATGAAAAAAAACACTTGTCGTCGTTGCATACCGTTTCAACATCGAAGGTCTCCTCCATCTTAATGCTGAAGCACCAATCTTCGTCCACGTGAGGCCTGTCGCACAGACCTCGGTCGTCGTGGCACCAATCGCACTCCCCCGGGAGACTTTCGTCGTCTAAGGATGACATTTCCTATGTTCATAATTCAAATATTAAACCTACAATTAAATCTTATAGGACTCATATTGACATGGAGATTTGGTTGGTCTCACCTCGAGGTCAGAGGGGGGTCGGTGACGGGGACGACAGCGGGGAAGATGGAGGGGCTCCTAGATTTCTGCAAAAACAAAAACCCTATAAGCTATCAACTAATCAAATGCATACGCCTTGCATAGTGCTCTGCAATTTTAGCATTCAAAGTAGGAGTACTTTTCCAATTTGAGCATTCAATAAGCAAAACCAAATCGTAAAATAAAGTAGTATTTAAATTAGCATGCATTCAATTATAAGCAAAACTACATCATCTCTTGCATCCGTACATCGTCGAATATTTCACTAATACACCTCGGATACTATCATACATATAGCATCGCTAATACAGCTAGCTAGAACCATAGCGCCCGACGGGTATCGGCGCGGGCGAGGGACACCCAAAGAGAAGGAACCATCACAGGATCATAGCTCCAGTGAGATCCCTGAAGAACCCGCCAGGTATTGTCGAACCTACCCTCCAACGCAACCATGTAGCGACGGACGTGCTCGTCCTCCTTGCTAACACGATGGCGTACCACCTCCGCGGTGTCCGGAAGCCTCGACACCGTCACTGGCCCACGCGACCGCCACCAAACAAGGATCGGGTCAACGACGGGCTGGCTCCTCACCAACCTACGCCCCCCGGAAGGTAGCACCTCCCAATACCAGCCCGGCGGAGCCCAGTCCCCGACATGGCCCCTCTCATCAAGCCGGCCTCCTCCGCCGAGTCGACGACGAGGATGCGGGATAGGCATCGTCGACGTCGATGCGGGAATAATTGCTTGAACTAAAAAAATAAACTAGTTCTATTAATTTTCTTGCTAAAAATAAACTAGTTCAACTACTAAGCACTTACTATAAATAAAATAAAGTAGTACTTACTAAAAATAAACTAGTTTAACTAGTTCTATTATTTTTCTAACTAATTATATTAAACACTTTCTAAGTAGTACTTACTAAAAGTTATCAGGGAGGGGGGGGGGGTATATCGACAACGACATACCCGATAAAAAATAAGAAGAAAAAAAGGAGAAGAAGAAAGGAATAGAGGAGGGAGATCGAAGAAAAAAAGAGGACAAGAAGAAAGGAATAGAGGAGAAGAAGAAGAAATAGAATAATATATAATATTCTATTTCTTCTTCTTCTCCTCTATTCCTTCTTCTTCTCCTCTTTTTATTATTATTTTATTTCTTCTACTTCTCCTCTATTTCTCTTCTTCTCCTCTTTTTTTCTTCTTTTTCATCTTCTTATTTATTTCTCCTCTTCTTCCTCTCTTCTTCTTCTTCTTCTTCTTCTTCTTCTTCTTCTTCTTCTTCTTCTCGTTCTTCCTCTTCTTCTTTTTTCCTTTTTCCTCTCCTGCTTTTTCTTCTAAATATGAACATATACATAAATGACTTTGATCATACCCAATTTTCCTATACATACACAATATGAACATATACATAAATTGACAAAGAAAATTCTATGAACAAAAAAATCATAAAAATTCTATGAACAAAATTACAACAGAAAAAATCATAAAAATTCTATGAAAAAAATTACAACCGAAAAAAATCATAAAAATTCTATGAACAAAATTACAACAGAAAAAAATCATAAAAATTCTATGAAAAAAATTGACATATTCTTTGCGTATGAACATACAAACATTTGCATATTGAACAATAATATCTAAACTACACATCTAAATTAACTACACATCTAAACTACATATCTAAATTAACTACACATCTAAACTTAATTAGGAAAATGCATGTATGCAGAGGGCGCCCGGTGACGAGGAGAATGAGCTCACTGCAGGCGGCAGCGATGAGGAGGCAGGGCACGAGGACAGCGACGAGGAGGCAGGGCACGGCGACAGCGACGGTGGGGGCGTGCACGGCGATGGGCGACGAGGCGGCAGGGCCGGCGGCGTCGGGGCAGGGGTGGCACGGGACGGCGTCGGGGGCAGGGCAATGACGGTGACGGTGAGGCAGAGGGAAGGCAGCCTGGCGGCGTCGTCGCGCGGGGAACACAAACTGAATGAAAATTTTCACGACTATTGCTTATATAGATGAAGCATTGGTCTCGTTTCATGACAAAAACCGGGACCAATGACGCTCTTTAGTCCCGGTTGTTGCCTCCAACCGGGACCAAAGGTCTCTTTTCAGCAGCCCAAAGGGCGGGAAGCAGAGGCCTTTGGTCTCGGTTGCCTCCAACTAGGACCAAAGGTCTCTTTTCAGCAGCCCAAAGGGCGGGAAGCAGAGGCCTTTGGTCCCGGTTGGTGGCACGAACCGTGACTAAAGGTCGGCATTGGTTCCGGTTGGTGCCACAAACCGGAACCAAAGGGCTGCATTGGTTCCTGTTCGTGCCACCAACCGGGACCAGTCCTGCGCCTGCCAAAGCCACGGTGCGGTGAGATGTTTAGTCCCATCTCGCTAGCCGAGGAGCGGCAGGACCTGTTTATAAGCCCTGCCCCGCCATGTCCATTGAACTCCTCTGAACTGCAGGCCTCTGGTACTAATCTCGCACTACTATGCCTATGGTCCTGTTGGGCTTTCTGCGGGCCTGAATCCTGGCCCATGGATGGGTTTCTAGTCGTATTCACGCCATTGTGGCCTAGTAGGTGGCATTTTTTTATTTTTTCCCCCAGTTTTTTTCTTTTATTTTTTGCTTTATTTATTTTATTTTGTTTCTACTTACAACAAAATACTTATTGTTGCTATTTTTATTTATTTTATTAAGGTTTACTTATTTTATTTTATTATAGTTTATTTTATTTTATTTTACTTTGTCTTATTTTATTTCCACTTATTTATTTCATAAAAGTTTATTTTATTTTGTTTCTACTTATTTATTTTATTTTATTTTGTTTCTACTTATTTATTTCATAAACTGTCTGTCAATGCCTTTAGTTAAAGTTTATTTTGTTTTATTTAGTTTATTTTTCCTGTTTTTCCTTGATTCTTTTTGTTTCTATTTTTATTCTTATTGTTTTTATTTAGTTTATTTTCCTGTTAGTGCCACATCATCAATTTTCAACCCTTTTTGACTTCATTTGTTATTTTTCATGCATTTACTGATTTTTTTGAGCTATATGACCCTGAAAATGAAAAGCACTACAAATGAACTCTGAAAAGGTTGAAAGTTGGCATGGTATCATTATTTCACCCATATAGTATGTGCTAAAAAGTTGAGAGGGTTACGACAAAAACTGGATGCACTTCGTGTACAAAATGGACAATCTCTTTCGAAGTATCAAGGTTTCATACGGAAACTTGTGTGTTACAAAGGGATTTCATTTTTTGAACTTGTTTAAACTCCAGACTTTTTGTGTGTTCAAAATGCACCATTCAAAGCCACATCATCAATTTTCAACCCTTTCTGACTTCATTTGTTATTTTTCATGCATTTACTGATTTTTTTGAGCTGTATGACCCTGAAAATGAAAAACACTACAAATGAACTCTGAAAAGATTAAAGTTGGCATGGTATCATCATTTCACACACATAGCATGTGCTAAAAAGTTGAGAGGGTTACGGCAAAAACTGGATACACTTCGTGTACAAAACGGCAGAAACTCGTCTGTTACAACAGGCATTTCAAATGAACTAGGAAAAGGTTGAAAGTTGGCATGGTATCATCATAATAGTTGTGGAGAGAAAATCTTCACTTTTTCTTCGGTTGTGTCATTTGCTTATTGCGCCGTAACCATGGATAATCTTCATCGTTTATCAGGATGCTTGGGTCAGCCTTGACTTTGAAGGGAGGAATTTCATGAAACTTTTCATAATCTTCGGACATGTCTGTCTTGCCCTCCACTCCCACGATTTCCCTTTTTCCTGAAAGAACTATGTGGCGCTTTGCCTCATCGTACGATGTATTTGCTTCCTTATCTTTTCTTTTTCTCGGTTTGGTAGACATGTCCTTCACATAGATAACCTATGCCACATCATTGGCTAGGACGAACGGTTCGTCAGTGTACCCAAGATTGTTCAGATCCACTGTTGTCATTCCTATGGGTCTACATGTACCGCGCCTCCTGACAGATTGACCCATTTGCACTTAAACAAAGGGACCTTAAAATCATGTCCGTAGTCAAGTTCCCATATGTCCACTACGTAACCATAATATGTGTCCTTTCCCCTCTCGGTTGCTGCATCAAAGCGGACACCGTTGTTTTGGTTTGTGCTCTTTTGATCTTGGGCGATTGTGTAAAATGTATTCCCATTTATCGCCTATCCTTTGTAAGTCAAAACAGTCGAAGATGGTCCCCTGGACAACGAGTGCAGCTCATCACAAACAGTGTTGTCACCTTTGAGACGTGTTTCCAACCAACTGCTGAAAGTCCTGATGTGTTCACATGTAATCCAGTCGTCACACTGCTCCGGGTGTTTGGAGCGCAGACTGTTCTTGTGTTCATCGACATACGGGGTCACCAAGGTAGAGTTCTGTAGGACTGTGTAGTGTGCTTGAGACCAAGAATGCCCGTCCCTGCATATTATTGAGTCCCCTCCAAGCGTGCCTTTTCCAGTCATTCTCCCCTCATACCGCGATTTAGGGAGACCTGTCTTCTTAAGGCCAGGAATGAAGTCAACACAAAACCCAATGATATTCTCTGTTTGATGGCCCATGGAGATGCTTCCTTCTGGCCTAGCACGGTTAAGGACATATTTATTTAGGACTCCCATGAACCTCTCAAAGGGGAACCTATTGTGTAGAAATAAGGACCCCAGAATGACAATCTTGTCGACTAGATGAACTAGGACGTGCGTCATGATATTGAAGAATGTAGGATCGAAAGTATGTCTAGAGGGGGGTGATTAGACTACTTGACCAAATAAAAATCTAGCCTTTTCCCAATTTTAGTTCTTGGCAGATTTTAGCTATCTTAGCACAAGTCAAGCAATCTCCACACAATTCAAGCAAGCATGCAAAAGAGTATATGAGCAACGGAAAGTAAAGCAAGCAACTTGCAAGAATGTAAAGGGAAGGGTTTGGAAGATTCAAACGCAATTGGAGACACGGATGTTTTGTCGTGGTTCCGATAGGTGGTGCTATCGTACATCCACATTGATGGAGACTTCAACCCACGGAGGGTAACGGTTGCGCGAGTCCACGGAGGGCTCCACCCACGAAGGGTCCACGAAGAAGCAACCTTGTCTATTCCATCACGGCCGTCGCCCACGAAGGACTTGCCTCACTAGCGGTAGATCTTCACGAAGTAGGCGATCTCCTTGCCCTTACAAACTCCTTGGTTCAACTCCACAATCTTGTCGGAGGCTCCCAAGTGACACCTAGCCAATCTAGGAGACACCACTCTCCAAGAAGTAACAAATGGTGTGTTGATGATGAACTCCTTGCTCTTGTGCTTCAAATGATAGTCTCCCCAACACTCAACTCTCTCTCACAGGATTTGGATTTGGTGGAAAGAAGATTTGAGTGGAAAGCAACTTGGGGAAGGCTAGAGATCAAGATTCATATGGTTGGAATGGAATATCTTGACCTCAACACAAGTGTAGGTGGTTCTCTCTCAGAAAATGTGTATTGGAAGTGTAGGTATGTTCTGATGGCTCTCTCCATGAATGAAGAGTGGGTGGAGGGGTATATACAGCCTCCACACAAAATCTAACCGTTACACACAATTTGCCAAACTCGGTGGGACCGAATGGTTAAACTCGGTCGGACCGATTCAGCAAACCTAGTGACCGTTAGGATTTTCGGTGGGACTGAGATGCAACTCGGTAGGACCGATATGGTTAGGGTTAGGGCATAACATAATCTCGCAGTGACCGATTACACAAACTCGGTGGGACCGATTTTGGTAATAAGCTAACTAGAGAGTTGGTCAGGTAAACTCGGTGGGGCCGATTCGCTCATCTAGGTGAGACCGAAATGTTACAAAAGGGAAACAGAGAGTTTACATTGCAATCTCGGTGGGACCGATCGCTCATCTCGGTAAGACCAAAGCGTTATGAAGGGAAACAGAGAGATTACAATCCCATCTCGGTGAGACCGAGATCCCTATCGATGAGACCGATTTGCCTAGGGTTTGTGGCAGTGGCTATGACATTTGAAACTCGGTGGCGCCGGATAGAAAGAATCGGTGGGGCCGAGTTTGACTTTTGGTTTAGGTCATATGTGGATGTGGGAAGGTAGTTGAGGATTTTGGAGCATATCACTAAGCATTTTGAGCAAGCAAGCCATTAAGCAACACCTCATCCCTCCTTGATAGTATTGGCTTTTCCTATAGACTCAATGTGATCTTGGATCACTAAAATATAAAATGTAGAGTCTTGAGCTTCAAGCTTGAGCCAAAAAATTTGTCCTTAGAATTTTGAGGGATCCACTTTCCTCATCCATGGCATGCCATTCATTGAGCTTTTCCTGAAATATTAATATTGGAATAATGTTAGCTCAATGAGCTATATGTTGTTAGGAATGTCGGGACCCCGATTCTAAGTCACACCGATCTAGCATGTAACACCTCATATCACTTTGCGGCCTCACGCACGGTATTCCCACGGGTGTCGCCTTACCATGGCCCGGGACCGTTTGCGCCTTTTGGCTCACGTATATGGTAGTATCGCTAGCATCCATATGACAGAGAACCCGGGCCGACATGACTAGTCGTGAACCCAAAGTGGCACTAACCCATGGGGACAGGCATACATGAATCAACTTCGAGCATGTCGGTCAGCAGCGTGTGAATCCGGGCTGTAGCACTGGGCTAACAGGACTCCGGGAACCCGGGCTGTAGCAGGCTAGGCAAGACTCCGTATGTCACCGCGTGACATTTCCCCGAAGGGACAGACACAGGAACAAAGTGAAACACATGCCGGCCAGTCAAGTGTCCTGAACAATAGTGCTGGGCTAGCAGGACTCCGGTGAACCGGGCTGTAGCGGACTACTGTGGCTCAAGGAAGCACTAGACTACATTTCCCCATAAGAGATACTGCCAAGGATAAACAACTAGATTGTCGGATCCCATACATAGCAATACACGTCACACGTACGCATAACATGCAAGTATGTGCTGTACAACATGGCATCACAACATAACGCAAGATCATATAGATAAAGGCTCAGAAGAGCCACATAGCATTAATACAAACAGGGGTCACATGACCCATCATTCAGAGCATACAAGCAATGGAAGCATTACATGTCTGAGTACAGACAACTACAAAAGAAAAGGGCCGAGGAGCCTGACTATCCACAAGTCCCTCCCAAGGGACCAAGATCATAGCTGAGGTACAAGCTACTCGTCGAAGCCCAAGTGGTACTAGTAGTGAGACAGATGTCTCACCTGCAAAACATAAACAAAGCAAACGTGAGTACAAAGGTACTCAGCAAGACTTACATCAGATCCTATCATACATGCATTTGTATCAAGAAGGTAATGTGGGGTTTTAGTTGCAGCAAGCCAGCTTTGACTCAGTGGCTATTCTGTTCTACGACAATGAGAAACTTCTTTGAGATGAGGCAGTGCACACGAGTCCACTAATCACCACATCAATACACTACTATGGATTCATCCTCGTCTCCTTATGATAAGGCCATCCATAGCACTCACACTTGTCTTGAGTATTTTAGAGTATCCACTTAAAGTTGTCTATGTACCACGTAAGCATCCAAGAAGTCCATAACCGAGGACACGACTATTCGAATAGATCATGATAACCCTGGAGGGGTGTACTTCTTAACACACGCTCTCACCACTTATCACCATATACACTTCATGTATCTCGACAACCTTCAAGCGGAAGCCTGGCGAGGGTGTCGGCCATGACCTAACAAACCACACAAGACTCTAGTCCAGGTTTATCGCCTATTCGGGTTCCATCCGCAAGGAGATCCGGCCGGGGTTTCGCTCATGTCCCCAAACAATGTGTACAGGGTTCCCGAGCCCACCATCCGGGTGCCACTCGGTACACCGGGACACGTGTGCCTAGTCTGTCCCAAGTCCACCCTGCCGGGTGCCACTCGATAGAAAAATAGCACTACCTACAAACACCAGAAACTATTTGCAACTCCTGGACAGAGTTCAAGGCGGTTAATAAGTCGAGAGAGCTTGGAGCGCCCGGAGCCCAATGTGTGGTAGTAGCTAGTCATTGGACAACTTGCACAGAACTCAGTTCTTAAGGACGGTCCCAATGAGACAACCCACCATGTACTCCTACATGGCCTCTCACCGCTACCTTTACCAAATCGTGTTCACACGCTTAAATCTTAGCATCGGAACATAGCATAACACTCCAATCCATTCCCAATGAATCAGACCTGACACAACTCTAAGCAATAGTAGGCAAGGCATGGCAAGAACACAACATGGCTCAAGCAACTCCTACACATGCTAGTGGGTTTCAACTATTTACTGTGGCAATGACAGGTCATGCAGAGGAATGGGTTCAAGTACCGCAACATAAAGTAGCAGTTGAATCGTTGTTGTCCTAATGCAATAAAAGAGAGCAGGAGCGAGAGAGTGGGATTGTATCGGAATGAACAAGGGGGTTTGCTTGCCTGGTAGATCAACAGGGGGCACTGCTCCTCAGACAGGTACTCTCGAACACTCTCTGGAGCAGGACCTATCGAGAAGGAACGGTGTCGGAAAATCAAACACAAGCATATGCAACAATATGATGCATGAACATGGCATGAGTATGTGATGTTATTTGAGTTAATGCATCTAGCATTTATTTGGTTGAAGTCCATTTGAACCAAGGGTTCAAATACAACTCCAAATTAAGCTCTTAAATATGCCATAAGTGTGTTTTCATGTATACAACATGTATAGGTTGGTTTGTCATGCATGAAAATGGTACATATGGATAGATTGAATTTTTCTGATCATTTTTCATATATAAATTATTTCAATCTGAGCTACAGTTGAATTTCTATGAATTTTTGAAGTTTTGAACATTTTCTGGAATTTCCTGATTAATTTTAAAACCAGAAAATGAAATATTGCGTCAGCATGATGTCATGCCTGCAGCAGCAGGTCAACGGAGCTGACCAGGTCAACCTGACGTGTGGGGTCCACACGTCAGTGACCGGTTAGTTAACAGTGTTAATTAGATATTAAACTAATCCTAACAAAAACATTAGCAGGGCCGGGCCCCACCTGTCATTGACCCTGGGTAGTCAAACCCGAGGTCAACTGGGGGGGTTAGACCGGTCAACCCCACCGGTGTTTAGCCGCCGGCGAGGCCGAACGCGGCGGAGGGGCTCGGGATCACCGTTCCGGTGACCAAAAGGACGGCGGAGAGCACCGAGGCATAGCCCGTGCTCTCCCGCATCTAGTGGGGTAGATAGGAGGAGGAGGGGTGGCCGGAGCTCGCCGGAGCGAGGCTCGCGGCGGCGGCCGGAGCACGACCAAGTGCGGGCGAGGGTTGCGGTGCATGGGGAGGCGAGCGGAGAGGCTCTACGGCCTCCTGGCGTCACCAGGAGCACGGTGACGCGCGCGGGTGCGGCTCGCTCGGCCCCTGGCCACGGTGGCACCATGGCCGGCAGCGAGGTGCTACGGCTTCAGTCGAAACGGCGGCTGCGGTGATCGAGAGGTAAGGGAAAAGGGGCAAACGACGATGGAGCTCACAGCGGTCGCAGAGGGCGTCGAAGCGGGCTCGGGGAAGGCCAGACGGCGACGTACGAGCGCCGGTGATCTCGGGCACTCGTGGTGGAAAACGGCGGCAACGAGGTCGAGGTAGGGTGTCCCCAGCTGCGTGGCTTGACGAAGACGAAGAAGGCGACAGGGCGGAGATCTAGGACACAACAGCGATGCGAGGGGAGCACAGTGGGCACGGCTATGGCGAGCGGCGGCGGCGACAGCGCTCGGGCGTTCGCGGGGAAGGGCGAGAGAGAGGAGGGGATGCCACTAGAGAGAGGGAGAGGGAGTGAGAGAGGCCGAGGGTAGTGTGTGGCGTCATCGGGGGCCTCCAGCAGCGAGCGGGGAAGCAGGAGGTGGCGGCGGTGGCCGTGCGCATGTCGGGCACGCGCTGTGCATCCGACTGGCGGGAGGAAGAAGACCTCCCTGCCCCTGGTGGGCTGGGCCGGCCAGATGGGGTGCCAGGTAAGGCCCAGGTACTTCTCTCCTTCTCTCTTATTTCTCTTTTCTATTTTCTGACATTTGTTTCTGTTTTTAAAATAATACTAAACTAATTTATTTAATTCTGTCAATTTTTGCAGGAACTATTTGGATTGCTCCAAATCTCCCCATCAATTTATAGAATTTTTGGACATATTATATATATATATATATAATATATATATCCAAAGCAAATAATTACTGGATTAATTCCAAATGGCCAAAATAAATATTTATGAGCTCCTAGAAATATTGGTTTGATTTTTACCTCTGACCAATATTTTCAGAGAGTAACATGAACATTTTCTTGGACCTTTTTGGAGAAATTTTTTATCTGGATTATTTCCAGAAATGATTTCTGAGGGTTTCACAAATCCCCATTTCAAATTTATATGGAATTTAAACATGATGCAAACATGAAGGGCTAGCCTAGGTCATTCCAGAACTAGGGATGTGACAAGGAATTACCAAAACCACCCAGGGATAGTTGCACTTTCAATCTCCCCCTTTTTGGTAATTGATGACAACATATAGATCAATGCTTCGACAAATGATAATAAGAGTGAAAGATATTGTCGCTTTGAGAAGTATGTGAAAAGCAAGAGCTCCCCCTAAATTTCTGCATATCTTAAGATTTGCTTTGGACTGCAAATGCACAATGAGTTAGGATCATGGGTTACTTTTCCATGTCACATACATCTTGGTGGAGCGCTCAAAATGATAAGAATTAAATACATGCACTCATCACCAAGCAAAGTGAATGATCATATAAGGATAAGTAAGATAATATCATCTAACAAGCATAAGTGTAGCTTATGATCAACCACATGATCATCCAAGTCTCACAGATAATAGCATAGTATCTCAAGCAATCAAAAGACAGACAAAGTTCAACCACCAAAGCAAGAGAGAATAAAAAGCAACGCTCTCTCTCGAAGCCTATGATCTATACATGTTTCTCCCCCTTTGGCAACAAGTTACCAAAAAGTTCATAGAAAATGCATAGCACTAAAACGTCTCTCAAGCTTGGTCTTCAGGTGGTGGTGTCCGGAGAACGCCAAGGACGAAGGCTTCAGTTGATGTGGATGGAGCTGATGGAGTTGGTGCTGGAGCTGGTTGCGCTGAAGCTGTAGCTGGTGCAGATGAAGTGGCTCTAGTGTCTGGAACAGGCACTGTAGCAGACCTTTGAGCTCTAGGCACTCTGGCAAATGCATCAGTGGTTGTCTTGCCCTTCCTCTCCTACATATCATCTTGAAGTTGCTCCACAACAGACTGAATCTCAGTTACCTTCACATCCAAGTCATAGAATTTTTGCTCCACGATTCTTTCCAAGCTCTCCTGGTTTTGAGTTAGGGTGGCCAACCCCTTCTCAATCCTCAGAGTGGATGCAATCAGGTAGCCAAGCTGATCTTTCTTGCTTTTCAAAAAGTACTCAGATGCCTCCTCTTGAGTTGGCATCTTGGCAGCCTTCTCTTTCTTTGCTTTCTCCTTCTTCTCTTGATCTTGTACTGATGATGGTTCATTCTCATTCATCACAACTTGATTATCCTCAAAGTCAGGATAGATAGGCAAGTGTTCCTTATCCAACAAGTATGTGCATGTGCCCATCTTTGAGTTTATCAACTCCTGGATCTGTGGGGCATATCCACAACTTCTTTTCTGGTCAGCTGCAGTCCTCTTGATAGTCTCAACTATAAGGCTCATGACCTTGAACTTCTGTGGCACATCAAATATATGTAGCAAGTTAATTGCATGGCCTCTGATCATTCTGTGATCACCAGACTTGGGCAAGAGAGTGTTCCTAAGGATCCAATTGATTGTAGGCAGCCCTGACATCAAGTGTTTTACTGACCCAAACTGGTGAGTCTCAAGATCATCTTCAGGAATCTCCTTGTACATGTTTGCCATAGAGTTGTGATCCATCTTATTCTTGGCATAGACATCCAAGTCATCTTCTTCTTCCTTAGGAGCATTGATCAGATTTGCCCATTCCTCAATAGTTGAGTGGTACCTTGTACCTTCAGACATCCATACTATCCTGCCATCTGGATAGAAGTGTGCTGTGGAGTATAATTGCATTATGAGCTCCTCATTCCACTTTGTGAGCTTCAGTCCAACAAAGTCTGCAACTCCACAAGCACTGAAGCTGTCAAACACACCAGGATAGTGTTCCTCATTTTCCTTGATATACTTCCAGTCGACCCACCTCATTTCACACACTATAGGCTTCTTGTCCAACAACACTGTCTCATAGAAGTCCTGTTGTTCCTTTGTGTGGAACCTATAATCAACAGTAGTCCTTCTCCTAGTAGCATATGGATCTGTCTCTCTCCATAGCCTCAACCCTGAGTCTCTCCTGATCTTCATGTTCTCAGCTACAGGATGAGCATCATTATGGTCTGGAATCTTGGGTTTGAGCTTTCTCAGGACTTGTCCTTCATCATCTTCACCAGCAGCAACTTCAGGCACTGGGGCCTTGTTCTTCTCAGCAGCTGGTATACTCCTGGTATTCCTCTTAGGTGCACTCTTGGGCTTGGAGGCTGCTTTGGGTGCTTCTTTGGGCTTTGATGTTGCAGCCCCTGACTTTATAGCATCACCCATCAGCTTTTGTTCCTTGGGTGCTGGTGCAGCAACCTCTTCTTCCTCTTCCTCTTCAGAATCTCTCATGATTGAGGATCTCCCAAGCACTCTAGCAGTGGTCTTTTTGATCCTCTCCTTCCTCTTCTTCCCTTCTGCAGTAGCCTCTTTGGGTTCAGATCCCAAAGGGACTTGAGTAGATGCTCTAGCCTTATACATTGGAATTCTCTTTGCAGGAACCTTTTGCTTCATGCCTGGCTTGGTGGCAGCAGCAGTGCTATATTCCTTCTTAACCACTTTCTTCTTGGAAGTGGACTCATCCTCAACTGCCACATAGTCTTCATCCTCAGATTCAGAGGTCTTCTTCTTTCTGGCCCTGGTGGCAGCTTTGGTAAGTTGCTTGGGGTGCTCCTACTACCATCATCTGAACTGCTAGAGGGACTAGTGCCCTCACTCAGGTGAACCCGCTCCTCTGACCTGTTCTGGCTGTCACTCTGATCAGACATATTGCGAACACTGACATTAGACCCTGTGAATAGAGATAGATGAGATAGAGTGGATCAGCATCACAAAATGCAGAGGTTTTTGCAAGAGAATGAGTCAAAAACTTAGTTTTAGTTTTCCACAGAAAGCATTTCGGATCAACCGATTTGTAAACTCGGTGATACCGAAGTAGCTGTTGGAACCTAAACTAGTGAACTCGGTCAGACCGAGTCATAGTTCGGTGGCACCGAGACTGCTAGGGTTTCACAAAGTCCTGAACTCGGTCACATCAATTTGCAATTCTCGGTTAGACTGAAAATTACATGTGCAATGGCCTGAGCCGAATCGGTGGTACCGAGTTCCACAACTCGGTGGGTCCGAGATGGTTTCGGCGGAAACCTAACCCTAAATTTTCATTTCAACTCTAATCTACGGAGTGTTTTGACTAGATAAGATCGTTTCAATCGTGGTAAGAATCATAATGAACACAATGTTCTAGGAATCGGACGGGGATAGCACTATGATCGAGTCCATACCCTAGTTCCACGATGAACTCGCTACGGCGGCAACGGCGGGGAAGAATTCCGTTGACGGCGGCGGAGACCAGCGGCAGGAGGCGGCTGGCGACGAGGAGGACTATCCGGAGACCCAGGAGGCAGAGCGAGCTATGCGCAGGCGAAGGGGTTTCGGAGAAATTTCCAAAATTTTGCCCGTGAGTATATATAGCCCAACCCTGTTGGTGTGACCGAGTGGAACAACTCGGTGGCACCGAGATTCATAACTGCAAGCAGTTACTGAAACTCGGTGTGACCGAAAGGTTCAAATCGGTTGCACCGAGATTGAAAACCTAGATCGACTTAGTGATCTCGGTATGACCGAAATGGAAGAATCGGTCAGACCGAAACACACAAAGAAGTTTTGGAAGTTTAAGTCTATGACGAATCAGGGACTCCGAGTGCTCCTCACACAGAGTGGTTCGAATCTGACTTGATCAAATTCTGTGATGTAGCATGAATAGAGTTTGAGACGAGAAAAGCATAGATAGCTAGAGAGGGTTCTTAGGCATTCTTGTCCAACCACTTGGCAAAAGAAAAGAAAACCAATCAATCAAAACAACAAGTGGATGTCCTCGAATGAGTAAAATATGCAATCAACATGCTCACACAATAAAATGGCAATTGAAATATGTGGCAAAGCATGCACAACCAATTCTAGCATCTATCAAACAATTGGCGATGACTAGGTCATCTATACATGAGTATATTGACTTAGGAGTCAAATGAGAACATTTGATCATAGGTCATACTCATCGTTTAAGCACAAGTGGGGTTACCACTTTTACATAAAGCATTTGTTGTGTTCACACCATTAGAGTTGCTTTAGCTCAATTCTTAGAGTAAAGCTCCCCCTAGATGTGAGATCCCCCCTAAGAGGGATGAACTAACCTTGGGTTTTGTCAATGATGACTTCATGTAGATGTTGAAGATGTGGATGCTCAATGTTGATGTAGATCATTTGAAGCTATCCATTGGAGTGAGTTGCACTTTCAATACCTACACGGGTTAGTCCCACAAGGAACAAACAAGGATATCCATAGACATAAAGTGATGCACACACAAGATGATGTCTATGAAAGCTTTTAGGTTACCTTGTCCCTTGTCTTACCAACAAGAGGGTTTGTGACTCCTTGAACTAGTGCAAGATGTGGAAGTTGATTGCACTTGTTCTTGCCAAGATGATAAGAGTGAAGTATGTTGGCGGAGTCACCCTCAAGAACTCTCTAGTTCTTCTTCTTCGGGATCCACACCATCTTGATGGGAATCCTCGGTGTTGTAGTTGTACTTGATGAAGTGGAACTTGAAGTAGTCTTGGGAACCCACTTGACCAAGGCCTTAGGAGCTTCTTCAAATGCATCAATTTCCTCTTGAAGCTTGTCCTTGCCTTTTTGCTTGTGGTCTTGTGGTGGAAGATCATCTTGAGCTTGTGTCCCTTTGAGAGAAGTAGGATCGTACTTCTCTTGTTGAGGAACAAACTTCGTCTTGGGGTATTGATCTTCTTCCCACTCACCTCCATTGGCATTGAACTTTCGTTCAAAACCAATACCTTGATTCTTCCGGTGCCTTCCTTGCTTGCGTACAATTTCCTCAAATTGCTTACTTCCGGCAAGGCTCTTGTAAACACCTTTCTCTATAATTCCCTTCAATAAGCTATTTTCTTGCTCAAGTGTAACTTGGCTAAGAGAATCATTAGTGGAATCAAGAGAACTACTAGAAGCAGCAATATTGGATTTTTAGCATGATTATTGTTACTACTAGAGGAAGAATCTTTCTTGTTCTTGTTACTAGACTTGACTTGAGGCATGTAAGTGGATAAGAGTAAACGCTTGGCAATGTAAGAAGAACTTTTCTTACGAATATCATACTGATTTCTTTTAAGAACTCATGCTCCTGCTCAAGGTTGAGCTTTTCAAAGCGCAATTTCTCATGAGTCCTTAAAAGTTCTCGATGATCTCCTAAGATAGTTTCATGAGCTAACTTAAGAGTGTTTAGTTCTTTAGTTAGAGACTCAATCTTCTCCTTATCATTGTCATTCGTTTTATCTTGATTAGCATGATTAATTGACGTTTCATCATAGTATTCATCACTAGAGTTGTCAACAAGTAAATCATCATCACCTAACAAGTCATCTTCATCACTATTGAAATCAACATACTCGGGGTGTGATACCTTTGGGCCTTTAGCCATGAAGCATGTTCCAACTCCTTCATTTGGTGAGTCAAATATGTCATAGGAGTTGGTTGTCACAAGTGCTAGACCGGCAACACCTTCATCTTGAGTATATTCGGAGTCGGAGTGATAGCTTCTCTCGGAGTGGTTATCAGAGTCGGAGCCGGATACCCATTCACCAACATGAGCTTGATGTCTTCGTTTTGTGTAGCTCCTCGATGACTTGTCCTTTCTTTCCGAATCCTTGCTTCTCCGTGAGGGTCTTCGTTCATAACGATCATCTCTACTCCTTCTTTCTCTAGATGGTGATTCTTCTCTTCTACTTCTTCTCTTGGGAGAATCTTCTCTTCTCTTGTAGGGGGCCGTACACTCATTGGAATAGTGTATGTGCCTTCCACAATTGTAGCAATTTCGCTCTCGACTAGAAGATCTTTTGTCATTGTAGGACCTTGACTTGGAGCTTCTCTCTTTGCTTCTACTCTTGTAGAACTTGTTGAAGTTCTTCACCATTAAGCTCAATTCTTCATTGAAGGTTTGTTTCTCACTCGATGATGTGGGGGCTTCACATGAGGATTTGTAAGCACCACTTGATTTGTTGTGAAGTTCCTCTTTATCCTTGAGTGACATCTCATGAGCAACAATTCTTCCGATGACTTCCGTTGGCTTGAGATCTTTGTAATTGGGCATCATTTGGATCAATGTGCACACGGTATCATATTTTCCATCCAAGGCTCTTAGGATCTTCTTGATGATGAATCTATCGGTCATCTCTTCACTCCCTAAGCCGGCAATCTCATTTGTGATAAGAGCAAGCCTAGAGTACATTTCAGCGACACCTTCACCATCCTTCATTTTGAACTTGTCAAGTTGACTTTGAAGCACATCCAATTTGGATTCCTTGACGGAGTCGGTACCTTCGTGCATATCAATCAAAGTATCCCAATTTTCCTTTGCATTCTCAAGACGGCTGATTTTGTTGAATTCGTCGGGGCACAATCCGTTGAAGAGGATATCACAAGCTTGAGCGTTGTATTGCAGCATCTTCAACTCTTCCGCGGTAGCTTCAAGGTTCGGTTCTTTCCCATCAAAGAATTCACCTTGCAAGCCAATACAGACAATAGCCCAAACGGCGGGGTTATGTCCAAGAATATGCATTTTCATCTTATGCTTCCAACTAGCAAAATTAGTGCCATCAAAGTAAGGACCTCTACGGTGATAATTTCCATCGCTAGACGTCATACTCTCCTAGGTTGTGAAACCAAGGCTATGATCACCAAAAGCTATGAAAATCAAAGCAAATGGAGACCAAGGCTCTGATACCACTTGTAGGATCGAAAGTATGTCTAGAGGGGGGTGATTAGACTACTTGACCAAATAAAAATCTAGCCTTTTCCCAATTTTAGTTCTTGGGAGATTTTAGCTATCTTAGCACAAGTCAAGCAATCTCCACACAATTCAAGCAAGCATGCAAAAGAGTATATGAGCAGCGGAAAGTAAAGCATGCAACTTGCAAGAATGTAAAGGGAAGGGTTTGGAGGATTCAAACGCAATTGGAGACACATATGTTTTGTCGTGGTTCCGATAGGTGGTGCTATCGTACATCCACATTGATGGAGACTTCAACCCACGGAGGGTAACAATTGCGCGAGTCCACGGAGGGATCCACCCATGAAGGGTCCACGAAGAAGCAACCTTTTCTATTCCATCAGGGCCGTCGCCCACGAAGGACTTGTCGGAGGCTCCCAAGTGACACCTAGCCAATCTAGGAGACACCACTCTCCAAGAAGTAACAAATGGTGTGTTGATGATGAACTCCTTGCTCTTGTGCTTCAAATGATAGTCTCCCCAACACTCAACTCTCTCACACAGTATTTGGATTTGGTGGAAAGAAGATTTGAGTGGAAAGCAACTTGGGGAAGGCTAGAGATGAAGATTCATATGGTTGGAATGGAATATCTTGACCTCAACACAAGTGTAGGTGGTTCTCTCTCAGAAAATGTGTATTGGAAGTGTAGGTATGTTCTGATGGCTCTCTCCACGAATGAAGAGTGGGTGGAGGGGTATATATAGCCTCCACACAAAATCTAACCGTTACACACAATTTGCCAAACTCGCTGGGACCGAATGGTTAAACTCGGTCGGACCGATTCAGCAAACCTAGTGACCGTTAGGATTTTCGGTGGGACTGAGATGCAACTCGGTAGGACCGATATGGTTAGGGTTAGGGCATAACGTAATCTCGCAGTGACCGATTACACAAACTCGGTGGGACCGATTTTGGTAATAAGCTAACTAGAGAGTTGGTCAGGTAAACTCGGTGGGGCCGATTCGCTCATCTCGGTGAGACCAAAATGTTACAAAAGGGAAACAGAGAGTTTACATTGCAATCTCGGTGGGACCGACCGCTCATCTCGGTAAGACCGAAACGTTATGAAGGGAAACGGAGAGATTACAATCCCATCTCGGTGAGACCGAGATCCCTATTGGTGAGACCGATTTGCCTAGGGTTTGTGGTAGTGGCTATGACATTTGAAACTCGGTGGCGCCGGATAGAAAGAATCGGTGGGGCCGAGTTTGACTTTTGGTTTAGGTCATATGTGGATGTGGGAAGGTAGTTGAGGATTTTGGAGCATATCACTAAGCATTTTGAGCAAGCAAGCCATTAAGCAACACCTCATCCCTCCTTGATAGTATTGGCTTTTCCTATAGACTCAATGTGATCTTGGATCACTAAAATATAAAATGTAGAGTCTTGAGCTTCAAGCTTGAGCCAAAAATTTTGTCCTTAGAATTTTGAGGGATCCACTTTCCTCACCCATGGCATGCCATTCATTGAGCTTTTCCTGAAATATTAATATTGGAATAATGTTAGCTCAATGAGATATATGTTGTTAGGAATTGCCAAAACCACCCAGGGATAGTTGCACTTTCAAAGAAGGATGGTGAGAACACCAGCTCGAAACTGACAAGACATTGCACAACATCACTCCTTAGCCTTGGTATGATTTCTGGATCGATCACCTTCTGAGAGATTGCATTGAGGAATGCACATAGCTTCACAATGGCTAATCGGACGTTTTCCGGTAGAAGCCCCCTCAATGCAACCGGAAGCAGTTGCATCATAATCACATGGCAGTAATGAGACTTTAGGTTCTGGATCTTTTTCTCTGGCATATTTATTATTTCCTTTATATTCGACGAGAAGCCAGTCGGGACCTTCATACTAAGCAGGCATTCAAAGAAGATTTCCTTCTCTTCTTTGGTAAGAGCGTAGCTAGCAGGACCTTCATACTGCTTTGGAGGCATGTCGTCTTTTTCGTGCAAACATTGCAGGTCCTCCCGTGCCTCAGGTGTATCTTTTGTCATCCCATACACGCCCAAGAAGCCTAGCAGGTTCACGCAAAGGTTCTTCATCACGTGCATCACGTCGATTGAAGAGTGGGCCTCTAGGACTTTCCAGTAGGGTAGGTCCCAAATATAGATTTCTTCTTCCACATGGGTGCGCGTCCCTCAGCGTCATTCGGAACAGCTAGTCCGACGGGACCCTTTCCAAATATTACATGTAAATTATTGACCATAGCATGTATGTGATCATCGATACGCATGGCGGGCTTCTTCTGGTGATCTGCCTCGCCTTTGAAATGCTTGCCTTTCTTTCGACATTGATGGTTGGTCAGAAGAAATTGACGATGGCCCAGGTACACATTCTTCTTGCATTTGTCCAGGTATATACTTTCGGTGTTAGCTAAACAGTGCGTGCATGCGTTGTTGGGGAACGTAGTAATTTCAAAATTTTCCTACGCACGCGCAAGATCATGGTGATGCATAGCAACGAGAGGGGAGAGTGTTGTCCACGTACCCTCGTAGACCGAAAGCGGAAGCGCTAGCACAACGCGGTTGATGTAGTCGTACGTCTTCACGATCCAACCGATCAAGTATCGAACGCACGGCACCTCCGAGTTCAGCACACGTTCAGCCCGATGACGTCCCTCGAACTCCGATCCAGCCGAGTGTTGAGGGAGATTTTCATCAGCACGACGGCATGGTGACGATGATGATGTTGTACCGACGCAGGGCTTCGCCTAAGCACCGCTACAGTATTATTGAGGTGCACTATGGTGGAGGGGGGCACCGCACACGGCTAAAAGATGAAACGATCAATTGTGTCTCTATGGGGTGCCCCCTGGCCACGTATATAAAGGAGTGGAGGAGGGAAGGGGCCGGCCCTCTCTATGGCGCGCCCTAGGGGGGTCCTACTCCCACCGGGAGTAGGATTCCCCCTTTCCTAGTAGAACTAGGAGCCCTTCCAAGTAGTAGGAGTAGGAGAGAAGGAAAGGGGAAAGAGAAGAGAAGGAAGGAGGGGGTTGATACGTCTCCAACGTATCTATAATTTTTTATTGCTCCATGCTATATTATCTACTGTTTTAGGCAATATTGGGCTTTATTATCCACTTTTCTATTATTTTTGGGACTAACCTATTAACCGGAGGCCCAGCCCAGATTTGTTGTTTTATGCCTATTTCGGTGTTTTGAAGAAAAGGAATATCAGACGGAGTTGAAACGGAACGAAATCAACTGGAGAAGTTATTTTTGGAAGGAAACACACCTGATGGACTTGGACCCCACGTCAGAAGATACGGGAGCTGCCCATGAGTGTGGGGGGCGCGCCCACCCCCTAGGGCATGCCCCCTGCCTCGTGGGGCCCCCGTGGCTCCCCTAACGTGCTTCTTCTGCCTATATAACTCCATATACCCTAAAACTTTCAGAACAGAGAATAGATCAAGAGTTCCGCCACCAGAAGCCTCCGTAGCCACCAAAAGTCAATCGGGACCCTGTTCCGGCACCCTGCCAGAGGGGGGATCCCTCACCGGTGGCCATCTTCATCATCCCGGTGCTCTCCATGACGAGGAGGGAGTAGTTCTCCCTTGGGGCTGAGGGTATGTACCAGTAGCTATGTGTTTGATCTCTCTCTCTCTCTCTCTCGTGTTCTTGAGATGATACGATCTTGATGTATCGCGAGCTTTGCTATTATAGTTGGATCCTATGTTTCTCCTCCCCATCTTCTCTCTGGTAATGAATTGACTTTTCCCTTTGGAGTTATCTTATCGGATTGAGTCTTTAAAGACTTGAGAACACTTGATGTATGTCTTGGTGATCAACTTGCGGGTTTCGTGATATTGGGAACCTATGCATAGGGGTTGGCACACGTTTTCGTCGTGATTCTCTGGTAGAAACTTTGGGGCACTCTTTGAGGTCCTTTCTGTTGGTTGAATAGATGAATCTGAGATTGTGTGATGCATATCGTATAATCATACCCACGGATACTTGAGGTGACATTGGAGTATCTATGTGACATTAGGGTTTTGGTTGATTTGTATCTTAAGGTGTTATTCTAGTATGAACTCTAGAGCTGTTTGTGACACCTATAGGAATAGCCCAACAGATTGATTGGAAAGAATAACTTTGAGGTGGTTTCGTACCCTACCATAATCTCTTCGTTCGTTCTCCGCTATTAGTGATTCTGGAGTGACTTTGTTGCATGTTGAGGGATAGTTATGTGATCCAATTATGTTAGTATTGTTGAGAGGACTTACACTAGCGAAAGTATGAACCCTAGGCCTTGTTTCCACACATTGAAATACCGTTTACGCTCACTTTTATCACTTGCTACCTTGCTGTTTTTATTATTTCAGATTACAAATACCTTTATCTATCATCCATATACCACTTGTATCACCATCTCTTCGCCGAACTAGTGCACCTATACAATTTACCATTGTATTGGGTGTGTTGGGGACACAAGAGACTCTTTGTTATTTGGTTGCAGGGTTGCTTGAGAGAGACCATCTTCATCCTACGCCTCCTATGGATTGATAAACCTTAGGTCATCCACTTGAGGGAAATTTGCTACTGTCCTACAAACCTCTGCACTTGGAGGCCCAACAACGTCTACAAGAAGGTTGTGTAGTAGACATCAAGCTCTTTTCTGGCGCCGTTGCCGGGGAGGTTAGCGCTTGAAGGTATATCTTTAGATCTTGCAATCGAGTCTTTTAGTTTCTTGTTTTATCACTAGTTTAGTTTATAAAAGAAAACTACAAAAAAATGGAATTGAGTTTGTCTCATACGCTTCATCTTTTTAATATCTTTCGTGAGTATGATGGAAAGGATAATTGTGCTCAAGTGCTAGAAGAAGAAATCTATAAAATGTTTGGCACTAAATATGTGAATGATGAGCATGATTGCAATGTTGTTAGTACGAATTCTTTGAATATCCATGATACTAATGATGATTGCACTAGTTATGATGAAAATGTCTCCTATAAACATGTCAATTTTTGTGGAGAACATTGGGTTTGCAAGTACACACCAAATAGGGAAGATAGATATTGCAAGAAGCATAAGTACTTAGAAACCAAATTGTTGCAAGAAGAACTAGATGAATGTGCTGAAAATTTAAATTATCTTGGCCGTACTTGTGGACTTTGCAATGAAAGTGGTCATTTAGCTATCCGATGCAAATTGTTTCACGATCTAATCGTGTCCAAAAATTGTGATGACTTGATTTCCCGTGCACATTATAATGAACTTAGTTTTCTTATGAGTTATGAAGAAATGAAACGTTTAACTAATGATCTTCTAGAATTTGCCCATTACAAACTTCTTGGCTTTGATCTAGAAGAAATTTATATGTATTGTGCGGTGAATTGTATTGAAAATCCTTATATTGCCAATTACATAAAGAAAAGAAAGCAAATAGAGGATGAAGAGAATACTAATGAAAGGGAAGAGACTTCCCAATATCCTCCTATTATTTCTTATGATGAATCAGGTAACGAGGAGGAGCCTTCTATTCAACCAATCTCATTAATAAGGAGCTCCAAAAAGAGGATTGAACTCACATATGATGTGAAGAAGAAAAGAAAAAGGAAGAGAGGTAAAAAGGTACCTCTCCCAAATAAAGTTGCACCTATTATTGTTGTGCCTCATGAAAATGAAGATGATACACTTTATGATGATCTCATTATGCCTATTGTTTGTTGTGATGATTATGATTGGGAAGATAATGATACTTCTTATGATCTTGAAAATCTTTTTGGTACTTGCTTGGAAGAATATGATAATAATGTTTGCTATACTATTGGTGTTATCCATACTATTAATGATGAGAGTGATTATGCTTATGATACGAAAAGGCCCAAGCTTGGGGAATCTATGTTTGATGAGGATGACATATTTGAGAATATATTTGCTGCAATTAATTTTTGTCCCAAGCTTGGGGATGCTATGTTTAATAATGATGATATTTTTAGCCTTCCATGTTTTGATATGCAAAGTGATTATGATGAGAACAAAGTTGCTACTTATGATAATTATTGTGATGAAACTTGTGCTATAAAAATTAGTGATTATATTTATAAAACTTGTCATGATTATGATTACCCCTTCTCTGAACATTAATCTTTTAATATGGAAACAATCTATAGTATTCAAGTTTCTTATGATACTTCCACTATCCCGAATGAGAAGAATTTTGCTTATGTGGAGAGTAATAAATTTTCTATGCTTGTAGATTATGAAAAGAATGATTTAGGTGCTGGTTATATTGTTGAATTCATTCATTATGCTACTGAAAATTATTATGAGGGAGGAACATATGCTTGTAGGAATTGCAATAATATCAAGTTTCCTCTCTATGTGCTTAAAGTTTTGAAGTTATGCTTGTTTTGCCCTCCTATGCTAGTTGATTATTGTTCCCACAAGTTGTTTGCTCACAAAATCCCTATGCATAGGAAGTGGGTTAGACTTAAATGTGCTAGTAATATTCTTTATGATGCTCTCTTTATGTTACGATTCTTATCCTTTATGTGAGCATCATTGAAATCATCATGCCTAGCTAGGGGCATTAAACGATAGCGCTTGTTGGGAGGCAACCCAACTTTATTTTTGTTCCTGTTTAGTAATAAATAATTCATCTAGCCTCTGTTTAGATGTGGTTTTATGCTTTTAATTAGTGTTTGTGTCAAGTAGAACCTTTGGGAAGACTTGGGGAAAGTCTTGTTGATCATGCTGTAAAAAACAGAAACTTTAGTGCTCACGAGAACTGCTGCCATTTTTATTTGGAGAGTGATATTTAGTTAATTATTTTTGCAGATGATTAATAGATAAATTACTCAGGTCCAGAAATTTATTTGATAATTTTATGAGTTCCAGAAGTATACGTTTGATCCAGATTACTACAGACTGTTCTGTTTTTGACAGATTCTGTTTTTGATGTGTTGTTTGCTTATTTTGATGAATCTGTGAGTAGTATCGGGGGGTATGAACCATAGAGAAGTTGTAATACAGTAGATATTACAGAAATATAAATAAAGAATGAGTTCATTACAGTACCTTGAAGTGGTGATTTATTTTCTTATACTAACGGAGCTTACGAGTTTTCTGTTAAGTTTTGTGTTGTGAAGTTTTCAAGTTTTGGGTAAGGATTCGATGGATTATAGAATAAGGAGTGGAAAGAGCCTAAGCTTGGGGATGCCCAAGGCACCCCAAGGTAATATTCAAGGATAGCCAAGAGCCTAAGCTTGGGGATGCCCCGGAAGGCATCCCCTCTTTCGTCTTCGTTCATCGGTAACTTTACTTGGAGCTATATTTTTATTCGCCACATGATATGTGTTTTGCTTGGAGCGTCATTTTATTTTATTTTATTTTGTTTTGCTTGCTATTTGAATAGAATACCAAGATCTGAAATTATTAAATGAGAGAGGGTCTTCACATAGTTGCATAATTATTCGACTACTCATTGATCTTCACTTGTATCTTTCGGAGTAGTTTGTCATTTGCTCTAGTGCTTCACTTATACTTTTTAGAGCATGGTGGTAGTTTTATTTTGAAGAAATAGATGAACTCTCATGCTTCACTTAGATTATTTTGAGAGTCTTAAATAGCATGGTAATTTGCTTAAAATCCTAATATGCTAGGTATACAAAAAGAATAATAAAATTCTCTTATGAGTGTGTTGAATACTATGAGAAGTTTGATACTTGATAATTGTTTTGAGATATGGAGATGGTGATATTAGAGTCATGCTAGTTGAGTAGTTGTGAATTTGAGAAATACTTGTGTTGAAGTTTGTGATTCCCGTAGCATGCACGTATGGTGAACCATTATGTGATGAAGTCGGAGCATGATTTATTTATTGATTGTCTTCCTTATGAGTGGCGGTTGGGGACGAGCGATGATCTTTTCCTACCAATCTATCCCCCTAGGAGCATGCGCGTAGTACTTTGTTTTGATAACTAATAGATTTTTGCAATAAGTATGTGAGTTCTTTATGACTAATGTTGAGTCCATGGATTATACGCACTCTCACCCTTACACCTTTGCTAGCCTCTCTAGTATCGCGCAACTTTCGCCGGTACCATAAACCCACCATATACCTTCCTCAAAACAGCCACCATACCTACCTATCGTGGCATTTCCATAGCCATTCCGAGATATATTGCCATGCAACTTTCCACTGTTCCGTTTATTATGACACACTCCATCATTGTCATATTGCTTAGCATGATCATGTAGTTGACATAGTATTTGTGGCAAAGCCACCGTTCATAATTTTTCATACTTGTCACTCTTGATTCATTGCATATCCCGGTACACCGCCGGAGGCATTCATATAGAGTCATATTTTGTTCTAAGAATCAAGTTGTAATTCTTGAGTTGTAAGTAAATAAAAGTGTGATGATCATCATTATTAGAGCATTGTCCCAGTGAGGAAAGGATGATGGAGACTATGATTCCCCCACAAGTCGGGATGAGACTCCGGACGAAAATAAATAAATAAAAGAGGACAAAGAAGCCCAAACAAAAAAAGAAAAAAAAAGAGGCCATAAAAAAAGAGAAAGGCCCAAATAAAAATTAAAAAATAAAATAAAAATGAGAGAAAAAGAGAGAAGGGGCAATGCTACTATCCTTTTACCACACTTGTGCTTCAAACTAGCACCATGATCTTCATGATAGAGAGTCTCCTATGTTGTCACTTTCATATACTAGTGGGAATCTTTCATTATAGAACTTGGCTTGTACATTCCAATGATGGGCTTCCTCAAAATGCCCTAGGTCTTCGTGAGCAAGCAAGTTGGATGCACACCCACTAGTTTCTTTTGTTGAGCTTTCATATACTTATAGCTCTAGTGCATCCATTGCATGGCAATCCCTACTTACTCACATTGATATCTATTAATGGGCATCTCCATAGCCCGTTGATATGCCTAGTTGATGTGAGACTATCTTCTCCTTTTTGTCTTCTCCACAACCACCACTCTATTCCACCTATAGTGCTATGTCCATGGCTCACGCTCATGTATTGCGTGAAGATTGAAAAAGTTTGAGAACATCAAAAGTATGAAACAATTGCTTGGCTTGTCATCAGGGTTGTGCATGATTTAAATATTTTGTGTGGTGAAGATAGAGCATAGCCAGACTATATGATTTTGTAGGGATAACTTTGTTTGGCCATGTTATTTTGAGAAGACATAATTGCTTTGTTAGTATGCTTGAAGTTTATTATTTTTATGTCAATATAAACTTTTGTCTTGAATCTTATGGATCTGAATATTCATGCCACAATTAAGAAGAATTACATTAAAATTATGCCAACTAGCATTCCACATCAAAAATTATCTTTTTATCATTTACCTACTCGAGGACGAGCAGGAATTAAGCTTAGGGATGCTTGATATGTCTCCAACGTATCTATAATTTTTGATTGCTCCATGCTATATTATCTACTGTTTTAGGCAATATTGGGCTTTATTATCCACTTTTATATTATTTTTGGGACTAACCTATTAACCGGAGGCCCGGCCCAGATTTGCTGTTTTATGCCTATTTCAGTGTTTTGAAGAAAAGGAATATCAGACGGAGTCGAAACGGAACGAAATCAACTAGAGAAGTTATTTTTGGAAGGAAACACACCTGATTGAATTGGACCCCACGTCAGAAGATACGGGAGCTGCCCACGAGGGTGGGGCCGCGCCCACCCCCTAGGGCGCGCCCCCTGCCTCGTGGGGCCCCCGTGGCTCCCCTGACGTGCTTCTTCTGCCTATATAACTCCATATACCCTAAAACTTCCAGAACAGAGAATAGATCGAGAGTTCCGCCGCCAGAAGCCTCCGTAGCCACCAAAAGTCAATCGGGACCCTGTTCCGGCACCCTGCCGGAGGGGGGATCCCTCACCGGTGGCCATCTTCATCATCCCGGCGCTCTCCATGACGAGGAGGGAGTAGTTCTCCCTCGGGGCTGAGGGTGTGTGAGGGAGTCCTGGATTAGGGGGTGTTCGGGTAGCCGGACTATACCTTCAGCCGGACTCCTGGACTATGAAGATACAAGATTGAAGACTTCTTCCCGTGTCCGGATGGGACTTTCCTTGGCGTGGAAGGCAAGCTTGGCGATGTGGATATTCAAGATCTCCTACCATTGTAACCGACTCCATGTAACCCTAACCCTATCCGATGTCTATATAAACCGGAGGGTTGTAGTCCGTGGGCAATCAACTCCATATACAACAATCATACCATAGGCTAGCTTCTAGGGTTTAGCCTCCTTGATCTCGTGGTAGATCTACTCTTGTACTACCCATATCATCAATATTAATCAAGCAGGAGTAGGGTATTACCCCCATCGAGAGGGCCCGAACCTGGGTAAAAACATCGTGTCCCTTGTCTCATGTTACCATCCGGCCTAGACGCACAGTTCGGGACCCCCTACCCGAGATCTGCCGGTTTTGACACCGACATTGGTGCTTTCATTGAGAGTTCCTCTGTGTCGTCGCCTTTAGGCCCGATGGCTCCTTTGATCATCAACAACGATGCGGTCCAGGGTGAGACTTTTCTCCCCGGACAGATCTTCGTCTTTGGCGGCTTCGCTCTGCGGGCCAATTCACTCGGCCACCTGGAGCAGATCGAAAGCTACGCTTCTGGCCATCAGGTCTGGTTTGGAAGCTTAAACTACACGGCTGACATCCACGGAGACTTGATCTTTGACGGGCTCGAGCCACGGCCAAGCGTGCCGCACTATCTCGAGGGGCATGATCTAGCTCTGCCCCCGGACAGTGTCCAGGAGGCCGCACACGCATCGGTTCCGACCCCTAACTCGGAGCCTATTGCGCCAATCGAGGATGAGCGGTTGGACGTCACCTCGGGGGCTGCGATCCCGAAAGCGATCGAGTCGAACGCTAGCCCCGCACTCTGCACGACCCGTGACTCCGAGGATCCGGACTCCTTCCCGGACTCCGAACCCCCCGCGCCCCTGCCAATCGAATCCAATTGGGCGCCGATAATGGAGTTCACCGCCGCAGACATCTTTCAGCATTCGCCTTTTGGCGACATCCTGAATTCTCTTAAGTCTCTCTCTTTATCAGGATAGCCCTGGCCGGACTACGGTCAGCGAAGGTGGGATACGGACGATGAGGAAATTCAAAGCCCACCCACCACCCACTTTGTAGCCACTGTCCACGATCTAACCGACATGCTTGACTTCAGCTCCGAAGACATCGACGGCATGGACGACGATGTAGGAGACGAACAGGAACCAGCACCTGTAGGGCGCTGGAAGGCCACCTCGTCATATGACATATATATGGTGGATGCTCCAAAAGATGGAGATGGTGATGGAACAGTGGGGGATGACGCCCCCAAGAAACAGCCAAAGCGCCGGCGTCAGCGGCGCCGCTCTAAATCCCGCCAAAGCAAAAACGGTGATTCCGGCACGGGAGATAATACTACCCCGGATAGCGCCAAAGAACACCCACCTCAGCAAGATTCGGCACAGGAAGATGGAAAAGCCAGCCCTCATGAGAGAGCGGCAGACCAAGAGGTCGAGGATGATAACCATACGCCTCCCTCCGAAGACGAGGCAAGCCTCGATGACGACGAATTCGTCATACCATCAGACCCCGCCGAACAAGAGCGTTTTAAACGCAGGCTTTTAGCCACGGCAAGCAGCCTCAAGAAAAAGCAGCAACAGCTTAGAGCTGCCCAAGATTTGCTAGCTGACAGATGGACTGAAGTCCTTGCGGCCGAAGAGTATGAACTCGAACGCCCCTCCAAGAGTTACCCGAAGCGCAGGCCGCTACCCCGATCAGAGGAGGAAGCACCTACATCACCAGCACATGACATGGCAGACCGGCCACCTCGCGGTCGCGACAGAGAGGCCTCTCGGCCCTCCACCCAAGCCATGCCCCGACGACGCTCAACTAAGGCACCGGAAAATGCGCCTGACCTGTGAGACATACTGGAGGATAAGGCGAGACAAACAAGATCAATCTACGGATTGCGCAGGCGCCCTACGGCATGTGACAATGATCTTCACTCTGGATACAACAAATCCGGCCGGGCCGAACACAACAGACATAGCTCTTCCGAGTTGCGTCATGATATAGCCCAGTACAGAGGCACCGCACACCCGCTATGCTTCACGAATGAAGTAATGGAGCATAAAATCCCAGAGGGTTTCAAACCCGTAAACATCGAATCATACGATGGCACAACAGATCCGGCGGTATGGATTGAGGATTATCTCCTTCACATCCACATGGCACGCGGCGATGATCTACACGCCATCAAATACCTCCCGCTCAAACTTAAAGGACCGGCCCGGCATTGGCTTAACAGCTTGCCAGCAGACTCAATCGGTTCTTGGGAGAACCTGGAAGACGCATTCCTCGACAACTTCCAGGGCACTTACGTGCGACCACCGGATGCCGATGACTTAAGCCACATAATTCAGCAGCCAGAGGAATCGGCCAGATAATTCTGGACACGGTTCCTAACAAAGAAAAACCAGATAGTCGACTGTCCGGACGCAGAGGCCCTAGCAGCCTTCGAGCATAACATCCGCGACGAGTGGCTTGCCCGGCACCTGGGACAGGAAAAGCCGAAATCAATGGCAGCCCTCACGACACTCATGACCCGCTTTTGCGCGGGAGAAGACAGCTGGCTAGCTCGCAGTAACAACTTATCAAAGAACCCTGGTAATTCGGATACCAAGGACAAAAGTGGTAGGACACGTCGGAATAAGAAAAAACGCCGCGTTAGCAGCGACAGCAATGAAGACACGGCAGTCAATGCCGGATTCAAAGGCTATAAATCCGGTCAGCGGAAAAAGCCATTCAAAAAGAATACTCAGGGCCCGTCCAGTTTGGACCGAATACTCGATCGCTTGTGCCAGATACATGGCACCCCCGAAAGGCCAGCCAATCACACTAACAGGGATTGTTGGGTGTTCAAGCAGGCAGGCAAGTTAAGGGCCGAAAACAGAGACAAGGGGCTGCACAGCGATAACGAGGAGCCCAAGCCGCCGAACAACAATGGACAGAAGGGCTTTCCCCCACAAGTGCGGACGGTGAACATGATATATGCAACCCACATTCCCAAGCGGGAGCGGAAGCGTGCGCTACGGGACGTATACGCGATGGAGCCAGTCGCCCCAAAGTTTAACCCATGGTCCTCCTGCCCGATCACTTTTGATCGAAGGGACCATCCCACTAGCACCCGTCATGGAGGCTTCGCCGCATTGGTTCTCGACTCAATCATCGACGGATTTCATCTCACAAGAGTCCTCATGGACGGCGGAAGTAGCCTGAACCTGCTTTATCAGGATACAGTGCGGAAAATGGGCATAGATCCCTC
The DNA here is from genome assembly GCF_018294505.1 of Triticum aestivum. NCBI lineage: Eukaryota > Viridiplantae > Streptophyta > Magnoliopsida > Poales > Poaceae > Triticum > Triticum aestivum. The sequence continues at coordinate 61,765,505 of NC_057800.1, read as the reverse complement.
AAGGATTAAGCCCACAAACACGACCTTTAAAGGCGTTATACCAGGTGTAGAAGCCAACTGTACGGGCTCAGTAACACTTGACGTGGTCTTCGGATCCCCGGACAATTTCCGAAGCGAAGAGTTAATCTTCGATATAGTCCCGTTTCGCAGTGGCTATCACGCCCTGCTCGGACGAACCGCATTCGCAAAGTTCAATGCGGTGTCGCACTACGCATATCTCAAGCTCAAGATGCCAGGCCCTCGAGGAGTAATTACGGTCAATGGAAACACCAAACGCTCCCTCCGTACGGAGGAGCATACGGCGGCTCTCGCAGCGGAGGTACAAAGTAGCCTTCTCAAGCAATTCTCTAGTCCGGCCATTAAAAAGCCAGACACTGCCAAGCGCGCCCGGAGTAACCCACAGCAAGACCGCTTGGCACACTCTGAGCAAGCGTAGCAATGCGGCCCCAAACCCACCTTTCGCGACATAGCGAAACCAGTACCTCGCGTACATAACTACGCCCTTGAAATACCATGGGCACAGGGGAAGGGGCACAATAACGGCACGCCCAAAATACGGCTTAAAACGTACTAGGGGCTGCCGGATTCTTTTTTTAATTTTTTTCTTACTTTCAGGACTCCATACTTCGGACAACCTGTTCGGCAATTCAACTGCCGCACAAACGATGCAAGATCCAGGGAGGCAGATAAGCCATGCCGCATTATGGAACTCCAAGGTGGTCTCTGTTACGAGCGGTATACCTATTTTAAATATAATTCCGCGGCCTGCCCCTGGTCAGGACATACTGAATAGTCCAATATCTTTTGGTTACCGCACTATTTGTATCGTTCGGCTTTGATAAATAGCCTCTCTATAAACAATGCTTAGCTTCTTGTCTATTTTTTGCATTATCTTTTTTTCACATTTATGTTTATTAAATGACATGATTGCACCCGTACACCATGGTACGGCAAACACGCCAGGGGCTTCAGTACCCCTCATAATGGTGTGAGAAGTCCGTACACTTTCACAAGTGCGGCACCCCGAACTTATAGCACTATATGCATCGGCTCCGAATCATGATTTGGGTCAATAGTTGGGTTTGCCCGGCTCCTATGTTTTGGTGCCTTACGTTTCGCTCTATCGGCTAAGGTAGCACTAGGAGAACCACTGCGATTGTGCCCCGGTTCAGCTGGGTTAAGCACCTCAGTGGAGAAAGCTAAAACTGACTGTCATGATGTGGCGAGAGACCGGTCGCTGTTCGAGAGATTTTTCGAGTCCCTAAAGGCTTATGCCGCTTCGAGCGAGGAGCTGGCTTTGTCCGGCCAAGGCGTGGATAGCGCCCCGAACTCGGTCTTCCGAACTAGGGGCTTCGCCGAAGTTTAAAATTATAGAGTTCTATGGCTAAGTGAGAGTGTTCAAGCATTATAGTCTGATTGCCTGGTTCGTTGTGCTGAGCACCTCCCTCGAAGGACCCAACTATGGGAAAAAGAGCGCTCAGGTTTATCCCGAACACCCCAGCACTAGTGGCATGGGGGCAGAAGCCGACGACTGTCCATCTCTCAATTTTTGATAAACGGTCGCACAAAAAGTAATATTTTAAATTCAATAAGCATTGCTTAGCGCATATGAACAAGTTTTCAGCGCACAGGATAAACACAAGCGAGTTCATTCAAAAATCACATCCTTGGTACATTCATCCGCCACAAGGCGGGCACCTACAAGAACATCCTTGTAGTAGTTCTCGGGCTTGCGATGCTCTTTCCCCGGCGGCGGCCCGTCCCTAACAAGCTTCTCACCGTCCAGCTTACCCCAGTGCACCTTTGCACGGGCAAGGGCCCTACGGGCACCTTCGATACAGACGGAGTGCTTGATGACCTCGAGCCTTGGACAGGCCTCCACCAGCCGCCCCACCAGCCCGAAGTAGCTCCCAGGCAGGGCCTCTCTGGGCCACAGCCGAACTATGAAGCCCTTCATGGCCTGTTCGGCCACCTTGTGGAGCTCGACCAGTTGTTTCAGCTGGTCGCTCAAGGGCACAGGGTGTCCGGCCTCAGCATACTGAGACCAGAACACCTTCTCCATCGAGCTGCCCTCTTTAGCTCGGTAGAATGTGGCGGCGGCAGATACGCTGCGGGGAAGATCTGCGAATGCCCCTGGAGAGCTCCGGATTCGGGTAAGTAACAAGTAGTTTACTTTTATATTTCTGCTTTGCATAAAGAATGCCTTGCCCGCTGCTATCTTTTTCACCTCCTCCAACTCTTGGAGGACCTTTTGAGCTTCGGCCTTGGCAGACTTGGCAGTATCAAGGGCCGCCGCGAGCTTGGACGCTTGCGTCTTTGACTCAAGCTCCAGACTCTCATGTTTTTTCATGAGAGCATGAAGCTCTTGCTGCACCTCGCCGACACGGGCCTCAAGTCTCTCTCGCTCGGTGCACTCCGCGGCCGCTTTCTTTTCGGCCTCGGACAGCGCCTGCTTGAGGGTCGCCACCTCAGTCGTGGCCCCTACAATAAGCAGTACAATCCTGTTATTTTTTGTAATCACGTCTTTTTATAGGCACTTTTTTCTGTAAGGTATTTCTACCTTCTTTCTCCTCGAGCTGCCGCTTGGCAAGACCGAGCTCTTGCTCGGTCCGCTCAAGTCCCTGTTTCAGGGCACCCACCTCCGCAGTCAGTGCGGCGGTGGCTAGCAGCGAAGCCTGCATACGCATATTGACTCTTTGTTGTTAGACTCCTGCGAAATTTAATAGATCCTCTATTCAGCTTTTCTTTCCGAACGCCAAACAGAGCATTAGGGGCTACTGTCTATGCGGTTATATTCTTACATATTTTTTACTTACCTCGAAGCCTGTTAGAAGGCTAGCGCAAGCTTCACTCAGTCCACTCTTGGCGAACCGAACCTTTTGGATCACCGTACTCATAATAGTACGGTGCTCCTGGTCGATGGAGGCGCCGTCAAGCACCTCCAGCAGATTGTCCGGCACCTCCGGTTGGACGGAGGCCACCGGCTCAGAAGGCTTGCTCCTCTTGGAAGGAGTTCGCCTACTGCAGTCCAGAACTGTTGAAGATTCCGGCGCGGTGTCCGGCACAATGCCGGACTTGGATCCCTGGGGGATCTTGTCCCCTTTACTCCTGGAGTCCGGGAGGTCGCCTTGCGGCTCCTCCAGGACCACCTCCTCCTGCCCCGGAGCTCGTTGCGACGCCACTTCGGCGTCATCCGCAGTGCGGGGGGAGACAGCGGGCAGAACTGAGTTCACGTCCGATGAATCCAAGGAGCCGCTCGACGACTCTTGAGTTCGGCCCGGGGCGGGCTGCATAATTATGTTCGACATTAGGGAAGGTTGTGCAACAAAGCAACATCATGAGTTACTCTGATATCCGAATACTTACGATTTCGCCGGATGCTTGGCCCTATCTGGCCACTCCTCTTCGTCCTCTTCGGCGTCGGGGGAGTAGTTCGGCGGAGGGGTCTTCCTCTTCCTGGACCCTTCGGCCTCCCCCGTTGGGGCAGCCTTCCTTTTCTTTCCTCCCCCCGCTGGAGGGGGAGAGTGTTCTTCTTCCTCCTCCTCGTTCTCATGGGAGGAGAGCGTCTCGGACTCGTCGGATGACGAGTCCGACACCACCACATTACGGGTACTCTTTTGAGTCCCCGTGGCCTTCTTCTTCTTGGCCTTCTTCTCCGGCACCACATAAGGCGCCGGAACCAGCAGCTTCACTAGGAGAGCAGGGGTTGGGTCTTCGGGCAGCAGAGCCGGACAGTTAATCGGTCTGGATATCGCCCGCCAAGCCTGTCAAAGGTAAGGGAGTTTAGATCCCGCATAGAGTCAAACTATGAAAAAAGCATAACATCCTGTAAAAGGTGTAGATGGCATACCTCGCTAGCGTGACGCTGCGAGCTGTATCCGCGGTCCTCGGAAGCAGATGCGGGAGCCTCGGCGCCCTTGAATAGCATCTTCCAGGCGTCTTCGTACGTCGTGTCAAGGAGCCTGCTGAGGGTTTGATGCTGCGCCGGGTCGAACTCCCACAGATTAAAGTCCCGTTGTTGGCACGGGAGGATCCGGCGGACGAGCATAACCTGGATTACATTAACAAGCCGGACTGGCTTGTTCACCAGGGACTGGATGCATGTTTGCAATCCGGTCACCTCTTTTTCGTCACCCCACAACAGGCCCATCTCTTTCCAGGACATAAGCCGCGTGGGGGGTCCGGATCAGAACTCGGGGGCCGCGGTCCATTTCGGATCGTGCGGCTCTGTGATATAAAACCACCCGGATTGCCATCCCTTTAGGGTCTCCATGAAAGAGCCCTCGAACCATAGGACGTTGGCCATCTTGCCCGCCATGGAGCCTCCGCACTCCGTCTGGCTGCCATGCACCACCTTGGGCTTGACGTTGAAGGTCTTGAGCCAGAGGCCGAAATGAGGGCGGACGCAGAGAAAAGCCTCGCACACGACGATAAACGCCGAGATGTTGAGGACGAAGTTCGGAGCCAGATCGTGGAAATCCAGGCCGTAGTAGAACATGAGTCCCCGGACAAATGGGTGGAGTGGAAAACCCAGTCCACGGAGGAAGTGGGGGAGAAATACTACCCTCTCATGGGGCCTTGGGGTGGGGAGAAGTTGCCCCTCTTCGGGAAGCCGGTGCGCGATATCCTTGGACAGGTATCCGGCCTTCCTTAGCTTCTTGACTTTACCCTCCGTGGCGGAGGAGACCATCCACTTGCCTCCCGCTCCGGACATTGCTGGAGAAGGTTGAGGTGGGAAGTGCGGGCTTGGGCGCTGGAGCTCGGGTGCGCAGAAGATGAGTAGGCAAAGGAGGAAGAAGGCGTAGGTAAAAAGGTGGATCCTTGTCCCCTTATATGGGCGGATGCGGTTGTGCGTCCCCACCTGCCTAGTAAAACTCGCTTGCCTCCCAAGCACCGTGATAAGTGGTGCAGTTGGGTTACCCACGTCCGTATTGATGAGAATCCCGTAAAAGGGGGTACACGATCTCTGCTTTGAGAAGACGTGCCAAGGAAACCGCCTCGCAAAACATGCTGAGGTGGAAAAGTGAAAACGATTCGAGCGAAGGACTTGGCTGTGGTGTGATGATGCACTGCGGAATACGTCAGTAGATTTGATTTGTGTTAATATTATTCTCTCTATGGCAATATGTGGAAGCTTATTTTGCAAAGTCGGACACTACTCTTGGTGTTTACAATCTTCTATGAAGGACTTGGAGGAGGAACCCGCCTTGCAATGCCGAAGACAATTTGCACGCCGGACTCGTCGTCATTGAAGCCTGGTTCAGGGGCTACTGAGGGAGTCCTGGATTAGGGGGTGTTCGGGTAGCCGGACTATACCTTCAGCCGGACTCCTGGACTATGAAGATACAAGATTGAAGACTTCTTCCCGTGTCCGGATGGGACTTTCCTTGGCGTGGAAGGCAAGCTTGGCGATGCGGATATTCAAGATCTCCTACCATTGTAACCGACTCCATGTAACCCTAACCCTATCCGGTGTCTATATAAACCAGAGGGTTGTAGTCTGTGGGCAATCAACTCCATATACAACAATCATACCATAGGCTAGCTTCTAGGGTTTAGCCTCCTTGATCTCATGGTAGATCTACTCTTGTACTACCCATATCATCAATATTAATCAAGCAGGAGTAGGGTATTACCCCCATCGAGAGGGCCCGAACCTGGGTAAAAACATCGTGTCCCTTGTCTCCTGTTACCATCCGGCCTAGACGCATAGTTCGGGACCCCCTACCCGAGATCTGCCGGTTTTGACACCGACATTGGTGCTTTCATTGAGAGTTCCTCTGTGTCGTCGCCTTTAGGCCCGATGGCTCCTTTGATCATCAACAACGATGCGGTCCAGGGTGAGACTTTTCTCCCCGGACAGATCTTCGTCTTTGGCGGCTTCGCTCTGCGGGCCAATTCACTCGGCCACCTGGAGCAGATCGAAAGCTATGCTTCTGGCCATCAGGTCTGGTTTGGAAGCTTAAACTACACGGCTGACATCCACGGAGACTTGATCTTTGACGGGCTCGAGCCACGGCCAAGCGTGCCGCACTATCTCGAGGGGCATGATCTAGCTCTGCCCCCGGACAGTGTCCAGGAGGCCGCACACGCATCGGTTCCGACCCCTAACTCGGAGCCTATTGCGCCAATCGAGGATGAGCGGTTGGACGTCACCTCGGGGGCTGCGATCCCGAAAGCGATCGGGGGCTGAGATCTGCCGGTTTTGACACCAACAGTATGTACCAGTAGTTATGTGTTTTATCTCTCTCTCTCTCTCTCGTGTTCTTGAGATGATACGATCTTGATGTATCACGAGCTTTGCTATTATAGTTGGATCCTATGTTTCTCCTCCCCCTCTTCTCTCTGGTAATGAATTGAGTTTTCCCTTTGGAGTTATCTTATCGGATAGAGTCTTTAAAGACTTGAGAACACTTGATGTATGTCTTGGTGATCAACTTGCGGGTTTCGTGATATTGGGAACCTATGCATAGGGGTTGGCACACGTTTTCGTCGTGATTCTCCAGTAAAAACTTTGGGGCACTCTTTGAGGTCCTTTGTGTTGGTTGAATAGATGAATCTGAGATTGTGTGATGCATATCGTATAATCATACCCACGGAGTATCTAGGTGACATTGGGGTTTTGGGTGATTTGTATCTTAAGGTGTTATTCTAGTACGAACTCTAGGGCTGTTTGTGACACCTATAGGAATAGCCCAATTGTCGGAGTAAATAGCCATGGGTAGCCTAGCCGGCTTCCCCTGGCCCTTCTGAAAAAATTACGAGCCGATCCGGCTCTCAAGAATCCAAGACATAGGGCCGCCTTTCCCTGGCCGGCTGTCTCCCAGGCCGGCTATTGGAAGGCGGCCCGACTTTAGCCCTCATGAAAAAAGCCATGGGAGGGCCAACTTCGAGAAGCCGGCCGCGAGGAGGCCGACTCCAAGAAGCCGGCTCCCATAAAGCGGTCGAGACCGTACCCTCAAAGTTTGCATCCACCTAGCGGCGATGAGACGGGGCATGGCTACAGTGAAGCCTGCCACCCCCGAATCCCGGAGCGCGCCTGGCATAGTGCGCTGTATGGGTGGCCATGACCCGTCCGGCGCGGCACTGTTGCCACACTGACCCTGATGTCATCCACGACGGGTTACTAGTACGGCCCGCGGGCGGTGGGCCCCTTCAGGCAGAGAGACACCTGAAGGCGGCCTGGACTCCCCCAGTCGGCCCGAGACGGAGCCGGCTCTCTCCAGCCGGCTTGCCACGCCCTCGAGGGAGACGCCCCATTAAGGAGACAAGACGCGGTGAGGCTACAGTGGCCACCCGCCGGACGGCAGCACTGTAGCCATGCTTACCTCGGCGAAGCCCTCGTCACCAAGATTGAGCAACAGTAACCAGCCACCGACAAGGCCCTGGACATTGGGGCCTGTCTGTCGACCAGGGAGCCGGCAGCTGGTGGGACCCACCAGCCAGCGGGCCCCACCAGCCGGCGCAGAAGCCGGAGAGCGAAGACACAGACGGCTGGGCCCCACGCCCAGCCGGATTACCATTGTACCCCCTGGGGGTAGGCCTATATAAACCCCCCGGGACACCCATGCAAAGGGTTGACCCCCAGCTAGTTTTAGACACCACACAAGGAGAAGAAGCAAGCTAGTCGTGCCCTTCTACCTCCTCCCACCAAAAAGCTCAAGGAGCATTGTGTAGCTACTTGTCCATCTAGTGATCATGCGAAGACCCCGCAGAGCAGCAGTAGGGGTGTTATCTCCACGGAGAGCCCCGAAGCTGGGTAAGATTCGCCGGCGTGCATGCCTTCGCATCATCCCGTTTCCAGGCACCGGCGACGTCTTACTGGCTCGCACAATGATAAGCCACCCGTTGGCATATGTCGTACCTACCACCCGACATTTGGCGCCCACCGTGGGGATAGGTGCACCGTCGTCCGGAAACCTGTTCTGGACGGGAACCCTCTTCCTCCCCCGCGAGCGTAGCCAGCCCGGCACGCCCGATGGCGCTTGCCATGACGCGCTGCAAGGCGTCACCAACGCCTGCGCAGCGAGCACCCTCGCTGATCTCCTCGACAAGACCCTCATCTCCGACGAGCTCGCCTCCAACGCGGGCACCGACCACCTCGTCAACCTCCTCGGCTGGCTCCATGTCTTTGTCGAGCCTGCTGTGGACTTGGAGTCGGTTGGCTCCACCGATCCGATGCCTGTCGACTCCGACACAGCCTCGTTCGACACCTTCCCCACCAACGTCACGATCTACAACGACCCGCTTCCCCGAGCCGATGGCTGCGACGCTGTCACCACCGAGGTGATGGTCATCGGCCACGATGGCGCTGCTGACGAGAGCGCCCACGACACCCCACACGCGGCGGCCCACGACTTGTCCATCCCCCTTCCGGCCGACGCCGACGCTGAAGCACTAGAGGCTCGCCGCCTCGCCCTCCTCGCGGAAGGCCGGAAATTGGTTTCCACGAGACGCCTCGCTGAGGCCCACCGACGCGAGGCCGACCGCGCCGCCTTTGGCACGCCGCCCCCAGGCGGGCCCAGCCGGGTCGGCGTTGTCAGACAGCACGGCGCTGTCGTTGCCGACACGTTAGGAGTCGACCGCCCAGTCTACGCCACTCCACTCGAGAACCTACGCGCCGCCCAGGCGGCCGTAGACGAGCTAGATGGACTGGGGGCCGAAGAACTCCCCCACATGACCCGACGCATCCAGCAGCTGATCGATGCAGCCGCGCAGCGGCACGAAGCCGACGCCCATGCAGAAAGCCCTCCCCCGCGCCGAGATCTCGGCGCGACGTCCCGGACGCCAACTGCGGGCAGAGACCGCGCGCGGCGCGAGAAAGAGCCGGCTGCCAGCCGAAGCCAAACCCGGATCTCCATCGAGCGAGACGCAGAAGGCCACCCTCGGGCCGTGGAGTGGCAGGGTAACCCGCCTCCGCCTCGGCCCCGTGGAGAGAGATATCCCACCCCTCCGCCGGTGGCGCATACGACTCTCAGCGGCCGACTAGGTCGCCGCGAAGGAGTCGGCGAGAACGACGCCCGCCATCGGATCGACCGCCTGGCACGATCCCTGGTGCTGGAAGAAAAAGACGATGTCGGCCCGCATTGTTTCGGCCCCCGCATCCGCGACGAGCCTTTCCCCAAAGGGTTCTCGCTCCCAAGAGACACGCCCAAGTACAATGGCTCCGTGAAGCCGGAAGATTGGTTGATCGAGTACTCCACGGCGGTCAGCATAGCCAACGGCAACCGGTGTGTTGCCGTGAAGTACGTGCCCCTCATGCTGCAAGGCACGGCGCGGACCTGGCTCAACAGCCTCAAGCCTCTCAGCATCAACAACTGGCTAGATTTCACCAAAGCTTTCATCCGCAACTTCACCAGCACCTACAAGCGGGCCCCCAAGCCCAGGCAGCTCTCCCTGTGCATACAGGGCCCAGCCGAGTCCACTCGCGACTACCTCACGCGTTGGGCCGAACTCCGCAACTCTTGCGAAGGGGTGCACGAGGTGCAAGCCATAGAATACTTCACAGACGGGTGCCGAGAAGGCACCCTCCTCAAGCACAAGCTTCTCTGCGACGAGCCGACTACCCTCGACAAGCTTCTGGACATAGCGGACAAGTACGCCACCGCCGACACCTCAATGAAGACCGAGCTCCGGGTAGACGCGTCCGGAAAAGTACTCAACCCGGTGCCCAAGACGCCGGCTGGGGATTCCGGCCGACGCCCACACTCGAACGACCACAAGCGCAAGGGCCCCGCGCCGCCTCTCGCCAGTCGGCAGGTGGCCACAGTTGAAGACGTGCCGCCTGAAGGGCGGCCCGCGCCCAAGAAACCCAAGGGCGGCAGGCCGGCTTGGCAGCCGACCTTCTCCTACGAGCAAACTCTCGACGCCCCGTGCAAGTTCCACAGCGGCGCGAAGCCGTCCAACCACACAACCCGGAAGTGCAATTAGCTCACCCGAATCTCCAAAGGTGAAGGCCTCACACCGCCTCCACCTGCCGGCCCGCCACCTCCGGCTCCACCGCCTCCGGCCGCTCAGCCCGCAGTCGGAACCGTGCACGATGAATTCCCCGACGAGCAAGCAACCTACATCGTCTTTACAAGCCAGCTCGAAGACCGGCGCGACAAACACCGAGAGCACCAGGAAGTCAGCGTGGTCGCTGCCAACCCCGCCGGACACATGCATTGGTCAGAAAAACCCATCAGCTGGAGCCGGGCCGACCATCCAGAGGTGATGCCGTCTCCCGGCTCTTATGCGTTGGTCCTGGAAGCCACCCTCGCGACGGACAGACGCGCTGCCCGCTTCTCCCGCGTGCTGATAGACGGCGGGAGCAGCATCAACATCCTGTACCGTGACACCCTGGAGAAGCTAAATGTCAAGACGAAGCAGCTCATGCCTACTCGGACAGTGTTTCATGGCATCGTACCCGGCTTGTCCTGCGCCCCCATTGGCAAGATCAAGATTGATGTACTCTTTGGGGACAAGGAGCATTTCCGCCGGGAAGCAATCTGGTTTGAAGTGGTGGACCTGGAGAGCCCCTACCACGCGTTGCTTGGCCGACCCGCCTTGGCCAGGTTCATGGCAGTTCCCCACCATGCATACCTCAAGATGAAGATACCAAGTCCCAAAGGCGTCATCACTGTAGCCGGCGATTACAAGAAGTCCTCTGAGTGCGCCGCAGCCAGCAGCCGGCTGGCCGAGTCCCTTGTGATTGCCGAAGAAAAGAAGATGTTGGACCGAGTCGTGGCCATAGCCAGCAAGCAGTCGGCCTGTCCCCCGACCCCAAGGAGCATGATGCTCAAGGATCTTTCCAGCCGGCCAAGGAGACGAAGAAGATACCTCTTGACCCCGAGCACCCAGAGAGGTTTGCCGTCATCGGGGCAAACCTAAACAGCAAATAGGAAGGCGAGCTCGCCGATTTCCTACGTGAGAATCGGGACATCTTTGCATGGTCCCCTAAGGACATGCCGGGCGTCCCGAAGGAATTCGCCGAGCACAAACTACACGTTCGAGAAGACGCAAAGCCAGTCAAACAACCCCTTCGCCGACTATCGGAGGAGAAACGCAGGATTGTGGGAGAGGAGATAGCCCGGCTTCTGGCAGCCGGCTTCATTATGGAAGTTTTCTTTCCAGAGTGGCTCGCCAACCCGGTCCTCGTGCTAAAGAAGAACAACAAGTGGCGCATGTGTATAGACTACACGAGCCTCAACAAGGCTTGCCCCAAAGATCCCTTTGCCCTGCCGAGGATTGACCAAGTGATAGACTCCATAGCCGGATGTGAGCTGTAGAGTTTCTTGGATGCTTACTCAGGATATCACCAGATAAAGCTAGATCCGGACGACCGCCTGAAGACCGCCTTCATCACGCCATTTGGAGCCTTCTGCTACCTTACTATGACATTCGGCTTAAGAAATGCCGGTGCCACTTTTCAGTGTTGCATGCAGAAGTGCCTCCTCAAGCAACTCGGCAGAAACGCTCACGTCTACGTGGACGACATTGTGGTGAAGACGGAGAAGCGCGGCACCTTGCTGGAAGACCTCAAAGAAACGTTTGAGAACCTACGCCGGTTCCAAATCAAGCTCAACCCCGAGAAATGCGTGTTCGGAGTGCCAGCCGGCCAGCTCCTAGGCTTCCTGGTCTCCGAACACGGCATCGAATGCAACCCGGTGAAGATCAAGGCCATCGAGAGAATGGCGATCCCCACCAAGCTTCGAGACATCCAAAAGTTTACCGGATGCTTGGCCTCCTTGAACCGCTTCATCAGCCGGCTCGAAGAGAAAGCTCTCCCCCTCTACTGCCTCATGAAGAAGAGCACTCACTTCGAGTGGAGCGACTAGGCCGACCAAGCTTTTCACGAGCTGAAGAAGATGCTGGCCACGCCGCCCGTCCTAGCGGCGCCGACTGAGAAAGAGCCCATGCTCCTTTACATTGCCGCAACCAGCCGGGTGGTCAGCACCGTCATCATAGTCCAACGCCCAGAAGAAGGCCGAGCCCAGCCGGTCCAGTGGCCGGTGTATTATTTAAGTGAGGTGTTGTCTACCTCGAAGCAGAACTACCCGCACTACCAGAAGATGTGCTATGGCGTGTACTTCGCCGCCAAGAAGCTGAAGCCCTACTTCCAAGAGCATCCCATCACGGTCGTATGCACCGCCCCGCTGGCCGAGATCATAGGCAGCCGGGATGCATCCGGCCGGGTGGCGAAATGGGCCATCGAGCTGGCCCCTTACACGATCTTCTACCAGCCTCGCACCTCCATCAAGTCCCAAGCATTGGCCGACTTCCTCGTCGACTGGGCCGAGACCCAGTACCTACCGCCGGCTCCCGACTCCACTCATTGGCGCATGCACTTCGATGGGTCCAAGATGCGCACCGGCTTGGGAGCCGGCATCATCCTCACCTCTCCCAAAGGCGACAAGCTCAGATACACGCTGCAAATTCACTTTGCCGCCTCCAACAACGTGGCCGAGTACGAGGCGCTCATACACGGGCTCCGGCTTGCCAAAGAACTCGGCATTCGCCGGATCCTATGTTATGGCGACTCGGACTTGGTGGTCCAGAAATCATCCGGCGACTGGGATGCCAAGGACGCAAATATGGCAAGCTACCGCTTCCTCGTTCAGCAGATCAGCGGGTATTTTGAAGGATGCGAATTCCTCCACGTACCGCGAGCCGACAACGAGCCAGTTGATGCTCTGGCTCGAATAGGCTCCACTTGGCAAGCAATACCAACCGGCGTCGCTCTACAACGCCTCCTCAAGCCGTCCATCAAGCCGTCTCCAGAGTCCGATTCCATCTTCGTACCGCCTGACCCCGACGCGGCCGGGTCCGGCTCGAAGAACCAAGCAGGCGACCCTAGGACTTCAGTAGTCGGCCCGGGGACTTTGGCAACCGGCTCGGGGACTGCCACACCCGGCTCGGGGACTGTAGTAGCCGGCCCGGGGACGGCACCAGCACAACAGCCGGCGGCCGACTCCAGCATTTCACCACCCAGCCTGCCCACCCTGGTGGCAGTAGCCACATTGGTAGTAGGAGAAGTCGTGGCTCCGTCATGGGCTCAGTCCATCCTCAACTTCCTAGTAAACCAAGATCTGTCGGCTGACGAAACAGAGGCAAGACAAGTCCAACGTCGAGCCGGAGCATACACAATCGTCAACAGAGAACTCGTCAAGCGCAGTGTCACTAGAGTCCTCCAGCAATGCGTCGAGCAAGAGAAGGGCATTGCAATCCTCAGAGACATCCACCAAGGAGAATGCGGCCACCATGCGGCCTCAAGATCACTCGTCGCCAAAGCCTTCCGCCATGGTTTCTTTTGGCTGACTGCTTTGGATGACGCAAAGGAGTTAGTTAAATATTGCAAAGGGTGCCGACTCTTTAGCTCCAAGCAACACATGTCGGCTTCGGCACTCAAGACCATTCTGGCCCTTCGCCGTTTGGGGACTGGACATGGTGGGCCCATTCAAGACGGCGCGCGGTGGCATGACGCATTTGCTCGTCGTCGTGGACAAATTCACCAAGTGGATTGAGTCAAAGCCGATCAAGAAGCTGAATGGGCCGACTGCTGTGACATTCATCGCAGACATAACAACTCGGTACGGCGTGCCACACAGCATCATCACCGACAATGGCACAAATTTTGCCAAAGGAGCCTTGGCACGTTTCTGCGTAGCCCAAGGTATCCGGCTGGACTTAGCATCCGTCGCCCACCCGCAGTCAAACGGCCAGGTCGAGCGAGCCAACGGCCTCATCCTCTCCGGCATCAAGCCCCGACTGGTCGTACCACTGGAGCGTTCAGCCGACTGTTGGCTCGATGAGCTGCCGGCCGTCCTCTGGAGTCTACGCACTACCCCAAACAAGTCAACCGGCTTCACTCCTTTCTTCCTCGTGTACAGTGCCGAGGCGATCATCCCAACCGACATCGAGTTCGACTCGCCCCGGGTAACCATGTACACGGAGGCGGAGGCCAAGGAAGCACGAGAAGACGGTGTCGACCTGCTGGAAGAAGGCCGGTTGTTAGCCCTCAGCCGGTCTGCCATCTACCAGCAGGGTTTGCGCTGCTACCACAGTCGTAAGGTCAGGCCAAGATCTTTCCAAGAGGGCGATCTTGTGCTCCGGCTGATCCAGCGAACAGCCGGCCAGCACAAGCTCTCGGCCCCTTGGGAGGGCCCCTTCGTCATCAGCAGAGCTCTAGGCAATGACTCCTACTACCTAATCGACGCGCAGAAGCCCAACGCACGCAAGAGAGATGACTCCGGCAAGGAGTCGGAATGACCATGGAACGCCAACCTCCTTCGAAGATTTTACAGTTGAAATGCAGTATGTATCACGCTAACTTTTGTACTAAATACGAGACGATAGGCCCCCCGAGGAGGGCTCGGGGACTGCCACCTTTTATCTATGAATGAAAAGTATCATGCTTATGACCTTGTCATTTCATTTACTTGTTCCGTCCGGCACCGGGTTCGACTAGTCGGCCCGGGGACTGGCCGACTGGAGTTATATTAGAAGTCCTACCCGCGGTCAGACAAGTAGTGTGCCGACACCCAAGCTTAGCTCTTGCCAAAGTCACAGTTCAAAGAACCGGCTGTCCGGCTGGCAAGAGTCAAAAGCAGGAAAGGATGCCCACACGAAAAATGGCCAGGGACCAACGGACTAATATAACGAAAGCCGGTTTGCCGCCTACCACCGACCGACTACCAAAGTAGCCGGCCGACCGGTTTCCATTCACTTCACTTCAATCAAGAAAGCTCGAGTACTTGCCTCCCAAAAGAGGGAAGGCGGCAAAGGAAAAAGCCTAAGGATAAAAAGCATACGCGAATGGAAACCAAACATGCATATAATAATATTTACATAAAAGACCTCCAAGAGGCCAGCATTCAACATAGTTTGGATACACCCCCAGTGGGTGGAACTGCGAAAGCTTAATAAAGATTGTTAAAAAGGCAACAAGCAGAAAAATAAGGACGGCAGGTCAAGCTGGCGGAGCGACCGACGAGCCGGGCTGGTCAGCGGAGACGGTTGTGCCGGCTGAAGGAGTGGCCGGCTGGCGAACCTCGGCTTGATCACCGCCTCCCGCAGAGGGCGCGCTTCCACGCGCCTCGTTGCTGGAGGCACGGTCAGCCTGAGGCTGGCCGGTTGTTCCACTAGCCGGCTCGACGTCTTCACCGTCCTCTTCTTCATTATCCTCGCCCTCGTCGCTGGAGGCGATCTCCTCTGCCGAGTCCTCGCCCACCGCCGGGTTCAGCCCGAACCACTCCTCTGGCTGGGCAACGCCGTCATCATTGATTTCAGGTGCAAAAATGCCGATGTCGGTGCACTCGGCGATCGTCGAAGCACGCTGGGCGATAGCCGGCCGCACCTCCTCCAGCTCCGCGTCGGCCTCCAGCCGCCAAGTGCGCAGCTGGTCCAGGTTCAGCCCTGGGTACCAAGCTCGAACGAACTCCAACGCCTGCCCGGCTCCAAGACGGGCCGTCGACGCCTTCCAAGCTTCAAAGCGACCGACTGCGATCTCCAGCCAGTCGGCAGTCCGGCTTGGGGTGCGGGGGATCGTCTCACCGGGCCAGAGGGCGGCCAACACCTGCGCCCCGGCACGTTGGAGCCGGCGAAGCATCCGATGAGCCGGCTGCAGCCATGCTTGGACAGCCAAGAGCTACTCCTCAAGCGTCCGATTCGCGTCCGGCGCGATGTTGACCCCCGCCTGACGACGCACCTCGCGATGGGCCTCGATGGTTTGGGCGGCGAAGGCGGAGTAGCCGGGAAAGTAGTATGCACAAGAAAATAGGCAGCAGCACAAGTCAGGCCAAAAACCAGGCGGCAAGGGGCAGGAGAGGAGCGAGGAAGGCGGTTTACCGTCGATCAAGTCCTTGATGCGGCCGAAGCCTTCATCCAGCGCTCGCCGGGTCTCAGCCCAGCTCACCGCCTCGGTCTCAAACTCTGCCTTCAAGGCGGCCTCGCTATCCTGCGCTTTCTGCAGGGCCGCCTTGTGGCTCTCCTCTTGGTCAGCCAGCTTCTTGGCCAGGCGGTCACGCTCCTGGACCAAGCCAGCGTACTCAGCATCCTTGGTACGAAGGGCGGCCTGCGCTTCGCCGAGCTCCCTCCTCAAGTCGGCGTTGGCCCCTAAAAGCACGAAAGACGAAAAAAACCCAATAAGGAAAAAGTCGTCAAGGAAGATCCGACCCGACTGCTCAGCAGTCGGCTCGAATCTCGGGGACTACACCCAGTGGGTGCGCTGACGCGCCCCCACAGGAGACAGATAAGATCAAGCACTTACTTCGGCTGTTGGCCAGGTCGTCGGTCTTCCGACCCAACTCCTGAGCCTGGGAGTTGAAGGCGGCAGCACGGGAATTATGATATTCCTGGAAGTTCAGACAGGAAGCAAAAATAAGGTAGTCATCAGGAAAGATCTGACCCGACTGCTCAGCAGTCAGCCCGAATCTCGGGGACTACACCCAGTGGGTGCGCTAACGCGCCCCCACGGAAGAAATAAAGAGACCAAAGCAGCCAAGAATGAAAGACTCACCCGGATGGCGGCCCGCGTCGACAGGAACTCCTGGGTGTACTGCTGCAGCAGGGCGGCCTGAGCTTGAAGCCGGCTCCGGACCTCTTGAGCCGCCACATTCAGCTCGCCAGTCCCCCCGCTGGGAGTCCACTCGGACGTGGCGGTGCTGGCCGCCTCCAGAGCCTCCGCCGACTGGCCGGCACCCGCAACTCGGCGCGACTCCGGCGGAGCGGCGCCTCCCCCTGCGCGCCGATGCGTCACCGGCTGCACCTCGAAGCCGGCTCCATCCTCCGGCTCACCCCCGGCCGGCTCCTCTGGCGTCGCTGACGATTGGCCGCCTTGGCCCGCTCCGGTTGGCGCTGCCGACGGCGCTCTCCCTGCGAAGACCACGAGGTCCTCCCTCCTCTCCATCAGCGGCGGGTCTTGGACGATTTCCTCCGCTAGGGGCAATGGGGTGTCAGGGGCCACGGCTCGGAGGGGAATGGCGAGCAGCGGAGGCTGGTTACGTGAACCCTCCGCCTCCGTTTCCGCAGTCGCCGCCTCCGCCTGGGCCTTGGCTGCCGTGTCGGCATGCTCCCTCGCCGCCTGGGCAACCTCTTTTTCCGCCGCCTCACGCTCCTCCTGCGCCTCACGGGCGTTCCGCTCCGTGGCCTCCCTGAGGTCGGCGCGGGGGTCCACGCGGCGGGAGCCTGAAGACCCTCCAATCGGCCCAACTACAGAGCCACCCGGACCCCGCTCAAGGGAAAGCGGCGCCCTGTCAAGCAAGCGGGAAAAGGTTAGGAAGAATGTTCGAACAGGAGAGAACGATGAAAAGCATGCGACCAGGCAATCGACGACTTACGCTGAGACCGCCTGAGGCTGCTTCACCGCCTTGCGGAAGCGGGCCGCTTTTGCGGCCGCCTCATCTCGTTTGGTCGCCGCGGTGGAGGCTTTGGACTTCTTCGGCCGACTGCCAAAGAGGATTGACGCGGCCCGGCGCTTCTGTGCGCCATCGCTGGCAGCCGGCGCGGTGGACGAGCCCGCGCCCTGATGGTCGGCCGCCGGCTGGCGACGCGGGGCGACTTCGGCTTCGGCATCATCCGGCCAGTCCTCGAAGCTGGCGGTAAGCCCTGTGCCTCCGGGCTCGGCGTCGTCCCCCACGACGGCGTCTTCCATGGCGGCCGCCCCCAAATTTGGGTCGTCGACGTCATCCACCATGCGGTCGGGGACGTACTGGCGTTCTATCCCTGCTGCCCCGGTCGTCGGCGGAAGAAGGGGGTTCTGCTAAGAAGAACCGACCGAATCAGAAGCCGGCCATCATAAAGCCGGCTACCAACAAAAATAAGAAAGAGAGGAAAGCTTACCACGGGCGGAGGATTGGCGCGAGAATACGGCACCTTGCCGTATCGCCAGTCCTCGGCGAGCTTGCAATTGGAGATATAATTTACCATGTACGACACCTCCGCATGAGGCATCTCCCTGGTGCTCAGTCGGCTTGGGTCGAAGCGGCCGCTCATCTGACACATCATGTGGGGCCGGCTTTGGAGAGGAAGTATCCGGCGCTCCACGAAGGCGGCCACCAAGTCGGCCCCGCTCAGGCCTTCCGACTGGATCATCACCCAAAGCCGGGAAACGGCAGCGTTCCCGGCCTGAGATAGTGACCTGGACCAGAAACTCCATGAGGGCTGCCTCCCAACTGGCGGGCCGGCTACTTAAGCCGGCAGGTTGACGTGGTCTCCTTGCTGGGCGACGTTCTTCACGTAGAAGTACGACTTCTGCCAGATCTTCACCGACTGGATCAGGGGGATGGACGGGAATGGATTGTTCTCGCTCGCCCGCCTCATGGCGATGAAGGCTCCGCAGGGGGCGGGCACGCCCGCGACGACGGTGGCGAGTTTGCTCTGGAAGAATTCCGCCCAGAGCTCGAGCATGGGGAGGACCCCAAGGAAGCCCTCGCACAGTGTGACGAAGGCCGACAGCAGCATCACTGCGCTGGGCGTGAGGTGATGCGGCTGGAGGTTGTAGAATTCGAGGAAGGCCCGGAGGAACCCGCTCGCCGGAAGGCCGAAGCCGCGCAGGCAGTGCGAGCGGAAGATCACCCGCTCGCCTTCCTCCGGTGCCGGCGAAATCTCCTTCTCCGGCGCTAGACGAACCCGAACGAAGTTCTCGCCGGGCAGGCGTCGCGTCTGGCGGAGGAACGCGACGTGGTCCTCATGGACATTGGAGCCATCCCACGAGCTTGACAGCGCCATGGGGCAGCGCGGCGAGAAGCAAGACGACGCGGCGGCGGAACGGCGCGGCAAAGAGTTGCTGCGGGGAAGAGAAGAAGAAGGAGGGCGAGAAGAGGGCGGAGTGAGGGAGAGCGCGCGAGCCTCTGCCGCTCCCCCTCCTCCTCCTACTTATGGACCACGCGGCGGAGCCGAGGAGGCGCGGCGTGGGGGAACGTGGGGATCAACTGCGCCCACTTCCCCACGTCCCGCGATTACTGTGCCTTGATGGCGGAATAAAACCGCCGCGGGAAGGCGAGCGGCCCATGTGGGCCGCGGAAGATCCACGCTCAGACCAAGGCCTGCGAGTGGCAGGCCCGGGCCTGCGGCGGCGTCCCGTCGCGCGCGTGCGTTGGCAGGATTTCCTCGCCACGTGGCCCACGTTCCCGCCTACGAGAAACGGAGCTCTCTGAAATCGGCATACACCAGCAAAGCCGGCTCTTCAGGGTAGGAAGCTGACCAAGCTTCTCGTCCCTTTGTCCGCCTCGAAGCTCGATCGGCTTCGGGGACTACTGTCGGAGTAAATAGCCATGGGTAGCCTAGCCGGCTTCCCCTGGCCCTTCTGAAAAAATTACGAGCCGATCCGGCTCTCAAGAATCCAAGACATAGGGCCGCCTTCCCCTGGCCGGCTGTCTCCCAGGCCGGCTATTGGAAGGCGGCCCGACTTTAGCCCTCATGAAGAAATCCATGGGAGGGCCGACTTCGAGAAGCCGGCCGCGAGGAGGCTGACTCCAATAAGCTGGCTCCCATAAAGCGGTCGAGACCGTACCCTCAAAGTTTGCATCCACCTAGCGGCGATGAGACGGGGCGTGGCTACAGTGAAGCCTGCCACCCCCGAATCCCGGAGCGCGCCTGGCACAGTGCGCCGTACGGGTGGCCATGACCCGTCCGGCGCGGCACTGTTGCCACACTGACCCTGATGTCATCCACGACGGGTTACCAGTACGGCCCGCGGGCGGTGGGCCCCTTCAGGCAGAGAGACACCTGAAGGCGGCCTGGCCTCCCCCAGTCGGCCCGAGACGGAGCCGGCTCTCTCCAGCCGGCTTGCCACCCCCTCGAAGGAGACGCCCCATTAAGGAGACAAGACGCGGTGAGGCTACAGTGGCCACCCGCTGGACGGCAGCACTGTAGCCATGCTTACCTCGGCGAAGCCCTCGTCACCAAGATTGAGCAACAGTAACCAGCCACCGACAAGACCCTGGACAGTGGGGCCTGTCTGTCGACCAGGGAGCCGGCAGCCGGCGGGACCCACCAGCCGGCGGGCCCCAGCAGCCGGCGCAGAAGCCGGAGAGCAAAGACACAGATGGCTAGGCCCCACGCCCAGCTGGATTACCATTGTACCCCCGGGGGGTAGGCCTATATAAACCCCCCGGGACACCCATGCAAAGGGTTGACCCCCAGCTAGTTTTAGACACCACACAAGGAGAAGAAGCAAGCTAGCCGTGCCCTTCTTCCTCCTCCCACGAAACAACTCAAGGAGCATTGTGTAGCTACTTGTCCATCTAGTGATCATGCGGAGACCCCGCAGAGCAGCAGTAGGGGTGTTATCTCCACGGAGAGCCCCGAAGCTAGGTAAGATTTGCCAGCGTGCATGCCTTCGCCTCATCCCGTTTCCAGGCACCGGCGACGTCTTACTGGCTCCCACAATGATAAGCCACCTGTTGGCATATGTCGTACCTACCACCCGACACCAACGGATTGATTGGAAAGAATAACTCTGAGGTGGTTTCGTACCCTACCATAATCTCTTTGTTCGTTCTCCGCTATTAGTGACTTTGGAGTGACTCTTTATTGCATGTTGAGGGATAGTTATGTGATCCAATTATGTTAGTATTGTTGAGAGGACTTACACTAGCGAAAGTATGAACCCTAGGCCTTGTTTCCACACATTGCATTACCGTTTATGCTCACTTTTATCACTTGCTACCTTGCTGTTTTTATTATTTCAGATTACAAATACCTTTATCTACCATCCATATACCACTTGTATCACCATCTCTTCGCCGAACTAGTGAACCTATACAATTTACTATTGTATTGGGTGTGTTGGGGACACAAGAGACTCTTTGTTATTTGGTTGCGGGGTTGCTTGAGAGAGACCATCTTCATCCTACGCCTCCTACGGATTGATAAACCTTAGGTCATCCACTTGAGGGAAATTTGCTACTGTCCTACAAACCTCTGCACTTGGAGGCCTAACAACGTCTACAAGAAGGTTGTGTAGTAGACATCAGGGGCGCAGCCCTTCCCCCTAGTCCAATTCGGACTAGGCCTTGGGGGGGCGCGGCCTGCCTCTCTCTCTTTCTCCTAAAGCCCAACACTCCCCGGTGAATTCCCGTAACTCCCCGGTACTCCGATAAATATCCGAATCACTCGGAACCTTTCCGATGTCCGAATATAGTCGTCCAATATATCGATCTTTACGTCTCGACCATTTCGAGACTCCTCGTCATGTCCCTGATCTCATCTGGGACTCCGAACTAACTTCGGTACATCAAAACACATAAACTCATAATATAACCGTCATCGAACTTTAAGCATGCAGACCCTACGGGTTCGAGAACTATGTAGACATGACCGAGACACGTCTCTGGTCAATAACCAATAGCGGAACCTGGATGCTGATATTGGCTCCTACATATTCTACGAAGATCTTTATCGGTCAAACCGCATAACAATATACGTTGCTCCCTTTGTCATCGGTATGTTACTTGCCCGAGATTCGATCGTCGGTATCTCAATACCTAGTTCAATCTCGTTACCGTCAAGTCTCTTTACTCGTTCCGTAATACATCATCCCGCAACTAACCCATTAGTTGCAATGCTTGCAAGCCTTATAGTGATGTGCATTACCGAGTGGGCCCAGAGATACCTCTCCGACAATCGGAGTGACAAATCCTAATCTCGAAATACGCCAACCCAACAAGTACCTTCAGAGACACTTGTAGAGCACCTTTATAATCACTTAGTTACGTTGTGACATTTGGTGGCACACAAAGTGTTCCTCCGGTAAACGGGAGTTGCATAATCTCATAGTCATAGGAACATGTATAAGTTATGAAGAAAGCAATAGCAACAAACTAAACGATCAAGTGCTAAGCTAACGGAATGGGTCAAATCAATCACATCATTCTCCTAATGATGTGATCCCGTTAATCAAATGACAACTCATGTCTATGGTTAGGAAACATAACCATCTTTGATCAACGAGCTAGTCAAGTAGAGGCATACTAGTGACACTCTGTTTGTCTATGTATTCACGCATGTATTATGTTTCCGATTAATACAATTCTAGCATGAATAATAATCATTTATCATGATATAAGGAAATAAATAATAACTTTATTATTGCCTCTAGGGCATATTTCCTTTAGTCTCCCACTTGCACTAGAGTCAATAATCTAGTTCACATCGCCATGTGATTTAATACCAATAGTTCACATCACCATGTGATTAACACCCATAGTTCACATCCACATGTGACCAACACCCAAAGGGTTTACTAGAGTCAATAATCTAGTTCACATCGCTATGTGATTAACACCCAAAGAGTACTAAGGTGTGATCATGTTTTGATTGTGAGAGAAGTTTAGTCAACGGGTCTGCCACATTCAGATCCGTAAGTATTTTGCAAATTTCTATGTCAACAATGCTCTGCACGGAGCTACTCTAGCTAATTGCTCCCACTTTCAATATGTATCCAGATTGAGATTTAGAGTCATCTGGATCAGTGTCAAAAATTGCATCGACGTAACCCTTTATGACGAACCTTTTTTTTGTCACCTCCATAATTGAGAAACATATCCTTATTCCACTAAGGATAATTTTGACCGCTGTCCAGTGATCTACTCCTAGATCACTATTGTACTCCCTTACCAAAATCAGTGTAGGGTATACAATAGATCTGGTACACAACATGGCATATTTTATATAACCTATGGCCAAGGCATAGGGAATGACTTTCATTCTCTTTCTATCTTCTACCGTGGTCGGGCTTTGAGTCTTACTCAGTTTCACACCTTGTAACACAGGCAAGAACTCTTTCTTTGACTGTTCCATTTTGAACTACTTCAAATCTTGTCAAGGTATGTACTCATTGAAAAAAAAACTTATCAAGCGTCTTGATCTATCTCTATAGATCTTGATGCTCAATATGTAAGTAGCTTCACCGAGGTATTTATTTGAAAAACTCTTTTCAAATACTCCTTTATGATATCCAGAAAATTCTACATTATTTCCGATCAACAATATGTCATTCACATATATTTATCAGAAATGTTATAGTGCTCCCACTCACTTTCTTGTAAATACAGGCTTCACCACAAGTCTGTATAAAACTATATGCTTTGATCAACTCATCAAAGCGTATATTCCAACTCTGAGATGCTTGCGCCAATCCATAGATGGATTACTGGAGCTTGCACATTTTGTTAGCACCTTTAGGGTCGACAAAACCTTCTAGATGCATCATATACAACTCTTCTTTTTAAGAAATTCATGAAGGAATACAGTTTTGACATCCATTTGCCAGATTTCATAAAATGCGGCAACTGCTAACATGATTTGGACAGACTTTTAAGCATCTATACGACTGAGAAAATCTCATTGTAGTCAACACCTTGAACTTGTCGAAAACACTTTCCGACAATTCGAGCTTTGTAGATAGTAACACTACTATCAGCGTTCGTCTTCCTCTTGAAGATCCATTTATTCTTAATGACTCACCGACCATTGGGCAAGTCAATCAAAGTCCATACTTTGTTCTCATACATGGATCCAATCTCAGATTTCATGGCCTCAAGCCATTTCGTGGAATCTGGACTCATCATTGCTTCCTCATAGTTCGTAGGTTCGTCATGGTCAATTAACATGACCTCCAGAACAGGATTACCGTACCACTCTGGTGCGGATCTTACTTTGGTTGACCTACGAGGTTCGGTAGTAACTTGATCTGAAGTTACATGATCATCATCATTAGCTTCTTCACTAACTGGTGTAGGAGTCACAGAAACAGATTTTTGTGATGAACTACTTTCCAGTAAGGGAGCAGGTACAGTTACCTCATCAAGTTCTACTTTCCTCCCACTCACTTCTTTCAAGAGAAACTCCTTCTCTAGAAAGGATCCATTCTCAGCAACAAATATCTTGCCTTCGGATCTGTGATAGAAGGTGTACCCAACAGTTACTTTTGGGTATCCTATGAAGACACATTTCTTTGATTTGGGTTCGAGCTTATCAGGTTGAAACCTTTTCACATAAGCATTGCAACTCCAAACTTTAAGAAACGACAACTTTGGTTTCTTGTCAAACCATAGTTCATATAGTGTTGTCTCAACGGATTTAGATGGTTCCCTATTTAACGTGAATGCAGCTATCTCTAATGCATAACCCCAAAATGATAGTGTTAAATCGGTAAGAGACATCATAGATTGCACCATATTTAATAAAGTACGGTTACGATGTTCGGACACACCATTATGTTGTGGTGTTCCAGGTGGCGTGAGTTGCGAAACTATTCCGCATTGTTTTAAATGAAGACCAAACTCGTAACTCAAATATTCTCCTCCACGATCAGATCGTAGAAACTTTATTTTCTTGTTACGATGATTTTCCTCTTCACTCTGAAATTATATGAACTTTTCAAATGTTTCAGACTTATGTTTCATCAAGTAGATATACCCATATCTGCTCAAATCATCTGTGAAGGTCTAAAATAATGATACTCGCCGCGAGCCTCAACACTCATCGGATCGCATACATCAGTATGTACTATTTCCAAAAAGTCAGTTGCTTGCTCTATTGTTCTGGAGAACGGAGTTTTAGTCATCTTGCACATAAGGCATGGTTCGCAAGCATCAAGTGATTAATAATCAAGTGATTCCAAAATCCCATCAGCATGGAGTTTCTTCATGCGCTTTACACCAATATGACCTAAACGATAGTGCCACAAATAAGTTGCACTATCATTATTAACTTTGCATCTTTTGGCTTCAGTGTTATGAATATGTGTATCACTACGATTGAGATCCAACGAACCATTTTCATTGGGTGTATGACCATGGAAGGTTTTATTCATGTAAACAGAACAACAATTATTCTCTAACTTAAATGAATAACTGTTTTGCAATAAACATGATCAAATCATATTCATGCTCAACGCAAACACCAAATAACATTTATTTAGGTTCAACACTAATCCCGAAAGTATAGGGAGTGTGCGATGATGATTATATCAATCTTGGAACTGCTTTCAACACACATCGTCACTTCACCCTAAACTAGTTTCTGTTCATTCTGCAACTCCCGTTTCGAGTTACTACTCTTAGCAACTGAACTAGTATCAAATACCGAGGGGTTGCTATAAACACTAGTAAAGTACACATCAATAACATGTATATCCAATATAACTTTGTTCACCATGCCATCCTTCTTATCCGCCAAATACTTGGGGCAATTCCGCTTCTAGTGACCAGTCCCTTTGCAGTAGAAGCACTCAGTCTTAGGCTTAGGTCCAGACTTGGGCTTCTTCGCTTGAGCAGCAACTTGCTTGTCGTTCTTCTTGAAGTTCCCCTTCTTCCCTTTGCCCTTTTCTTGAAACTAGTGGTCTTTGTCAACCATCAACACTTGATGCTTTTCTTGATTTGTACCTTCGTCGATTTCAGCATCACGAAGAGCTTGGGAATTACTTTTGTCATCCCTTGCATATTATAGTTCATCACTAAGTTCTAGTAACTCGGTGATAATGACTAGAGAACTTTGCCAATTACTCTCTTATCTGGAAGATTAACTCCCACTTGATTCAAGCAATTGTAGTACTCAGACAATCTGAGCACATGCTCACCGGTTGAGCTATTCTCCTCCATCTTGTAGGCAAAGTACTGTCAGAGATCTCATACCTCTCGACACGGGCATGAGCATGAAATACCAATTTCAACTCTTGGAACATCTTATATGCTCCATGGCGTTCAAAACGTCTTTGAAGCCTCGATTCTAAGCCGTTAAGCATGGTGCACTAAACTATCAAGTAGTCATCATATTGAGCTAACCAAATGTTCATAACGTCTGCATCTGCTCCTGCAATAGGTCTGTCACCTAGCGGTGCATCAAGGACATAATTCTTCTGTGCAGCAATGAGGATAATCCTCAGATCATGGATCCAATCCGCATCATTGCTACTAACATTTTTCAACATAGTTTTTCTCTAGGAACACAATAAACGGGGAGCAACATCGCGGGCTATTGATCTACAACATAGATATGCTAATACTACCAGGACTAAGTTCATGATAAATTAAAGTTCAATTAATCATATTACTTAAGAACTCCCGCTTAGACAGACATCCCTCTAATCATCTAAGTGATCACGTGATCCAAATCAACTAAACCATGTCCGATCATCATGTGAGATGGAGTAGTTTTCAATGGTGAACATCACTATGTTGATCATATCTACTATATGATTCACGCTCGACCTTTCGGTCTCAGTGTTCCGAGGCCATATCTGTTATATGCCAGGCTCGTCAAGTTTAACCTGAGTATTCTGTGTGTGCAACTGTTTTGCACCCGTTGTATTTGAACGTAGAGCCTATCACACTCGATCATCACGTGGTGTCTCAGCACGAAGAACTTTCGCAATGGTGCATACTCAGGGAGAACACTTATACCTTGAAATTTAGTGAGAGATCATCTTATAAAGCTACCGTCGAACTAAGCAAGATAAGATGTATAAAAGATAAACATCACATGCAATCATAATATGTGATATGATATGGCCATCATCATCTTGTGCCTTTGATCTCCATCTCCAAAGCATCGTCATGATCTCCATCGTCACCGGCATGACACCATGATCTCCATCATCTTGATCTATAACAATGTGTCGTCACATGGTCGTCTTGCCAACTATTGCTCTTGCAACTATTGCTATCGCATAGCGATAAAGTAAAGCAATTATTTGGCACTTGCATCTTATGCAATAGAAAACCATAAGGCTTTTGCCAGTTGCCGATAACTTCAACAAAACATGATAATCTCATACAACAACTTATATCTTATCATGTCTTGACCATATCACATCACAACATGCCTTGCAAAAACAAGTTAGACGTCCTCTACTTTGTTGTTGCAAGTTTTACGTGGCTGCTACGGGTTGAGCAAGAACCGTTCTTACCTACGCATCAAAACCACAACGGTAGTTCGTCAAGTTAGTGTTGTTTTAACCTTCTCAAGGACCGGGCGTAGCCACACTCGGTTCAACTAAAGTTAGAGAAACTGACACCCGCCAGCCACCTGTGTGCAAAGCACGTCGGTAGAACCAGTCTCGCGTAAGCGTACACGTAATGTCGGTCCGGGCCGCTTCATCCAACAATACTGCCGAAACAAAGTATGACATGCTGGTAAGCAGTATGACTTGTATCGTCCATAACTCACTTGTGTTCTACTCGTGTATATAACATCAACGCATAAAACCTGGCTCGGATGCCACTGTTGGGGAATGTAGTAATTTCAAAATTTTCCTACGCACACGCAAGATCATGGTGATGCATAGCAACGAGAGGGGAGAGTGTTGTCCACGTACCCTTGTAGACCGAAAGCGGAAGCGTTAGCACAACGCGTTTGATGTACTCGTACGTCTTCATGATCCGACCGATCAAGTATCGAACGCATGGCACCTCCGAGTTCAGCACACGTTCAGCCCGATGACGTCCCTCGAACTCCAATCCAGCCGAGTGTTGAGGGAGAGTTTCGTCAGCATGACAGCGTGGTGACGATGATGATGTTGTACCGACGCAGGGCTTCGCCTAAGCACCGCTACGGTATTATCGAGGTGGACTATGGTGGAGGGGGGCACCGCACACGGCTAAAAGATCAAACGATCAATTGTGTCTCTATGGGGTGCCCCCTGGCCACGTATATAAAAGAGTGGAGGAGGGGAGGGGCCGGTCCTCTCTATGGCGCACCCTAGGGGAGTCCTACTCCCACCGGGAGTAGGATTCCCCTTTTCCTAGTAGAACTAGGAGCCCTTCCAAGTAGTAGGAGTAGGAGAGAAGAAAAGGGAAAAGAGAAGAGAAGGAAGGAGGGGGCGCAGCCCTTCCCCCTAGTCCAATTCGGACTAGGCCTTGGGGGGCGGCCTGCCTCTCTCTCTTTCCCCTAAAGCCCAATAAGGCCTATACACTCCCCGACGAATTCCCGTAACTCCCCGGTACTCCGATAAATACCCGAATCACTCAGAACCTTTCCGATGTCCGAATATAGTCGTCCAATATATCGATCTTTACTTCTCGACCATTTCGAGACTCCTCGTCATGTCCCTGATCTCATCTGGGACTCCGAACTACCTTCGGTACATCAA
Source organism: Triticum aestivum (assembly GCF_018294505.1). Classification (NCBI taxonomy): domain Eukaryota; kingdom Viridiplantae; phylum Streptophyta; class Magnoliopsida; order Poales; family Poaceae; genus Triticum; species Triticum aestivum. Next base: position 61,737,433 of record NC_057800.1, on the reverse strand, counting down.
AACACATAAACTCATAATATAACCGTCATCGAACTTTAAGCGTGCGGACCCTACGGGTTCGAGAACTATGTAGACCTGACAGAGACACGTCTCCGGTCAATAACCAATAGCGGAACCTGGATGCTGATATTGGCTCCTACATATTCTACGAAGATCTTTATCGGTTAAACCGCATAACAATATACGTTGTTCCCTTTGTCATCGGTATGTTACTTGCCCGAGATTCGATCGTCGGTATCTCAATACCTAGTTTAATCTTGTTACCGGCAAGTCTCTTTACTCGTTCCGTAATACATCATCCCGCAACTAACTCATTAGTTGCAATGCTTGCAAGCCTTATAGTGATGTGCATTACCGAGTGGGTCCAGAGATACCTCTCCGACAATCGGAGTGACAAATCCTAATCTCGAAATACGCCAACCCAACAAGTACCTTCGGAGACACCTGTAGAGCACCTTTATAATCACCCAGTTACGTTGTGACGTTTGATGACACACAAAGTGTTCCTCCGGTAAACGGGGTTGCATAATCTCATAGTCACAGGAACATGTATAAGTTATGAAGAAAGCAATAGCAACAAACTAAGACGCTCATTAAGATAAATGAAAACTTAGACGCTTTCCATTACAGCGAGAATCCGACATGGTTATATTTAGTTGGAGAAACTAAACTTGTGTTGTAAACACGAGCCGCTGTCTGGCTCAGATCCCACACTGACACTGCCATGTCTCAAGCAGGACAGCACCAGGCCTGTTGTGTGACTGTACAGTTGTAGTAGTAAGTTGGTTCAAAGTCACTCTGCTATGCCTGGATCCAATCCTTATTTATTGGAACTTGTAAAAGGAATTTGAAATTCCGCTTGATACTTATAAATTGATAGCACGGTAAATGTTTTTAACATGATCAATTCATGTCAGTTTTCCAAGTAAAATTTTCATTGTTTTATGTCAACGACCAATTAGTTTTATGGTGATGTTTTCTTTATACTTGTGCATGGGTAGAAACCAAGTCCTCTGTCTTTTTCACTTGCAAAATGTTTGTACATATGAGAGCTATTTACTCAAAACCACCATACTTGGGTTAGGGTAACAACTTAGTACCAGATTCTAGGCAGGGCACAAAAAACCATCGAAACTGTGCCTAATCTGTAACGAAGAGCACTGATGCTGGAATTTGGTCGTGAAAACAGCCAAACCGACATGTGGGTCCCACATGTCGGGCTGACATGGCGAAGACCGAAAAGTTTGACCGGCCGATGTGGCAAATAATATGCGGGCCCCACCTGTCAATGACTAGAAAGTCATCTTCTTCACAACATTTTTTCGCTGGAGCATTCAATCGAGCACCTTCAGTGCGCACATCATCTGGTCATTGAAGAAGGCACCGCATGCCATGGCCAGGTCGGAGCAGTGACCAGAGGAACTGCGGGCCGGCCGCCTCCATCCGAGAGCAGAGGACCCTGCGTGAAGAAGGCGGCCGTCCGCACAGGCGAGGTCGCGCGGGGGCGCACCATGGAGCCGGCAGATGTAGCCGCGGCAGTGACAAACTCGGGTGGCGTCCATGGCGTTCTTCTGTGTTTGTGGAGACGACAGTGGGCTCGGGCTGCTCGTGCTCGGCAGGGCAGCATGGTCGAGCGTCGCCGCTGCTAGCGCGCCCGCGGCCAACGGCGAGCTGCGGGTCGAGCTCCGGGGGGTGGTGTCGGTGGCTCATGGGGAGCAACGGGAGGTGGCGTCGAGCGCAGGTGCGGCGAAGGCGCTCCACCGTGGGGCACCGCCGCGAACAGGGCCTCCCGACGGGCGCCGCGAGCACGAGGACGAGCAGGGCGCTCCACCATGGCGCACCTCCGTCAATACGGGCGCGACCAGGGCCTCCTGGCAGTCGCCGCGAGCACAACCATGGCCACCATAGTGCGCGAGCACGGGTGCGGCCAGGCATCCCGGCGGGCGCCGCGAGCACTGGGACGGGCAGAGTGCTCCACCGTGGCGCACCACCGTCAGTACGTGCGCGACCAGGGGCACCTAGCGGTCACCGCGAGCATGGCCATGGCCACCACAGTGCACGAGCACGGGCGTGGCCAGGCCTCCCGGCGGACACCACAAGCACGAGCGCGGCCAGCCGGCCAGGTCTCGGGTGACCGTCGACCACTAAAGGCGGCGAGCGTGTCCGGCGTTGTGAAGTGCACAGATGTGCAGATGTCGCCCAGTACGTGTTTGTTGAAATGCCCAGGAGAAAAAAAATAAAGATAAACACTTAAGTCTTTTACAAGTGGGACCCTCGTCCAAGTCAGCGTATTGTCCACACAAGCATGCCACGTCAGCATGACAAGTGGGACCAACTTGTCAATTTCACTGTTTGCGTGAGCTTATCAGATTAGGCTCAGTTTCGGTGGTTTTTTGTGCCCTGGCTAGAATCTGGTACCAAGTCGTTCCCCTAGCCCCAAGTGTGGTGGTTTTGGGTAAATAACTCACACTTGGGGTTAGGATAACAACTTAGTGCCAGATTCTAGGCAGGGCACAAAAAACCATCGAAACTGTGCCTAATCTGTAACGAAGAGCACTGATGCTGGAATTTAGTCGTGAAAACAGCCAAACCAACATGCTAAATAAACGAAAGCTAAGAGCTCACTGATGAATGTGGCAGTGTTCTGTTCTCTGGATGTTGTAAGTTCGGGGCGCCGTGTCGATGACATGAATCATGTCAGCATCAGGATCCAGAGCATGGATGCCTCCAGGAATGGTTTCATTCTGGCTACCATATCGAGCCACTTGGCTAGATACCAACAGCTGCAGCATTAGGAGTTCAGAACTTAGCCTCCAAATGCACTCATCAGAGACATTTTATTGCCAAAGGAAATGCATTCAGTGCAAATGTTTCATACACCACCACCACCACCCATCACCTCACAGTGCAACGAATAATCCAAGAAAAGGCAACACTGATGTCCATGGTAGGCTTTCTCAGTTTTGCATGATGTTGTACCTCAGGCCAAAAAAACAAAGAGATAGCACTGCTAGTTTTCTAAATTCTAGCTACTGAATTTTCCCGACAAAACCAGGTTATTCTGGGGGAATGACGACGCTACTTCCTCGCTCCACGACGCGCTCCAGATCCGCGAACCAGAGTTTCAGCAGTGATTTCTCTCTTGCGATGCTTTCAAATCTCGGCTTCAGGTCCTCGATGCTCTGCTGCATCGTCAGGATCTCAGCTTCATGACTGAACTTGTCCTCTGAGAGCATTTCGGCGGCATGGACTAGCTCCTGCATCTGCCTTTCAGCTTCAAAGTTCACCTCGTCCAGCTCCTTCACCTGGTCCTCCACCAGGGACTTCTCTTTGGAAACTTTCTCCAGCTCACGACTGGCGATCTGGATTGTCTCTTGCAGCTTACCTACCTCTGCACTGTTGGTGGACTTCTCCTGCAGCAGCTTCTCAGACGTGGCGGTAAGCTCTTGCTTGTACTTGCTGATCTCGGCATCGCTCTTGGAAATTTTATCGTCGAAACGCCGTCTGGCTGAAGCCATTTCTTCCTTCAGACTGACAATTTCAGCTTCCAGTCCCTTGTTCTGTTCCAGCAACCTAGAGTGCTCTTCGGACAAAATTGCGGCATCTTCGAGCCTCCTTTGGAGACTGTCGATCTCCACTTCTGAAGATTGTAGCTTCTCCTTAGTTGACGCGAACTCTCCATCAATGTCTGTAATTTTGGCAGCATAATCGGCGCCATTTCCATTTTCCATATAATCGCAATGGCACCTCAGGCTCTTTTCCTCGAAAACCTCGAGCTTTTCGTTTGCATCAAGCAGCTTCCGGTTCGCGGCATTGAGATCGTCCTCGAGCTCGAGAACCCTCTGGTGCAATGTGTAGGCAATGCCATCATCCTCGCCATCCTCAGACTTCATGTCGGATTCTGACTGTGAAGCCGACTCGGGCTCCTTCCTTGAGGACGGTGAGTCATTGCTCTTATTGCTCAGAAAGAAGTCGAAACCGGCGGCTCTAGGGCTCTGCTCCCTTGTCCAGGACTTCTGTGGCTCAGGAGATGGTGTGGGCGACCTTTGCAGCTCTGAACCGAACTCAGAACCGGATAAAGATCCTTGAGACTGCATCCTTGAAGGGATGTTCTTGCGCAGTTCACCGGTAACATTGTCGTAGCGCTCAGCTAAAGCGCGGTACATCCGGTAGAAGTTCTCGACATGGGTGATGAGCACTGGGCGCCTCTGATAATACATTTGAGCTTTCTTTGCAAAGGAGTCGCCATCTTCCTCAATAAGCTGCACCATTTCCTTCACTTGCTTATCCATTTCTGCATATTCCAGTTCAGGGAAAGGTTGGATAAGGCTACTTTGAACAAGAACAACAGTGATAACATACAGAACAGATAACAGCAGCGAGGACAACACATCAAATAACTCAATTACAATCTATCTCCCCAATCCAGTAAAATGAGTAATAAAAGAAGAGCTTGAAGCAAGATCAACAAAGTAAAAATAAATAAATAAAAAAGCAGTAATTGTCAAGGAAAGTATCAACATTTTTTCTGTTTTTCTCACTGCCAATTTCTGCTAAAATAAAATATGTATAGAATTTCTCTCACTTGACTATGGAAGCATCAACAATAGTATTTATCATTTGTCTTCGTTTTTGGAGCAAATGCACAATGAACAGTCACATAAGGCTACCACACCTAAACCTAGAGTGACAGTAATAACCATCAAAACTTCTGCAGCTCCGTGAAGAATCAGATGGGGATACTGTACCATAGGCAACATATGTACATCAAAAGCATCTGAGGGCTAATAAAGTAGTGTGTTGTAGACTTGTACTTTTTCTTCATTATTATTCATTTATTTATGTCATCTCAGTGCAACATACAATCAGAAATTGTACTGTACCTATGCATGCATTGACGGTGTATGTTTACTAGCAAGTACTAAGAAAAAAATCATATAGGAAATTCCAGGTACAGTCTCAGCTTACCTTCGAGGTTTTCTGCAAGCCATTTTGAGTTCTTGGGGCTAATGTGACTATCCCACCACCATGAATGGCGCTTCCTGGATGGGTTCCTTTCCAAAGGCGGCTTCATGTTTCACAAATCTTCAAGGAGAGCTAGAAGTTTAGCAGATTCAAGCACTAAATGGAAAGGGGAAATATGAATGGTTAGGAACGAAAACTACATCTTTCTTCAGTCAAAGAGAAGAAAAATAAGTAATGATATGTTTAACTTTCCAAATCATAAGCATCAGGGTGAACTATAGCGCTGCGAAATGAATACACTATACCGCAACATAAATCAACCAATCTAAAATAGGTGCGGATAAGCATGTAAATTGCAACAATGCCAGCAGCCACTCATTCTAGTCCTTGTTAGTTGGATAATAAGTTATTTCCCATTTTTACTAACAGCATCCCATTATCATCTAGTAGTACCAGCGGTAGTACATTCGTGTAATGAAATCTGTGTCCTCGGGAAATAAATGCTTAAATCGCATCTGTGATGAACTAGAAGAAATGAACAAGAAATTGCATATCTGGACAGATCATCAGGTCAATGGATCAGATTGAGTTATATGTACAACAACAAGACATGAGCAGCATATCTTCTTACTGTAGTATCAAGGATGATCCTTTTTTACCAAACAGAAAAGCAATGATTCAGCAGGCAGCTTTTACTGTTCCATCCATGAGAAAACAGGGGTGGTCATATAACCAAGACCAGATCAAAAGATAGCATCATCCCTGGAGAAACGCTGCAAGATCTTGGGAGCAACCATCTATCAAGAACAGCAACTAAACATGGCTTGAAGAAACTGAAACATACGACCGAGAAGAACTGGTACAGATTCAGATGAGCGGGAAGCGTCAAGAGCACAATCTCACCTGAGAAAAGAAGCTTCCTCCTCGCCTTCAGAGACGCAAGTCGTCAGGATCCTGCACCAGAGGCGCCAGCTTGTTCATGCCTTCATGCTGACCAAATCTGAGCACTACACGGACAGGCAGGGGATAGAAAGAAATCAAGAAGGGGCCAGGAACAGGTAGCTGGAAGATTTATGCCTGGGTCAATGCTTGAAGCAAACGCGTGAGGGTCTCCAGCCCAGAGCGAGCTTGGAAGATGCAAAGGGGCACGAGACGGTGGCACATGACCAAGTACCACCGCCCACCTACTCCTACTCGTATGCGTATTACTGCTACCTGAAGGATCCAAGATCCACCGCTGCACCCAGAGAGAAAAAGTCTCGACCTTTTTGTTCACACTCGTGGTGTAGGTACAGTGTTCTCAATCTCACAGGATCAGAAGTGATTTGAAAAATCTCTTGAGAAAAGCAAAAAAATAATGGGAGGTGGAAGCTAGCTAGCACAGGGATGGGACAAAATAGGCAAGAAATAAATATATGTCACGTGGTGTCACCGGCCATGTGCTGCGTGCGGTCAAGATTGCACGGCTGCAGGAGATGGGGATGTATGCAGTTGAATTCTTGCCGTAGAAATGAATAATGTGCACGAGCAGAAGAAGCAAAGAGAGGAGTAAAAAAGGAGAAACAAAATCGTAGCAAGCAAGAGAGGTTTGCTGCTCCTTGTTACCTTCCAAAACTTGGCCTTTGCTCAAAGCTTTCTTGACAGGTAAACGGAAGGAAAAGGATTTGCAGGAAGTAAATAGTAGTGCTATTTCTGAACAGAGAAGTGTTAAGAAACCAGTTGCAATGTTTTTTGGCCTTGTATACCAATGGGTATGAACTATGAAGAGATGAACAAGTCAAGGAAAAGGAACTTGATTCACAAAAAAGAAAAAAGAAAGGAAAGAGAAGGAAAAGAGATTTACCGTTGGATCACAGGATCGGACAGCTGACGGGTGCGGCTTCAAGAAAAGAATTAACTGACTGCAAGGAATCGTAGGCTAAGCAGGCTTAAACAGGCATCAATGAGGGAGGTTGGCCAATTAAATGGGCAAGAAACTGAAGTCTGAAAGCCTGAAACTTGCAGGTGAGTAAAGTGCAGGCCGTGAAAACTGACGCTTAGCCATGTGAAGCTTCTGAATTCCTGATCTCCAGGGCATTAAAAGAATCAGTTAAAACTAATGGTCCAATCCCTGCACACATCTCCTTGTATTTTAGTGGGTGTGCTGTCTCCCATTTTAGTGGGATTAAAAAGTACAGTATGCTATGTTGTGATAATTATGCCGTGTTTCTGCCACAGAGTAAACTTTTCTTGCAGCTTCCAAGAATGCAGTCATCTCCAAAAACTTTCAAGAATGCACCATGTAAGCTTTTCTAGAGCAAATCATGGAGAAAGGTAAGGTCAGCAGCTCAAGGCATGGACTGGTCACAGAGGCAGAGACAGAGACAGCAGACAGGTGGTCATGGCTGCCACCTCCATCATTTCTGCCATAATCTCTGGACTGGTCTTGCTTCTCAGCAGTCTTGCTTCCCTTTTGAATACAATTTCAGACTTCTGGGATAATAGAAATAGAAGGGCGAGTTCACAGCAGCACAAGGAGATCCAAAAGGCAAATTACTCGATAGATATGCGAATTCAAACTAGATAATATGAGGCTCATTAAATGGCAAAAAAGAAAAACAATGAGCCATGTCACAGGTTTGCAGCAATCAAGTTCGTCAGGATTTGAGAGAACAAACACAGCGATCATCTTCAGACTCGCGGCAACAGGCAGATTGATTGAAAAAGGAATGCCACAATGATCCATAATATATTACACCACACACATCATAGGGTACCAGTAGCTGAAGCAACTACAGAGCACAAGCTTTTACCAGGACTACTAAGGAGTAGACCGAAGCTACATGAAGAAAGGGGAAAGGGAAAGGGATGTTTACATTACATGGACATACTGATTTTAGGCATCCAGAGAGAAGGATCCAGCAAGCTGCTGGTTGGCTGATCACGTCGCCATCACCATCGGCCTCTTGTGGCCCTGCAGAACTTGCCGGAGCTGCTGATACCCGTCACGGTAGTGCTCGAGCGAGAAGCACAGCTGCCTGATTGCCTCCCGCTTCCCCTCTGCGCTGTCGAACGCCATGAGCTTCTGCCTCTCAACCTCTTCCTCGAGCTCACGCACCCGTGCACGCAGTTCTGCCACGGACTTCCGTGCGGCATCTGCCTCTGCTATCACTTGCACATGCTCCAGGTGTAGCTGATGCAAGTGGCTATCCATCTCCTTCATCTTTTCATCACAAGTTGCGAGATCACTCAGCAAACCAGACACCTTATTATCAACTGCAGCTTTCTGTGAGGACAGTAACTCGAGCTCTGTCTTAAGATTGGCAATATCTTGCTTCAATCCAGAGATCAGTTTCTCACTCTCAACAGATGCTTCTGCCTTTTCGGCATGAAGTTGCTTAAGCTGCGCCTCTGTGGATGACAACTTGTCTTCAAGAGAAGCATTAGCTTCTGACAGTTGTAGGATCTCAGCATCGAGAGAGGACTTCTCAAGAGAGAATTTCTCCAACTTACTAGCAATGGCATGTTCCAGATCCTTGACAGAGCCCTCCAACATCGATTTCTCTTGAAGTGCTCCTTCCAGATCAGCTTTGAGTTTCTCAATTCTAGTTTGTAGCTCCACTGTTTCAGCCCTCGAATCCTCTAACTCCCTATGAACTTGCTCAAACTCGATAGCACGTTCCTCGAGCACTCTCTTCTCATTTGAATCATTTTCCAGTCTTGCTTGCAGATCCTTGATTACCTTTTGTAGCTTCTTAATTTCAGCAGATGAATCATCTAGGCTGTGAGATGTTTGTTCAAGCTCCATAACCTGTGCCTCAAGCTGCAACTTCTCTTCCGACAGTTTTGCCAAGTTCCCTTCCAAGTTCTTGACCACTTCTTGGAGATCTCCGATTTCAGTCTCAAGAATAGACTTATCATAGGTATGCCTCTCAGATACTTCCTCAAGCTCCCGCTTGCATTTCTCAATTTCAAGGTCACGATATGAAAGTTGGGCCTCATGATGCTTGGCTGCTAAGGCCATTTCCCCTTTTAATTCCTCGAACTTGTTCTTGTTTTCCTGAACTGCAGCTTCCAAATCCTCCTTTTCACTGCTAATTTCTTTGATACTCTCCAATGAACGGACCTTTTCTTCAAGATCCTTCTGAAGGCTGTTGATTTCTGATTGCGAAGCTAGCAACTTCTCTTCAAGGTTTTCACATTGGCACAGCATATTCTTTTCCTCGAGTGCCTCAAGTTTCTCCATTGCTTCCTTGAGCTCATCTTCTAGCTCAATAACTCGTTCATTCAGTGCATGAGTAATCCCATTGCCATTCTCTTGGTTCGCTTCATCAACCTCGGAATCAGAATCAGAAGAAGAAGATGATGACGATCCATCACTTCCCTTTTTACCCTTCTCTTTTGAGGTCTTCTTTTCAGACTCAGGAGATGCGGGAGTAGACTGTGCCTCGGAGTCAGATTCAGATATACCTGAGCCCTGTGATTTGAGAGATGATGGCATGTTTTTTCGTAGTTCCCCAGTCACATTGTCATAACGCTCAGCAAGAGCACGATACATGCGGTAGAAATTTTCAACATGGGTGACAAGCAAAGGACGCCTTTGGTAATACATCTCAGCCTTCTTTGCAAAAGAATCTCCTTCATCCTCAATGAGCTTCAGCATCTCTTTAACTTGCTTATCCATCTCTGTTTGTTCAGAAAAGGTTGCAAGTGTAAATAGATTGCAGGATGAAATATCAGAGAAGGAAATTGCCATGGTGCTAAAGATAGCTACTCCTAGCAAGTGACAGAAGTATCTGGTACATAAGCAATTGAAGAAACAAGAATAGAGTCATTACCTTCTAGATTATCAGCTAGCCATTTGTTGTTTTTGGGACTAATATGACTGTCCCACCACCATGAATGGGCCTTCCTTGTGGGCATTCTACTCATGCGCTTCATTCTCACGATAAATAGGGAATCTTGTAAAAGGTAGACCTAATCATGAGATGGAGGCAAAAATGAGAATGTGAAACATACAAGTTGATGACTCTTGTGCTAAAGAGTGATCTGCAAGACTGCAATTAAAAAAACACTTTCCTCATAATATGTAGTGAAATTAGGGGGGAACAAAAAAGAAGCTTGCAAGGTTAGCTTATGGCTAGATTACCAGAATACCATTGCAAGTATTTGTGACAACAGAAAACAAGAAGGCACGGCCTGAGTACACCCATAAGAATAATAGGTGGAAAGAAAATATCCAAAATGTATAAAATTTAAAACCATGAATGGTATGAAGTATGAAGGTTTGCACCGCCTATGTACAGAAAAGTACTGGTTCACTCTATTCAAGAGGAAGAGGGAGAGGACTATGCAAGGCAACCTCCATAATGCAGGGACCAGAAAACTGATTAACTACCAAGAAGATGTGGCTATCATTATTCATGCGTAAATCATGATCTTATCAGCAAATCATGAAAAACTATTACAGCGAAATTGATCGAATATTGTGGGTACCAATGTTAGTTGGGGAACTAATTCATCATATAAGCATGGCTGGACTTGGTTATCGCACACCACAGCGCAAAAGATGTGGCAACTACCTGTCCCTTGTTAGGTCAGAGCAGAAGCATAATTCAGTGAACTCAGAATAAATTCAATCACAGGCAAGGACGTCACATTTGTCCTGACCCCACACGGATCAAAAGGCCAGGGTTCAAGATGAAATTTGCAATTGCAGATGAGCTGTAGTCAACTTCTATCCAACCAATAATTGAGGCCGGCCAAGTTTAGTAGTACAAAATAATATTTGTCTGTCAACCACAAAACATGGCCTGGCTTACACCTAGGTGGACACATGCAGCCATGGGGTGAGGAGACGAATCAACATACAACAACTCAACTAGCAAATCGTATTGTCAACTGGTACATTTTCAAGTCATGAAAGGACAGATACACCTATCTTGGATCTCAGTAAATTGTATAATACTTCCATTTCTTGCTGGCAATAATTTTGTCATGCATGTGAAGATGGCAATAAGTAACCATGACCACAGCTAGGCATGCAAATAAGCGTTATTACAAATAATTTGCCAGGCCCGCTCATGGTGGACCCAGACAAACACAGCAAGAAATCCAATCATCTTTAGCTATTTCTAATTTTAGAGCAAAATTTCATTCACATAAACAACTGACCAGAACCAATAGCCATAAAAAGAGAACGTGTGTAAAGATCGTGAATCCAAAAATGTGCTGAATTAATTTCAGCATCACGGATTGACTGCTGCATGTCTGTACTTCTTTACGATAATTGCCACCAGGTACTAGAGCCCGGTTGGTCGATTTTTTTTTAAATGAATCCAAAACTATTGCGGGTCAATGGGCACACGCACCAGCTAATGGCCGCCCAATTGAATTTTATTTTTATTTTTGGTTCACAGCTAAGGTGGTGACAACTATATGCATGTTCCAGAACCAACCTAGCAGACCAGGCTGATCTCTGATACGTAGTAGGAAGGAAATATTCCGTAAGCATGCCACGGTTCGTCCTGCCTGCTTCGGGAGGGAAACTCTGTAATGGCGACATCTGAGCAACCTGAACCGAATCCTGTATGGAGGGATAACGAAAAGCTGGAGCAGAACGTACTACTTTGGGATGGTCAGACCAAAGGGAAGGGGGCTTAAATGGCGAGCGAGCCTACGCTGAGACATCTCCCTCTTCAAGCGAGAGTGTATGCGCACACTGCGCAGCGTATGTGGCGAAAAGAAAAGGTGAAAATCAAGAGAAACGCGTCGCCACCACCCATCGCCATCTGGAGCGGCCCCGCCCCGAGGGACGGAGGAGGGGGAGGAAATCGCGGATCAGACGAGCGGTTAACGAGTGATCCTCAAGAGCCCGGCAACGAATTCGGCCACGGAATCCACCGGAACCACCAGCACGTCCATCCAGCGGCAGGAAACACGGCTGGATGGGTAGCTAGCACGTAGATCGCGAACCAACAGAGCAGAGCAGGGCGAGGAGGCGGGGCGTGGAGCGGAGGAGGTTACCTGAGATCTCTCCGGGGATCCGCGCGGCCGGCGAGGGGCCTCCTTCCTTTCCCGGCTGGAGGGGAGGGGAGGGGAGAGGGGGATGGATGGGGAGTGAGTGCCTGCCGTCCACGGACCACGGCCCCGATGGTGCTCGAGCGAAGTGGACTGGCTTTAACGCGACAGGGTGGAGGGGGGCTGGGCCCCGGCTCCGCGCGGGAAATGACCGCGCTGCCCCTCGCCCGTGTTTTACGTGGGTGGGTGGGTGGAAGTGAAAGACGCGCGACGACGACGGTGACGATGGGCGCTTGGGCGCGTCGGGGTCGCGGGGCTGGTGGAGGTTAAGAGATGGATTAAACGCGTGGAACCACGGGATGACGGGCTAATCGGTCGCTTGATTGATGGGTATGGTGGCCAACTGGCCACCCGGAGCGGGGCCGCCGCCGCGCGAGTTCCTCCACGGGAAGGTGAGAGCGAGAACAGGGGGTGGGGGCCACCCGGTGGTCTCGTTTGAGCTTCGAAATTTGAATCCGGGTGACGCGCCGGGGGCTCCGCAGGCTCATGCTCCTCCCGAAAAAAAATTATATGAGATCAGGTCTCACACGAGACCATCCTGAATTCTTTTGCTTCTTTAGCTTAAGCATGCGTGAATGTACTGGCTTGTCTCCACTCTGCGAGTGCTCCGATAGCACCTGGTTTCGGCGCCCAGTTCCGGCCATGTGCCCTCGAGAGTTTTCATTTTGGGTGTGGCTAGGTCTCAGTCGACTGAGATTTAATCAAGTCTCAATCAAATGACATAACATGCAAGAGAGAAACTGAAAAAATAAAAAATAAAATTTTGCATGGATCTCTAACATCTCACTGGTATAGCAACGACTGTAAGTCTTAGTCGACTGAGACTTAGCAAGACTGTTTCATTTTTCGTCGTTAATTTGATGTTGTCACCACTACCTTTGTTGTGTGTCACCACTCGCCACCCCCGGTTCACTAGCATTGTTTCTGTTTAGGGGAGACCGGCTCTAATTGTCAAAGAACCATTTCCACGTTCGATGCTAAACGTCTTAACATGTGTTCAGGTGAGCTCGCGTCCTAGGTCTTTCAAAAAAATTTGCTGAAAATGCAGTTCTATTTAGAATATTATTTAATTTGTCGGGAAGAGAATTCTCACCTTACACGCTCCATACCATGAGGTCACGCGGCAGCGCCAAAGGGGGTGCTACTACTCGCTCAGCGTGGCAGCCCGAAGTGGAGGGGCTCGTAGTGCTGGAGCAGGAGCGCACTTGCGGCGGCTGGATCTCCTGCGTCCTCCGACGGGCACGCGTGATGCGCATGCACGTGAGAGCTTGGTCACGGCTGGGGACCGAGGTGGTTCATGGCCTTGGGCAACATTTTTTTTTATCCTTGTCGGCGTGGTGCTCGGCATGGATTAGCGGTTTGTGCTGCGTCTGGTGACCGGGTCCTCGGTTGACGGATCTAGCGGCTAGCGTTGGTCGACGGCCTCCACAAGATGCGGTTGGTTGCTCGGACGATGGGCTTCTTCGACTACGAGCTGGCTCGGTGGTGGTGCTAGGTGGTCGCCGTTGTGAGATGATGTGCGGATGAGGTGGTCTCAGGAGCTTGGCTGAAAACCATGTCTTGTTTGTGCCGGTGACCAACGATGGCGGCGGCCGTGGTTGTCGCTTATCTTCTTGGAGACATCGTTGTATTGTTGTTTCACCCTTCCCGTGCGGATCGATGCAGCTCCGGAGGAAACCCTTGATCTGGTTTGATCGAACGATGACGTCGCCTTTGTGTCGTATTCCCTCATGGGGGATTTGTCTTTGGAGCTGGATGTTGTCGAGCCAAACCAGTGAAAGACGATGGTGTTGGCACGAGGCTTCTGTGGCAACGATGATGGGGTGTGGAGTGTCGGAGACGTGGCTATGGTAGCGGTAGTCACCTCTTCTCCGGAGTGTCCGCGGGGATCGTCTCGGCTAGTTTGTTGTTATGTAGTCGAAGCTGCAGTCGTGGGGCCTCGGTGTTATACGATGACTGGCAGCATGTGGTTTGTTCGATGATCTTCTGCGCGCCAGCCATGCCTAGTTTTTCTTTGTGGTTCTTCGTCGGAGTCTGAGCTACGTTGTTTGGTCACCGATGGTCGGCTCTGGCACGGGTTAATTGTCATTTCAAAAAAAAAAGCATTCGCTCGATAAAGCTTTTTTTCTAAATCGATGTATGAACAACTATCAGTCTATCATGAGTTTTTGTCATGCTGCATGCGTTTATTTATTTATTACATTTTGACAATATTTTGCTATGATTTTTCCCTTGCTTCAATTTACAGGAGTACTCTCTTCTTTTTTTGCAAAAATACCGAATTACTTTCTTGTGATCATCTTAGAGCAAATCCAACGCGTCGACTCAAATGGAAGCATGTTTTGTCCCTTTTTCGTCCGTTTGGATCGACTCGTCTGTTTTCTTTGCGTTTGGATCGATCGGACGTCCAATGAGCGAATGCATTTTCGTCCTTGCGGCTGGTCCGTGCCCATTTTGTAGTTCTTTTTGCAAACATAAGATAGACGATACATCTATTGGTTGTCAACGTGAGCCCACATATGCTCAACCAAATCATTTTGCAACTAAATGTGATCTTACCAATTGATACGTCTCCAACGTATCTATAATTTTTGATTGCTTTATGCTATATTATCTACTGTTTTGGACATTATTGGGATTTATTATCCACTTTTATATTATTTTTGAGACTAACCTATTAACCGGAGGCCCATCCCAGAATTGCTGTTTTTTTACCTATTTTAGGTTTCGAAGAAAAAGAATATCAAATGGAGTCTAAACGAAATGAAACCTTCGGGAACGTGATTTTCTCAACGAACAAGACCCGGGAGACTTGGACCCTACGTCAAGACACAAAAGAGGAGGCCACGAGGTAGGGGGCGCGCCTACCCCCCCCCCCCCTCCGGCGCGCCCTTCACCCTCGTGGGCCCCCTGTTGCTCCACCGACTACTCATTCCTCCTATATATACCTACGTACCCCAAATGATCAGATATGGAGCCAAAACCCTAATTCCACCGCCGCAATTTTTTGTATCCATGAGATCCCATCTTGAAGCCTGTTCCGGAGCTCCGCCGGAGGGGGCATCGATCACGGAGGGCTTCTACATCATCACCATAGCCCCTCCGATGAATTGTGAGTAGTTCACCTCAGACCTACGGGTCCATAGTTATTAGCTAGATGGCTTCTTCTCTCTTTTTGGATCTCAATACAATATTCTCCCTCTCTCTTGTGTAGATCTATTCGATGTAATCTTCTTTTTGCGGTGTGTTTGTTGAGACCGATGAATTGTGGATTTATGATCAAGTCTATCTATGAACAATATTTGAATCTTCTCTGAATTATTTTATGTATGATTGGTTATCTTTGCAAGTCTCTTCGAATTATCAGTTTGGTTTGACCTACTAGATTGATCTTTCTTGCAATGGGAGAAGTGCTTAGCTTTGGGTTCAATCTTGCAGTGTACTTTCCCAGTGACAGTAGGGGCAGCAAGGCACGTATTGTATTGTTATCATCGAGGATAACAAGATGAGTTTTTTATCATATTGCATGAGTTTATCCCTCTACATCGTGTCATCTTGCTTAAGGCGTTACTCTGTTTTCATTAACTTAATACTCTAGATGCATGCTGGATAGCGGTCGATGAGTGGAGTAATAGTAGTAGATGCAGGCAGGAATCGGTCTACTTGTCTTGAACGTGATGCCTATATACATGATCATACCTAGATATTCTCATAACTATGCTCAGTTCTGTCAATTGCTCAACAGTAATTCGTTCACCCACCGTAGAATACCTATGCTCTTGAGAGAAGCCACTAGTGAAACCTATGGCCCCCGGGTCTATCTTCATCATATTGATCTTACAATACTTAGTTATTTCCTTTGCCTTTTATTTTACTTTGCATCTTTATCATAAAAATACCAAAAATATTATCTTATCATATCTGTCAGATCTCACTCTCGTAAGTGGCCGTGTAGGGATTGACAGTCCCTTATCGCGTTGGTTGTGAGGACTTATTTGTTTTGTGCAGGTACGAGGGACTCGTGCGTAGCCTCCTACTGGATTGATACCTTGGTTGTCAAAAGCTGAGGGAAATACTTACGCTACTTTGCTGCATCATCCCTTCCTCTTCGGGGAAAACCAACGCAGTGCTCGAGAGGTAGCACCAATCATGCATTTGATGATGACGTTCGGTGAAACGTTGCCGCTCCTCCATGCTCAGGCACACCATTTTTATCCTGAAACTGAAACCCTCGGTCATAGATACGTTATGGGCACTCATCCTCTATGATTATATTGTGCATGATCACGCAAGCAGTCATCACCTCCCACAACTTTTTGGTACTCCAAGTTCTAGCAAGATACCGAACGATGCCCATCGAGATTGAAGACACCAAAGGCACGCTCCACATCCTTCCTAGCACTCTCTTGCTCTTGGGAAAATCTCTTCCTCTTCTCTCCTGCAGGGTTGAGGATTGTCTTCACAAAAGTAGTCCACTGATGAGTGATGATAGATATCGTCGGGTAGGTAGTATCATTTGTTGTAATGATGGCCATTGATCTCAACATTGACCTCCAGGCAGTTGCCTTCTGCAAGCCTAGCAAACACCGGAGAGCGTTGAAGCACGTTGATATCGTTGCGAGATCTAGCCATGCCGAAGAAAGGGTGCCAAATCCAGAGATCTTGTGAAGCCACGGCCTCGAGTATGACAATGCAAGCTTTGACCTGGCCCCTATATTGCCCCTGCCAAGTAGAAAGGCGGTTCTTCCACTCTCAGTGCATACAATCTATGCTACCAAGCATCCCTTGGAAGCCCCTGTTGGCATTCATCGCCAACAACCGGGTTGTATCTGCATCATTTGGCTCTCTCAAGTACTCCGGGCCAAACACTGCTATCACAAACCCTCCAAAACTTACACATGGGCTCTAGGCACGTCAACTCGCTCATTCAGACATACTCATCAATGAAATCATCGGGGAACTCCGTATGCAAGCATCTGAATTGTTGCAGTGCATTTCAGATAAGAGAAGAAGCCAATCTTTCTCAGGGCATCCTCCTTGCACTCGAAATACTTATTGTATGCCACCGCCCCCTCCCGGATACGGCTGAACAAATATCTAGCCATAAGGAAACAACGCCAAAAATTGAGGTTTTTGAAGAGCGGGCTGGGGGTTTCAAATTAATCCTTCTAGAGAAGGAAATGACCGCTCTCTCGGTTGCGATTCAACGCTGGAGTGTGCCCCGAGATCGAGGCCCTGAACATCGGCCGCTGTCTACTATGGTCATGACGAGCAACACAGCTGGCACGAGCTCCTCATCGTCGGATGAAGAATCATCCGAGTCTCAAAGAAAATTGTGGAAAAAGAACTCGTCGGCAGAGTCCATTTGTACCTTGCAGGCAAACCGTCGAACACCTTGCGGGCGTCGTGGAAGAAGCTGGCCGGTGAAGAGCCTCGTGCCTCCCCTAGACCTAGTAGCAGGCCCGTCGACGTCCAACGAGCGTGGCGGCGTCTGGCAAGTGAGGTCACGACGCTTGGGTGCTGCAGGCAGGGGGAAGCGTGTGGCGAGAGGGCGGTGGCGGCAAGGTCGGGGGCGTTGGAAGGTGGTGTGCTGCGGGGGGAGGTACGTGGGTGTGGACGGCTGGCCACCGGAACCGGGCGGCGGCGGCGACGACGGGTAGGCCAAGTGTGCTGGTTGTTGTTGGGAGGAAGACGGGATGGCCAATGTGCCACCGACTGACGGGTTAGTGGAGGACAAAGGCCGTTTCGTATCCGTGCCGATGCAAACATGGCCCAAATTTGAACCGAAAAAGGGTCGTACGGTGGACAAAAAATGGAAGCACATCCGTTTGAATCGGATCGTTGGGCTGCCTTCTGTGTTTATTTCAATTCAAATGGATTGGCGTGTTGAGTTGCTGTTAAGAACTTCTGTGTCGTGGTACAGCAGCTGGCTGGATACTACAAGGTCGCCAGAATGCATAAATTCCGCACGAGATAAACGGGTGAAGATCGCTGCGGTTATAGGGGCTGTTTGGTTTGAGACTAAGTTTGCCTAAGGTTTCCACACCTAAGGTTAGGCAAGTTTGACCAACTTGGGTGGGTGTTTGGTTCAAGCCACACCTTAGGCAAGCCATACTAGGGTCCCACATCACATACTCTCAAAAATTGTGGCAAGATTTCCTTAGGCTTGTCAATTTGTGGCTCTCATTTTAAAGAACTAACCTTATGCAAGTGTAGCAACATTGTATGATATAGTGTGGCATGGATAGGCCTAGAACCAAACAGCCCCATAATATTTTGTTGGACGGGTCAGCAAATGCAGCTTCGTTTTTTTAACTCGCGGGAGGCAGGCAGGGGCAGGCTCGGGAATTCGGTCGCGCCAGTCGACAGGCAAGGCCCCAAAAGCTGTGCGTACGCACAGTACGTCCTGGTCCGGCCTCCACATGGCTACATAGATCAACTTGATGAGTGCGCCGCGGGGCCCGCCCGGTCCCTCAGGCCGCGTCGCTTGCGCACGGCGGCGCGCGCGGGACGCCTCCGATTCGAACGAAACTTGCGGCGGTGGCGGGAGAGCCC
Source organism: Triticum aestivum (assembly GCF_018294505.1). Lineage (NCBI taxonomy): Eukaryota > Viridiplantae > Streptophyta > Magnoliopsida > Poales > Poaceae > Triticum > Triticum aestivum. The sequence goes on along the minus strand of NC_057800.1, from coordinate 61,718,854 downwards.
CGGCGTTTCGGCCCGCTCCGCTCCGCTGCTCCTCGTCCTCTTCCCCAGAGTGGCGCGACCAGCTCAGGTGACGGGGCAAACCAAAAACGTTTTAAAATACAGCACCCGTGTGCGTTCGCCGACACGTTGCCCGCCCTCCGCGTGACGCGTCTCGGACGAAGGTCGAGCTGGCGCGACCGGAGCAGGCACGTCTGCCGGGACGCTTCGCGGCGCGTGGAGAACGCGGTGAGCGAGCGAGCGTGCGTATGTGTCAAGCTGAATGAGTGGACGGCCGGTAGAAGAGATGGATCGATTGATTGATGGTGAAGCGTCCGCGCGTGGTACTTTCCTTACCGTCGTTAAACTCGTGTGGCCGTGCGCTGGCACGCGCGTCGCCGTAGTTCGCAAGAGTCGCGGCCCTCGTGGATAAGGCCGGTTGGCAGCCACCGCCATGGCGCCATCGTCGCCGTTCGTGTCGCCGTTGCCGTGATCGGCATGCTCCTGTTGCTCCCGGCCGCCTCGACGCTTGTGTGGTGAGCCCGTCGACCGATCGTGTCCCCTCTCGTCCTCATTTTTTCCTTTTTGATTGAAACATCTCGTTGTCAGGCTAGTCCCTTGCCATGCCTCGCTGTTTTTTTTAAGTGGTAAACCAAAACTTTATTGTGAAGTAGCAGCTCGATTTACAGGAATAACAAACTGGTCATGAGGTAAACCCAGTCAGAAATGGCGACCAACATCTAACGAAGTAGAAAATTTAGCTAAATTGTGTGCATCAACATTCATAGTACGACTTTCAAAAATGAAATCACAGCTTGTGAGTTCTCTCGCCCGAGCATTAATCTCTTTAATGATTGCACTATACCTTCCTTCAATTCTATTCTTTATCTTCGCCACCACTGATTTATTATCACATGCAATAACAATTTTGTCGAGGGACAAGTCCAGCGCAAGAGATAGAGCTTCACGGCAAGCGAGTGCCTCCAATGTTGCCGGGTCTGAAATGTCAGTGAATACCATAGCTGATGAACCCAATAAAAGGTCTATGTGATCACGACAAGCCGTAGCGGATGCGCCACTATTACCATTTCTTGCAAAACCTCCGTCAACTTGTATCTTCGCCACCCCGAGGCTCGACGCTGTCCATTTCATTGTACTTCTCACCCGCATCCTACCTGTAACTGGATGCGTTGCTTTGCAAGACTCAGTTTTCAAGGACTCCAATTCAGATATGAAGCTAAGCCATGAGTGGCATGTGGACTCTGAAGGATTCCCTCATGGATCGCTTTTCTTCTTGCTGTCCACATAGCCCATAGAGTAACAACTAACTTGATCATGCTAGCTGTTGGGGAACGTTGCAGAAAACAAAAAAATTCCTACGGTTTCACCAAGATCCATCTAAGAGTTCATCTAGCAACGAGTGATCGGATTGCATCTACATACCTTTGTAGATCACGCACGGAAGCGTTCAAAGAACGGGGATGAGGAAGGCGTACTCGACGTGATCCAAATCACCGGAGATCCTAGCGCCGAACGGACGGCACCTCCGCGTTCAACACACGTACGGTCAGCGTAACGTCTCCTTCTTCTTGATCTAGCAAGGGGGAAGGAGAGGTTGAGGAAGATGGCTCCAACAGCAGCACGACGGCGTGGTGGTGGTGGAGCTGCAGTACTCCGGCAGGGCTTCGCCAAGCACTATGGAGGAGGAGGATGTGTTGGAGAGGGAGAGGGAGGCACCAAAGGCGTGGGTTGAGAGGCTCTCCTTCCCCCATTATATATAGGGAGCCTAGGGGGGGCCGGCCCTAGGAGATCCAATCTCCTAGGGGGGCGGCGGCCAAGGGAGGAATCCCTCCTCCCCAAGGCACCTAGGAGGTGTCTTCCCCTTCTAGGACTCTTCTTTTAGGGTTTCCCTCACCCTAGGCGCATGGGCCCTAGGGGGAAGTGGCGCCCCGGCCCACTTTGGGTTGGATCCCTTCCCACTTCAGCCCATAGGGCCCTCCGGGATAGGTGGCCCCACCCGATGGACCCCCGGGACCCTTCCGGTGGTCCCGGTACAATACCGGTGACCCCGAAACTTGTCCCGATGGCCGAAATAGCATTTCCTATATATAATTCTTTACCTCCGGACCATTCCGGAACTCCTCGTGACGTCCGGGATCTCATCCGGGACTCCGAACAATATTCGGGTTACTGCATATACATATCCCTACAACCCTAGCGTCACCTAACCTTAAGTGTGTAGACCCTACGGGTTCGGGAGACATGTAGACATGACCGAGATCGCTCTCCGGTCAATAACCAACAGCGGGATCTGGATATCCATGTTGGCTCCCACATGCTCCTCGATGATCTCATCGGATGAACCACGATGTCGAGGATTCAAGCAACCCCGTATATAATTCCCTTTGTCAATCGGTATGTTACTTGCCCGAGATCTGATTGTCGGCATCCCAATACCTCATTCAATCTCGTTACCGGCAAGTCACTTTACTCGTACCGTAATGCATGATCCCGTGACCAGGCACTTGGTCACTTTGAGCTCATTATGATGATGCATTACCGAGTGGGCCCAGTGATACCTCTCCGTCATACGGAGTGACAAATCCTAGTCTTGATCCGTGTCAACCCAACAGACACTTTCGGAGATACCTGTAGTATACCTTTATAGTCACCCAGTTACGTTGTGACGTTTGGTATACCCAAAGCACTCCTACGGTACCCGGGAGTTACACGATCTCATGGTCTAAGGAAAGGATACTTGACATTGGAAAAACTCTAGCAAACGAACTATACGATCTTATGCTATGTTTAGGATTGGGTCTTGTCCATCACATCATTCTCCTAATGATGTGATCTCGTTATTAATGACATCCAATGTCCATAGTCAGGAAACCATGACTATCTGTTGATCAACGAGCTAGTCAACTAGAGGCTTACTAGGGACATGTTGGTGTCTATCATTCACACATGTATTACGATTTCCGGATAACACAATTATAACATGAATAAAGACAATTATCATGAACAAGGAAATATAATAATAATGCTTTTATTATTGCCTCTAGGGCATATTTCCAACAGTCTCCCACTTGCACTAGAGTCAATAATCTAGTTACATTGTGATGAATCGAACACCCATGGAATTCTGGTGTTGATCATGTTTTGCTCTAGGGAGAGGTTTAGTCAACGGATCTGCTACATTCAGGTCCGTATGTATTTTACAAATATCTATGTCTCCATCTTGAACATTTTCACGAAAGGAGTTGAAGCGACGCTTGATGTGCCTGGTCTTCTTGTGAAATCTGGGCTCCTTGGCAAGAGCAATAGCTCCAGTGTTGTGACAGAAGAGCTTGATCGGCTCCGACGCATTGTGTATGACTCCTAGGTCGATGATGAACTCCTTCACCCAAATTGCTTCATGTGCTGCCTCCGAGGCTGCCATGTACTCCGCTTCACATTTAGATCCCGCCACGATGCTCTGCTTGCAACTGCACCAGCTTACTGCCCCACCATTCAAAATATACACGTATCCGGTTTGTGACTTAGAGTCATCCAGATCCGTGTCGAAGCTAGCATCGACGTAACCCTTTACGACGAGCTCTTCGTCACCTCCATAAACGAGAAACATTTCCTTAGTCCTTTTCAGGTACTTCAGGATATTCTTGACCGCTGTCCAGTGTTCCTTGCCGGGATTACTTTGGTACCTTCCTACCAAACTTACGGCAAGGTTTACATCAGGTCTGGTACACAGCATGGCATACATAATAGAACCTATGGCTGAGGCATAGGGGATGACACTCATCTCTTCTATATCTTCTGCCGTGGTCGGACATTGAGCTGAACTCAATTTCACACCTTGTAACACAGGCAAGAATCCCTTCTTAGACTGATCCATATTGAATTTCAATATCTTATCAAGGTATGTGCTTTGTGAAAGACCTATGAGGCGTCTTGATCTATCTCTATAGATCTTGATGCCTAATATATATGCAGCTTCTTCAAGGTCCTTCATTGAAAAACTTTTATTTAAGTAGGCCTTAATGCTGTCCAAGAGTTCTATATCATTTCCCATCAAAAGTATGTCATCTACATATAATATGAGAAATGCTACAGAGCTCCCACTCACTTTCTTGTAAACACAGGTTTCTCCATAAGTCTGCGTAAACCCAAACGCTTTGATCATCTCATCAAAGCGAATGTTCCAACTCCGAGATGCTTGCACCAGCCCATAAATTGAGCGTTGGAGCTTGCATACCTTGTCAGCATTCTTAGGATCGACAAAACCTTCCGGCTGCATCATATACAATTCTTCCTTAAGGAAACCATTAAGGAATGCCGTTTTGACGTCCATTTACCATATCTCATAATCATAGAATGAGGCAATTGCTAACATGATTCGGACGGACTTTAGCTTCCCTACCGGTGAGAAAGTCTCATCGCAGTCAACCCTTTGAACTTGTCGATAACCCTTAGCGATAAGCCGAGCTTTATAGATGGTCACATTACCATCCGCGTCTGTCTTTTTCTTAAAGATCCATTTATTTTCTATGGCTCGCCGCTCAACAGGCAAGTCAGTCAAAGTCCATACTTCATTTTCATACATGGATCCTATCTCGGATTTCATGGCTTCTAGCCATTTGTCGGAATCCGGGCCCGCCATCGCTTCTTCATAGTTCGAAGGTTCACCGTTGTCTAACAACATAATTTCAAAGACAGGGTTGCCGTACCACTCTGGTGTGGAACGTGTCCTTGTGGACCTTCGAATTTCAGTAGGAGCTTGATCAGAAGTATCTTGATCATCATCATTAACTTCCTCTCTAGTCGGTGCAGGCACCTCAGGAACATTTTCTTGAGTTGCGCCTTTTTCCGGTTCAAGAGGTAATACTTCATCAAGTTCTACTTTCCTCCCACTTACTTCTTTCGAGAGAAACTCCTTCTCTAGAAAGGATCCATTCTTGGCAACAAAGATCTTGCTTTCGGATCTGAGGTAGAAGGTATACCCAATAGTTTCTTTAGGGTATCCTATGAAGACGCATTTTTCCGACTCGGGTTCGAGCTTTTCAGGTTGAAGTTTCTTGACATAAGCATCGCATCCCCAAACTTTTAGAAACGACAGCTTAGGTTTCTTCCCAAACCATAATTCATACGGTGTCGTCTCAATGGATTTCGACGGAGCCCTATTTAAAATGAATGCGGCAGTCTCTAAAGCATACCCCCAAAAAGATAGCGGTAAATCGGTAAGAGAAATCATAGATCGCACCATATCTAATAGAGTGTGATTACGACGTTCGGACACACCATTACGCTGAGGTGTTCCAGGCGGCGTGAGTTGTGAAACTATTCCACATTTTCTTAAGTGTGTGTCAAACTCGTGACTCAAGTATTCTTCTCCATGATCTGATCGCAGGAACTTGATTTTCCTGTCACGTTGATTCTCAACCTCACTCTGAAATTCTTTTAACTTTTCAAAGGTCTCAGACTTGTGTTTCATTAAGTAGACATACCCATATCTACTCAAGTCATCAGTGAGGGTGAGAACATAACGATAGCCACCGCGAGCCTCAACACTCATTGGACCGCACACATCAGTATGTATGATTTCCAATAAGTTGGTTGCTCGCTCCATTGTTCCTGAGAACGGAGTCTTGGTCATTTTACCCATGAGGCATGGTTCGCACGTGTCAAATGATTCGTAATCAAGAGACTCTAAAAGTCCATCCGCATGGAGCTTCTTCATGCGTTTGACACCTATGTGACCAAGGCGGCAGTGCCACAAGTATGTGGGACTATCATTATCAATCTTACATCTCTTGGTACTCACACTATGAATATGTGTAGCATTACGCTCGAGATTCATTAAGAATAAACCATTCACCATCGGAGCATGACCATAAAACATATCTCTCATATAAATAGAACAACCATTATTCTCGGATTTAAATGAGTAGCCATCTCGTATTAAACGAGATCCTGATACAATGTTCATGCTCAAAGCTGGTACTAAATAACAATTATTGATGTTTAAAACTAATCCCGTAGGTAAATGAAGAGGCAGCGTGCCGACGGCGATCACATCGACCTTGGAACCATTCCCGACGCGCATCGTCACCTCGTCCTTCGCCAGTCTCCGATTATTCCGCAGCTCCTGCTTTGAGTTACAAATGTGAGCAACTGCACCGGTATCAAATACCCAGGAGCTACTACGAGTACTGGTAAGGTACACATCAATTACATGTATATCACATATACCGTTCATTTTGCCGGCCTTCTTGTCCGCTAAGTATTTGGGGCAGTTTCGCTTCCAGTGACCACTCTCCTTGCAATAAAAGCACTCAGTCTCGGGCTTGGGTCCATTCTTTGGCTTCTTCGCGGCAGCTTGCTTGCCGAGCGCGGCAACTCCCTTGCCGTCCTTCTTGAAGGTTTTCTTACCCTTGCCTTTCTTGAACTTAGTGGTTTTATTCACCATCAACACTTGATGTTCCTTTTTGACTTCTACCTCTGCTGATTTCAGCATTGCAAATACTTCAGGAATGGTCTTTTCCATTCCCTGCATATTGAAGTTCATCACAAAGCTCTTGTAGCTCGGTGGAAGCGACTGAAGGATTCTGTCAATGACCGCGTCATCCGGGAGATTAACTCCTAGCTGAGTCAAGCGGTTATGCAACCCAGACATAGTGAGTATGTGCTCACTGACAGAACTGTTTTCCTCCATCTTACAGCTGAAGAACTTGTGGGAGACTTCATATCTCTCGACCCGGGCATGAGCTTGAAAAACCATTTTCAGCTCTTCGAACATCTCATATACTCCGTGTCTCTCAAAACGCTTTTGGAGCCCCGGCTCTAAGCTGTAAAGCATGCCGCACTGAACGAGGGAGTAGTCATCGGTACGTGCCTGCCAAGCGTTCATAACATCTTGTTCTGCAGGGAGAACAGGTGCGTCACCCAGCGGTGCTTGTAGGACATAATCTTTCTTGGCAGCTATGAGGATTATCCTCAGGTTCCGGACCCAGTCCGTGTAGTTGCTGCCATCGTCTTTCAGCTTGGTTTTCTCTAGGAACGCGTTGAAGTTGAGGACTACGTTGGCCATTTGATCTACAAGACATATTGTAAATATTTTAGACTAAGTTCATGATAATTAAGTTCATCTAATCAAATTATTCAATGAACTCCCACTTAGATAGACATCCCTCCTGTAATCTAAGTATAACATGATCCGAGTTAACTAGGCCGTGTCCGATCATCACGTGAGACGGACTAGTCAACATCGGTGAACATCTTCATGTTGATCGTATCTTCTATACGACTCATGCTCGACCTTTCGGTCTTCTGTGTTCCGAGGCCATGTCTGTACATGCTAGGCTCGTCAAGTCAACCTAAGTGTTTGCATGTGTAAATCTGTCTTACACCCGTTGTATGTGAACGTTGGAATCTATCACACCCGATCATCACGTGCTGCTTCGAAACAACGAACTGTCGCAACGGTGCACAGTTAGGGGGAACACTTTCTTGAAATTATTATGAGGGATCATCTTATTTACTACCGTTGTTCTAAGTAAACAAGATGCAGAAACATGATAAACATCACATGCAATCAAATAATAATAGTGACATGATATGGCCAATATCACACAGCTCCTTTGATCTCCATCTTGGGGCTCCATGATCATCTTGTCACCGGCATGACACCATGATCTCCATCATCATGATCTCCATCATCGTGTCTCCATGAAGTTGCTCGCCAACTATTACTTCTACTACTATGGCTAACGCGTTTAGCAATAAAGTAAAGTAATTTACATGGCGTTTCTCAATGACACGCAGGTCATACAAAAAATAAAGACAACTCCTATGGCTCCTGCCGGTTGTCATACTCATCGACATGCAAGTCGTGATTCCTATTACAATAGCATGAACATCTCATACATCACATATATATCATTCATCATTCATCACAACTTTGGCCATATCATATCACAAAGCACTTGCTACAAAAACAAGTTAGACGTCCTCTAATTGTTGTTGCAAGTTTTTACGTGGCTGAAATAGGGTTCTAGCAAGAACGTTTTCTTACCTACGTTAAAGCCACAACGTGATTTGTCAACTTCTATTTATCCTTCATAAGGACCCTTTTCATCGAATCCGCTCCAACTAAAGTGGGAGAGACAGACACCCGCCAGCCACCTTATGCAACTTGTGCATGTTAGTTGGTGGAACCGGTCTCACGTAAGCGTACGTGTAAGGTTGGTCCGGGCCGCTTCATCTCACAATACCGTTGAAGCAAGATAAGACTAGTAGCGGCAAGAAAGTTGACAACATCAACGCCCACAACAAATTTGTGTTCTACTCGTGCAAGAGAACTACGCATAGACCTAGCTCATGATGCCACTGTTGGGGAACGTTGCAGAAAACAAAAATTTTCCTACGGTTTCACCAAGATCCATCTAGGAGTTCATCTAGCAATGAGTGATCGGATTGCATCTACATACCTTTGTAGATCACGCGCGGAAACGTTTAAAGAACGGGGATGAGGAAGGCATACTCGATGTGATCCAAATCACCGGAGATCCTAGCGCCGAACGGACGGCACCTCCGCGTTCAACACACGTACGGTCAGCGTAACGTCTCCTTCTTCTTGATCCAGTAAGGGGGAAGGAGAGGTTGAGGAAGATGGCTCCAACAGCAGCACGACGGCGTGGTGGTGGTGGAGCTGCAGTACTCCGGCAGGGCTTCGCCAAGCACTATGGAGGAGGAGGATGTGTTGGAGAGGGAGAGGGAGGCACCAAAGGCGTGGGTTGAGAGGCTCTCCTTCCCCCACTATATATAGGGAGCCTAGGGGGGGGGGCGGCCCTAGGAGATCCAATCTCCTAGGGGGGCGGCGGCCAAGGGAGGAATCCCTCCTCCCCAAGGCACCTAGGAGGTGCCTTCCCCTTCTAGGACTCTTCCTTTAGGGTTTCCCCCACCCTAGGCGCATGGGCCCTAGGGGGAAGTGGCGCCCCAGCCCACTTTGGGCTGGATCCCTTCCCACTTCAACCCATGGGGCCCTCCGGGATAGGTGGCCCCACCCGGTGGATCCCTGGGACCCTTCCGGTGGTCCCAGTACAATATAGGTGACCCCGAAACTTGTCCCGATGGCCGAAATAGCACTTCCTATATATAATTCTTTACCTTCGGACCATTCCGGAACTCCTCGTGACGTCCGGGATCTCATCTGGGACTCCGGACAACATTCGGATTACTGCATATACATATCCCTACAACCCTAGCGTCACCGAACCTTAAGTGTGTAGACCCTACGGGTTTGGGAGACATGTAGACATGACCGAGATCGCTCTCCGGTCAATAACCAACAGCGGGATCTGGATACCCATGTTGGCTCCCACATGCTCCTCGATGATCTCATCGGATGAACCACGATGTCGAGGATTCAAGCAACCCCGTATACAATTCCCTTTGTCAATCGGTATGTTACTTGCCCGAGATCTGATCGTCGGTATCCCAATACCTCGTTCAATCTCGTTACCGGCAAGTCACTTTACTCGTACCGTAATGCATGATCCCGTGACCAGGCACTTGGTCACTTTGAGCTCATTATGATGATGCATTACCGAGTGGGCCCAGTGACATCTCTCCGTCATACGGAGTGACAAATCCCAGTCTTGATCCGTGTCAACCCAACAGACACTTTCGGAGATACCCGTAGTATACCTTTATAGTCACCCAGTTACGTTGTGACGTTTGGTATACCTAAAGCACTCCTACGGTATCCGGGAGTTACACGATCTCATGGTCTAAGAAAAGGATACTTGACATTGGAAAAACTCTAGCAAACGAACTATACGATCTTATGCTATGTTTAGGATTGGGTCTTGTCCATCACATCATTCTCCTAATGATGTGATCTCGTTATCAATGACATCCAATGTCCATAGTCAGGAAACCATGACTATCTGTTGATCAACGAGCTAGTCAACTAGAGGCTTACTAGGGACATGTTGGTGTCTATCATTCACACATGTATTACGATTTCCGGATAACACAATTATAACATGAATAAAGACAATTATCATGAACAAGGAAATATAATAATAATGCTTTTATTATTGCCTCTTGGGCATATTTCCAACACTAGCATGTGGTAAGTCGTCGATAGTTGAAAATAGCCAAAGCTTGGCATTTGGCTCAGTCGACGCTTGAACATAGTCAGCCACATCATCATCGACCAGAGCCCAAACGCAACGGGCAATAGAGCACTCCAAGAGTGAATGGCGCCAACTATCCCACATCCCGCAAAGCTGGCATTTGTCATCGTTGGCCATATTCCTTCCATGCCGAACATATTCAGTGGCGATGGTGTGCTTAGCTAATCGCCACAAAAAATTACGAATCTTTCCCGGGACTTGGACTGACGAGAGCGAGGTCCAAGATTTAGCTTCAACTTCATAATCAGAAGAACCTGTATTCCCTTCGAGGCAGTCTTCTCCATGCCTTTTTGTATCTGCCAACATACGATAGGCCGATCGCACTGTGAAGATGCCTCGCTGTTGTAAAACGATTCTCTTTCTTTAGCAAAAGTTTTTCTATAGAAAGAGTATAAAATAAATAGAATCAGTATTTTTTTTAATAAGACCGAGGCTCCACAAACACGACATTTCTCACCCTCAAGGCCCACGAAAGGCAAAGCTGCCACGGCTCTCAAGGCCCACGTATGTTGATGTGCCCAGACACGAGCAAACACGAGCCCAGCTAACCTCCTGAGAGAGCCCAGTCCCACCTCGCCTAGCCGAGAGCATCGAGCGGGAGAGCTCGCTATAAAAGGAGAGCCGGGTGCACCCTTGTTCCATACTTACCTGGACGGGGTCGACGGGCGATCAATAAGGCCCGTGGCCTAGGTTAGTGGCACACATTGCACCTGGTGAGTGCGCCGGCCTATCATCTCCCTAAGTGGGAGAGTGAACGTCGTAATTTGTGGTAGAGGAGGTACGCGTTCGTGCAGCCCTTGCCAATTCTGCGAAATTAAATTTTGGCCCCTGGTTTCGAAGCTGGCTTAAGCTTTTGCTTTGCTGCCTTTTACATCTAGGTCCCTGAATTATTGGCCCTTAACATTTCAGTCCTCACTTTGAGGTTCGCATTGAATTAAATTTCTTATTGAAGCATGGTCTATATATAAGCTTGTTAACGTAAGCATGGTCTGAGCTTCAAAGGACCACCCCCAACTCTGCAGTGCACGTGTCTTGCTAAAAGTCTCAATGACAAACCACAAGCGCAGCATCAACCTTTTTTTCCCATCAATGTGGTTATCTCGATTGTCGTCCGTTTCAAAACATGTATTGAGTCGAACAAAGAGTCTGAAACACACTAGTAAAAAATGGGACGCACTATGATTTCAGGATGATGTTAGGATCAATGCGGTGATGCTCGGTCAACGGGAGAAAGATGCGTCGCAGAAGGTGACGTTTGTGGCGAATCGTTTGTGTCGTATAATTCGATCAACCAAATAGGAAGTTGGTCGGTCGAGCACTTGCCCTCACGCATGAAACAATGAGACACACAAAAACCGTTTAAATGTCCTAGCTTAACCCAACCCAAGTTTGTGGCGAATCGTTTGTGTCATATAGTACACCTCGTTCCTTTTGTTTCTGGGGTACAAGCTTGCTTGTTTCCATCCAACGATTAGTCAATTTCTTTTTAATGGCGGCGCTTAGTTAGATCCCACCGATCGACCTTCTCAATACCTGGGTGAGCATCGGTTCGCTCCTGCCTGTGGTCATGGGGATTAGTTGTCCGTTTGGAAAACGCGTGCGAGCAAGCAGCAGTTTACTTAGATTGTGTGGATTAGTGACCATCAGACTTTTATGAAGATGGTCATTCAAATTCACTATGATTGTCCACTTGTTTTTTTGTTCCGGTACTCTCTAGGATTTATGGTTTTCATGGATATTGTTTTGTCCCGCCTTGTGATTTGTTTTTTCTTTGAACTAGGATAATCCATTTTTCGGTAGTTACAAGATGTAAACCCATTAAGCCGCACTTTATGGGCACCCTATGGGGGTATCATGTCATCATCAACACAGCGTCGGCTTATTGGACCGGGTGGGACACGCTCGTTGGTTGATGGTGGGAAGGAAATTTGAAAGAAGCTATGTAGTTGCCTCACCCCGCTCAAACACACTCGGTTTCCTCCCCTCATATCCGACAATGACGCGTGCTAGCTTGTCATGGTACGTAGGTTTATTTTGCATGGTTTTGTATGGTTATATGGGATGAAATATGAGAGACTCGAATGTACAACACCAAATATAAGGCGTGACATGTCACTGTTTGCGGACGCACCCAGTCACGTCCGCGGGCGTTTGAGTGGTCTGATTTGCCTAGTCCGGCCGTAGATGCTCTAACTTAGCCCATATTGAAGGTATTGCCTTTGGATAAACTTTATTCCTAGATTTTAGAGGTTTGTATATACAATGACTGTATAATCATGTCTTGACCAATATAGCTCTTTGAATCGTAAAAAAAAGTAAAAAAAATACTTATCCTTTTTTAGTGACCGTCAAATACATTTTTTCTACCACTAGCAAAAGGACCCATGCATTGTAACGGGATTTTTTTTATAATCTCCAATAGTCATGATCATATTTTGCTCAATCTCGTGAAATAATGTTTTTTTAACTCATGAACATATTTGCAATCTTGAACATTTTCAAATTCATAAGCACTTTTACAATTTTTTGAACATTTTCAGAAGCCAAGAATATTTTTTGAATTCATGAACATTTTATACTATTTGCAAACATTTTTTTTAACAATTTTCTTGAATCAGCGCACATTTCTAGCCGTGAACATTTTTCTGGAACAATTTTTGAAATACACGAAGATTTTTTTGATTTAACGTACATTTTGGAATCAACGAACATTTTAACAATAAATAAACTATTTTGTAAGTCACGAGCCGTTTTTAATTTTTAGTATATTTTTCCATTCACGAACATTTTTTGAATTGGTGAAATTTTGTTCAATTTCATGAATCTCTTTTAATACACGAACTCTAAAAAATCGTGAACATTTTATGATTTTCTGAACATTCGTTTTCAAAATCTTGAACATTTTTTGAATAAGAAAGCATTTCTTATAATTTTAGGAACATATTTTCAACCCACAAACATTTTATGATCTATTAAATATTTTATTTGAAAATCCTCAGTTTTTTAAATTTTTGGACCTTTTCGAAGTCCCAGATCATTTAAAGTAGAAAAAAAACAGAATGACCATGAAATATTTATCTGCCTTGCTGGGCTGAAGTGCGTCAATTAATTGTTATGCAACTTCTATTGGGCCATGCCCAGGCTACACCAATTCTGATGGGCTGTTCAGCCTCTCCCATTCTCTCAGTCCCAGGCTACAACCCCAACCTCCAAACACCTACCTCTGGAACCCTGACCTCGCCGCCGCCCGTCCGCTCGCACCACCGACGCCGGCGATCCCCACGCCGCCCTGGTTCTCACTCTTGCTCCGCCCGCGCGGCTTCATTTGAGCTCACCATTTCGTGGTCACATTACTCAGATTAGCTCTCGTGGTGCTGTTTGCAGATCTAGCATTGTCGACCTCAGCGATGGCGTCGCCGTCGTCGGACTCGGACAAGCGGGGCGAGCTGCGGCCCCCGGAACACATCGCCGGCGAGCTGCCCCGCGACGCGCTCTACGACATCCTGCTGCGTCTCCCGGCGAAGGATGTATGCCGCCTCCGCGCCGTCAGCCCCTCGTGGCGCTCTCTCACCTTGGACCCGCTCTTCGTCAAGGCCCACGCGGCCCGCCACCCGGGCCCGCTCCTCGCCACCACCTTCGCCGACGGCGAGTCCCGCGGCGTCAGCATCGTGGATCTGCTCTCCGGCAACGTCATCAAGCGGATACGCACCTCCGACCCCGACCTGAGAGTGCAGCGCACGCGCCTCGACCGTGTCTGCCTCGTCGGAGGGCGCCACCCTCTGGGCGTGCCTGTCACCCTGCTCGACCCGGCCACGGGTGCTGTCATCAGCTCGTCGCAAGTCATCTCCATGAAGTATGCTGGTTTGCTGAAGACCAGAAAGGCATCCATGGACTCGTGCATTTTTGGGAAAGTCCCCTCCACAGGAGTGTACAAGGCGTTCCGCTTCCTTGAAATTCGCCCTCTGGTTAGTCCGCAGCAGCTCTGCGAGGTCATGACTCTCAACGGCCGCAGCCCTGGACGGTGGAGGGCAAGACCAGGACCTCCGGGCCGTGTCTTTTCCGATCACACGATGAAAAGCGCGGCCATCGATGGGGTCGTGTATTTCTTGATGGATTTTTCAAACATGTATCAGTCGAAGGTGACCATCAAACCAGCCAGCATAGCTGCATTCAACCTGGAGACAGAAGTATGGATGCCGCCGATTGATGGTCCGGAACAAGTCAGCAGCTTATATGACGAAGAAGATGTGCTTCCTGTCTTCGAGGACCCCAGAGCTGTGGGGATTCTCTCCATAACCAATTTGAATGGGTCCTTAGTGGTGGCGCAGGTTCATCATAGTTCACCTCAATCGATGGACCTATGGTTTCTGATGGATCGTGAGAAAGGTGTCTGGGTTAAAAAGTACAGCACAGGTTATTACCGACGTGAGGATCATTTTAGTTATCCTTTGCTGGTGTTAGATGACGAGAGGATTGTCTTTGTGATGCAACTAACGGGGCTGCTACAGGTTTATGATCCAAAAACAGAAACTTACACAGATTTGTGGCAGCTGGAAGATTTCCAGTCTATGTGTATTTACACAGGAAATCTGCTGAGTCAAGAGGCTGGTTTTCACCGCTGAGGTGAGTACTGTATTTGTATGCACATATTTACCATGTGTCAGAGTGAGGCTATAAAAATGAGTTAAGCCAGTTCTAAGCGTCATTCTCAATAGTCAATACCCAATCATTTTTTTCTGATTTAGTTAAACTTGACTTGTTAATGTCGCTTGCAGTTATGTAGCTAGTAGCTCTCCCAGCTGATAATATAACAACTAACAATGACATCTAGTTGAATGTTGGTTTAAGGATCAATAAGTAGACCATGTAAATAATAGCTCCTCCTCACTGGAGTTTTGTGAAGAACCATTAAAAAAGGGATATACTGCCATCTTAGGAAGAAACTGGCAAATACTCTCTCTTTAACAAAATGTAAGATGTTTTTTATGCCCTATGCAAAACCAAAAAACGTGTTACATTTTGGTGCCGAGGGAGTATGTATTTGTAGGTTTATATTAATGTGATTTTACTAGATTAATGTAAACCGAAAGGGCTATTTCATTATTTTGATTCTTAAGGCCTTTTTGGTTATTCTTAGACGCCAAATTGGATTGCAGATTTACTGGGGCCTAGTTTGTATTAATCTTTATATGTACATCAAGCAGGATCTTCTAAGTCATATCTCACGAACTCCACTTTTTTTCATTCGCCCAACGATTAGCATGGTCATTAATGTATTAAGTATACCCTAAAATAGCCTAACAACATGCATGCATAGATTTTTACCATTTGGATGTCAGTGTGGGTTTTGGTGGTATTTTCTCCCAATCAACCTAAGTAGCACAGCGAATGTTTCTTCAGCCATTCTTTTGTATTGCTGTATTGTCAACTTATTGTATGCTCTTGTTTACTGACACAAGCTGGCTAACAGGCAAGCTGGTCAACAATGAGCATTTCAATTTCCTTTTCCTTTTTGCTCATTTAAGCTTCAGGGGCAACATAGTTATTATGATAATTTTGAAGAATATTTTTGTAGGCTAACAGAATGTGACATACTAATAAAGAGTGCAGCAGTTTCACCAGGCGCTAAGGATGGTGTGTTTTAGACCCGACGAATGGTATTCTATTGAAACGAGCAAATTTTGCCTTGAATTATCCTTTTTCGGTTAATAATAGTAATAACATAACACTGTCTTATTAGTTGATACACCAAGTGTGTTGATTAAGGCCGTGTTTGGCATTGTGGTGGATTATGATATCCTATTTGGTTGAACCGATTTTACATGTCTTGTCATTTTTGTGTCAGCTTTGGGTGTCATCTTCAGAAAAGGAGCTGAAAATTGCGTTTGGAATTTTTATGCGTTGTAATTGTCAATGATCCTTTTTATGCTGCCGAATTTTTATCCCCACCATGGCGTAGCACAGGAGTATATCGCTGGCTTCACTCTCTGTTTGCTTGGTGTCTAATGTATCTGCTGCTCTTTGCGCTTACAGGCCAAGCATTCTACAACGTGCATCATCCAAAGAGGCGCCACTCTTTTTCCTGATGACGATGTCGCGTGCTGCTAATTTGTCGATGAAGCCAGTTTGCTCAGTTGAATTGTGCGAGCCTTCTCGTGAATCTTTTTACCGTCTGTAGAATCTACTTTGCTAGTATGTTTCGCTTGCATGTGTGGATGGACCATGCGTGACAATGTCCTGGAGGACTCTTAATCATGTATGCATCGGATTGTCATCTATCCTTTGTCTTTTTGTGAAAGCAGGACTGACAGTTTGGCTTTGTGACTCTAATTTCAAAATACATTGTCTGCGAGTCTCTCTTAGGAGAGGCCATGAATTTGGAAAAGAAAATTACAACTTCATGGAATAATTGTTATCTTGGGAGCTGGGAAAAAATAATCTTAAAACCATGAAAATTCGAGACCGGTCCCTTTTTTTTTTCTTTCTGTTGTAACCCTATTGGAACGTGGTAGAAACTTTACACTGTCATGGTTTTCTGCATTACTGAAACGTGTCAGTTTTGTGTTAACTTGAACGAGCCTTCTTGTATTCCAGTAGCTAGTCAGGCTGTAGAACCATGTTGGCAAAAATCCCTTGGATCGTGTGAAGATGCGTGGGCTAATCTAATCAGCACGAGGGACAGGAGGAGATCGTCGCCCAACGCACGCGATCGCCATTTCACATGGCCGGATGGATTCTCCACGGAATCTGAGGCAGACAGGCGGGCCCTACCTTAGCGCACGCACTCTCCGTCCCTCTCTATAAGCTCGTGTGATGAGCCATCTGGACGGATAGCATCTGGATCTCGGACTGGTAGTTGTTATTAGTCTTCAGGCAACAGAAAGAGAGCGAGCATGGCAGGGCAGGGCAGCTACAGCCGGCTCGCCGCCGACGAGGCCGCCGCCGCCGCGACATCCGCCGACGACTACGACTCCAAAAAGCTCCGGCTGCTCGGCTACGAACCGCAGCTCAAGCGCAATCTCTCGTACGTGCTCCTCCTAGTCCTACTCCACATTAACTTTTCACCGTCTCCATTTCATTTGATTCAGAAATCGCACTTGCTAAAGCGTGCTGCGAATGCATGCAGGCTGCTGTCCAACTTCTCGGTGACCTTCTCGATCGTGTCGGTGCTGACGGGCATCACGACGCTGTACGGGACGGGGCTCGAGTTCGGCGGGCCGGTCACCATGGTCTACGGCTGGCCCATCGCCGGCGCCTTCACCGTCGTCGTCGGGTTGGCCATGGCCGAGATCTGCTCCGCCTACCCGACCTCCGGCGGCCTCTACTTCTGGAGCGCCAGGCTCTGCACCGAGCGACGCTGGGGCCCCTTCGCCTCCTGGCTCACCGGATGGTAAGATCACTCAACTCACTTCACTTATTGCAGTCGACCGTGCAATTCGTACTAGCCCGCCATGAATGAACTGAAGAAATTGGAGTACTACGTGGTTAAGTCCTGCCCGTGCAATACCGGAATATCCATTTCTCAAGATAAAAAACCCTGGAATTTCTGGGAGGGAGGGGGCGTAAAAGTCTTGACATGACGAATTTTGAGGCGACTGCACGTGCTTCTCCTTGAAACTATAGTGCGAAAATTAGATGTTGAATTGAATGGGCGTAGTTTTGCCTCAAGCTGGAAAGAGACGTGCAAATATCTTTTGATTCATTTCTTTGCATGAACTGGACCGGTTGAACACGAGTAGTACATCTAGTCCGGCCGGCACACAGAGTCCATGCTGCACTGCATGTGCGCTGCCCAAATGATCCCATTCTTATTTCT
Organism: Triticum aestivum; assembly: GCF_018294505.1. Taxonomy (NCBI): domain Eukaryota; kingdom Viridiplantae; phylum Streptophyta; class Magnoliopsida; order Poales; family Poaceae; genus Triticum; species Triticum aestivum. Next base: position 61,700,863 of record NC_057800.1, on the reverse strand, counting down.
TTTTCAAACGACATTTCCACAGCAGTCTTTTTTTCTTTCAGAAAAGGATCAAACCTATACTCCCTCCATTCCACAATGTAGTGCTTCCTCTATCTACGTGCTTCAACTTTGACCGTAAATTTAACTATCAAGACCGATTGCGGCGGGAGCAAAAGTTATATCAGTGATTTCGTATTCGAAAGAAGTTTTTAATTATGTAACTTTTTCTCCCGCCGCAGTCGGTCTCATTCGTTAAATTTATGGTCAAAGTTCGACCTCGGAAAGCGCGGGCGCACTATATTTTAGAATGGAGGGAGTATTATAAGGATTTATCAAAAATATAAAACACCTCAAACATAATAAAAAAAAACATCGAGGTCCATGTACCATCAAACGAGACTACTGCCACCGCCAAAACGAAGCCAGTCTGACCTTGTCGATGACAACGGGGATGTCTTCATGCACATATCCATAAGGATCAGCGCCTCGGAGGAGCTCGTCTAATATGGTCTGACAACTGAACTTGAGAAGGACCGAAGCTCAAAAAATTGACTTGAAAAAGAAACGTCCACATCCGCCCAAGCGCCCCCTCCCCCTACGAGGACTAACCCTATTTATCTATTAGCGGAAGCCGAGGCATCAAGATTCTTCTCCGTGCCACCAACCGTCGGAGCGGCTGGCAGTTCCACAACCGTCTTAGCTAGCAGATTCTGTGACAATCAGAATCGGGATAGAAATTGGAATAATCTTTTTCTTTGCTCCATCCAATCAGATGGAATCAAAGTTGCCAGTCTGTGCTAGTGCAAATGGATCTGCATTTGACGTTGTTTAACGGGGTGACGTGGATCTTTGGCTTGTGTTCATGTGCTCGCTCCACTTGCGTGCTTTGACATGTGCGGCTGGCCACTAGACTCCTGATTCACGCCATAGAATCTGATCTTGATTTTTTTTTTCTGGGAAAAATCTGATTTTGATTTGATGGTGACGGGTGTTTGGATAGTAGTATATGCTACTATTAGTATGGGGAGAACATTCAGTGATATCATTGAATAGTACTCCATTTGTAAAGAAATATAAGAGCATTTAGATCAAGTGATCTAAACGCTCTTATATTTTTACACGGAGGGAGTAGTATATGCTACTATTAGTATGGGGAGAATATACAGTGATATCAACTCCCAGATCCACATGCTCTCATTGTTTAAAAAAATCAATTCTAAATATTTTAATTTTTCGAAAAAATGTGACTGTTCAGAAGGAATGTGTTACAACCCATAAAAAATCAGCTTCAAATTCAAAATGCACATTGAGAAAAAAAAGATCTAGACGTGAATAGTGTTAATTTTGCTTTTGCCTTTTTGTGACGAGTAAAGTGCATTGTAGGTCCTTGAATTATTTCTGGGGGGTCACGTAGGTCCTCAAAATATGAAAATCGTTATCCGGGTCCTTGAAGTGCAGTAAGCGTGGCATACAGGTCCAACGTTTGCTTGACCCCATCTGACTGGCCAGCTGGTGCCGTTGACCGTGACAAGTCGGATAGGGGGACCCACAGGTAACGGACATTTTTTACATTATCGTTCGCAAACATTGTTTTAAAGTCACAAGTCACAAATATTTCTTTTAAATGTTCACAGCTTACAAAAATGTTCTCAAATCACACATGATTTTAAATTTATCGTTCGTGAACATTTTTATAAATTTGTGAACAAATATTTTTCAAATTTATTGTTCATGAACTTTTTTTATGTCGCAAACCACATATATTTTTAAAGTCATGAACAAATATGTTTTTAAAATATTTTCCAAATTTATCGTTTGCAAACATCTTCAAATTTATTGTTCACGAACATTTTTTCAAAGTCATGAACAAATATTTTTCGAATTTATCGTTTGTGAACATTTTCAAATTTATCGGATTTTTGACTGTTTTTTGCTATCTTTTTAATTTACTCTTCACCCGTGCATTGTTCATCGCGTATGAAAACTGTTTGCCGATGCACTGTCCACCAACATCCGTTATCCTACGGGGCCCCTATCTGGCGTGTCACGGTTAACAGTGCTAGCTGGCCAGTCAGATGGGGTTAGGCAGATTTTGGACCTGAATGACACACTTATTGCACTTCGAGGATCTGGATGACGATTTTCATAGTTCGAGGACATACGTGATACTCCTGCAATAGTTCGAGGACCTACAGTGCACTTCACTCTTTTGTGACACTGTTCATGCTAAATTTGTCATTTTTGGTTTCTCAATGTGTATTTCGAATTTGAACCTGATTCTTTTAGGTGCCGTAGACACATGCCTTGTGAACACGAAACATTTAAAATTGCTGTTTGAAAGTTGGTATCATGTGAGTATTTAAGGGATGGTATCACATGATACTTTCCCTATCAGTATGTATGGTTCTTCTAATTTTTTTAGAACCAGTATGGTTCTTCTAGTTGGGACAAGACAAGAACCATTCCGGTAAATTATCTGTTTCGAGACAGCCTCTAATGATGTGATGTTTGTTGTCTACTCCCTCGGCTGCGTTGGCGTTGCATGCATGCAGGTTTAACATCGTCGGACAGGTAAAAACTCTCAACCTTCGTCTGTCTGAATGTGTTTTCTCATTCACTCTGAACTCTGAAGTGACAGGAGAAAGAATTTTGTTGCAGTGGGCAGTGACAACGAGCGTGGACTACTCGCTGGCGCAGCTGATCCAGGTGATCATCCTGCTGAGCACCGGCGGCAACAACGGCGGAGGGTACCTGGCGTCCAAGTACGAGGTCATCGCCATCCACGCCGCCATCCTGCTCAGCCACGCCCTCATCAACAGCCTCCCCATTGCGTGGCTCTCCTTCTTCGGCCAGTTCGCGGCCGCTTGGAACATGCTAGGTGTCTTCGTCCTCATGATCGCCGTGCCGGCCGTTGCTACGGAGAGGGCCAGTGCCAAGTTCGTCTTCACCAGTTTCAACACCGACAACAGTGCCGGAATACACAGCCATCTCTACATCTTCCTCCTGGGGCTCCTCATGAGCCAGTACACGCTCTTAGGATACGACGCGTCGGCGCATATGGTAATTGAGGAGAGCTTTTGTAGGTGTTAGGACACTGACAACATATGTAGGTCTCTTGGTAACGCTATTTTGCTCATGCATGCATGGCATTGGCATGCGCGCAGACGGAGGAGACCAAGAACGCAGACACGAACGGGCCCATCGGGATCATCAGCGCCATCGGCATATCGATAGTGGTCGGCTGGGGATACATACTCGGCGTCACCTTCGCCGTCAAGGACATACCCTCCCTGCTGAGCCCCGACAATGAAGCTGGAGGGTACGCCATCGCCCAGGTCTTCTACCAAGCCTTCAAGAGTCGCTACGGCAGCGGCGTCGGCGGGATCGTCTGCCTGGGGATCGTCGCCGTCGCCATTTACTTCTGCGGCATGAGCTCCGTCACAAGTAACTCGAGGTGATCATCATCGTCTTCTTGGGTATCTGCATGCACTTCTCGATCGGCACATAGCTAGATCTGAAATCTCACAATTTCCACGTGTTTGATGGCTAGGATGGCGTATGCTTTCTCGAGAGACGGCGCCATGCCGCTGTCGTCCGTGTGGCACAAAGTTAACGAGCACGAGGTGCCCATCAACGCCGTCTGGCTCTCGGCTTTCGTCTCCCTCTGCATGGCGTTGCCGGTAAACATGAACCCTCTTGTCTGGATTGACACCCAGTAGTCAATGTACTACTACAACAGTACAACTACATGCTCCAGTTAATCCTGCGCTGATAAACCCTCCGATTGGAAACTGCAGTCGCTGGGCAGCCTGGTGGCGTTCCAGGCCATGGTGTCGATCGCCACGATCGGGCTCTACATCGCGTACGCGCTGCCCATCTTCTTCCGGGTGACGCTGGCGCGGAAGCACTTCGTGCCGGGGCCCTTCAACCTCGGGCGCTATGGCGTGCTGGTGGGGTGGGTGGCCGTGCTCTGGGTGGTGACCATCACCGTGCTCTTCTCGCTGCCGGTGATGTACCCGGTGACCAGGGACACGCTCAACTACACGCCGGTCGCCGTCGGCGGGCTCTTCATCCTCGTCTTGACGTCTTGGGTCGTCAGTGCTAGGCACTGGTTCAAGGGACCCGTCACCAATTTGAGCGGCTAGTTTCAAAGTGTGCGAAATTGTTGTGGCGGAACGCCATGTGACGGGAATTTTGCTGGGAGGATTAGTTGTCCACTGCAGCTACTGTAGGCTGGTTGTGTCCAGATTCTTAATAAAATCTCATAGAATACAAAGGCCTTCCACAGGAGAGATGTTGTAATTAATTTCTTCAACATGACTGGAAGGCGTGCGATTGCCCTAAATCTTACTCCCTCCGTTCGGAATTACTTGTCTCGAATATGAATGTATCTAGAACTAAAATACGTCTAGATACATTCATTTCTGTGACAAGTAATTCCGAACGGAGGGAGTACCTGTTTTTTCTTTAATTTGCGGGTAAATCATATCGTGTTTGTTTCGCGAGAGATTTGGATTTTGGATTTTTTAAATGACTCCACATTATTTTTCATTAAAGAAACCACTAAAATTTAAAGAAAATTTAAAAATAAAGCATCAAATCAACGGAACAAACCGAAGTATGAGGCAAAGAGAACACTACATGCTCTCTCCCTAAGCTCACCAGCCATTCAAGCAACCAGACAATTTTTTGTGACTTAAATTATTAACACAAGGAAAGCATCTACGCAGCAACATAATCTGATACTCCCTCCCTGCATATAAGATTTAGTCAAAGTCAAACTTTATCAACTTTGACTAAGTTTATAGATTTTTTTTTCAAGATTCACAATATGAATTCAATATTGTTAGATTCATCATGAAATTAATTTTCATACCACATAGTTTTAGTATTGTAGATGTTGATATATTTTCAAACAAAGTTGGTGAAACTTTATAAACTTTGACTTTGACCAAATCTTATATGCAGACTAAAAAGAAACGGAGGGAGTAAGAAACAAAGTTTTTCAGGCACATAATTGAAGAACGATATCACAACACATAGAAAACTCAGCGCAGCAACAAAATCTGCTAAGAAACAAAGTTTTTCAGAAGAACAAGAATGGTCGAAGAGCCACCATAGGCAAATAGATGTCGTCACAACGCTTCAATCTTCAACACCATGGGGTTCCATCCATGACTTATTGCAAACACCTCATAGAGCGCCTTCTTAATCATTTCCACTCCTTCAATTCTTTCTCGCTCGATGTTTTTATGCAAGCACGAGTGTCAACAAAATGGGAATTGATATGTGACATTTTTTTTAAATCTGGTGATTTGCAACAAAGGATGGTGTTGCAAACAACAGCGAGGTGCTGGTGCCTTTGCAACGTTGTTTGTGTTGTGAAGGGGCTTTGCAACATCATCTATGTTGCAAAGGGGCTTCAGAACATGTGGCAGTTGAGCATTGCAAAGGGGTTTGCTGTGGACACAACACAGGCCACGTTGTGAAGGTACAAAACGCTTCGACGGGTGCGCAACATAAGCATGGCAAAAATGAAATAAAATTATTTTGCTTTTGCCACGGAATGACAATTGTGATAATTGTCAAAAGTTAAGAGTGTCAAAAGTGAAATGTCAAAATTTAGAATGGCATAAGGAAAATTGGCAAAATCTAGACTGGCAAAAATAAAATTTTCCCTTCTTCAAGGCGTCAACCGGGGACTGCTTATGGTAGTGGAGTTGCTGGTGGTTCAGAGTCGGCATGAAATGGCTTATGCTGTCCCCGGTCTACTAGTTCCTGAGTAATCTTCTGCACAACTCTAGTATATTAATTCAGTGCTCACTACCAGTTCATGTTTTCTGCTGTTTTTGAATTTTAGGAAAAATATATTGGATTAGGATCCTTTTTTCCTCTATGTGTATTTTACATACCACACCAATTTTCTATAGAAAATTTCTAATTTCTATTAAATCAAAATAAGATAATATAAAATATTATATTATTGTTGGAAAAAATTGCCATTTGATTTGATACATATTATGGGGCCTCAAAAGATTCCGAAAAAAACCCAAAGCTTAGGATGCGTGAAGAGACATTGGAGCCAAGGCCCAACGCCTGGGTGGCCTAGGGTGCCTATGCGCCCCTGCAGGCCTCTGCAGGCCCAAAGGCGTCCGAGGGGCATCTACGCACCCTAGGGCTCCCCTCTGCCCTCTTGTGTCTGATGGCTTTATATACCCCCAAAACATCCCTCAGAATTATCGACCAATTACAGTGAGCCCCCCCTTTTCTCTCTCCGTCTGTCACAAAGACATTAATCCAAAAAATTCTCGATAAATTTCCAACAACAGATAGATTCAATTTTTGTATTGATAGGACAAATCCATGGGGCAGCGGATTCAACTTCTTTATTTATTGAGAGCAAGATAGACATACACTTGAAAACAACATACAATGGTTACAACATCAACCCAACAGTAAACTGGCATATGCATCCCCACACGGACTTACGTAGCACTCCAAGACAATTATATGTCTTGAAGCTCACATATTTGTTCTTTATCGAGACACACTGCACGACATTACATACAATACACACAAAAGACGTAGGCATGGATAGAACTAAAAGAAAATGATGATTCAAGTTCAGGCCGTACGTACGGCTTAATGATCCATCTCTTACCATCTGCCCCCCTCATGAAGATTTTAGTTCAATCTTCGGAGGGTTTTGCGACTCCACTTGCTTCAGGGCAACAAAACCATGTAGCAGGGCTGCAGAGGCAATCCTCAGAGGGTTTTGCGACTCCGCTTGCTGGAGGGCAACACCACCATGTAGCAGGGCTGCAGAGGCAATCCTCGGAGGGTTTTGCGACTTCGCTTGCTGGAGGGCAACACCACCATGTAGCAGGGCTGCAGAGGCAATCCTCGGAGGGTTTTGCGACTC